>NC_139461.1:194572500-195772500 GCF_057233095.1 Heloderma suspectum
CACTCTGCATCATCCATTATCTACAGTAGAGGGTTAGCCTTCAATTTTCTACCAAACTGATTTAGTTTAAATCCTTTATACAATTTTTGTTAGCTACCCTGTGCATGCTAGTAGAAAGGCAACATATAAATTTAATCCATAATATATCTGCCCTCATTTTAAGGTAACTACAGATAGCTGTGCAGCCACTTTAGCACTGCCCTGTTTGTGGTGTGATCCTGATCCAGAGGCAGGGCAAGCTAATTCTAAGTGTAGGCCACCACACATTCCACAAAAATTTTCAAAGGCTGGCTATATACCTACCAGAATATCTTCTAACTTCATATCCAGAAGATCTGTACCAGTTATATACTTCTTCCAGTCTTCTTGCTCTTCATCTCCCATGTTATCTAAGATCAGTTCAAAGAAAATCACCTTCTCTGACAAAGTGCTGAACGTGTTGTCAAAGCAGAACATGTAATCACCATCTTCTGTCTCCACTCTGTGAACACAAGGCATTGCGCTTTACCATGCAGGCTGTAGATCATTTTCCAATCTCTTGATTATGATAGATTGCAACTGCCTAACATACTTCATGTACATAAGAATGGACTTTGGATGACTTCCCCTTGTCACCAGCCCCCTCCCCTGTGCCCTATTTCACACACTTCAGAATGATTCTCCAATGATCAGGATACTTTTCAGGGGTGTAGCAGGAGAAGATCGGAAAACCCCCTTCTGTGAGCTTCCTTCTTCTAATGGATCTCAGGATACAAGCCTTTAATTAACCTCTTAGCTTGGCACTTAAAAGAGTCATCGTAACAATGATTTAGCCAAGTCTGAATGTGGTCATTTTAAACCTTACGTGTGGACTCCGTCTGATTTTCTCTGTTCAAAAACAAGAGTTTCATGTTTTGGTGATATCAGGTGAAAATCCACATCTAAACCTGCTCCATCAAGAACCTAGGGAGATAACAAACAGCAGATGGACATTACAGCTTGAAGTTATCCAAAATTCCTATTTTATATTGTAACTTTTCAGAGAATTGTAGATTCAGTTGGCAATAATATTTCAAGACACTATAATAAATTTATTCCATGCATTAACCAGATAAACTTGGATTCAAGAAAACTGTTAAAAACAGCATAAGATTTTTTTTCTTGTAACATCAGTGTACAGAAGACCTATTCCTGTAATTAGTAACTGTGTCCCTCTACGGCATTTAAACACAGTCCCTAGATTCCATTTTAAAAACATTTACCTTTAGAATTGCAAAAATAAAAAAGTTGGAAGATATGATGACCAAAAAGTTAAACGAACAAAGGCAAGTAAAAATAATCCAAATTCATGCACAAATTAGGACTTATTTCCTAATAACTTGGCAAAAAATCAGGCTGCAAGGTAATTCATTTATTGTTTCTATGTCCATAAAGCAAACTTCACAAAATAATGCTATAGAATAGAGTAACAGCAACACATGTAAATGCTGGTTTGTGCCAGTTGGTTCTATGCAACTAGAGTGTAAGTGCTCACTTCCGTCTTATTTGCATTTAGACTTTTCTGTCATCACAGTTTCAACATCTTTGGCTTACGTGGCTTTTGCTCTCCAGAACCTCTCTGTTATCTAGGTTTGTCAAATCAAACTCCTAAAACCAGTTTGACCTAGACTTTCATTGACATCTGGCTAGCCTGTTTGCTCTGTAAAACATATGTGAACTGTCACTCTCCCTCAAGCTAGAGAGAAGGGTTACTCTCACAGCTTTCTGCCTGGCTCTTTAGAACTGCACCCTAAGTTCTGATCCTGTGAACAATGAGATTAGGGTGAACCCAAGCAGCATCTTCTCGAACATTCAATTTGGTGCTTGTATGCTAAACCCAAAGCAAGGGCAGAGGGAAGTTGGCAAAAACAGTATCTGCAAACCATCACACTTTTCCTGCAGTATCAGGAAAATACAGGGTTTCTGCCATGTGGCTTAGGTTGGTTCCAGGTACACTGCCACCTTTAGTGGAAGCCTGGGACAGAGTTACATGCCATCCCCTTTTTAAAGCAGCCACTTTTAACACATCATTACAACAGTGAAGTTAATCTAGCAATATTTAAACCACGGCAACAGCAAACAAAGCATATGGCTGTTCCTCTCCCTGCCCAGGCATTGCTAGCTCCAGGAGACTATAGAAAAACAAAACACAGGCTGCAATCCTGTGCACACTCACTTGGTAGTAAGCCCCATTAGGGATAGTAGGAAACTTCCGAGTAAATAGACACAGACTCTAGAGTTCCAAATATAGGAAAGATCAGAAAAGCCGGATCCTCCTCTCTCTCAGATGTAGGGTGCGCGTGTGTGTTTCCCGCTTGAGTGGAAATACTCTTAGTTGTAGCCGAAGTAATACAGCACAGGATAAGTTTTACCACTTGATTCTACTAAATGGCTCTTAGATCTCGGGCATTAAACTGCAAGCTGGGCTCTGGTGCACACATAGTGTTGCATCCAATGTTAGTCTAACTTACGTCCCATTCGTTCTGATGGCTCTACTCCTAAGCAGATCTAACATTGGGTATAACCGATGCGCACGTGAGCTCCTAACTGGCTGTTACCAAGCCGAGGCCCTGAGCAGGGCAAGGTCTCCCGGCCTTCACGCCGGTTGTGGAGACCCCCTCCTTCCTCACCTGATACTCGATCTCCAACGAGGCCTCTCTCTGCATGGGCTGGAAGAAGCACTCCTTTCGGCCGGCGGGCAGCGTGAAGGTGAAGTCGCTGTCGAGGGCAGTGGCGAAGCCCGAGGCGCCAGGCGGCGGCGCTGGCAGCAGCACTAGCAGCGAGAGGGAAGCCAGCAGGCACCGCCCGAGCTCCGTCGCCATCCCCGCCGCGTCCTCCGAGCCCAGGAAGCGGGAAATTCCGCAGCAGCCTCTTCGCGCTCTCGCTCCTGTTCGCCTCAGGCGCTGAGTACCCACAATGCACAGCGTATGGAGGAGGACTGGGACTGAAGCAGTAAAGAGAAAGGGGTGGGGTCAAGCGAGTCTTTTTCTCTCTTTTTTTGACGTGACTCGATCTCTAAGGCGATAGGAGGGGCCTCAAGTGTGTCGGTTTGCAAGGCACTGCGGGAAATGTAGTCCGCCGCTCGTTAGAAACAGGCGCGGGAAGCAGAAAGGATGAAGCAGGGAAAACTACGATTCCCGAGTGCTTAACGGAGAGGCGGACTAAAAATCAGTAGGCTAGGCGACCCCTTCTCTTGAACCATCTCCTCCGCCACTCACGGACTCTGCTTCCGAATGGCCCGCGCAGTTCGAAGGTGCGGCAGACGGATCGCTCCGAGGGCCTAGATTCGGACCGCGGAAGGGTTAGTGCCGGGTGCGGGGTACGAAGTTACTCTTCCGCTGCGAAGAAGAGCCAGTGCGGTGCAGTGGCCAGAGCGTTGGACTAGCAGTCGGGAGATCCGGGTTCTAGTCCCCGCTCCGCCACGGAAGCTCACTGCGTGACTTTGGGCCAGTCACAGACTCTCTGCCCAACCCACCTCACAGGGTGGTTGTTGTGAGGGTAAAACGGAGGAGGAGGATTGTGTAAGCCGCCTTGGGTTCCTCAAGGAGGAAAAAAGGTGGGATATAAATGTAATAAATAAATAAAAACGGATTTTCCTCGGAGTTAAGCTCAGCTCCTAGTTCCTTATTTTGCTCCCCCAGCAGGAATTATATGTGTTAGAAGAGGGGGAGGAGGGCCGGACCTGAGGCATAGTCGGTGCTTATTTATTCGGGGACCAAACCGGGGGGCGGGGGCGGGGGAGAAACAGAGCGAGCGGGAGCGCGATGCGGTGTTGCTAAGCAACGTGAAGCCCTCTGGCCGGGAACCCGCGCTGCCGAGGCGGTTCCTTGGAAGGTGCGGCCCGCTGTGCCAGAGGAGGACGGCCCTGAGGTGGGAAGGTTAGTCCAGCCGGGACAACGGAGTGCCACAGCTACCGTGAGATGGCATGGGCGGAGAGCAAGGGTCACAACAGAGCTTGGTTTCGGAAAGAAACCGTGAGCAGGCGCTCAGGTGAAAAGAGCTTGATTACTCTGGGGGTGGAAACGGCAGTCCTGGGCCTGGCTCTGGGCGTAACCGTGGGGATCCGTCCATAGTGTGGGTGTGCGTGAGTGGGGGGCAACCTGGTGCCCTCCAGATGTTTTGGGGTACAATCCCGATCTGCCCCCAGACCTTCAGAGGCACATTTGGTGAGAGAGGGCCTGCTCGATGGCCACTCTCAGGCTGCGGAACGGCCTGCCAAGGGAGACTAGGTTTGCTCCCTCTCTGCTGTCAGGCAAAGACTGTTTTATTCAAGAAGGCTTTTGGTGTGTAAGTGGCTCTGTTGGGTTGGGTGGTGTTTTTATTCTGTCATTGCTGTGTTTTTGCTGTATTTTAGTACTTTGTTTTATTATTTTAATCAAGTTTTATTTATGATTGTAAGCTGTCTTGAGTGCCATTTTTCTTGGTAGAAAGGTGGGGCACAAATCAAATAAAAAATAATTAAAGTGTACCCCACCCCACTTCACAGTCTTAACCATGGTTTTGCAATATGGCTGCACTAGCACAAACCACAGTTCCTTTGTAAATTAAGATTTTAACCATCATTTGAATATGATTTGTGAACAACATTTATGAGGGAACCTCGTTTGTGTTGAGTACTATTGATGCAGGAAAGGGAGAATGGAAAGGTGGGAGCACATTCTATGATGCCAGCATTGCACCTGCATTGGATCATAAGGGAAAGCAAAGTTTAAAACAAATTTATTTTATCTGTGATCTTAAATAGTGTTTTTTCTTCAAAGAGTGAAAATTACTTTCATTAATATTGTTTCCTTAGTTACCTTTTACATTAGACTAATGTACAATATCAATGGAACCCAGTTTATGGGCTTTTCATGATCACCACGAGGATGAGGAAGACATGCTTGCAAATGTTGTGGCATTAAGGAGTAAGCTAAAGAAAACAGAAAGACATTTACAAGACTTGGGAGAAGAGCTTTACAGGTATGTGCATGTACTAAGGTAGAAATACTCATGTTTATTCACAGATACATTTGCTTTAAATTGTATTATTTATGTCCTAATTTTGATATAATTTGTCAGAAGAATTATTGCAAAAATCAAGGGAAAGTATTTTGTTTCGGTTTTTCTTTTCTTCTAGTACTAATTCATATAATTCAGACATCAGCATTCATGATGGTGAGCTTGAGATTTTAACAATGGAAGATCTTGTTGACCCTAGTGCATTACAAAATTCTTCAGCTCATAACTCTGTGAACAGAATGTCTTGGCATAAGAAGGATTCTCCAAGGAAACCCAGGAACAAAGTAAATATTCAGGAGTTGGTGAACATTTGTTTGTCTGTTTCTGGCAGTTTGTATATAATACTCTTATGGAATTGGACCTGATGATATTGTTGATCATAAACAGTAACATGAGCAGCTCACCTTGGTTGCTATTTCTTACAAATATTGTATTCTGTTTTCTAGTCTTACTCATTATCTTTTGATAAAAGCATGGAAGAAGAAAACGAGCTGCTAAGGGACAAACTGAATATAGTCCGGGACAAAAATTCATCGTTGACTTCCCAGAACCACCATCTAATGAATGAAATTGAAACTATAAATTTTGAGCTGAACCAGACAAGAGCACGAGTAGGTATTGTAATATGATGTATTTGTCTTAAGACAAGCTGTTTTGCTAATTCTGATGTTATACACTGCAACATTCTTTGCATTTACCTTGACTTGTGGTGTTTGTCTTGTATTAGTAGAGTTTGTTGTTCATCCATTTATTGATAATGCAGTAGTATTTATTAGTACTTGCTTGCTTACAGGATATGGGGGTGGCAATCCTGAAAACACACGTAGACTTACAGAAAGCATTATTTCATATTATACAAGGGGTAGGATCCAACGGTGTCCTACTGCTAGCAGTACCCACTGTGTGCGCGGCCCCTACCACCAGTGGTGGCGATGTAGCGCTTCTGAGGGCAAGCCCCCAAATGACTAGACATGGAAGTTTCTGAAAGGGGCAGGTCATACCTTCCAGAAACTTGCATTTCCTGTTGTTTGGGGGCTTGCCCTCGAAGCGCTACATCGCCACCACTGGTGGTAGGGGTCGCACGTGCACTGGGAACCAGTGGTGCTTGCCATCAGCAGTAGGGCACCGTTGGATCCCACCCAAAGTGAAAAGATCATTCTGTATGCTACCTAGGTTTGTAGTGGTGTACACTTGACAGAAAGCTGTATAATGTTTCTCTCTTTCACACATTACATTTTAGGCATATTCTTAGGTGTACACTTAAGAAATGTAATCATAGAATAGTAGGGTTGGAAGGGGCCTACAAGACCGTCGAGTCCAACCCCCTGCTCAGTGCAGGAATCCAAGTCAGAGCATCCCTGACAGATGACTGTCCAGCCTCATCTTGAATGCCTCCAGTGTGGGAGTGCCCACTCCCTCTCTAGATAATTGATTCGATTGTTGTACTGCTCTAACGGTCAGGAAGTTTTCCCTGATGTTCGCCGGAATCTGGCTTCCTGTAACTTGAGCCCATTATTCCATGTCCTGCATTCTGGGATGATTGAGAAGAGATCCTGGCCTTCCTCTCTGTGACAACCTTTCAAGTACTTGAAGAGCGCTGTCATATCTCCCCTCAGTCTTCTCTTCTCAAGGCTAAACATGCCCAGTTCTTGCAGTCTGTTTTCATAGGGCTTTGTTTCCAGTGCCCTGATCATCCTTGTTGCCCCCCTCTGAACCCTCTCCAGTTTGTCTGCATCCTTCTTCAAGTGTGGTGCCCAGAACTGGACACAGTACTCCAGATGAGGCCTAACCAGTGCTGAGAAGAGGGAAACCAGTATTTCCTGGGATTTGGAAGCTATGCTTCTATTAATGCAGCTCAAAAGATCATTTGCCTTTTTTGCAGCCACATCACATTGTTGGCTCATATTCAGCTTGTGAGCGACAACAATTCCAAGATCCTTCTCACTGTAGTGTTGTTGAGTCACGTATCCCCAATCTTGTAACTGTGCATTTGGTTTCTTTTTCCTAGGTGCAGAACTTGGCATTAATCCCTATTAAATGTCATTCTGTTATTTTCTGCCCAGAGCTCCAGTCTGTCAAGATCACTTTGAATTTTGTTTCTGTCTTCCAAAGTATTAGCTATCCTGCCCAATTTTGTGTCATCTGCAAATTTGATCAGCATTCCCTGCACCTCCTCCTCCAAGTCATTAATAAAATGTTGAAGAGCACTGGGCCCAGGACTGAGCCCTGTGGTACCCCGCTCGTTACCTCTCCCCAGTCTGAGAAGATTCCATTGATTAGCATTCTTTGAGTCTGATCCTGTAGCCAACTGTGGATCCACCAGATCGTTGTTTCATCTAGCCCACTTTGAGCTAGTTTGCTCATCAGGATATCATGGGGCACTTTGTCGAAAGATTTGCTGAAGTCGAGGTATATTATGTCCACAGCATTCCCACAGTCGACAAGGGAGGTTACTTGATCAAAAAATGAGATCAGATTCGTCTGGCAGGATTTGTTCTTGATAAATCCATGTTGGCTTTGAGTAATCTGTGAAACAACCCTAATTTGTCACTTTTAACAATTTTGTTTTATGGTCGGACTGTGTCTTTGTCCTTTCTGTAGTGTTTCCAGTATAGCAAAACTGATCACACATTGAAAGAAATTCAGTAAATAAAATGTGTATATTTGCTTGAGCACAATCAGCTACCCTAGGAATAGTGTACCTTCAGTGTAAGTGTACCTTCAGCATGTGAAGGTACACTTTGAGCCCTCCTTTTTGAAAGAGATATATATAGATGGCCCTATTCCTTCTGGTTTTTCTAATGATCAGGGTCTTTTCAATTACATGTCCACCAAATTTCAGCTTCCTAGTTATCATGTGAGTAGCTTAACTATTTTGGGAAATAATTAGAGGCCTCTGTTTTGGGGGAGAAATGGTAAAATGTCCTGTTCTCAGTCCCCACTCTCAGTTTCTGCCCGGTAATCAAGGATCCCTTGGACCATGTATATACCAGATTTCAGGGCTCTAGCTCATGCAGAAGTACAATTCTGAGAGCAAGTAAGTTATTATATATTAATAGTATTGAATAGAGTGAGAAGAAAGCACAGGAAGTATTCAAAATGTAGTATTTGTCATGCTGATTAATTATGTATAATTAAGCAATGTTAATTTTAATGATTGGACTGTGTGGAGATTAAAACAAGAAATAGTATAGCAAAGATAGTTCATTGGGAACTAGTCAAGAAAAAGTCTGCAAAGGAATGACTGTAATAAAATGACTATGTGCGCCTATGTATGACCGTCATGTTTCAGAAGGCAATAGACAACATTAATGAATTCTTCTTATATTTATTTTTCAGTTAACTTTCCTTGAATCTGCTTTGGGTACCCACTCGGTCAGCATTCCAATGTTAGAAGAACAGATATCAAGTTTGGAAGCAGAAGTTCAAGCTCAGGATAGTGCCCTGAAGTAGTGAACCGTTTGTTTTTTATTCTTCTTTCTAACTCGCAGGGTTGGTTCACCCATTACTTTCCAGGGGGAAATTTCAACTTGGAATGGCTCTCAGATGCACACGTGCTCCTTCCCCTCACCATGGAGAGAAACTAATGAAAGGATGATGTTGTACAACATTTATTAGAATGTACTATCTCCATCCCAAAATGTCCATGGAAAGAATGGATAGCCTAGCTCACTCATTACTTTCCATAGTGAGGGTAAGGTAGAAAGTCTGCAACTTGTACCCGGTTGAGATTTCTCTCCTGGAAATAGCAAGTGAACAAGGCCCACAGTGTTTATGCTATTAATTTTCAAATGTAGTTGTTTTGGAAAAATTACTTGCATTGAAATCAACATACCTTATACTTTTATCTCAAATCTGTGGATATAAGCCCATTGATTTCAATGAAATTGACTTCCAACCCAGTGTGAAATAGGATCATAGTGTTCAACATGCAAGTACAATAAAATCCAGTTCAGACATAATGGAAAACCATGGTTTCTTGCTACATGAATGAGCCACAGGGAGCCTCAGGCTTGCACATCCTTCACCTCTTTTATGTGCCAGAGGAGGAGGTTAGAACCAGAGGCTTCTGATTTTAAACTAACTACAATTCCCTGTGACATCTTAGGAAACTGTGGCTTCCTTTTGGTTTCAGAACAAGCCAGGATCACAGATCACAGTTTTATCCTGGCTTGTTTTTACTAACCATAATTTTTAACAAAACACACTTCCCCAAGTTCAGATACCACAGGCAACTATGGTTAGTTTAAAACCAGAAAAAGCTTCCAATCTCCTTCTCTGATACATGAAAGAGGCTTGCCTTCAGTTCATTCACTTCTGGGAAACTATGGTCTCCCATTACATCTGAATTGGGCCATTGGCTTATGATTTTATCAGAAGAATCTGTCTTACTTTGGATTTTGTCTTTCAGAGTGAGATCATATTGTGCTTTTCAGATTTTTTTGGTTTTATTGATGCCTTGATAGGGCTTTACCCGTAAAGGTGGTCTAAAATAATTTTAAATAAATAAAGTTGGTGAACATATGAATTTTCTTTTGCTAATGTATGAATTGTAAACATGGGTTGGGAACTGACGCTGCACTAAATGGGTTGCCTTTTACAGCAGCACTAATGTCATCTGCTGTCTCAGCACCAGAGAAAGGTTCAAGCTGCCCCTTTGCACCAGCAATGGAAACCTACAGCCGATCCTATGCTATGTTGCTCTGATCAGGTTTTGGTCTTTTTGCAATCTGTTGTTAGGAAAAATGGATGAATGGGAGAAGATTTTGTGCGTTGGTTGCTTGAGACAAAATGCATAGTACAATTTGTTTTTGATTATTATTTATTTGCACAAGGGCTTGGTATGGCTAACAAGATGCTAATTATTCTACCCCATTCCTTCCTATCCCTGGCCACCAAAAAATGAGTTTGAAAAAAAAATAATCTGACCCGCTGAATAACAGGATGGCTATTTTTCCTAAATCTCTATACTCAAAGGAAAAAATGCTCTCCACTACTTGATGTTCTTAACCAGATAGCTTTGCTATATAAAAATGTGTCTTGTTTAGAAAGCTGTTTTCTAATTGTTTTTAGAATGGCAGAAGATAAATTAGAGCAAAGCCAGCGAATGGTAATGGAAAAAGAATATGCTTTGCAGAAGCTGAAAGAGGAATATAAACAAATGAAACTTGATTTAATTGAACGATCTAAACAAGGAAAGAGGTGAGAAATTACAAAAGAGCTTGTTTTTTATTTTGAAAGCTTGACAGCATGTCACTTGCTACAGAATATTTATTGTAAGATGCCTTGTTTTGTGTTGTTGAACAAACCAACCATATTCTTTCAGAGATAATCCAGGTTATTTTGTTGAAATTGAGAGTTTCCAACAGTATTGGTGGCATGTCATATAGACATACACCTTTTTGACCATTAAATTACCAGGTTGTGTTGCTTTTGGAACAGATAAAAACTGTTTGAATTAAAGAGAAATTGATACCCCCGGCAGTGCTACCTTGGTTATATTACATTTATTAAAGCTTGGAATCAGTATTTTAGACTTTGATCTGATAGACTTATGCTAGTGCTTTGCCTGACGTCCTGAACTGGAAAATACATCGGGTACATCAAGGCCCTGTTTGGAAGTTGTTTCCCCCTGGAGAGATGCTGGCTGTGGGCTGTGAATGCTTGCTTTTACCCCTACCCTGCCCCACCACCATGTGGAGAAATGAATGACTGAAACAACAGATTAAAATATAATCAACAGAACTAAAATATGAAACACATATTTTAATGTATTATACATTATATTTTAGTATATTATATTTTAATGGTGGGTGGGTTTTTTTGCTTTTTTGGAATGTTAAAGCTTTTTTATAATATTGTATTTTTAAGCTTTTTTGTTTGCCATCTTGGGTAGACTTGCTTCAGAAAGGTGGCTTATAAATATTTTATTTAAATACATAAAATAAAAAATGGGATCTCCTGGTTTTTCACTTCTGTTTGTGCTGATGAAAGACAAGGGAGGAAACATGGCAGCATGAGCCCAAAGCAAAGCCTGCTCCTAATTTCTCTTCAGGCACAAGAAGAAATAATGTCAGAACAAACCATTAGAGAAATAGGTTGTGTGTGTGTGCGTGCGCGCGCATATAGCACTTGTATCTTACTATCTAGTGGTATAGTGCTATCTAGTAGTATGGTTTGGATTTTCAAGACCATGATAAAAGCTAGTGATAAAAGGCAAATAGGAACAAAGCATAGCCCCTTTCCAGTTCTCCTTGTATATATGGGAACCACTGAACATGCAGAGTTCCTGTGCAAGCATTGGCTTCCCTATTCCCTTCAGCACTCCGTGTGCATCATCGTTACATGTCTAGATCTCTGACTGACATGGAAATAAATGGGAGGTCCTCAGTTGTGCGGGAACTTCTAATTAGACTGTTTCTCAGTTTTGGAGGGGAAATAAGAACTGATATTTCAGATTTTGCATGCATTTCAGCTTCAGCATTAATAGTTGTATCATTAATTGCTTTGAAAATAGATGGATGAAAAAATATAATGCAACTACTCTGCTTATTATATTGCTCTGTTTCAGTGAAAGGCATATTTGTTTGTGATGAAGTACTCAAACCTGTTGTACTTTATACCTTATTCATGGTATACTTTTGCTATGAAGGAAATGTTCAGACAAGGCCAGTTTTACCCTTAATGTTCTCATGAAATAGCATCACGTAATTTGAAATGTTTACCTCTGTAAAGATAGTCATGTAAGAATTTATAACACTTTGTTATTGAGATACATTTGAATGAAATGGAACCTAAAACTAATGTCTGTTACTGCCTGCTGTTCAATTATTTCTTTTAAGGTACCCTTCTGCAACCTAATGTTGCAGAATGTTTCAGACTTCAACTCCTAACAGCCCTGGCCAGCATGTTCAAGGATCAGGAATGCTGGGAGTTGTAGTCCAAAACATGTGGAGGGCACCAGGTTGGGGACGGCTGTTTTAAAGCTTTGCTATTGTGAGAATAATAATCTTATACCATTACTTTGCTTGGCCAGTTTAAAACTGAGTTACCTCTTTCATTTAAAGAACTGAACAGCAAAGAAATGAAGCTCTGTATAATGCTGAGGAGCTGACAAGAACTTTTAAAAAATACAAGGAGAAAATAACTGAAAAACTGGAAAAGGTAAAACTTCATTTTAACAGAACGTTATGTGTACCCAGGAGCTAGAAAGCCATGTTTCAGTGCTAAAACTAAGGTTACCAGTGTTCTTCTAGCATGCATTTGCTCCTATGTCTTTTAATTGCAGCTTGACCATCAGAAATCAACCCCATACCAAGAAAAGCATAATCTGCTAAATTTAACGGATAGGTTTACTGTTAAAGGCACAAGACCAGGATTGTGGGCAGGGGAGGTGGCAACCCCAGCTTACACTGTGAAACATTTTACTGCTTTACACACTTACCTGGTAGTAAGTCCCATTGAACTCAGTGGTGCTTACTTTTGAGTAGACATGCATAAGATTGCGCTGTTATCTACGATTTAGTGTTTTATAGCTATATTCCAATATGCTTTTTATTCCTTTGAGATTAAAAAATAAACACTATAGGGTTTTGCTTTATTGATTTAAAAGAGTTTTGTAGTTCTTTTCTTCAAGCAAAACCAAAGAGATTCACAGCATGCAACTCAAAACACTTTAAAGTACAATAAATAAAAACTAGACCCCCAAATCTTGTACTTCACAAAAAGGAGTAAAAAAGCCAAATCCCCTCATAAAATTGGATGGTTTTCACTATACTAGGCTGTCTTGGTCTCTTCTTTCCTTAGCAACATTGTGATTAGTACTTAAAATTTAGGAGAGCATTGAGGGGTTTTAGATCCAGTAAAGAAGGCTGTAGTATTTCTCACACATGTTCAAGAGCAGAATGCTAACCACATTCTGTGTGAGCAGCACCTGATCCCTTTTTGGCAGACTATAGCTGTGTTAATTCAGATGTGCTGCTTACCTTAATCAATGCTAAAGAATATTGGCAAAAGTAAAACAAACTTTTTTCTTTATCCTGACCTAGACACACACAGAAATATACACCCCCCAACTCAGTTCTTTGTACAGCTGAGTGTCAGTTCTAGTTATAGGAAGGGACATGTGACTGTATAGTGGTAACGTCGGGACTGAACACTTGCACCCCCTCCCACAGCAGTGGAGATTCCTCCCAAAGAAGGTGGTATTGGCTTGCTCAGAGCAGGACTGCAACCATAACTTATTATTCTAATTAATAAATGATGGATTATTGCTGAAAAATGTCGACTTTTTCTTCAGGTTCAGGTGGAAGAACAAATTTTAGAAAAAAAATTAATGAACTGTGTAAAAGAAAAGGAAAAATTGCATACAAAGTGTGATAGCTATAGAAGTGAACTTGAGAACCTGAAGGAACAACTGAGGTAAATGTTTGTGTGTTTATCTTTGATGCCTGTATATGGAAAACATTACTATTTGATAATTTTTAAAGTTGTTTTGATATTTGGATCATGAAGTCCTCTGGTGTTGACCTGGGTCGTATGTAACGCCAGTTCATGGGTTGTTTAACAAACCATGGGTTAAAACTCTGCATTGGTTGTCCCTCAACAATGCGGAGTTCCAGGTTTGGAGGTAGCATCAAACAAGTCAGAAATGAGGTATTCTGCAGATATTTCCCTAAGCAGATACAAAGCTGAAGTGACAAGTGTGTGGGAAGCAGTGCGCTCCCTCGCTCCTGCCTGGCCCCAACCACCCATGGGCTGATGCTACTTGCGAACTGAGCCAATAGATTAATGGTTGATGAATGTGACTGTATGGCTAGCCTAATCCTTGTTACAGTTGACTGTGGAGCAAAACTGTAATATGACTGATTTTCAGATAAACAAAGTTTTCTTGCCTCATGACAAATGGGGCAGGATCAGCTTAACTGTAATGAAATTACTGTTTTGTCTACAGTCAGAGATAATGAGTATGTTTACTAGGGGTAAGTGTATTCCCCACTTCTCCTCTGTTACTGTTCTGCCATTCTGATACCCATTGGATTCTGCATCAGACTTCACTGTGGAACCAGTGTTAATGTTTAATGGAATAGCTTACAAGAATGAAAATACAGTTTGGTTTTATGTAATTTTAATTATTAGCTTTTCTTTTATTGGCTCTGAGAAAATACAGAGTTAGAGTGGGATGATAGTTTCAGATTCCTTGAGACTGTCTCTAGATGCATAGCCCATTCTTTAGTACACTCTGCAGGAGTAAAACAATCATTATGCATGCATTCCTTTTGATCAGTAAGAGGGAATCTTAGAAACAAAATCTTGCAGACTTTGGAAAGTTTTGCAGAACCTTTCTGCTTCTGTTTTGTATTCGTTTAGACAGTTAGTTGAAGATAATTTTACTGGAAAAGACAACCTAAAATGTGTAGAAGCCAAGAGTTCTGAAATGGAATTGCTGCTGAAACATTCTCAGGAGAAGATCCACATGCTTGAAAGTAGACTTCAGGACCAAGACATAATTCTTGAAGAGAAAAATGCCCTAATAAATGAAAATGCTGATTTAAAAGCACACGTTGCAGAGCAGAAGGATCATCTTAAGTTATATCATCAAGAAATTGAGAATTCAAAAATTGAACTGAAAACCTTAGAAAATGTTATTTCCCAGTTGTCCCAACATTCATCAAAGGAGGTACAGCAAAGTCTTTGACAGTTTTGTATTGTCAGCATGTATCTAAACCTTGGCCAATGAACTCAGCATTATGGAGTACAATGCACTATTTAAAAACATTCTAGAGTGACCTATTTATTTCATTGGAGCTTGCAACGGAACTGTACTCAGATTGTACTCTCAGGGGCCTTTTCAAGTACTACAGAATTTCTATACAGAAAGCATTTCCAAGTGGGAAGTGGCATACCACCCTTTTTTCACTACCTATGCATTGTCTTACGAAACTGTAATTGGGTAATGAGCAATATCAAGAACAGACTACAATTTCTTCCCTTTGATATTGGCAATAAGGCTTGCTAGTGATACTTTACATACTCGTGTTGATAAGCGTCAACACGAGTTGATAAGCGTCAACATACTCGTGTTGATAAGCGTCAGTTCAAGGCTTAATAGCAAGAGGATGACATTGCCAAGTGGGAGTTATTGTCGTGCCCCCCCCCCCCCCGGTCATTGGTGCTCATTTTCAAAGCGCTTGCTTAGTTCTCTTCCCCCCCCCCTTTTTCACTGTGCAATTGGGTTCCTACTTTCTCTCGGTCTTATCCCCCCCCGGCTTTCACAAGTGTGTGCAGATTAGCCTATATGCAGTTTTGCCTTGTCAATTTCCTTGTATGTTATCTACTCCAATTCAGAACTCCCTTTGACAGCTGTAACATAGAAGGGAAAAAGTACAACCCCCTTTGTGTATTCCCAAATCACTGAAAAAATAATTTTAAAAAGGTGGCGAGTGAGTGATGGTCCTTCCAAAGTGCTCTTTCGGCATTGATGGAGGGGCAGTCATTGGCAAGCGAGATTGGAGGCAGTACTGGTAAGATCACAAACAGTAGGATGGGCTTTTTTTTGCTGCTGTTGCCAAGCAGCACTGTAACTGGGTTCAGACATCACAACAACCCACCTTGAGAACAAATTATTCTCAACAGTCCTAGTACAAGCCATAGGTTCAGAGGGTGGCTTGTTCAGGAAAATCAGCCTATACTGGATTGCCCACACCAGGTTTGGATGCTATAAGCTACGCTGACACTAACAAGGCTCACAACCCATTGTGGCTTACCATGATGTGCGAACCCAGCCAGAGACTGTAGAATATCAGCCACCACCAGTCCCAGCATTCTGTCACAAAGTGTCAATTTCTGCTCTATAGGCATAAGTGCAAAAGCTAATAATGGGAAAAGTAAATAAGAAATTACCATGATATAGAGAAAGCCAGGGGATTGTATATGCCCAGCATATTTGTCTTTTCCCTTCTGTGTCACATTTCATGGCACTTTGGAAACATCCCCAGGGTTTCCCAGTATTGAAAAGTGGCTTGCAATGTGATGGGGACGGATAGTATTCCAAAAAGAGAGAGGTGCAATAATTCGATAGATTAATGAAGCTCATCTGCCCTTGAATCACAGCCAATCATGATGCAGCCAAAGTTCAGCACTTTTAATCCGTGCTGGTTGCAGTAGAAGAACATTTGCTTAAATCTCCGATTGAAACAAGTAGAATTTAAATGGTTGATTTTGACTAGATGCTGCCCATTAAGATTTCCTGAACAATAAATGATCAATTCTAAACAGTGTTTTTACATTTGTGTCTTTCCCTCCACTTAACTTGTAGGTTGATCATTCAAAGCATCCTTCTAATGAAGCATCATCTGCCGATTGCTGTGAGTCAGCTAGATCCCTGATAGAAGAGCTACGGTATTATATTAGTTTTTAAGTGACTGTGGAATACTTGAATGCATTAGAAGCAACAAAAAGAAACATAGGACTGATCTACAATCTTTATTTTTCCTAGACTAAAACTGAAAATGAAAGAAGCAGGGATTCAGAAACTTCAGGCAGAACTTATGGTCAGTAAGATAGGTCAAGGATTCTTTGAAGAAAATGAGGGACAAGAATTGCATGGCCTAGAAACTGAACCAGTAAAACTGACTGGAAATCAATCAGGTATGCATGATGGCTATATCTTATCTCCAGTATCAGAGGCAAGACGCCTCTGAGCACCAGTTGCTGAGGAACACAAGCAGGGGAGTGCTATGCTGTCATGTCCTTCTTGTTGGTTTTCCAGTAGCATCTGGTTGGCCACTGTGAGAACAGAAGACTGGACTAGACAGCCTTTGGTTTGATTCAACGGGTCTGTTCTTACAAATGTAGAATACCTTAAAATGTATGGTTGCTTCTGACGTGTATAGCTGCTTCTCCAAAACAATCCACTTTGAAAGTAAATGGCTGTTATGCTGAGGACACACATCCTGGCTAAAGCTGGCTAGCAACAGCAGTGATTCCTGGTTCAGGACATAATGAAGTAGGCCACAGTACTTCCTGGGCCTCTGTGAAGGGTAAGAAAGGAATATTCTTGGTGCCAGCAATGGCAGGTGGAATTGTTTCGTTGTTGCCACCTGAACACCAGGCGTGAAAGCATACAGCCCCCCACAGTTTAAGAAACTGGTCCTCTGTGCTTTAGAGCAGGGGTCCCCAACCCCTGGGCCGTGGACCAGTACCGGGCCGGGCCGTGGCCTGTTAGTGACTGGGCTGCAACAGGGGTGTGGAAACCCCCCTACCTTGAGTCCACGGGGGGGGGAGGCAATCCCCCCCTGGAATCCTTGCCAGCTCCGCTCCGAGTCCGCGGAGCTGCTGGCCGGCTCCGGCCGCTGGCGGACTTCCAGCCGCTGGGATGCAAATGGCGTCCACCATTTCGGTCCCAGTGGCCGGAAGTCTGCCAGCAGCCGGAGCTGGCCAGGATTCTGGGGGGGGACCCCCCCCCCTGCGGACCCAAGGTAAGAGGGGTTCCTACACCCCTGCTGTGGCCTGGCCCCATCCCCCCCCCCGGTCCGTGGAAAAATTATTTTCTATGGGACCGGTCCCTGGGCCCAAAAAGGTTGGGGACCGCTGCTTTAGAGTATAGTTTTAACAGTGGGCGAATTTGCATGTCACACTACGCCACCCTGAGAATAAGCATGGTGGATGGATGGCTTATCTGTTACTGCCAGCAATCACCCACTCTGTGGCTTGCCATGGTTTGTTTCTCCCTCAGTCCTTCTCAGTCCTCCAGGCCACCGTCAGCATGTATCCCTGGGGCCTTTGCAGCAGAAATCCTCATTTCCTCATTCCCAGTGTCAGCACTCTTTCTGCCATTGGCCGGATGGTGAGGGAAACTACCCCCCGCACACACACACATAAAATTGCCAAAGGGATTTAAGTTTCTGAGCCTTTATGAATGCGGGAATGCATTTGCAAACGTTTATTTTTATTTTAGGGGACTTGTGCAAGTGTGCAGGACTGCAGAGCTGCCTGACCACTATTGAGTCCAGCATAGTCATATTCCCCCTCTTGTCAATTTCATCCTCCACTTCGCAGAAAGGAAATAATGTTATGAGCCCTTATGAACATTGGAAAGCATTTGCAATTTTTCCCCGGGGTTTTGTGCAAGGCCACATGATCATCTGTCGCTATTTAGCAAGCATACTGATCTACCCCTCCTGTCCATGTCCTTGTCAATTGCTTTCCTTGCTAGTGAACACCTTTTTAAAAAAAGGCTGCTTCATGTTCTACTGAAGTAATAACACGTGCCCCTTAAGCTCCTTCTCTTCTGTAGCTGCCAGCCACTTTTGCCCCACCCCCTCTTTGTGCTTGTCACATTCCTCCACTGGCCTCCATTGCTAGTTGTCAGATGTACATGAGGGTTACAGAGCAGTGAGTGGGAAAGCTCAACATATGCAAATTTCAAGACAGAACAGGGATGAGTGGGTAAAGATATGCAAATTTCAAGAAAGACAAGTGAGGCAGATAGCTAAAAATATGCAAATTTCATGCAGAGCAGTAAAACAGAGGGGAAATTGTGCAAATTTCAAAGCAGAGCAGGAAAATGGAGCAGAAAATTAAATACAATTCCTAGCAGCAGACATTCACTCTTGCACACTTGCTTAAGACCGATTTTTTTTTTTTTAATTGTGAATACGTTTGGGATACTCTCACGTCTTTTCTTCAAGATTTTTATGAATTAAAAATTAAATATCCATGCTGAGGCGAAGGGCACTGAGAAGGCATGAGGGAGAAGGGCAGTGGCACTAGCAAGATTGCGAGGAGTGGCAGGGTTTTTTGCCACTCTTGTTGGGCAGGTCTTTAGCTGTTCCCATCAACCCACAATAAAATTGCCCTGCCAGATTCGGACACCACAAGCCACCCTGAGAACAAGCCACACTAAATAACTCTATTACAAGCCATGGGTTCTCAGGGTGGCTTGTTTGTGAAAAACAACACATGAAAAACAACATTCCAGGTTCAGACATCATGGTAAGCCACCCTGCAACCACCCACTGTGGCTTAGCATGATGTGTGAAGCAGGTCATTGTAACGTTTCTTAGATGCCTAATATAATTTCTGAGCTCTTCGTTTCAATATTAACCCAATTAAAATGGAGTACTATTTAATTTTACTATTATATTACAATTTCAATATATCACTTGATAACTGTGACCCTGTACTACTGTCATGACATTTACCCTTATCAATCAAGTACAGGTTCAGTTTTTTGCTCTAGAAGCCAATATTTACTGGAATAATTTGTGTATCTGGGGGCTTCAGGGTAGTCTACCTGTTACCTGATCTGTGTGGCAAAGTGCTTCCCTGTGGTGATTCTTTACATCACATTGTAATGTATAGGGTCAACTCCAAATGATATGCAGAATTTCTGTACCGCAACAGACCTCTCCAGGAACATCTGATGGTGGTTTATGTCATTGGGAGCTTCCATGTGATAAGGTAGCACATGTTACCCCAGAGCATACAGAGTGGCTTGTCATGTAGATTGCTCTCTAATTGCATTGTTTCAAGGTGAAGTTACCCTTGGGTCAGTTTTGAGAATGAACTCTCTTTTGGTAATTTAGGATGTTCTGACTGACCTACTCAAGAGCTGCATTTAGATGTTGCAACAAACCATGGTTTGTTGTGAAGCAAGTGTGCTGTGGCATGCCTTGGTATACGCTCTTCCTTCTCCCCTTTCTCTCTTCTTCATCTGTGAGTGGAGAAGATTTGAACAAACCACAGTTTCCCATTTTGCTTTAATATAAGAAACTGTGGCCTGGAGAAAATGAGAAACAGCAGGTTGTTCCAAACCACAACTGGAAATGCATGCCTTTATACCGGTGTAGTTTCTAAATGTTTACAATCATGACTGTCTTAACTTGGTGTGTCTTAGTCTGCTGTTTCTTCTGTAAAGAGAGAAAATGCCAACAATTGGAACTTATCAGTAAACAGTTTGAAAAGGAGAAGCAGAGATTTCATAGACAATTAGAAGAGCTACGTAGTAAGCTGGAAAGATCTGAAGAGGAGAACTCTTTTTTAAAGAGTAACATGGCACAGCGAACTAGTCATTTTCAAGCAATACAGGAAGAACTATTGGAGAAAGCTGCAAAAACTAGCAGCTTGGAGCGAGAAGTAAGTAGAAACAAAAAAGTCTGTATTATTAGGAATGATCTAATTAATTTCATAAAAATAGTTTCTATTATGAAAGGCCACACAATTGCCCATTAGATGTTACAGATGGTTTTGATATTAGGAAATGATTGGACAGTAGCTATCAGCCCCCCTCACATGGTGGTGGGTGGGACTTTTTATTTTTACACATTGGATGAACCTATGGAAAAGCAACCTAAAGGGCTCCATAGTTAATCCAAATACATGCTGGCAGTAAACCTCTTTTTCTTCAGTAATCCTTCTAGAGTTCCTGTCCTTTTGGTTACTGCATCTTTCACAGTGATAGCTCACGTTGGAGTCGCAATTCTTAACTTGGCTCCTCCAACCCATCTACAGTTCAGTTAGGGGCTATCAAGATGACCAGTCAAAGAGTGCCCAAAGTGTCCCGTGGCTTTTGCAGCATAGTTCCACAAGCCCAAATCCAGCACAGTACCAATGTATCCTCTCCCTGTGTAATGCTGGAGGTGTGTATGTAATCCTTGTTCCAGGTATGGCAGCTGTCTGCTGCTTATTTTAATGAAAAGCAAATGTACAGTAAAACACAGAGCATTACTGGGGATAGAGTAGATTGTGAATGAAAGTGTGTTTTGAGCACAGAATTGTTTTTAAAAGGTTTAGGCAAGAAGAGTTGTGTTGCTTATCATCACTGACATCCTAACACCTGTTCAAGAGGAACATACAACATTCATGCAGCCATCTTCAATGTGGGGGGCACCACTATTTATGCAGAAATCCATCTTTATTCTTTTAGTTTTGTGTATTTGAAATGTACGTATATTCTTTATAGATGGCAAGGAAATCTTCTCAGCTTTCAGCCCTTGAAAAACACTTAGAAGAAAAGACAGTTGCTTATACAAATGCGGCTGCAAGAAAAACTGAGCTGGAACAGGAATTGTTGGTAAAACCCTTGTAATCTTTTCACAGCATTTTGGAGCAGAGAAAGATGTATTCACATATGTCATGTTGTACAAAATATGCTAACGAGCATTGGTGTATTCACCAATGTAAATACCTATAATATAATTTTAAAAACAGAAATTGTTTTCCTTCAGTTCTTGCATATAATGTGGTACAGTTTATGGTTACACATTTCTAGCTGCACTTTGGTTTATAGAATGAGATAATGAGGCACTGAAAGATCCATGCACTTCTTCTTTCCAGTTGTCAATTTATAGATGTCAAAAATGTGGTCATTTTTCTAGGAAGCAAACTCTCAGCTTCACAACTTGGAAAGAGGCATCAATGAGGAGCATCAGCACTTCTCCATAATGCTAGAAAAAACTAAGATAATTCATCTTGAGCAACACAAAGAGATGGAAAAGCAGATTGAATTAGTAAGTTTCTAGCTCATAATATTCATTACCATTTCTCAAGACTCTCAAGTACAACTTTTTTCAGTAACTATATGTTTTGGTGATCTCCAGCAATTAAAAAAGATGTAGTATTTCTCTGCAACATTCCTTTTGGATTTGGTCCACACATGGAAACAGCCATATGACTGGCCACTTGAAATGCAGATGCATGGGAGCTGCTTCATGTGACTGGCTCTTTGTGGGAGGCAACCCGCTGCATGGCTCTATTTTTCATCATGCTATTGCAGATCTCAAGAAATGAATGTGCTTGCATTCAAATTGATAGAATATTGTGGAGAGCAGTTTCCCATAAATGACTTGCCACATGGAGAAGCCTTCATACCATTGTGCTTTCAGCTGAAATCTAGTGTTGGGTGGCTTGTATGAATTAGCCCTTAAAGGTACAATCCTATGCCTGTTTAGTCAGAAAAGAGTCCTAAAACTCCCAGCATTCCCCCATTAGTCATGGGGAATGCTGGGAGTTGTAGGACTTCTTTCTGTCTAAACATGCGTAGGATTGTGCCCTATTTCTGATCTTAAAAAGACCAAGACTGTTCTAAGAAGATGGTTGGACATAAAGGATAAAGGGTGTTTTCACACTATCCACAGGATTCACATGAGAGCAGGGTTGGTTCTAGCAGAGACGCATTTTGCCACTGGCCTGGGGTGACTAGCAACTACCTCCAAGCAGTTACTTTTGCCCACCCCCTCTGTCATCCTCACCACTGTAGTGCTACGTGTCTCTTAGAACTCCAAAGCCAGAAAACACAATTTTGATCACAATTCCAGTGCTTGTTCCCAGCGTAGGAAAAGCATCCCAGTGCTGCAATACTTGTACGTGCTACCTTTCATGGCCCTGTAGAGCTGCCTATTGCTGTAATGTTGTTTCCTCATGCCAGAAATAGCATGGCTTAGATAATACAACTGCCTATTCAACGTTTAACATGTCAAGAGCTGCAGCCAGAATATTATTACAGTGTTTGTACTGCTGCAGTGAAAGATGGTGGTGAAAGAAGCATGTGTGAACAGTGAGTGAGGTGATTGAGAGGCCTTTCCAAAATGTTCACGGAGCTCAAGTACCATTGATGGAGAGGCATGTCCTCTCTCCTCCATTTCTGAGAAGAATCCCAACCAAGCTATTTTAGTCCCAAGGAGGACTTTGGCTCTCTTTCTCTAAATTCAGTGCAACACATTGTAGAGTCCTTAGTTGCACTGAACCTATTTGCACTGTTATGAGATTTATTTTAAAGGTTAGCCCAAGTTTTTACTCTAAAACATATTGACCCTGTTCACATGTAACGAGAACCCATGGTTTAATTAAGTTGTTGACTTAACCTGCAATACAGCCACCAGACAATCAAACACATTGTGGGTTGTTTTTCCAATTTGTGTGTTGTTTTGTTCCGCCCCCTTGATGACTCCCAGCCTGTATCCTAGGAGCCTTTGTAACACCAAATAGGTGCCTCTGTAGCCTGACAAAACAGCCCACACACAACCCATGATTCTGGGTTCAGATATAAGGAGAGCCCATGGCTTTGAACATCCCACAGTTGACAACCCAACAACAAGCCATGAGTTCTCTGAGTTGTTCATGGTTAACCCACTTAACCCATAGTCCCAGATTTGGATGAAATGACAACCATCGATTCAACAACCCATGGCTTAATTAAATGGTTGTCATTACGTGCCAACAGGGTCAATACCTGCCTCAGAAGTATAAAATATTGTTCATCACACTATTGTAATGGGTACCGTGTAGATGTGCCCTTTGTTGGTGGTGATTAATGGCAGCTAAGTTTCTTCTAACAAATATGTGCAAGATACTGCAGAAAGGGCAATCAAGAATTATTTTTGTATAGCTTCAGTCTCGAGTAGAAACTAAAAACCAGCAATTCCTGGAACAAGAGAACACAATGTCCATTTTACAGCAAGATCTTTTATGTAAACAACGTCAGCTGGAATCACTGGATCGACTGCTAATAGAAAGCCAAGAGGTACAATTTTCCTGAAATGCTTCTTGCAAAGTATGTTTTTTCATCTTTTTATGCTTGTTCCCAGGACTGGGTTTGGCTGCTTCAGAAAGTGCTGCTTGCAGACTGCTGCTTGCTTTGCCTAGCAGCAGCTTCTCAAAATATCTTGATATATGGGGTGCGGGGGGAGTCTGTCTTCAATCATTCTTAGTAAAGCATAGGCTTTGCATTCAGCCAGTCCCATGTTCAGCCTCTGGCACCCATACTTAAAGGATTCCCAGAAAGCTGGACTGGGAAAGTTCTGTGTCTGGGACCTCTGAGAACCACTGCTAGTCAAACTGGATAGACTTAAGTATATGTCTAAGTATATGATTCCTGTGTTCATATCAGGTGTGTCTACATATCTTTTGTAGTAGCTGGAGGTGGCTAGGGAGATAGAGGAGTGGTTTTCTGCTGCCTCCTGCCCAATGACCCCTATCAAGAAGTCTTGAGATGCTCCAGCCATTTAAACAAAGTTTTATAGTTCAACCACAACCCTTTCCCTTGTTTGAGCCTTATTTATTTATTTATTTATTGTATTTTTATCCTGCTACTCAGCCAAAAAAGGCTCCTGGAGAGGCTTACAATCAATGAACAAAGAAGACAGTCCCTGCCCGCAGGCTTACAATCTAAAAAAGACACAACACACAAGGAAAAGGAAATGGGGAGGGAAGAAGGAGAAAAAAGAATTAGGTAGAATATTAGCAGGGCTGGTGGGTTGGCCCTGTTCCCCCCTCTCATCTCCCAAAGGAGGGGCAGTCCAACTGGAGCAGGCCCTGATGTTCCCTTTGTCTGCTCCCTCGCTCCTTCTTCGTCACAGGGCCATGGATGTCAGTTAGCTCTGGGGGCGGGGGAGTCCAACTGGAACGGACTCTGTCCCTTTGCCTGCTCCCTCGCTCCTTCTTTTTCCCCGCAGGGCCATGGATGTCAGTTAGCCGGGGGGGGGGGGGGCTGCTCTTTGGATCCCAGCCAATGTCTGGATTAGGTCTCGGAGGGCCCATTATCCAAAAGGCATAACTGAGAACTTTTAGGGTGGAGCTTGGGTTCTGTTGACTATCATAAGACGTATATGGTTTGCTTCAGCATAAGCCTTCTATGGGTGGAAAGACTCTTTTTGTCAGTGGGAGGCTTCTAATCCAGTGGGGTTTTTCCATTGGCTGAATGGAGGAGGAGGCAATCTTACCAATACCTCTCTCCCCCTGAAGTCCCCCGTATCCCCTGAAAATCTGGATCAAACTGATCAGAAATAGGAGCATGAAATAGGAAGCTAGTAAAAAGCTTTAATGTTGAAAGTTTGAAAACAGGAAGATGAAGGCCCTGGAAAAAGCAACAATATGATTGTGTGAAATGGGAGAGATGTTTTAAAAATGAAACTAAGGTCAGGAACTGTAGAGGTCCATACCTGTAGAATTTTCTTCAAACAAAACAGTCAGGAACTGAACTGTTTGACAGTCAGCCTAAGGCAGAAGGGTGCCAGTAAAGGCTGAGCTGATTTTTCTTGATGGACCATTTATGAAGTAAGGTATAATACCTGTTATAACATCATATATTTTATTCTGTTGATGCTGAATGCAAACAGGAAATGGAAAAGCAGAAAACCAAGAAGGATGAAGCTTTAAGGACATTACAAGGCCAACTCACTGAAGAAGCAATCAAGGTATGTGGCTTCTCATTTCTTGTGGCTTCTCATGACTTGCAGTATCTTTCTGTTCCTTTCTGTACTCTTTGACCAAAATATTACATTTCTTACGCTGAAGGTTCAACTTACCATCAAATATTCTGTTACTTTTCATTTTGAATGAGAAGAAATGAAGATTTTTTCATTTGGACACCAAAGTAATGTTGAGCAGTTTACGTTCGTAAAAAAAAAACTTTCATAGTTCCATGTTTTTCCTTGTATCTCGTAAGTTTTATTAAGGGTGCAATCCTATGGATGTTTAAACAGAAAAATGTCCTACAACTCTCAGCATTCCCCAGCCAGTCATGCTGGCTGAGGAATGCTGGGTTTGGAGGACTTTTTCTGTGTAAATATGCATAGGGTTGCACCCTAAATGATGCTACCATATATGTTAATTGTTATTTTAATTATTATTAATATTATTTGTAATAATAAAAGGATATGTGTGCCTGTCTGTCTGCACCATAGCACAAAGACTGTGAAAACTAGACATCTGAAACTTGGCATGTATATGAAGGGGACCCTAGAGGTGTGCACCTTGGGGTTATTTGGATTTTAAAATGGATTAATTAATTTAAATGTGTCTGTGTATTTGAAGCTTGCAGTACCATCTTCAGTCACTAGGTGGCAGACTTTCCTGACCTGCACATAGCTTTGCAGACAATACAGTTTGAAACTGGGGGGATTAGTCCAAGGGGGGAAGACAACTGGGAGTAGAGCTGGTGCACATGGGGACTTTGAGGGCAGGGCCAGCATATGCAGCCCGACTCCTCCCTTCATAGGTTCAGGTAATTACACCTGAATAGGCCTGTAAGTTTTTTTTTTAATGTTGTGGTATCCAAACAAATACTTACTAAGAACAAAAATATTTTTGTCTGCCAAGATATTAACTAAACTTATGTTGTCTATGTATCTATGTATCAAAGTAGCATATCTGATTATATTTTCATGCTTATTCGGATTTTGCAGATGTCTGAGCACAAAAATTGTTTCCCATTTTTATGTGATCTCTTTTAGGTCAAACAACTACAGACAGCATTAGATATCTATAAAGAAGATCTAGCATTATATTTAAGTCGTCTAGAAGAAAATAAAGTGTTATTTGAAAAGCAGCTGAAGAAGAAATCGGAAGAGGTAAACTTGATGTTTCTAATAGTCTTACTCCTCATGTATTTGACTGCATTACATCTGTGCTTTGTCAGCAGAATTGGCTCCCAGTCAGTTTCCAGGCATAATTTCATTTGCTCATTTTAACCTTTAAAGGCCTAAATGGCTTGGGACCAGATTTCTGAAAGACTGCCTTCTCCCATATGTACCTACCCAATCCCTAAAGTCTTCAGAGGCCCTCCTCCGAGTGTCCCTGCTAGATGAAGTGAGACATGTAACCACCAGGGATTGAAGCTTTTTGGTACTGGAAGGAATAGCCTCCTGGAGAGGTTCACCTGGCGCCACCTTTTTGGCACCAGGTGAAGATCTGTTTGTAAATAGCTTGTAAATAGCTCATCTCATAGTTTGGGCCTATCAGTTTTAAAATTGGTGTTTTTAAAAATTGTGTTCATTTTAATTATTTTATCTTGTATTTTAATGTTGTATTTGTTTTCTGAGATGCCTAGAGCACTTGTGTTATGGAGAAATATGTAATATTGTAACAGTGCGAATCTATGCATGTCTACCTGGAAGTAAGTCCCCTTGAGTTCATTGGGGCTTACTTCCATGTAGGTGGACATAGGTTGCCACTTAAGTAAATAAGGGCACAATCCTGTTGGATCCGCCCTTGATACACGTAAGCCTTTGAACTTGGAGGCTTACAAATATCCAGCACAGATTGGGAGGTGAGGCAGAGGTGATCCACGCCTCCTGCTCTGCATTTCAGCTAGACAGGCTTTTTCGCCTGTTGAGCTGAGGCAACGTGGAGCAGAGGGAAGGAGGCTGGAGAGGCCTCTGGGTATGATGTAAGCCAGCCCTCCCAGTCCTGTTCCCTCCCCACCCACAGAACTGCCCCCTTTCCCTCCTCTCCAAGGTAACTTTTGCAACCTTGGAAAGACAGCCAGCGTGGTTCTCTCCATGCTGGCAGCAAGGGGGAGAGAGCTCAGATTCCTGGTTCTGAGGCCAGAGCACTGTCTATGACCACAGATCCAGGAATCTGAAATATCCTATGGCCCCCCACACTCTGTCTAGGAGCCATAGGATTGCTCCCTAAATGTGTTGCAAATAGTATTGATATCCCCATCTGGGTTCAGGAGAAACTTCTAATAGTCATGGAGAGAGTTAGTCTAGTTGTTATAAATATTTTTTTAGAAGCAACGGTGAGGAAAGAGCAAACTTTGCTAATGTATTACTATAGCAGGACTAAAATCTTAAAATGTGGGTAAGGACATAAAGTCTGTCATTAGAATGCAAATATCTCTGAAAATCAGAACTGATCCCGAATTATTATAAGTACATCTTTTTCAGAATCTGGTCATTTTAAGCTGGAGTATATTTCAACCATAGATCATACTGTGTGTATTTTATTTCAGTTTATAGTGGATTTTAATGATAAGAACCAGAATTTATTAGTAGCTTATAGGTGTTGTCAAGCTGCTGTTCTGCGGATGATTAAATGGGAGTAAGCTGAGAATGTACATCAAATTGTTAGTGCCTCATCATATTGTTGTGCTTCCAGGTGCAACTTTTGCAGAAAGAAATGAAGTTAAAAAATGACAATCTTCAGTCAACTGCTGAACAAAACCTTGTTCTACAGCAAACACTGCAGCAGCAGCAGCAGATGTTACACCAGGAAACCATTAGGAATGGTGAATTAGAAGACAGCCAAACAAAGCTCCAAAAGCAGGTGCAGTCTTTAAATGAGCTGTAAAGGATTTCTTGACTTCATATTACTATTGATATACTTTCAGTTATATTTGGAAAACAAAATTAAAAACATTGGCTTGGGTCCAAAGAACTACTTTAGGTGTACCCAAGAGTTTGGACATGACCAGTGGAATTTGACCTTTTTTCTTTGAATAGAAGACCCCCATGCTATGTCATAGGTTGATCTTAAAATCCCGCCAATTTCACTATTTTTTTTGCTATGTAGTATAGCAAACTATAATATAGTATTCCTGTTTGAGGAACAATCCCAAAGGCACACTGAGCATACAGAAGTAGTTTTGTTTCAGTTTTTTTTGGAACCTGCTTATTGCCTGTGGTCCAAAAGAGCATGGATGCAGCATAATCCTAGGTAGATGCCATTCTGCAATCAAAGGTGCAAAACCCATTTGCACAGGATCATGCTTTTCTTGATTTCTGAAGCTTGGTAAAGTGTATTTCCATACAGTATCCTATTCCCACAGTTACAGCGTATTCCTATGCATTATTAATTGGACATCCTCCTGTGTTCATTGGGGCTTATTCCCTAATAAGTGTGTTTAGGATTGTGCAGTTAAGCCCTTCCATGCTTCATTGGTTTAGTGAGGTTTGACCTGATTTGGATAGTGTCGGTTACCTGAAAGTAAGTTAAGTTTTTGGACTTAACTCCATGAAAATGGGCTTAGGATAGCATTGCCAGGCTAGAGTTCCCAAGCCATTAATTTCACTGCAGTCTTGTTAATTTTAACGAAACTTCTCTAGAGTAATTCTTTGGTGGCTCTATTACTTTGTTGCCCCTTTGATGGGAAAATTAAATATTCAATACCTGTATATCAGAACTTTAATTTAAAATCAGCAGAGACATTTATATTTCAGTTCTGTTACATGTTTCTTGAAAATAATTTTCAAAATGAGGAATCATGTCCATTAGGCAAACAGTAATAAAAGGTATTTAAGATATATATACTTTCTGTCTCTGTCTCTCTCTAAAATTAAACTGTTTTCTGAGGTTGTAAACCTGAAAGCTGTATATAAATGGTTACTATAGATAAATAACAAAATAACAGAAAATAGTGCAATCCTATGCATGTATACATATTGACCTGGGAGTAACTAACTAGGCACATTGAACTCAGTGGGTCTTATTTCTGAGTAGGCATGCATAGGATCGTGCTGCCAGGCTGCAATCTGATTTTGGTGGGATTTACTTCTGAGTAACCTATGTATAGTGCTAGGCTGCACTGCATATTAACAAAACAATCCCAAGCATGTTTATGCAGAAGTTAGTCCAATTTAATTCAATGAGGCTCACTTCCTAATATGTGTTTAGAACTGCAACTTAAATCTGTTACTTCTTTGAATAGGTCTCAAAACTAGAGCAAGAACTTCAAAAGCAGAAGGAAAATTTGGAAGAAGAGTTGAGAAGAACAACTGAGAAACTCCATTTAGCCTCTGAAGAAACTGATTTGAAAAGACAAAAAGTAACGGAACTTACTGCCACAATCAGGTATGTTCCATTGGAATGGATGAATCTGTCAGTCTTGCTTTCTCTTGAATTCAGTTTTTTTAAAACTCAAGTTCTTTCTGTCCCAAATATGAAGACATTTGCAAATGTCTGCAAATTTGAAATCAAAACAAACAAAATTCTCACTTAGAAGATTTTTTAATGGATGTGCTCTTTTAAGTTCGTATTATTTATTAATTATTTTACTATCTAAAATTGTGCTTCTTGAATGTACTGTGTTTTGAAGGAAGAGGTTTCAGAACAGAACTCCTGCTACACAATCCTGTGTGTCTACTCAGAAGTAAGCCCCATAAGATTCAGTGATTTTCTCCTAGGTACATGTATAGGACTGTAGTCTTAAGCAAGTTATTTAACCACTAAAGGCTGAGATAGCTTAAGGGCACAATCCTATCTAGATAGACGGTCACCTCTGAACTTGGAGGTGGCTGCCTATCCAAAGCAAGGCAGGAGAAGCACGGAGGGATTGTTCCCACTGCGCCTCTCCTGCTCTGCTATTTCTTCTAGATAGCCGATTTCGGCTGTCTAGCTGTGGGGGGGCCGAGCGGGAGAGGAGGCTGCTGTACGACACATAGGATGTGTTGTACTTGCAGATCCGCTCTCCCCGCCCCAGAACGCCCCCAGCCCAGCCCCCTTTCAGCCGCTGCACGCTCCTCTTCTGAGCGTGGAGGACGGGGCTTCTTCACGCTGCCTCTGAGGCAGCACGGACGTGGTGGGAGGTTGGTTTTCCAAGAACCGACCTCGGAGCACAAGCTCCAAGGCCGGTTCCCGGAAAATAGATATCCTATGGTTGTCTAGCTGCTGTCTAGCGGCCATAGGAGTGCTCCCTAAGATATCTTGCTTGTTCAGGTCCATTTTGTTCTGAAACATATACATAGTTCCAATGTCTTCAACTTTTCAGGAGGATCAAACTGCATGTGTTGTAGATCTGTGGAAAAATGTATTTTGCTCTGGACAGTGTGTCTTCAGAACACTCTTATTTCAGTTACTTATTGAGACTTGCTCATTTTGTTTGTTAGGCAGATTAAAATAGAGATGGATCAGTGTAAAGATGAGTTAATAGACATGGAGAAAGAATTAGTGCACTTAAGACGTGATGGTCATAGTAAAGCACTAAAGCTGGGTCACTTGGAAATGACTTTGGAGCAGAAAGTTTCAGAACTACATAAAAAGACCCAACAAGGTAGGCTCTCTGCTATACTTTGTAGTCCTGCTTTTGTGAAGATTCTACACAAGCTTTATTGAAATGAATGGGAAATGTTTCTAGTAGGTTATACCCTTTGCAGTGGAATGGTAAAGCTACATAAAAGCAAAAAAACAGAACTGTAGAGTCAAGAGCTGAATTCTTAGATGAAAACATTTTAACATGAAAGTATATCTTGCATACAGTGGGCAATATCCAACTGTAGCATTCCATTAGCTTAGATGACATCGCATTAACAGAAACTAGATTCTGAACTATGCGCAAGAGGAGAATCCAACTAAAGTTATGTTTGCAGAAGTGCATAATGCACAAACGCTTGCACAATGGAAAGATTTGTCGGAGCTCTGGTAGTACTATTTGAGTTTGCGGAATGATACTGTTGGATATTGCCTAGTGTGTCTGTGTGAACATACTTTTTTCTTATTATCGTTAGCTGCCTTGGAGATTTGCACTGACCAATAGGGTAAAAATCCTAAATACATGTAAGATGTATAACGACATCAACTTTCAGGGGAATAAACATTCTTTTTTCCCCCTTTCTATGTGCATAAAAGTGAAAGAGTTAGAAGACAAACTACTTGTGAGTGAGACGCAGCAAAAAGATGCTGTGCAGGAAGTAGAAACACTAGAGACTGACCTGCAAGGTGTCAATGGGGAGCTAAAAAGCGCTTTGAGACAACAACAAGAACTTCAGGATATGCTACAGAAGGCACAGATGTCTCTGGAGGAGAAGCATGCTGCCATTCAGGAACTTACAGAGGAACTAAGGTAGACCAACCCCTGTTACTGAACTGCATCACCATTATAAACTAGTAAACTGGAAATCTGATTACAGATTTTTCTTTCAAAATTTATGACTGGCATCCCCTGTAGATCAAATATCTAATTGAGTTTACATGTATTTTTTATCAGTGAAAATGCTAGTCTTTGTAATTTTGTTTTAAATTGCCCTACTCTGCTACCCCCCAAAGCACTGCACTGCAAAGTTTTAAAATAAAAAAGCTCAACCTGTTCTCCAACCCATCTCCATTTGCTGGAAGAGACTGATGTTGGAGGCTATAAATGTAAAGCCTGACAGGGCCCCAGCATGAATAAGGCTGAGCCCTCCTCCCTCTTGTCTCCTTCTTTATCTGTGTAGAAGACAGGGGCTGAAAAAGGAGGGGGTTGGTAGGGAGAAGGTCTATGCTGCCAGTACTTTCTGCCATCTTTTCACTGCACTGAAGGTAATAACTGGCAAGAGGAAACAAAATAGTGCCCAAGATCCCAGCTGATCTTCCTCTTGCCTTCTTCTGAGGTATGGATGGCAAACAGATGATGTCTGTGAGAAGTACGCCAAAGTTCTACAGCAGTCACAGATGACCAAAAAAACAACCAAAAAAAGTTGCAGTTCTCAGAAGAATCATCTGTCTAGCCTTTATCCCACAGAAACATCCGTGGTTTTAATTTGTGACCCATTGCCCAATTTTCAAAGATTTTTAGTGTGATCGTATAGTTTTAATGGTTCATCCATTTTTATGAGAGATCAATGAAATTTTGATAAAGGTACAACAGTTGTTTTTTCCTAAAAATAACTCAATGGGAAATAGTCTTTCTGGCATTCAGTTTTTTAAAAATCCAAATTGAGGTTTATCAACATTTTTTAAAACTATTCCGTTTTAAATTAGTAGGCATGTTCCCACAATTCAACATATATTTAGTGTTAAGTAAGTGCTAAGTGGCAATTACATGCAAGAAACTAGCTGCCTGATTTTATGCGTGTTTTTCCAAAATAAATCCCATTCAGTTTCATGGAGGACCGAAGTAATCCATCCAGGTAAGTGTGCATAGGATTGGAGCTTGTGCCTATAGGCTCATTTATTTAAGAGTCAGTCCCATTGAACTGAATGAGCCTTGCTTTTGGATAAACATAGGATCAGACTGAAGGAGAATTGGAGGCTGGTGACTGCCATCGTTTAGCTTCCTTGACAAAAGAAAACCCATTGTACTTTATTTTTAAATGAAAATTGCAGAGAATGCAAGGATGAACTTGAGGATAAAAAGCAAGAAATTCTTGACATGGACAAGGCACTGAAAGAAAGAAACTGGGATTTGAAACAAAGAGCAGCTCAGGTTAGAATTTTTTCAGAATAATTTGCTTAGTAAGTTTACTAACTTTTGGACATATTATTGGGGCTTAAGTGTTAACCACATCTCTGTGGGGCATAATTTCATAATGATACCAGTCTTGTTATAATATTTGTTTTGTCTGTTGGCTTTTTCTTTTTTTTAAAGGTGACACAGTTGGATATGTCCATTCGTGAGCACAGGGGAGAAATGGAACAAAAAATAATTAAATTAGAAGGAAGTTTGGAAAAAGCAGAGCTGCAGATCAAGGAATGTAATAAACAGGTACTTTATTTGGTCAAAATACTATTACAGATCATTGTAACTGAGAACCTGTGCAGCTCACCAGCTGTACATTTTCAACAGAAATTGAAGCTCTCTACACTATATATATTATACTGTAAAGATTGTAAGACCTTCTAAAATAGATAGCTTCTTCATAATTGATCATGTGGCCTATGCCATGTTTTCAGATTGAGAGTTTAGAAAGCAAGCTACAGCATTCAAAAGATGAGCTTCATGGGAAAGAGTTTAATATACTCCAGCAGGATCAAGAGATAAATCGTCTTAAAAAAGAAACTGAAAGAAAGGAGCAAAGAATATCAGACATTGAAAAGGTAAGTTTTTCTTTGAGTAAATATTCTCATCTGGTTATCTGGCTATGCCAGATTTTTTAATCAGTCTAATTACTTTTAAATCGGTAAGCAGTAAAAGAGGGAAGAAATATGATGCCTTTTTCATATAAGGTATTTAGTAGTACAGTCCTATGCATGTCTCCTCAGATAGAAGTCTCATTAAGATCGTTGGGGCTTACTCCCAGGTAAGCGTACATAGGATTGCAGCCTCAATGTGGGTTTCATCTCACAGTGTTGTTTTACAAAGTAAATTATTTATCATAGAGAAGACCAAAGGAAACACAGATAACTGATTCCAGAGGGGAACTGTATTAGTCTGTTAGAGCAAACACAATAAAGAGTTTTGTGGCACCTTAAAGACTAAGGGCACAATCCTATGCATGTTTGCATGTTTTGATTGAAAAGTCCTACAATGATCAGCATTACCCTGCTGCCAAAATGCTTTTTTCGGTCTAAACATGCATAGGATTTCACCCTAAGACATTTGCTATGGCATAAGCTTTCGTGGACCTGAGTTTACTTCATCAGTTTCATGAAGTGTTGTCCTGAATTGGCAGATATATATGTATACTAATGCACACACGGATTCCTCCCAATCCCTTTTCCTTTTCCGTTGTATAAGCCTGAGGGCAGGGATTGTCTTCTTATTGATCTTTTATAAGCTGCTCTGCATGCCTTAAATACAATTAGGGAGCAATCCTATGGGGATAGTTGGCTGCCTCTGAACTTGGAGGTGATTGCCTATCCAATGCATGGCTGGAGGAGTGAGGAGGGGATTGTATCCTCCGCACTCCAGCCGCTCTGCATTCGCGGCTAGACAGCCGATTTCGGCTGTCTAGCTGCAGGACATTGGAGCGTGGGGTGGGGAGGCTGGATGACACATAGGAAGTGTTGTACCGGCACTTACGAACTCCCTGCCCCGCCCCACCTCTGAGAATGCGCCCTTTCCCCCGCTCTGCACTGCTCTTACGAGCACGGAGTGGGGGACAATCCGTGCTGCCTACAAGGCGGCGGAGAGGCGGTTCTCTGGGAACTGACCGAACCTATGGCCATCTAGCTGCTGTGTAGTGGCCATAGGATTGTGCCCTTAATAAAGAAATGAGTGTAGAGAGGGAAAAAACGTTAGCAGCGAAGTAAGCCAGGAATGAAATACAAGAATCAGAAACTGATAATTATTTTATAGCTCAAATGTAAAAATAATTACAAAGGTGAAGGCTGATCCTCCTAGGATGCTCCACCATTGATCTTAAAGTGGCCATATTTGAATAGAGGAAATTCAGAGGGAAACTGTTGGTGAATTACAGTTATTCAGGAAATTCAATTGTATCAGCTCTGGCTTAAATCAAGGTACGTTTTTATCCCACTAGAGGTGTTAGATTACCAATGTCAGGATGTTTGCATTGTCATCAACACTGCATTGTAAACAGTTGTAAAACTAACTATAATATTTGAGCTGTAATGTAATTATCACAGTCTGTGGCAACATTCACATGGAAATGTAGGCAAGGATTCTGGAGAATCGTGGCTTGCCATGAATGAGATGTGTGCTGGTGCATGCAGCTCATTCACTCCTGCTTGGCTACTCCCACTGGTGTGAGCTGCTAAACAAATCAGCCATTGTTTGCTTAGCATGTTGTCCAAATCCGGGATCCTGGCTTGTTGCTCACTTTACAAGCCATAATTTATAAGCCACATACAAACCCTGGTTTATAATCCTAGTTTGTAGAGCAACAAGCCTGGATACTGGGTTTGGACAGCACACTAAACAAAACATTTCTCATTTGTTTAGCTGCTCATGTTAATATAGGATTCACCAGAATCCTGGTTTAGCATTCTGTGCGAATGTAGCCTGTGTTTCTTGCTTTTAATTTCCCGCTGACCTTGCTGCTAACATTGTTTTTTCTCTATACTTGTTTGTTATCCTGAGGTGGCAAGTATATAAACAATCTATGCATTTGATGAAGTGGACTCTGGTCCAGGAGAACTTCTGCCAAAATAAATGTGTTAGCCTTTAAGGTGCCATAATCTGTTGTACAGATAAGATCTAGTCTTGTATGGCAACAAAAAAGAATGTTAAAAAGAAAAGGAATACAAAACTCTTTCAGTCCTGGGCCCAGTGCTCTTCAACATTTTTATTAATGACTTGGAGGAGGAGGTGCAGGGAATGCTGATCAAATTTGCAGATGACACAAAATTGGGCGGGATAGCTAATACTTTGGAAGACAGAAACAAAATTCAAAGTGATCTGGATAGACTGGAGCGCTGGGCAGAAAACAACAGAATGACATTTAATAGGGATAAATGCCAAGTTCTGCATCTAGGAAAAAGAAACCAAATGCACAGTTACAAAATGGGGGATACGTGGCTCAACAACACTACAAGCGAGAAAGATCTTGGAATTGTTGTCGCTCACAAGCTGAATATGAGCCAACAATGTGATGTGGCTGCAAAAAAGGCAAATGCTCTTTTGGGCTGCATTAATAGAAGCATAGCTTCCAAATCCCAGGAAGTACTAGTTCCCCTCTACTCAGCACTGGTTAGGCCTCATCTGGAGTACTGTGTCCAGTTCTGGGCACCACACTTGAAGAAGGATGCAGACAAACTGGAGAGGGTTCAGAGGAGGGCAACAAAGATGATCAGAGGACTGGAAACAAAGCCCTATGAAGAGAGACTGCAAGAACTGGGCATGTTTAGCCTTGAGAAGAGAAGACTGAGGGGAGATATGATAGCACTCTTCAAGTACTGGAAAGGTTGTCACAGAGGAGAAGGCCAGGATCTCTTCTTGATCATCCCAGAGTGCAGGACATGGAATAATGGGCTCAAGTTACAGGAAGCCAGATTCCGGTTGAACATCAGGAAAAACGTCCTGACTGTTAGAGCAATACGACAATGGAACCAATGACCTAGGGAGGTGGTGGGCTCTCCCACACTGGAGGCGTTCAAGACAAGGCTGGACAGCCATCTGTCAGAGATGCTCTGACTTGGATTCCTGCATTGAGCAGGGAGTTGGATTCGATGGCCTTGTAGGCCCCTTCCAACCCTACTATTCTATGATTCTTTGATTCTATGATTCTTTTTACTGCTATTAATGTAAATTGTTTACACCTTTTAGAAGATGAAAGAACAAGAAAAGTGCATTGCAGAACAGTACAAAGAAATACTTGATCTGGGTCAGCAGCTGAGGCTAGAGCGTGAACAGATGAAACACATCCATGTGGACCTACTGGAGAGTCGCCGTCAACAGGCTCAAGCTCAGAGAGATGTGGATAGAATCTCTCTTGAACTGGAAGAAATGAACCATCTTACTCATGAAAAAGTAACCACAGTTTTTTTCAGAGTACTTTCATGTCAACGTAATTGGCCCGATACAGGACTGTTCCCGTGACCAATATAATGTGTATTTGGCAGTGGTAGCTTCCTTGCTTGAGTGGGGGCTCATTTGTGCCCCTGTATGGCAAGGAGGGAAAATGGAACCCCTAGCTAGTTTCATCATGCCTGACCTTGGGGGGTTCTTGGGCCTGGCTAGGCTATTTGTGGCATTGCTATGCCTCCTTTGCCATTATCAAAAAGTGGCAGGAGGCTTGTGAACAGTTTCCCTAGATGGACCATTGAAAAGACAGCTTCCTTTCAGTCCTGCCTGGGACTATAAAATGGGCTGAGGCTTGCATGCATCCTCACTGAACCTTCCCTCCCTCTGAGTGTGCTTTATTTATTTATTTAATTAAATTTATAATCCACCTTTCCACTAAAACAAGGCAGCTAACAATAAAATACAAATCAAATAGATATTAAAACAATAAAACTCATCAAATAAAAATGCATCCCAATTAAAATAACAAATATGAACACATCAATAAGAAGGAAAAACCACAGCACCCACTGGGTTAAAACCTACTTCAGCAGCATATTAGCTTAGATCAGGGGTGGGCAACATGTGGACCATGAGCCACGTGGGGCCCCTGCAGCCCCCCACCATACCCTCAAATTGTGTGTGTGTGTGTATGTGCATATACACACACACACACACACACAAAATGCAACACCGGTGCCAGATCAGACATCTCCAGGAATGGATGCCCTAGCCTTAGAGAGCAATCCTGTGCTTCTTAAACAGTGCCTGGGTGACATACGGTATTTCGGTTTCCTGGCTCCAAGCTCAGGGTCAGGAAACAGCGTTCCCCTCCCCCTTGCTGCCAGTGCAGAAAGAACTGCTGTGGCTGCTGCTACAACCTCACAAATGCAAGCTCATAGGGGTGAAAGGGGTTGTTCCTGGGGGCGGGGAGGGGACTGGGGATGTGGAGCTACAAGGTATTCCCAGCCTTCTTCCCCTCCCCCATTTTAGCCCACCTAGCTAAAATGCATTGAATACTTGTAAACCTCCAAGTTCGGAGGCTTACAAGTACCCAAGGTGCATCCCATAGGATTGCACCCTTAGCTGTGCAAATGCACTCCTTGCCACCGCCAAAACCTGGCCATCCAGGTTTGGGGCTGCATCCAGGAGTACACCCAGATTGCAATGTCCATCCAATGCAGGCTGAATCCCTATTCCCTGTTCTGCCTTTTGACTAACCAGAAGCACCTCTGTCTTGTCTGGATTACGCTTCAGTTTGCCCTCATCCATTTGGCACTATGACACATTATGGACTTCAGTTGGTCACCCACAATGGGATGAGGAAAGGATGCTTGTCAAGACCCCTGATTTTCATTTTATTTTCATTTTTGCTTTCCTCATAGCAACTTCATTTGGCTTGTTCCATCTTGCGGCAGTAAAATATTAAACTAACTGGTGTTGTAGGTGTCTCCTTATGAGGTCCAGGGGCTTTGAGTGGCACAGGGACTTTGGGCATCCCAGACCAGTATACTTTACTGAAACAGGGTTTGCTCGGGGAGAGAGCAAGGTCCCCCACTTTGTCCAGTACCTTTATTCTTCCCAGTCAGGCTGAGCCAGTCTATACCACCTCAGGCCCATATCCCTGGCCTTGTATGACAAACCTTCTGTATGATTAATAAAGCTGTGGTTTTTTACCCTGAAACCCATGGCTTGTTCTAGGGTTGCTGGGTGGTTTGCTAATTAGGTGGCTTGCTACTGGCACGTGCGGGGAGGGAAAATAAGCCACTGTGGCTTATTTTCCCTCAATGTTCGTGCAAACCCACCCAAAGAGTACCTGATAGCACACACGTGAAAATTACTTCATTTTTTTAAGGAAGATTTTTACTACTCTTTCTATTTCGCTACTTACTTACAGGATGTGCACTACACAAAATTTGTTGTAGTTCAACCCCAGTGAGCAGAATGAAAAAGATTCTTTCTTGTGGGGTGAGGCTGTTTTTTCTTAGTGGCTTACTAGCACTAAGACCTTCATCTTTAAGTAGGCATTTAACCTTTAATCTGTTGCTTTATTGATTTTGCTGAGGCTCCTCAATGTTTTTATATTTCTTTTATTGTTTTTAATGTTTAATATTGTGTTATCATTGTATTATTATTATTCATTTATTTTTGGTTATTTTGTTGTTGTTGTTTGATTTTATTATTGTTAACTGCTCCGAGGGCCTTTTCCAGTTGGGCAGTATACAAATCTAATAAATAAATTGCACCAGCCATGACTTGCAGTATCCTTCTTCCGATGAAATGGGAATGATCTGAGCTATTCAAAGGCTACCATTTCTCAGAAAAACCCTAGAAATACCGTTAGAAATATTAATTCCTTGAGTTTGGTCTAGAAAATTGGTGGCTGTTTTCAGTCTGTCATATGAATCCACTTGGAAAAGATACTGGGTAAACATTTACTATGAAATGCCCATGCTTTATAATAATAATTTTAAAATTTTGAGAATAAATATTTTTGTTTTTAATAAGCTAGTTGGGAAGAAATGCCATATACATAAAGAGATTATTGCATATTTGCTTTGTTTGTTTATTACATTTCTGTACCACCCAATAGCTGAAGCTCTCACGTTGCATATTGTCCTTTCAGGAAAGCCATGCAAATCATTTGGCAGAACAACTGGGGGCATCTCAGGCACGGGGAACCCAGTTAGAAGCAAGAATGGAAGCAGAGATTAAGAGGCTGTCTGCAGAAATACATTCGCTAAAGGAATCTTATATATCAGAGGTGAAACCAAAATTGCCTTTTCCAATTTGTATTGCATTGTTATGTGTATGAGAACTGAACAATTCCTGTTTTTCTTGGGGCTTTAAAGATCATTATTGCCTTTAGCACTGCAAACAGGTGAGAAATGCTTTAAGATCATTCATCCTCCCTTCCCAGAATTTAAACACAGCTTAAACAACAAAATTTAAATACGTCTCCCCTTCTTTTTCAAATGCCAATCTCTCAATTTTGCTGGTATATTTTCTGAATACCCCTGAATAGCAGCACTGCTAACAAGATGTCTGCCATTTTTTCATTAAGAAAAGGTTTGAGCTCCACATGGAGCAATCTTTACATTATTTCCGAAAGCATATGAAGGAAGTTGTTAAATTAATACTGAAGTTAACATTTTAATGCTAAATTAAATTTGTTATAAATTAACATTTTAGGAAGTTACCAAATTGACATTAGCAGACAAACTGCAAAGGCATAACACTTGATTGTTCAGCTAATAAAGTCATTCTAACAGAGAATTCCATAATCTAAATCTCATTCGTTGGGGCTTTAGCAGTAATAAGGCTATTGGTGCCATGGCTGAATTACCAGAATGAGCCTTGTTTCAAATACGAAATAACAGTTAATTATATGATTTCTCAACTTATCTGAAATCTTCAGAAACTCTCACATGAAACACAGCAGACAAAATGGAAGCAGTCGATATTGAAATCTCATCAGGTTAATGGACAACTGCAGCAGCTAAAGCAGGAGCTGGACAATGCTCAAAGCACTGTCCAAAATCTACAACAACAGCTTCAGTCAAGAAATGAGATGATTCAAGCAGCAAATGAAGCTCTGCTTCTCAAAGTGAGTTAACACAGCAATATTTTATCTGACACAAGGCCGTGTGGCTTAAAATCCCTTCTACAAGGAGAATTTACTAAAGTATCCAACTATTAACAAAGAAAAGAACCTAAATTACACATATATATCTGTGATACTAGTTTAGGTCCTAACTAGATGTTTCCCACATATTTCCAGTCATATCTAAAATACAAACCATGTGGCTTGATCGTGTTTGGTGTTTCTCTGCCCTTTGCAAGTGTCATCCAATCAAGTGGAGCAGGGACATGCAAAAAACTATGTCACTGAATGTGGTCTGTACATTTATATTGGAAGTATAATGTGATAAACTACTCTTAAGTGGCATTTTATCTCTAATTCTAGGTTTTCTGAATATTGTGGTAACCATTGTACTCCTAGCCCAATTCCTCCCCTGCCCCCAGCTTTCCAGTTGGATCCTTTGAGCTGCAAGAGAAAGCGAAGGCCCCCTCACAGTTTAAAGGACCGTGGAGGCAGAGGGGCCTTGGCCTTGAGGGACATGCATCCTCAGAGGCCAGTTCTTCCCCTCTTCCTTTGACACTTTTTCACTGTGAACTTCATTGGTTCACTCTATATAGGCATTGTGACTTTGCCAGTTTTCATCTACATAAGAATAGTCATATTCTTTTCCAGTCCCCTCTCACTTCACACAGTAGTTGTTGTCAACAGAATATAATCTAATGGCTATTAAAGTATTACATTGTGGTTGTTTTTTTATTGCACTATAGGAATCTGAAGTAACAAGATTACAAACTAGAATTGCAGGTCATGAAAGAACACGAGGCATCAAGCAACTATCAGGTCCACAAAACCTATCTACGTGTCAGTGGTTTGATCAAAAACTGGACTTTGCCGAGCAGTCTCAGATTTCCTACTCTACTCACAGAAAATTACGTCGCTCTACAAGTGCTAATGATCTGACTGTTAAAGATGCAGGGAATTTATTAGATCTGAAAGAGATATTTACATTAGATTCTTCAGTGACTTGTGAGAAGCTAAAAGATGTAACTCACGCTTCACACAAAAGTCTGAATGAATCTTCCTTTGATCCCTTGACACACAATGTAGATGAAGATTCGACTTGTGACAGTAATGATTTCCAGACCCTTAGTGGCATGCTAAAATATATCAACAACGAGATGAAGAATTCTGAAAATTCTTCCCTATAATGTTCATCTGCTGCAAAGGAAAATCAAGTATGTACTCTTGTACTATTTTTTAGATACTTAGGTATTTTTTTAGATAAAAACACATAGACTACTACAGTGCCCTCTACGTGGAGCTACCAGTGAAGAGTTTCCAAAAGCTTCCATTGGTGTAAAATGCAGCAGCTAGCTGGTAACTGGTGCACAGAATTGAGGCCGCATTACACCTGTTCTGGAAGACTTGCACTGGTTGCCAGTTGTTTTCCAGGCTCAATTTAAAGTGTTATAGGGCACAATCCTATGTGGATTCCAGCCTCCGAACTTGGAGGCTGCTGAGTATCCAATGCAAAGCGGCAGGTCAGTGGAGGCAATCTTGGCCTCTGTGCTCCAGCCGCCCTGCATTTTTGCTAGTGGCAGTACCTCAGAGCGGGAGGGAAGGAGGCTGGGGTGGCCATTAGGATATGTCATATTGCAGTAGCCCCAGTCCCCTCCCCACCCCTGGGAACACTCCTTTTTCCCCACCTTTGTGCTCCATTTTCCAAGAGCGAAGAGATAGCTGGCATGGTTCTCTCCATGCCAGCTACAAGGGGGAGGATCTCTTGCTTTATGATTTTCACCCTATGGCGCAAACATGGCTACTAAGATATATTAATTACTGAATCTCCAGGATAAATGTTACAAATCTATCAAGTGTTCATCTCACTGAGGTCATATATGTATCAGATACAAAATATTCACTTTTTAAAAGGATGCAAACTCAGTCTTTTATTTTTTTTTTAAGTTAACAGCATGACCCTATGCATGTTAACTCAGAAGTAAGATCCCCGTGTTCAGTGGAACTTACTTCCAGGTAAGTGCATAGGATTGCAGCCTAAATATGAAGGTTCTCATTTTAATAGGTCTAACTCTGCTCTCAGTCCTACCAGAGCGCTGCTCAAATAATTTGGTTAATCCTTCAGGGCTAGTTTTAGCTGGTTGTCATTTTATTTATTTATATTATCCATAAGGCACTATTTGAGAATAGTGCCTTATGGATAATATACTTTGAAGTTATTAATAGATCAGTGTGTTTTTGCTTTTACTTCTGATTTGTTTTGGTGGGGGAGGCTGAATACCTGGTGAAATATCACTGGGAAGATAGCTAACCAATGAAGATGTAAGCCAGTTACCACAATCTCTTTGGAACTTTATGACTGGGAAACAGAGAGGTCCATTTGCCCATGCAAAAGTGCTTCCATGCACACATGGGGTGGAGAAATTGCTGGATTCCCCCCCCCCTTCCACCAATAGCCCTTTGCACCTGATAGAATGTTGCTCTTACAGCCTTTTGACATTGGGGGCCATAAGATTGCCATTGGAAGGAAGGCTGCAGGCCCCATGGAAGACTGCATGTGGTGCTTTGGATCCTGGCCTATTTTTTTAAGCAATTTCAGATTCTTTCTTCTAAATTATATATTTTCCAGCATGATCCTAATACCTACTGTACTAGTGGATGAATGCTGTGAGCATACAGTGATTCCATGGGAGTGCAAACAATCTGCAGAGCATGGTAGTGGGTCTGAAATTCAGCTTCCTGAGAACCTTGGCTTTCATTTAAAACAATGAACACATTTCCAGCCCTTCCAGTTAAAGATATTCTGAGAGTGTGTGAGCAATGCCTGCTGAAATCTCAAAAAATAGAGAAGTTACTAAAGTGAGATTTCTAAGAGTTGGTGGTAGCGTTCCAGTGCTCTGCACAGTTCCTGCCCCATTCCCATGACTGGCAAAGCAAAATAGATTATGCAAAATAGTAAAAACAGAATAAATTTTAGTAAATAAGCGAAAGTGCATATTTTCTCTTACTTTCCATACTTTATACAGCTCACAGCTATATTGCACTTCTATGATATGCTGTTGTTTCAGGCAGATTTTTGAATTTAGATTTTATTTATATTTTAAGTATAAACTGCCATTCAGGGCACTTGCTCTCAGAAGATGGTATACAAAATAGTTAGACAACAAATATAAAAATATTTTTAAATAATCAGATTAAAATTTGATTTGGAGAAGCCACATTACATCACTTAGAATGAGCATGCCCCCCCCCCTCAAAATCTCCTGAGGGTTGGGCAGATTTTTGGTAGGTGGGGGGATGCAGGAGAAAGTCCTGTCACATGAGTGGACATCTGCCCTAAATACCCCTTCTCAGGAGTAGCTGCGCCCTAGAAAACCGTAGGCATATTTGCGATTTAAGATACTGATACCCAGTTTGAGGTCTGTCAATCTTTCTGCTTTAATATCATTTTCTAAGAAAAATGTTGAGGGGGAAAACAGAAAAGGAAAACACTGCATGTCCAATAATACACTTTAAGATGCAATCATATGCATATTTAGACAGAAGAAAAGTCCTACAACTCCCAACATTCCCCAGCCAGCCATGGAGTTGGAGGAATTTTTTCTGTCTAAACATGCATAGTTTGTACTTCTATACAACTATTCAGAGCAGCATTGTCAAAAACAAAAATAGCTGTAATGATAGCTAACCTCCGATAGGAGATGGCACCTTAAGAGGAAGATGCATAGGATTGCATCTTAAAGTGTATTATTTTAAAGTATAAAGTATATTTAAAGTGTGGACAAGGATAACGAGCCTCATTATTAATGAAGGCTTTAACTGGCAAATATGTCCATTTCAGGAACAAAGATTGTGAAGAAACAGCATGCTGGCAAGCAGTCAACAAAAGATGGATTTGTTGGCACAGCGTCATGTTTATGAGGACATTTTATAGAAACCGTATATATAGTTGAGATATTTATATTGACTCATAATCCCTGTCTTATTTTTCCAATTCTATTTTTATGATGATTGCTTTAAAGTAATTTGTACAGTGATTATGTTATACTCTGTTACGTTGACTCTTAAAGAGAAATCGAAAGGGCCTGGATTTTTAAATGTTTTCCTGATACTTTGATATTTCAACTAAACATATTACTGGATTAATAAACAAACAATGCAAACTGTGTTGCTCATTTCCCCCCTCCCCTTTATAACAAAATGCATGTCATGATAGCAGATGGGGTGTGTGTGTGTAGTGCAGAGTTCAGGCTTGCATGTTACAAGGACACCAAAAAGGGCAATTAGGCAGTGCATTTCTGGGCCACGCACAAAGGTACACTGCTATCCCTCACTCCATCCCTTGGGATTGGTGTCAGTGGGGACTGGGCTTCCCAGTGTCACCGATTTTTCTCTCTCTGTCTCCCCAGGTATATTACTTGACTTTTCCCAAGGTGATTGAATAACAACCATTCATATGTATGAGGGGAAGTAATATAATGCACTCCATTAGGATTCCATTAGGTGGCACTAGGTCTGCCCTCAGTGATCCAGCCATTGTGCACCAACTTTACTCCCACCTGTACACATTTGTCCCGGGTTCTGTTTCTTGATCATGCTAGAGTGTGGTGGGACGGTGAAAGACTGGGAACAGAACATTGGGTACTAGCTTTCCAGAAACAGAGTGAGTACTTAACAGAGGTATGTAGGATTGCTTAAGAAACAATTGGAATGATTCCTGTGACTGTCATCGCTTGGAGTCTCTAAGGTCTTGGTACCACTCCTCTAAAGTTTTCATGTATTTTGGAAACATGCAGTACTCTTGACGACAGATGGATGTTGGATGCAACTTCCTCCTCCAAATAAGTTGGAGGCGCACTTGCTTTCAGCCAGGGGCAGTGCCAGGCTTGATTGGGGCTGTGGAAAAGGTGTCCTCCACTGAGCATACCCAGGGTGAAGAATCAAATAGATGGCAGTGCTGAACATGGCACAGCTCCAGCTTCCTGGTACATCTTTAGCCCAGTGCTGTAAAGAGAAGTACTGGGTGAGGCAACCACAGCTGCTGCCACTCCCAACTTTACAGCTCTGGCCCATTTTTTAAAAAAGTGGAAAACATTTTTAAAGGGTATTGGCATTAGCTACAGTGGGTTCTGCTTTTTAGGTTCCTTAAGCAAGGGACCCTCAGATGGCCCCCTCCCTCAGTGAGTCTACCTGCTCACTGCCATTGCCCCTCCTCTGTCACATTATTGCTACCACTTGTTTGCTCGACAGGCAGAGAGCCAGTGAGCAAGTGAGCAGTGGCTTCTACTGCTCACCACCACCACTGTTGTCTGGGCCAGAGCAAGAGGCAGGTTGCAGTGGTGAAGAGGAGTAGCAAGTCCAGGAGGCTCTTGTCTGTGGGCCCCTGCTGGGGTATGGGCCCTCAGCAGGTGCCCTACCATGTCTACCCTTGATGCTGGCCCTGATTTCAGCCAGTTTATTCCCACTGGAAGGTAATTGAATTTTAAATTGGGTTAAATAAATTATTCATTGAGTTCACAGACTGCAACATCAACAATTTACTTGCTTTATAAATGTGTTGAGGAGACCCTTCTTCCCCCACCCCACAGCCTAACCCAGATACCCCACACTACAGAAATAACAAGCGGTCAGGTGTCCTTCCTGACAGTGGGATGGGGGTGGGAGTTGTGTGAACACTCCCAGCATGATATAATCTTCTGCATCTTAATGACATACATACATATATATGAATGTTCAATCAGAAAAATAGTGTGTGTTCTTTCACATCTCCTAGTTTTAGATGTATGAACTGGAGTATGATTACCTGGCAAACTTCTTATGCAGCAGTCTCAAAGCCAGTTCCTCTTTCAAGCAGCATACCCCTTGTGGAGAAATTTCTAAGTTGGCCTTGTGAGGTATACAAAATGTATTATCTGAACAAGTAGCCACCTGCATTATATTCGACAAGGGAAACTATCTGGCTGTTTTAGCTTATATGAACCAATAATGTTTTTCCAACAATCAATAAAGCACTTAATATTTTATAATTTGTTGTTGTTCAGTCGTTAAGTCATGTCCGACTCTTCGTGACCCCATGGACCATAGCACGCCAGGCCTTCCTGTCCTCCGCTCTCTCCCGGAATGTGCTCAAGTTCATATTCATTGCATCGGTGATGCTATCTAGCCATCTCATCCTCTGCCGTCCCCTTCTCCTTTTGCCTTCAGTCTTTCCCAGCATCGGGGTCTTTTCCAGAGAGTTTTCTCTTCGCATTAGGTGGCCAAAATATTTGAGCTTCAGCTTCAGTATCTGTCCTTCCAATGAGCAGTCAGGGCTGATTTCCTTTAGGATTGACTGATTTCACCTTGCAGTCCAGGGTACTCGTAAGAGTCTTCTCCAGCACCACAGTTCGAAAGCATCAGTTCTTCGGCGCTCAGCCTTCCTTATAGTCCAGCTCTCACAGCCATACATTACTACTGGGAAAACCATAGCTTTGATTAGACGGACCTTTGTCAGCAAGGTGATGTCTCTGCTTCTTACTATGCTGTCTAGGTTGGCCATAGCTTTCCTCCCAAGGAGCAAGCGTCTTTTAATTTCATGGCTATAGTCACCGTCTGTGGTGATCTTGGAGCCCAAGAAAATAAAATCTGTCACTGCTTCCATTTCTTCCCCTTCTATATGCCAGGAAGTGAGGGGGCCAGATGCCAAGATCTTCGTTAATGTTGAGTTTCAAACCAGCTTTTGCACTCTCCACTTTCACCCTCAACAAGAGGTTCTTTAGATCCTCTTCGCTTTCTGCCATTGGGGTGGTATCGTCTGCGTATCTGAGGCTGTTGATAATTCTCCCGGCAGTCTTAATTCCGACCTGTGATTCATCCAACCTGGCGTTTCTCATGATGTACTCTGCATATAAGTTAAATAAGCAAGGTGACAATATACAGCCTTGTCGTACTCCTTTCCCAATTTTGAACCAATCGGTTGTTCCATGTCTGGTTCTTACTATTGCTTCTTGACCCTCGTACAGGTTTCTCAGGAGACAGGTAAAGTGGTCTGGTACTCCCATCTCTTTAAGAATTTGCCGCAGTTTGTTGTGATCCACACAATCAAAGGCTTTAGCGTAGTCAATGAAGCAGAAATAGACGTTTTTCTGGAATTCTCTTGCTTTCTCCATGATCCAGCGAATGTTGGCGATTTGATCTCTAGTTCCTCTGCCTCTTCAGAACCCAGCTTGTACTTCTGGTAGTTCTCGGTTCACATGCTGCTGAAGCCTAGCTTGTAGGATTTTGAGCATCACCTTGCTGGCATGTGAAATGAGCGCAATTGTACAGTAGTTTGAACACTCTTTGGCATTGCCCTTCTTTGGAATTGGTTTGACCACCTCCAGTTTACCTAGATTCATTGATCTTACATTCCAAGTTCCTAAACAATATTGTTCTTTACAGCATCGGATTTTCTTTTCACCACCAGACACATCCACGAATATTTTATAATGCATTTTCATAAATATGCACTTGAACAGCTGAACACTGTTATTAAAATAGTAATTTACTATATAAGCAAAATGCTTCTGATCCTTTCTTAAGTAAAAGGGTTAGATCCAGATTTAGGAACGTGCAATTGGACTGGTAGAAATGGACTTCCCACCTTCTGTTGGCAGCCTCTCTCGCACCCCCCCAAAGTGCTATATAGAGGTTTGGGGGACCTTGCAGAATGAGGTTTGCTGTGGAGTAGGCAAAGAGGGATCCCCACAAATCAAGCTGAGGCACCTTCTGCAAGCAGAGCCTTGACCAGCTATGTAGCATTTCCAGGAGACTGAATGTCTCCAGTGGGGAAGTCCACTTTCCGACAACCCAGCTGTATGCGCCTGTAAATAATTTTCACTAAAGAGATCTTTAGTGGGTATAGAATACTGTACCAACTAAAACTTTATGTTCTTCCAGTGGTTCTGAACAGGCTGAAAGCAAGTACTCCTGTAATTTACAGGGGGGTTAGCAGGGTTGGGCCTCAGGGGCGCCACATTGCAGTGGTTCTGGTCCTTTCTGTTGGGTCTACAACTCCAATCGTCCCTGACTATTGGCCATGCTGGCTGGTTGTCATCGGAATTGTAGTCCAAAAACATCTGGGGATGCAAGGTTGGAAGCCACTGCTAGTCCAACATTTGGTTTCTAACTGCAGCCAACCAGATAGCTCTGGAAGCTCACAAACAAGGCATGAAACATTGGCCATCCACTGTTGTTTCTCCCTAGCATTTGGTACACAAAGGTGTATTGCCTTGGTATATCTTGGTTCTGTTTAAGTATCATGGGTAAAAACTGTGATAGACCCATCCTCCAACATTTGTCTAATTAAACATTTAAAAAGAAAGCAAGAGGCCACCACCATTATATTGTGTAGTACTGAATTCCAGAAATGTACTGAGTGATGAAATAGTTCATTTTGTCTGCTCTCACCCTACTGCAAATCAACTTTCTCGGATTAACCAGATTTATTAGAAAGAGATTAAAATGTCTCTCTGGTCAATTGCTCCACCCTGCTCATAATTTTAATAAACTGCTATCATGTCCCCCACTCCTTAACAATCCCTTATTCAGGACAAAGCAGTTAAGACATTATGTCTTGTTCAAAAATTGAATTTAAAAACTGATGGAATTTTGAAGCCGAACTTCCCTACAATGCATCATTGGTCCAGATTATATAACCATAGTGCATAACCATACATAAGCATCTGCTTTTGTTTATCACTGTCCATATGGAGATTATCCTCTTAGCTCTGTAATGCCCAGGTATGCATCTTTAGAGTTGATGACTCCTTAAAAACCTATAGATAAAAGCATTCAGAATGTTAAGGTCTTGTTCTGTAAAGCTACAACACTTCCCACAGACTATCTGAAGGGGGCTTGCCAGTTTTTCTGCGGCCATCCATAATAGCTCAAAAAACTTTGCTCATCCCAGGTTGTTCCTCGGGAATTGGACTGACATTAGCTGTCAAAATGGCCACAGATTAACAGAAAAGATTCAAAGGTAACACTCATGCTTTTTAATATAGCTAAAAGTTGCTGCTGGCTGGGGATGATGGAGATTGTCATTGGGAAGGCTGAATTAGATTTGAAGTGTATGGGAAATTGAAGTTTTATGTGGCATGACTCGGCAGTACGTAAAACTCTGTTCAACTCCTCTGACACCTTTCCTACCACAAGAAGATTACACATTGCTCTAGATTTCAGGAAGAGTTTGAGATCTTACAGCTGCATTGCTGGCGACTGCTTTAACCTGTAGCATGATCATGAGAGTATTCTAAATATGAACCCTTTAAAAGGAGATACTCTTAATAATTTTTTGTCAGAGCTAAGAAGACCAACTCAGTCTACGTTGTCCAAGTCTTCCAAATCTAAATTCTACTGCTGGGCTTTGAAGGAACACAGTAAATGTAATTTTAATTAAATTAGGATTGCAGGGTGGGGGTGGGGGGTATTTGCCTTGTCCATGATTTCAATACATATAGATAGGGGAGGGAATAAATCTTGGTTTCTGAGTTTGCCCTACTAAGGTTAAAAATATGCAATACTGAACTCCTAAAGTGGTGACACTAGTTTCTGGGGACAATTCTTGATGACTGGGTTGCAACACGTTTTATCTTTCTCACAGGGACTCCATTATGAATTTACTTTTTAAAATTTAAAATATTTGCAACCCACTTTTCCCAGTGCTCAGGGTTGCTTACAGCAACAATTAAAACCAATATATACAACCTATTTTAAAACCCCCAGCAATTAAAAAACCCCAATTACAATGGCTCAGAATAAAAAGCCTTCAGTAATAATATACTGCAATCTAATTATATTGTTTCTCACAGGTACTACCTAAAAAACACATCTCTGAACAAAAGCGAGGTCTAGCCACCACTAAGCAATTTTATTTATTTATTTACAATATTTATATACCACTCCATACCTAGAACAGGTTTCAGAGCAGTGAACACAAGGGATAAAATAGTAAGAGCATAGAAAGATTAAAACACCACATTAAAATTACACTTGTTTAAAAACACAATGTTAATTAAAATTGTAACTGGTCAATTAAGGAATGCCTCCTGGAAGAGTGCTGTTTTCAGGAGGTGCCGGAAACAACGCAGTGTTGGTGCCTGTCTGACCTCCAGGGACAGGGAATTCCAAAGAAAGGGGGCCACCATGCTGAAGGCTCTTCTCCTGGTGGACTCCACTCGGGCCATAGGTCCATGTGGAACCACCAGGAGCAAGCCCTCTGATGACTTCAGTGACCGGGCAGGTTGGTAATTCATCCAATCAATCACTCACAGTCAACTTAACACAGTTACAGATAATAGTTGGTGGAAATAACCAGCCACTGGTCACATAAAGGACAGCAGGCTTGCCAACCCACCACCACCACCTATTTCCCAGTCATTCAGAGCTACTTTGGCAGGCTCATGCACACTCCGTCTCTCACCTGGAGTGTGACAGTCACTTCTCCCCTCTGTCTCTCACCTAGAGGGAGACCAGCTTCTAGCCACTACAGGCTCTCACCCTGGGCAGAGGAAGCATTTGTGATACACAGACTCCCCAATCCATCTCTCACCCAGGGTGGCAACTTCTGAAAGTGGTTACTATTACAGGAGACCCCTGGTCTCACCCAGGGAGCCTCCTCCCACGCTCAACAGATATTAAACTGTACAAGCAGACAGAGAGGTACCAAGCAACCAAAATTGAAGGTGGGGCACCTCCACCCTTGTGGCATCCCGAAGGGGCAGACCAAAGTGGGGCTGCCTTTACCTCTCTCAGAAGCCTGGGGATGCCCAATGGCTGAGAGAGAGCATCCAGCCTCAGTGACCAGGGTTCCCAGCAGGTGTTTCCACTCAGTACCAGGGAAGATTGCTGGGGGAGGGGGTGGGCACTTCAGTTGCAGAGCAAGATATTAAGGCAGCAGAGTTCTTAAAAGCTGCAAAAGCCAGTCCTCTCCCCCCAGTTCCAATTCCAGCTCTCCTCACCAGTCACAGAGTGGCCAGCCCGGTGTCCTTTTTAAATCACACTGATTTCCATAGGAGAGATTTAGGGCACAATCTTATGCTTCTTAGGCAGAAAAAAAGCCCTACAAGTCCTTGCCAGCTGGAAGTTGTAAGACTTTTCTAAGTACACATACGATTGCAGCCTTAATGTGACGTAAAAGTGCTTAACCTTTGCTGGCATTATGCATATCATATTTAGTATGTACATATATTATTTGTTTGATTTCACAGTGGCCCAAGATTTGCTTTTAATGAGGGCCTACATGCAACAGCCCCTTCATGGATCACTGCCTTGTTGTGGCGAAGGGGCTTGCGTAACTCAGTGAAGCCATAAGCTATGCCGTGCAGGGCCACCCAAGACGGACAGGTCATGGCAGAGAGTTCTGACAAAATGTGGTCCACTGGAGAAGGAAATGGCAACCCACTCCAGTATTCTTGCCAAGAAAACCCCATGGAACGTATCACAAGGCTAAAAGATATGACACCGGAAGATGAGCCCCTCAGGTCGGAAGGTGTCCAATATACTACTGGGGAAGAGCAGAGGGTATTTCCAAGTAGCACCAGAAAGAGTGAAGTGGCTGGGCCAAAGCCAAAAAGACACTCAGCTGTGGATGTGTCTGGTGGTGAAAAGAAAATCCGATGCTGTAAAGAACAATATTGTTTAGGAACCTGGAATGTCAGATCAATGAATCAAGGTAAGCTGGAGGTGGTCAAACATGAGATGGCAAGACTGAACATCGACATCTTGGGAATCAGCGAACTAAAATGGATAGGCATGGGCGAATTTAATTCAGGTGATCATCATATCTACTACTGTGGGCAAGAATCCCTTAGAAGAAATGGAGTAGCACTCATAATCAACAAAAGGGTGGGAAAAGCAGTACTGGGGTACAATCTTAAAAACGATAGAATGATCTCAGTACGAATCCAAGGCAAACCATTCAACATCACAGTAATTCAACTCTATGCCCCAACCACTGAGGCCGAAGAAGCTCAGGTTGATCGGTTCTATGAAGACCTACAACACCTTCTAGAACTAACACCAAAAAAAGATGTCCTCTTCATCATAGGGGATTGGAATGCTAAAGTAGGAAGTCAAGAAATCGCCGGGATAACAGGCAAACATGGCCTTGGTGTACAAAATGAAGCAGGACAAAGGCTAATAGGGTTTTGCCAAGAGAACACGCTGATCATAGCAAACACTCTTTTCCAACAGCACAAGAGGCGACTCTACACATGGACATCACCAGATGGTCAATATCGAAATCAGATTGATTATGTCCTTTGCAGCCAAAGATGGAGAAGCTCTATACAGTCAGTCAAAACAAGACCTGGAGCTGACTGTGGCTCAGATCATGAGCTGCTTCTTGCAAAATTTCAGCTTAAATTGAAGAACGTAGGGAAAACCACTAAACCGTTCAGGTATGACCTAAATCATATCCCTTATGAATATACAGTGGAGGTGAGGAATACATTTAAGGGATTAGACCTGATAGAGTGCCTGAGGAACTATGGACGGAGGTTGGTAACATTGTTCAGGAGGCAGCAACTCAATCCATCCCAAAGAAAAAGAAATGCAAGAAAGCCAAGTGGCTGTCTGATGAGGCTTTGCAAGTAGCTAAGGAAAGAAGGGAAGCGAAAAGCAAGGGAGAAAGGGGAAGATATATCCAACTGAATGCAGAGTTCCAGAGAAGAGCAAGGAGAGACAAGAAGGCCTTCTTAAATGAACAATGCAAAGAAATCGAAGAAAACAATAGAATGGGAAAGACTAGAGATCTCTTCAAGACAATCGGAGATATCAAGGAAACGTTTTGTGCAAAGATGGGCATGATAAAGGACAAAGAAGGCAGGGACCTAACAGAAGCAGATGAGATTAAGAAGAGATGGAAAGAATACACAGAAGAACTATACAGGAAAGATCTGAATGTCCCTGATAGCCATGATAGTGTGTGGTCACTGAACTTGAGCCAGACATCCTCGAGAGTGAAGTCAAGTGGGCCTTAGGAAGCATTACTAACAACAAAGCTAGTGGAGATGACAGTATTCCAGCTGAGCTATTTAAAATCCTAAAAGATGATGCTGTTAAAGTGCTGCAATCAATATGCCAACAAATTTGGAACACTCAACAGTGGCCACAAGACTGGAAAAGGTCAGTTTACCTTCCAATTCCAAAAAAGGGCAATGCCAAAGGGTGTTCAAACTACCGCACAATTGTGCTCATTTCACATGCCAGGAAGGTTATGCTCAAAATCCTACAAGCGAGGCTTCAGCAGCATGCAAACCAAGAACTACTGGAAGTACAAGCTGGGTTTCGAAGAGGCAGAGGAACTAGAGATCAAATCGCCAACTTTCGCTGGATCATGGGGAAAGCAAGAGAATTCCAGAAAAACTTATATTTCTGCTTCATTGACTACGCTAAAGCCTTTGATTGTGTGGATCACAACAAACTGTGGCAAATTCTGAAAGAGATGGGGGTACCAGACCACCTTACCTGTCTCCTGAGAAACCTGTACGAGGGTCAAGAAGCAACAGTAAGAACCAGACATGGAACAACCGATTGGTTCAAAATTGGGAAAGGAGTACAACAAGGCTGTATATTGTCGCCCTGCTTATTTAACTTATATGCAGAGTACATCATGAGAAACGCCAGGTTGGATGAATCACAGGTCGGAATTAAGATTGCCGGGAGAATTATCAACAACCTCAGATACGCAGTTGATACCACCCTAATGGCAGAAAGCAAAGAGGATCTAAAGAGCCTCTTGTTGAGGGTGAAAGAGGAGAGTGCAAAAGCTGGTTTGAAACTCAACATTAAAAAAATGAAGATCATGGCATCTGGCCCCATCACTTCCTGGCATATGGAAGGGGAAGAAATGGAAGCAGTGACAGATTTTACTTTCTTGGGCTCCAAGATCACCGCAGACGGTGACTATAGCCATGAAATTAAAAGACGCTTGCTCCTTGGGAGGAAAGCTATGGCAAACCTAGACAGCATAGTAAGAAGCAGAGACATCACCTTGCCGACAAAGGTCTGTGTAATCAAAGCTATGGTTTTCCCAGTAGTAACGTATGGCTGTGAGAGCTGAACTCTAAGGAAGGCTGAGTGCCAAAGAATTTATGCTTTCGAACTGTGGTGCTGGAGAAGACTCTTACGAGTCCCCTGGACTGCAAAGAGGTCAGATCAGTCAATCCTAAAGGAAATCAACCCTGAGTGCTCATTGGAAGGACAGATACTGAAGCTGAAGCTCAAATATTTTGGCCACCTAATGCGAAGAGAAAACTCCCTGGAAAAGACCCTGATGCTGGGAAAGACTGAAGACAAAAGGAGAAGGGGACAGCAGAGGATGAGGTGGCTAGATAGCATCACTGATGCAATGAATATGGACTTGAGCACGCTCTGGGAGAGAGCGCAGGACAGGAAGGCCTGGCGTGCTATGGTCCATGGGGTCACGAAGAGTCGGACACGACTGAACGACTGAACAACATGCAACAGATCACATCTTTACCTTGTTGGATAGAGCTTGTTTTATCTGTAGTATCTTGTAGCATAGCTTTAGAAAAAGCACTGTGTTGAATGAGTTAGGGCAAAATCCTATGCAGGTTTAGACAGAAAAAAGTCCTACAACTCCCAGCATTCCCCAGCCAGATACGCTGGCTGGGGAATGATGGGAGTTGTAGGGCTTTTTTTTCTGTCTGAACCTGCATAGGATTGCACCCTTAATAGTTTATTTGCTTGCTGAAGAATAGTCATCTGCTAAACTTGAGCATGCTCAACTCATGGTAACGTTTCTTAAGTGGATCTTCTACTGTACAAGCATTTTAATATATTCACATAGTAAATCAGCTCAGTCTTTCTTACTGTGATTTACAGAACGTGGGACCATTCTAAAGAAAAGGTAAAATAACCTCTAAGCTTCAGTCCTCCGACTGCATTAACAGAACAATCCAAATTAATTTCACAAGCATTCTGAAGTTTGGATTTTCCTATCACAATCCAGTTCAGTGTGCAAAGCTGCAATCCTATACCAACCTACCTAGGAGTAAGTCCCATTGAATTCAATAGGACTTACTTCTGAGTAGAAATGGCTAAGATGGCACTTCCAGAATGCTACAGCTACTTGGTTTCACCGGATTGTGGCCATGCTGGTTTTTAATTATTTTTATTTCTTTGTATAAATCTAGGGCCACTTTCAAACTGGAGAAAGTTTGTGCGTGTTTAGCCAGAAAAAAATGTCGTACGACTCCCAGCATGCCACAGACAGCATGGCATGCTGGGAGCTGTAGGACTTTTTTTCTGGCTAAACATGCATAGGGTTGCACCCAAAGTTATATATTTATGGCCTTAGAGTAGGGTTAGGCAACTGGCTTCTCTTCAGATGTTTTGGGCTACAAAACCCATCAGCCCCAGCCAGCATAGGCAATGGTGAGAGATTATGGGTGTTGTAGTCCAGAACATCTGGAGGGCACCAGGTTGCCTACCCCTGCCTTAAGGGTATGGACCTGAATGCTACAGTAAGTGGTATTCTTGTTTTCATAATTCTCAAATGAAAGCCTTCTTACTGGTTGAACTGGTTGTGCTTGGTGTTTTTTGCAGTGTATGCTACAATGCAGAGCCTAGCCAAAAAGGACAACCTTATAGAAGCTGCAGGTAGCACTACTGGAAGCACCTTAGAGATTAAACAACTGGATGTCTGCAGTGAAGAATCTATTAAAATGTGTGTCAGTAGCATTCCAGATAGGAGGATTGATATCCTGGGCAAGTAATTGATGCAGGCAGAACATAGACTGTATGTATGTATGTATGCATTTTAAAGTACCTTTTAAAATTAATTAGTATTTAATTACTAATGAGTAGATACGTATCTAGGAGAGATTTCAGAAATCTGCATTTTCTAAAACAAAGGGCCTTATGTACGCATGTATTTGTAAATTGAACAGTACATCTTGAATTGTTTCTTTCAGTTCAGGTTCTTGACACCAAAGTCCTCATCCTCACTAAGGCAGCAACGAGCAATTTGTAGATTATTTTGCCTGCAGCTGCCAACTTCTCCCACTATTGGCTATGCTGGCTAGGGCAGAGGGGAGTTGTAGGCCAACACATCTAGAGGGTCACAAGTTGCCCACCCCTGCCCTAGGAATTTATGTATGGTGTAACCTAATTATGTTATCTATATCTCAAAAAAACTATTGGGGGGATCATGTACTCCACTTATGCTATATCTTTATGACTAACAGCGTGTAACATTTTCTGCATAGGTTAATTCCCAGGGCTGTAGCTGAAAATGGATTACGTGAAGGTGGAAAAACCTTGGCTGCTTCTTCCAACCAGCTTCAGTGGGGGCAGAATTGACTCAGCTACCTCTTTCACTTTTGCATTATCTTCTACTCCAAACATGTATAAAAGCTGGGAGCAGAGCGGAGGGGAAAATGACAAGGGGGTGCTTCTGCCCTCATGGAAGATGATGTCATTCTCCCCTATATCTGAACTTGACAATGGCATTACAGCCAGATCTTCAAACCGCCTGGTCACAGACTCTGGCTTCAAAAACTTGGGAAGATGGCTGTCCTGGCATAAAATGTCTCTCTCTCACTGTACACAATGATATAAAGTGTATTGTATGTACTGAACTTCTTTGCAACATGCAGACAGAGGTATGCCAAGCTCCCAGAGAGGACCAAACTGAAACCCAGGGGTAGGCAGTCCAGCGCCCTCCAGAGACAACAAATCCCATAAGACCAGCCAGCATGGCCAATGGTCAGGGATTATTATTATTAATTCAAAGTATTTCTATAGCACCTTTCTGAAATCCACCAAGGCAGTGTCCACACACATACAACAGCTAAAAACATAATAAAACATTAAAACCACATTAAAACCCATGAAGACAGTTTACAAAGCCAAATTAAAAAGATGTATCTTGACTTCGTTCCTAAATGCAGAGAGAGTAGGGACCAGTTTCAGTTCCAAAGGGAGTGCATTCCAGAGTTTGGGAACAAGGGAGAGAGTGCCTTTCCCCATGTTCCTGACAAGCAGGCCTCTGCAAATGGGGGCATCTTCTAAAGGGTCTCTCCTGCTGATCTTAATAACGGAGCAAATTCATACCAAGACAGGAATTGTAGTGTAAAATATATGGAGAGCACCAAGTTGCATTTCCCTGCTGTAACCAAAGAATAAACTCCATCGAGAAAGCAAGCCACCATTCATCCCTTAATTCATACTGACAAGGATGATACCTTGATGGTACCCACAGATCGTAGCTTTTTGCTGAGTTCAATAGTTCAAAATGTGAGTGACCAATCATCACTGCCATTTCTCCCATACAATAAGCAACGCTGGCGCCGGACTTATTGGGCCTATTGAATGCCAAACCATCGAAGAGATGCAAAATGTGATGGATACAAACTTCTTTCAGCTGGTCTGACTGCTGAAGGAGGTTTTGCCTGACACGAAGAAAAGAAAGAGTGGCCGTATCATCATCATTAGCTGCATCCTGGGAATAGAAGGCAAAATGATATACTACATATAATTGCTTATTGCAGTGTGCCCTTTACCATGGCATCCACATTGGCCCAGAGTTAATTCTGTCTCAGCTGAAGCTTTGCTAATCCTGAAACATCTAGTACTGCTTGCTTCTGCTCCTGATTCAGCAGAAAGTGAATTGTGTGTTTCCCCTACTTTCCTTCCTCTTTTATTAAAGGATTGTGGGATTTCCATCAGCTTGTGTGTGTTTAGGCAAGGAACAAGAGTAATAGTTTAGCCCTATAAGCCACTGAGTTGCAGTCTGCAACTAAAAATGTTGGCTCAAGAACAAGGTCAGCTTTGCCAACTCAGTATCATTATTTGTGGCACTGTGACCCAGGCCACTGTATCTGTGTAGTCATGTAACAGGATGCAGCAACAGCAAATGTCACTGAACAGGGCCAGGGATTTATGGTGAGACAGTGGCAAGACTAAAGATGGTTTATGTTTTACAAAGTTGCAAAATCTTTCTGACCAGAGGTGAAAGAGGGCCAAAGTGTGTGTGTGTGTGTGTGTGTGTGTGTGTGTCCCAAGGGAAGCAAAGGTTCCCCTAAACACCTTTCACCTCCCTTAGAAGCAGGTGTTTGCCCCCCACCTTACAGACTTGACATATTACAGTGAGCCACTACAATAAGATAGCATGTGATAACCAGCATAACAGAACAGACCCCCTCAATCCAGGGTGCCGGTATACGGTCAGGGCCAGAAATATTGGAGCAAGGATAACTGTTTTGGCAGTTGGCCTATGTATACCACCACACTGAAGTTGAAAGGAAACACACCCAGATGGGAGTGAAGTTAGGACTTTCAGCTGTAATTCAAGGGGTGTGACAAAAGTGGGGCACTAACCATTCAGGAAGGACAGCCAGTCATTGGTGGCGCATAAGTAATGGAACAAACTTAATACCTGGATGAAAATCCTTTGCAGTCAATGACTGCCTGAAGTCTGGAACCCATGGACATGACCAAATGCTGACTTTCCTCCCTCGAGATGCTTTGCCAGGCCTTTACTGCGGCTGCCTTCAGCTGCTGCTTGTTTGTGGGTCTTTCTGCCTTCAGTCTTTTCTTCAGTGAGCGAAAAGCATGCTCTAGTGGGTTGAGATGAGGTGACTGACTTGGACAATGAAGAACATCCCACTTCTTTGCCTGGAGAAACTCTTGGGTAGCTTTTGCTGTATGTTTTGGGTCATTATCCATCGGCAATATGAAGCGGTGTCCTATCAGTTTGGCAGCATTCGGCTGAATCTGAGCAGAAAGTATAGCCCTATACACTTCAGAATTCATCCTGCTGCTTTTATCAGCAGTCAGGTCATCAATAAACATCAGTGACCCGGCTCCATTGGCAGCCATGCATGCCCATGCCATAACACTGCCTCCACCATGTTTGACAGATGATGTGGTATGCTTTGGATCATGAGCTGTTCCTTTCCTTCTCCATACTTTTCTCTTCCCATCATTCTGGTATAAGTTAATCTTGGTTTCATCAGTCCAAAGAATCTTATTCCAGAACTGGGCAGGCTTTTTTAGGTGTTTGCTGGCAAAGGCTAATCTGGCCTTTCTGTTCTTGAGTGTTACCAGTGGTTTGCACCTTGTTGTGAAGCCTCTGTGTTTACATTCATAAAGCCGTCTCTTGACCGTAGATGTTGACAATGACATGCCTACCTCCGCAAGAGCATTCTTGATCTGGCTAGATGTTGTGAAAGGGTTCCTCTTCACCACGAGCAGAATTCTGCGGTCATCCACTTTAGTTGTCTTCCATCGTCTGCCAGGCCTTTTGCTGTTGCTGAGCTTGCCAGTTAATTCCTTCTTTTTCAGGATGTTCCAAACTGTTGTATTGGCCACTCCCACTGTTTTTGCTATCTCTCTGATGGGTTTATTTTGTTTCCTCAGCCTAATGATGGCCTTCTTCACTCACATGGACACCTCTTTGGACCTCATGTTGGGAGTTCCAGTGAGCAGCTACCAAATGCAAATGTCACACTCAGAACCACCTCCAGGCCTTTTATTTGCTTGATTGGTCACAGGGTACCCAGGAAACAGGCCACACCTGGCCGTGCAGCTGCTGGTCAGCCATTCCTTCCATTACTTATGAGCCACCAACGATGGGTGTGTGTGTATGCCACTGGCTGTCCTTCCTGAATGGTTGGTGCCCCACTTTTGTCAAACCCCTTGAATTACAGCTGAAAGTCCTGACTTGCTCCCATCTGGGTGTGCTTCCTTTCAACGTCAATGTGGTGGTGTACATAGACCAACTGCTAAAACAGTTATCCTTGTTCCAATATTTCTGGCCCTGATTGTAGTTCCCAACTAGTTGTACTTTCCATCATGCCCATATATTAGCTATAGGACACAGACACCCACTAAGAAGGCTATAAAGCAAAAAATGCAATCAAGTGTTGTAGCCAAGATTAATCTAACTTAAGTCCCATTAATTTCAGTGGGTCTACTCCAAGTAGGAATTGGAGACAACCCAAAGAACAAAACAGAGTAGTGACCTACTGATGAAATGCAGGGACACAGTTATTCCTGGGAAAGAAAAGTAAGTGTGGATGCACGCAAAAAGCTCACCTTTGCAAGCAAAATAAATGACCTGGTTCGCATGAAAGAGTGGCAAACCATGGGTGCATTTGCTGGGTTGTGTGCAAGCCACTTCTCCTTTGCATCATCAACCTCTGATCAGCCCAATCGTAGGTTGTGTGATGCGTGAACCTGGACACAATGGGTTCTTTGTGGGTTAAACAACCCAAAGTTAACCTACAATTAGTTCTTAGGTTAACTTTGGGTTGTTTAACCCATGATTGCAATCTACAATCGGGCTGTTTAGAGGCTGCATATTCAAATTGGGAGTGCCTTGTGCATGGCACGTAACCCAACAAATTGTGGGTTAATTAACTCATGGATTTGCTGCCCTTATGTGCGAATGGGCCCAGGCTGCGTTTGGACATCATGCTAAGGTTTAGTGCCTAAACCATGATTTACCATGACATTGACAAGCTTAGCCTCCTCCCAGGCTTGCTTGCATCACCTGCCTCTCCCCTTCTCCTGCATGTCTGAGAGGTAGAGTTTGGAAACTTCAGGTTCTAGTTAACCATGGCTTCCAAATCAGGAACTAGAGTAATCTGAATCAGGAACCATGGCTAACATTAATTATGGTTAGTTTCAACAAGCCAGCCTCTGAAACCATGGTTTGATATTGGCTTGTTTGAAGCTAATAGTAGTTCATTTTAACAATAGTTTTTTTGCTCCAGATGAAATGACAAACTGTGGTTAACAAAAAGCAAAAGCTTCTGAATTTCTCCAGACCATGTGGGAGGAGAAAGGGGGGGGGGAGGATGCATGAATCTGGGAGGAAGCTAGGCACAGTCATATCACGCTAAAGTTCAACATGATACCCAAATGGGCCAAGTAATGAATTCCTTAAGGCTTCTTCCTGGCGTACTCAGTGATTTACGAGAAGTTGAATTACATACATTTAAAAGAGGTATTTGTAACACTGTCAACCTGAAATAATGTTGAATTGACCATATGTAAGTTAGATGTGAAACTTTTCCTGATGATTTCCTTGGCATAAATTCAGGAAAGCTAGCAGGTCACCAGTGTTTCTTTCTTCTTTTTATGTAGGGATTCTGTTCAATGATGTTTATGCTGCATCTAAATTTGCAGTGGAAGGATTCTGTGAAAGTTTAGCCATACAAGCACTCAAGTTTAAACTTCAGTAAGTATCAGCCTGGCTCATGTATTACTTTAATTTTAAAAAGCGCCGAGATGTGGAGACTAGACTACTTGCTTCAGTGATGGCAGCTAGAGAGCAGACTGAACCAACATCACCCAAACAGGCACAACAGCATGCTTTGAACTCCTCCTTACAAAAAGGTTTCTTCTTGCTTTCTCTACAAAACACTGAAATTATTAGATAACAAAAGTTTGGTCTACAGTGTAGTATGTATTACAGCCTTCCCCAACCTGATGCTCTCCAGTTGTATTGGAGTACAGCTTCCATCCTCTTCCAGGTGGTTGGGGATGATGGGAGTTGTAGTCGAGTACATCTGGAGAGCACCAGGTTGGGGAAGGCTGATCTGTTGTAATATGAAAAACCATTTAATAACGTGGGGGGGGAGTGTGTTTTATTTAGACATGCGCACCATGTGGAAACACAAATATTGTGTATCAACTAAGATCATGCCAACATGTTATGCTTGCCTCTGACCATGTTTTCATACAACATAAATTTTTGACCTGAATTGACCCACCGTAAGAACTTGGCAGGGATATTTCATTCTCAATTGTTTAACAACAGCAGTAACAAAACAACACCACTGCCCTAAATTTATACTGCTGAAAAGAAGAAAGCTTGGGATAAAAACCAGAAGTGGATTTTTGTGTGGAAGGACTGTGAGATCCATTAAGTTCTGGTACTCAAAACAAGTTCCTAGGGTCAGAATTCTTTAATTCCACATGTGTATCTTTTGCACCAGGCTCATGAAGGTGGATCTTAGTAAAAGTAATTCCACAATTCTGACGTCTGCCCACCCCTGGATTAAATGATCAAACTAAACCCCAGAGCTTTTTTCTTGACCTGTTTATGCACAATTAGCATTGAGGGATGCATTTACCCATCCATCTCCTACATATAGCAAATAACTTACATAGATTTTTCTTTTTTTTTTTACCCCCAAACAGTCTAACGTTAGTAGAACCAGGCCCAGTGGTTACAGAGTTTGAAAGGAAGGTTTTTGAGGATGAGGAAACAGCAGACATGTTTGTAAATATTTACCTGAAAAATTACAAGCAGATTTTCCAGACTCTGGGACAAACTGCCGAGGACATAGCGGAGGTAAATATGTTAAAAGGATATTATGTTATTTAAGGGTGGGCTGTACAATAACACTCTTATTGCTGGTAGGAATGAGACAGAACAACTTGCAGTTGCTCAGCCTGTGACGCATACAGTATCTGCCTCTCCAGTATAGGTGGAGTTTGCTTGGTCTCAGCTGCCTATGCTGACATGGGCAGGGGCAGTGTCTGTGCAGTGGACTGCTTCATTGGATCAAGACCTAAGGATGTAATAGCTTCTTCCTTGCAGTAGTGTAATTGCCCATTTAGAACTGCAACCTTCTCTAACTTGTCAAAAGCTAATGAGCAGCTTAAGAGCATCACTTTCGAAACACTCTATCAACCGAACTGGTGAAACTGCAATCCAATTGCAGTGGGAAAGGTGATATCCAAGTCTAACAATACCTGTACAAGAATCTGATCATTTGAGGAATAACATTTTAGACAGCAAACATCTAGCCAGCTCTAAATGTAACCAGGCGATGGACCAAAAAGCACCTGTCTGAACATCTAAGCCTTAGTACTGAAATCACTTGCATCTCTCCATTACGAGTTCTTTATAGGACTGAAGAGCTCCAGGATGCTCTAAAGCAGGGGTGGGCTGAAGGTAGATCTCCAGACATTCTGGCCTTCAATCCCCAGCATTCCTGACCACTGGTCATGCTGGCAGGGGATTATGGGACTTGAAGTCCAAACCACCTGGAGATCTGCCTTCTGCCCAACCCTGCTCTGAAGCAGTGGTTCCTGAACTGGGGTTTAGCTGTGCGCATAGGTGCAGCTATAGAGGAGATACATGGTGGTCACAAGAATGGCCTCCCATCAACTGTTACACTGCTTAACTCCATGCACCTGTACAGAAGGGTCTGCTGGACTCAGGTGGAAGTGATGTCTGCCTTCTCTGGATCCTATTGTCCCCAGGACCTGGGGGAAGTAAGGTATGACCTCCATCAACGGTACTCCAGTTCCTTGTCACACCTACTGCAGCCATTTTCTGATTCACCCTGCCACTTCCCAGTTCTTTTATTGCCACCACTGTGGTCACATTTGAGAAACCACCATCAGAGCCAGTGTGGTTACATATCTAGAATTCGGTGACTGAAATTCTCATCTTGCTGCCAGGAAGTCCAGAATTCTAAAATGTATTGAATTATTTTAAAGGTGGCTAGCATGCTTTTTCTTTGTAACATTTTAATATTATTTATTAATATTACCTAAGTGGGTGGATGTTTTATGAATGGCACCGATTACATAATCATCACTGCCTGTACTTTTTGAATTTCAGTTTCCTCTGACCACAAGGTTTATATGCTCTCCCATCCTCACCCCCACCCCACCCCCACACATGTATATATAAATCTGGCATTTGGAGGTTAACACTTCATGCATCTGATGAAGTGGACTTTAGTCCATGAATGCTTATGACATAATAAATGTGTTAATATTTAAGGTGCCACAAGACTGTTTGTTGTTTTTGCTGCAACAGACTAACACAACCACTCCTCTAGAAACTGAGAAGCAGTTCCAGATAAACAGAGTTGATGACTCAGTTTGCATGTCACAGCGTGTAAACAGGCCTGATATGGAAGACATCGTAAATTTCTCCAGTAAGCTCAAATTAAATACATTAAGTAAGCCAAAAAGCAATAATGGGTTAAAGCACCGATTTCCTAAAGTTATTTCCCCTTCTTGCATTCTCTTCCCCCACTCCCAAATCTATTGATATAATTTTATTCCCGGTCTGGTGTGATTCTAGAATGCTTATGGTATTACTGGTTGGCACAACATATAATGGCAAATTTCTCAGTTTTCATTCTAACAGCATACAGTAAAGATAATTCTGGCAGAAACCCCACCTTTTCGGCACTAGACCAACACCCTGTAAACTCTAATTACAACACTGAAGTATGCCGACCCAAACGGAGACCTGCCTATTGATACCTTCTACAAAATGGTTTTTCAGCGCGATAAGGTTTTCAGCGCAAGTCTTAATTTCATTAAATTGCTGAGATGGAGAAGCAAAAAAAGCTTTGACTTAGGAGGAAGATCCTCCCAAGGAAGAGATATTTCAGTGGGCTGTTTCAGATGTTGTATATTTCCTACATGGAAGCACTTTTTGTACAAAATGTCTGAAATGACCCACACTGAACTTCTATTTCAGAACACAGTCTTTCTAGATAATTGCCCCGCCACCTGAAGACATCACCATTTCTGATCTCCCCGCCAACATTTAGTCTCGTAGCTCCTTTCATGAACATAAATGTTATTCTGACCACCTGCATGTTTTTCCAATGACCACTTCCATCTACTTTTACATTGGAGAAAAATAACTCAATTGAACATTCAAATTGATTCTTATAAATCCTGTAAGGTTTAAACACCAGTTTCCATGTGCAACAGAATCAAGTGGTAAAGCTTTTCCTGGGCTGTATCATTTCAGACTAGAATGGGGTGGGGAGAGTTGTGCTGTGCTTTTTCTTCTGGTGAGGAAACAATTATTCGCATAGAAACTTGGCAGGGATATTTCATTCTCAGTTGTTTAACAATAGCAGTAACAAAATGACACCACTGCCCTAAATTTATACTGCTGAAAAGAAGAAAGCTTGGGATAAAACTAGGAGCATGTCAGGGAGAAGGCTATTTTTTAATTAGGGGAAAAGTCAAACATGCAATTCTTCCCATCAGCCTGTATAGTTCACGCAAAGCTTTATCACTTAATTATGTTGCATGTATAAATTGGCCTTTTATTTAAGCCATTCAGCATCCAGTTTTTATTATGTACCACCACCACCACCACCAGAGTTCTACTACATACAGTGCTTTTATCCTTGTTAAAACCATGCATGGCTGGCCCACTACTAGTGTTCCCGATTGAGAAACTATTGGCTTGTCCAAGTCTGCAAATTCATGAATGACACAAGACTCTGGGGGCTTTTTGGACTTGCCTTCCGATAGTAGCCCCTCATAGCTCATTAAATACTGCTCCAGAGAGGTGTCCTGTCCCCACCCCGCTGCCCTTCAAGGGCAAGCTTTTTCTGGAACAGGAACCTAGGAAGACAAAGGGTTTAAGCCTGAAACACACACAGAAAGTGTCGTGAAGCCCTTTGGATCCCAGCATGTCTCTTCTTCATGGATCACTGCCTTGTTGTGGCGAAGGGGCTTGCGTAACTCAATGAAGCCATAAGCTATGCCGTGCAGGGCAACCCAAGACGAACAGGTCATGGCAGAGAGTTCTGACAAAATGTGGTCCACTGGAGAAGGAAATGGCAACCCACTCCAGTATTCTTGCCAAGAAAACCCCATGGAATGTATCACAAGGCTAAAAGAGATGACGCCGGAAGATGAGCCCCTCAGGTCGGAAGGTGTCCAATATGCTACTGGGGAAGAGCAGAGAGTATTTCCAAGTAGCGCCAGAAAGAGTGAAGCGGCTGGGCCAAAGCCGAAAGGACACTCAGCTGTGGATGTGTCTGGTGGTGAAAAGAAAATCCGATGCTGTAAAGAACAATATTGTTTAGGAACCTGGAATGTCAGATCAATGAATCAAGGTAAGCTGGAGGTGGTCAAACATGAGATGGCAAGATTGAACATCGACATCTTGGGAATCAGCGAACTAAAATGGACAGGCATGGGCGAATTTAATTCAGGTGACTATCATATCTACTATTGTGGGCAAGAATCCCTTAGAAAAAATGGAGTAGCACTCATAGTCAACAAAAGGGTGGGAAAAGCAGTACTGGGGTACAATCTTAAAAATGATAGAATGATCTCAGTATGAATCCAAGGCAAACCATTCAACATCACAGTAATTCAACTCTATGCCCCAACCACTGAGGCCAAAGAAGCTCAGGTTGATCGGTTCTATGAAGACCTACAACACCTTCTAGAACTAACACCAAAAAAAGATGTCCTCTTCATCATAGGGGATTGGAATGCTAAAGTAGGAAGTCAAGAAATCACCGGGATAACAGGCAGGCATGGCCTTGGTGTACAAAATGAAGCAGGACAAAAGCTAATAAGAGTTTTGCCAAGAGAACATGCTGATCACAGCAAACACTCTTTTCCAACAGCACAAGAGGCGACTCTACACATGGACATCACCAGATGGTCAATATCGAAATCAGATTGATTATGTCCTTTGCAGCCAAAGATGGAGAAGCTCTATACAGTCAGTAAAAACAAGACCTGGAGCTGACTGTGGCTCAGATCATGAGCTGCTTCTTGCAAAATTTCGGCTTAAGTTGAAGAACGTCGGGAAAACCACTAAACCGTTCAGGTATGACCTAAATCATATCCCTGATGAATATACAGTGGAAGTGAGGAATAGATTTCAGGGATTAGACCTGATAGACAGAGTGCCTGAGGAACTATGGACGGAGGTCCGTAACATTGTTCAGGAGGCAGCAACGAAATCCATCCCAAAGAAAAAGAAATGCAAGAAAGCCAAGTGGCTGTCTGATGAGGCTTTACAAGTAGCTCACGAAAGAAGGGAAGCGAAAAGCAAGGGAGAAAGGGGAAGATATACCCAACTGAATGCAGAGTTCCAGAGAATAGCAAGGAGAGACAAGAAGGCCTTCTTAAATGAACAATGCAAAGAAATCGAGGAAAACAACAGAATGGGAAAGACTAGAGATCTCTTCATGAAAATTGGAGATCTCAAGGGAACGTTTTGTGCAAAGACGGGCATGATCAAGGACAAAGAAGGCAGGGACCTACAAGAAGCAGATGAGATTAAGAAGAGGTGGAAAGAATACACAGAAGAACTATACAGGAAAGATCTGAATGTCCCTGATAGCCATGATAGTGCGGTCACTGAACTTGAGCCGGACATCCTAGAAAGTGAAGTCAAGTGGGCCTTAGGAAGCATTAGTAACAACAAAGCTAGTGGAGATGACAGTATTCCAGCTGAGCTATTTAAAATCCTAAAAGATGATGCTGTTAAAGTGCTGCATTCAATATGCCCACAAATCTGGAACACTCAACAGTGGCCACAAGACTGGAAAAGCTCAGTTTACATTCCAATTCCAAAGAAGGGCAACGCCAAAGGGTGTTCAAACTACCGCACAATTGCGCTCATTTCACATGCCAGGAAGGTGATGCTCAAAATCCTACAAGCTAGGCTTCAGCAGTATGCGAACCGAGAACTACCGGAAGTACAAGCTGGGTTTCGAAGAGGCAGAGGAACTAGAGATCAAATCGCCAACATTCGCTGCATCATGGAGAAAGCAAGAGAATTCCAGAAAAACTTATATTTCTGCTTCATTGACTACGCTAAAGCCTTTGATTGTGTGGATCACAACAAACTGTGGCAAATTCTTAAAGTGATGGGAGTACCAGACCACCTTACCTGTCTCCTGAGAAACCTGTACGAGGGTCAAGAAGCAACAGTAAGAACCAGACATGGAACAACCGAGTGCTTCAAAATTGGGAAAGGAGTACGACAAGGCTGCATATTGTCACCCTGCTTATTTAACTTATATGCAGAGTACATCATGAGAAATGCCGGGTTGGATGAATCAGAGGTCGGAATTAAGATTGCTGGGAGAATTATCAACAATCTCCGATATGCAGACGATACCACCCTAATGGCAGAAAGTGAAGAGGATCTAAAGAGCCTCTTGTTGAGGGTGAAAGAGGAGAGTGCAAAAGCTGGTTTGAAACTCAACATTAAAAAAACGAAGATCATGGCATCTGGCCCCATCACTTCCTGGCATATAGAAGGGGAAGAAATGGAAGCAGTGACAGATTTTACTTTCTTGGGCTCCAAGATCACCGCAGACGGTGACTGTAGCCATGAAATTAAAAGACGCTTGCTCCTTGGGAGGAAAGCTATGGCCAACCTAGACAGCATAGTAAGAAGCAGAGACATCACCTTGCCGACAAAGGTCCGTCTAATCAAAGCTATGGTTTTCCCAGTAGTAATGTATGGCTGTGAGAGCTGGACTATAAGGAAGGCTGAGCGCCGAAGAATTGATGCTTTCGAACTGTGGTGCTGGAGAAGACTCTTACGAGTCCCCTGGACTGCAAGGAGGTCCAATCAGTCCATCCTAAAGGAAATCAACCCTGAGTGCTCATTGGAAGGACAGATAATGAAGCTGAAGCTCCAATATTTTGGCCACCTAATGCGAAGAGAAAACTCCCTGGAAAAGACCCTGATGCTGGGAAAGACTGAAGGCAAAAGGAGAAGGGGACGGCAGAGGATGAGATGGCTAGATAGCATCACGGATGCAATGAATATGAACTTGAGCACGCTCCGGGAGAGAGCGCAGGACAGGAAGGCCTGGCGTGCTATGGTCCATGGGGTCACGAAGAGTCGGACACGACTGAACAACAATGTCTCTTCCACCTACTTACTCAATACAATCCTCTCATAGGCACACCACATTTCATTGGCCTACTCCAGGGTAGGCAACCTGCTACCCTCTAGATGTTTTGGACTCCAATTCCCATAAACTCCAGCAAGCACAGCCAATGGTCAGGGATTTGGGGAGTTGTAGCCCAAAACATCTGGAGGGCACCAGGTTGTCTACCCCTGCTCTACTTCATATGCCTCATTCCAACATACTGTCAACTGCTCAAGTCACATTTTCTCACCTGCTACACAGAGCTATTCTGAATATTCCTTCTACACCCCGCCCTCTTCAATCTTCTCATCAGTTTGTGAGGATTTTCTATTGGCTGCCTCAATTGAAAGTACAATCCACTGTTCCCCGGCTGCACCGATAACAAAGCCACTTCACACAAGACAAGGTTGTTAGACAGAAATCCACTTCCATGTTGGATTTTGCATGAATCCCTTGCGCCGATGTGAATATTATTTACCATGTGTATATCAGGGGTGCAGAACCTCTTTCAGCCCAAGGGATGAATTCCATTTCAGAATTGCTTTCAGGGGCTGCATTTCAGTGGTGGATGGCACCAAAGGCAAAAGTAGCAAGGCCTAAAATACTAGTATATTTTAGCTTAAAGCTCTTACTGTCATAACTATAGCTTAGGAGAGCCATTTCAACCTTTTGGGATGGGTTAAAAGCTGCACAAAAACTCAGAAACCACCAAAGGATCGGTGATGGGTGAGGCCATCTGGGGAACCACAGAGGGCCTGGATTTGGCCACCAGGCCTGAGGTACTCTATCTGGAAGCTGCAAATGGAAACGTGGTTGTTCAGGCAGGCATTTGGGGTGGGTTAGGGTAAGTTTAGAAATGTGATGTTTTTAATGTTGAATTTTATTGTTTTGAACTGTTTTTATTGTTGTACGTCGCCCAGAGTGGCGATGGCAATTAATAAATTTAATAAATAAATAATAAATAAATGGAAGCCTTGGCTTCAACAGGACTTGTATGAGATTCTATAGTGGTTCGTACCCACCAGCCCTCATCCAACTCTATTCACACATTTAAAAGGCATTTGCATGTTGCACCAGAATGTGGACATAGGAATGCCAATTGGCATTTGGATGAGCATCTCATTTACAGTTGCAGTTCTTGAAAGAGTAAATGCTTTTGCATGTAGATCTCCTTACTTGGATTAGGAAAACTATGTGTTTGAATTATATTCAAATACCAATAGTTCCCAATTCCAGAGTACTATAATGTATACATATAGGACAATCCTAACCATTAAATTAGCAAAGATGAAATGTCACCAGTCATGTACCAAAGCCATTTACATATGAAATATTTCTAGTTGTTAATTTATTTAGCAATTATTTGAGTATTAATTCTGCAATTGTCATTTTTAACTACTACTTAGAAGGAAAAATAGCTGTTGACTACTTATCCCAAGACTGTAGTCCTAGGAATTAAATTATGTCATTGCACCATTTATTGGCTTTAATTGTAAGGGAATATGCAGGAGCCGAACAACTGCAATTAAAAAGACAAATTTCCAGGGCCCAGAAAAGCAGGACAGGCCTTCAAATGTCAGTGGCTCTTCTATGAGCGGACAGATATTGCAGTGTTAGGCTGGGGAATATTCTTCCAGAGGATGTACAAGTTACCAAGTTCTGAACTTATTCTGTTCTCTGAAATAAATATGAACCTGTTTTTCATGAAAACACTATACAACAATGCAAACTGACATTAGGGGAGACTTCTAGGAATGCATGCTACAAGGTTTGTGTGTCTCAAATAAACAACATGGCAAAGCAGGTTCATTACTCCCAATGAGGGCTCTTTCACACATGGGAACAACGTGGTGACCGCTTGAAACATAACTGCCTGGGGACTGTCACACATCAGGCTGTTTGTGAAATGGCTCTCTCTGCACTGGCCCTATCCATGTCACTAGCCCACCTGCTGCTACAAACTCTTTTATTGTGGCTGCTTGGGGAAAATCATTAGTACCACTAATATGGAGCAACTTTTCACAAATGTCCTGCCAGATGAAACACAAACACACTGTAGTATTTTGAGTGGCAGTAGCACCTTTATCACTATCTGATTGGACAAGGCCTTTTTGTGTGTGAAGTCGCCTACTTCATCCCAGTAATCAGGGCAAAGCAAACCTTTGTCTACAGAGAATAATGGCAGAATAGAATTGTAAATGCTACTAGCCTGAATGGTTCAGCATAAAGCAACATTTACAGTAATAATGCTGAAATAAAGCCTTCCTCCTCCTGTTGTTCATTCAGCCTGAGTAGACTGGATCTCCGTATAATTTAACGCAGATAACGGCTTGCGCTGTTAGTTTGAAAAGCGAAGGATACAATTTGCCCAATTATTTGAATCTAGCTTTAAAATTATCCATGGTATCAGTTGCGTACATGTCTATTTTTAAAGCGTTTAAAGATGCGAGAGGAAGGAAACACACAAAGCCAACGGAGAAGATATTTTATTGTAACATTAGTAATCATAATTTGTAACCCACCCTTTCTCCAAAACACTCAGGGTAGGGTTGTGTTTCTTCCCCCACCCCCAATTTTATCCTGACAGTAATGCTGTAAGGCGGGCTAGGGTGAAGGTGACGGACCCATGGTTTCCCTAGGGTCTAGAGCCACTCCATGCCTTTAAATCTAGGCTGAAATCCTATACATGTTTAGTTGAGAATAAATTCCACTGAACTCAATGGGGCTTACCTTTGGGTAGGCATGCAGAAGATGGCACTGTAGCTCTCTCCCTTGTCTAGGTCCAACACAAAACCACGCTGGGTCAGGATTTTATATGCCCACACCTTTGTTTATTTATTTAAATCCCACTCCCCGGCCAAAAAAGGCTCCCGGAGTGGCTTACAAGAAACCAGCAAAGAAGACAGCCCCTGCCCGCAGGCTTACAACCTAAAGAGGCGCGACGCACAAAAGACGTGGGGATGGGTAGCGAAGAGGGGGGAAAACCTTGCATTTCTACAACGCAGGGAGAATTTTCCTTACAACGAAGCTTGAGCGTCACCTGCTGAATGCCTGCCTGTCCCGCAGCTGAAGAAAGGCACAAGCAGTCCGCCAGAAAGAAGGGTGTTTGTCGACCTCGGTCCCGGCCGAACACAGCCGGCGGTGTTTCGAAGTGCTGCAGCCCCGAATCTACACGGGTGCGCCCGCCTCTCTCCGTCCCAAGCGCGCGGAGAAAACTCCCAGCACCACAGAGACGGGAAACCAGACAGGCCCCGACCGACAAAAGCGCAGGCCAAGGGGCGGGGGCGGGGAGATGACGTCACCGCGCACGCCGCCAACCCTTTCTCCTCCCTGGAGGGTCGTTCGCGCGCGCCCAACGGCTGAAGAGGAGAAGCAGCAAAAACCGGGCCCTCCTGCTGCCAGGGCATCCGCGACAGAGCTGGGGTGCCTCGCGCGCCCCCTGAAAGAAGGCCCGCCGCCGCGCCCTCCGCATACGCAGAGAAGGGGAGAGCGACCGGAGGCGGAATTAGTGTGGCCTGCGAGGAAACGCTTCCGGCGGAAGTGGCGCGCGGCGCCGCCTGGGCTGGCTTGCCCGTCGCGAGCCCTTTCCTTGTTCCCGGCAGCCCGTTGCCCGCTGTGTGAGGGGGGAGACAGGCAGGCAGGCACGGACGGGGAAAGGAAAGCCGCTCCCGGCTCTGCGCAGCGGGGCTCGCGCTGCTGTGGCCGGCGCCCCGTTCCTGGCGGCCACAGCGCTGACGAGACATCCCCGGGAGCGCCCCGCAGCAGCCGAGCCTGAAGGGATGTGGCGGAGGCGGCGCCGGTGGTTGCTGTTGTAACGCCGGCAGCTGCAGAGGAGCTCGGGGCGCCTCCCGCCCAGGCTCCCCCGCTCCCCTCCCTCCGTCTCTGGCCCCGCCGCGCGGGGGGAGGGCGCCCGCCCGGATCCCGGCGGCGCTTGGCTCGGCTCGGCCCGGCCCGGCCCCCTGTGGCGCCGCCGCCGCCGCGCCTCTGGCCCCGTTCCGCCCCCTCCCGCGCCTCTCGACCCGGCGTCCGGGGCGACGGGCTCTGCCCCTTCGTGAGGCCTGCGCCCGAGCCGGCCCAGCATGGCTTCGTCGTCCGGCAACGACGACGATCTGACCATCCCCCGGGCGGCGATCAATAAGATGATCAAGGAGACGCTGCCGAACGTGCGGGTGGCCAACGACGCCCGGGAGCTGGTGGTGAACTGCTGCACCGAGTTCATCCACCTCATCTCCTCCGAGGCCAACGAGATCTGCAACAAGTCCGAGAAGAAAACCATCTCTCCGGAGCACGTCATCCAAGGCAAGAACCTCCGCCTGGTCCGCTTATTCACTCTCTCTTCACATCCACCCACTCCTGGTAGCCCCTTAGTTGCCGTTTTCTGCTCTTCTGCGGGGTTCAAGACCGTAACTTTAGGTTTTCTGTCACTACGACCTCAGCATGCTAAGCTACAACTTAAATTCAGAGCGCCACCCCCTTCTGACTTGACTTTTACCATTTGCTGTGTAATTGACATGAAAATATGCTAGGTTGCAGGAGGGACTCTGGTGAGCTACAGCCCCTGCAGCCACAGCCTGTTAAACAAGCTAATCCCTTGCACATTCACTCCTTCAGGCAATTTAGTAACAGTTATTGACTATAAATGTCATGTTCATTATGGGAAACGGTTTGTCTAGATATGCTCTCATGTCTTAATCTTAAACCTAAGTAGTATAAGCTTGGGAGAAGCTTTTACTGATGTCAGCTGAGCTTGACAAGTATAGCTGTAATTTCATAATAATAAAGTGAGTGTTCTTTGTATTTATTTTGTAGAAAGGCAAGAGGTCATTTCTGCACAAGATTGCAGAATCTTTTTTGTTGCTTTTAAGATAATATAAGGGAGGGGGATTAGCACCTACATCGTCTTGGGTGAAAGTAGCTAAACTGAGTGTTGAAACAGACAAGATTATTTCTATTTAAGAGATTAATTAGCTTCATTAGAGAAGAGTTAATCACTATAATTGTTCTCTCACACCTGTTCTTTCTTTTGTCTTGTAGCTTGCTGGAAACAACTCTTACTCTTTATTTCCTTATTTAATTGCTTGCCTTTTTATGAAACAAAAGGATGTTAGTCAAAGAACAACAATCATGTTTGTTTCTTTAGCTGCTCTTTACAAAAACAAGGCAAATCTGATTAGGTTTTTACTTTCTTTCCTGTTGCTTTTCTTAATTGCTTGACAGAACTTGAGTGTTTATGGTGGTTTCTGTGTTGTACTCCCCATTCAGAATAGCAACAGTGAAAGTAACCCAAGTTTTGTTTTCGTTCAGCTGTTGCGTGCTCATGCTACTTTCAGGATCAAGACACGTTTGCTGATTTAAATATGAAAAAAATGAAAACACTTCTTATAAGAATAATAAGAATCCTGCTGGATCAGAGCAAAAGCCTATCTAGTCCAGTATCCTGTTTCCCACAGTAGCCAATCAGGTGCCTCTGGGAAGCCCACAAGCAGGACGAGCGCAATAGCCCCCTCCCACTGTTTTTCCTTGGCATAGGGAGGCATACTGCCTCTGATCCTGGAGGTAGTGTATAGGTATTATGACCAGTAGCTGTTGATAGACTAATCCTTATATATCAAGGATGGGCCACATGTGGTCCTCCAGACGTTATTGTCTGCAACTCCCAACATCCCTCACCATTGGCTATGTTAGCTAGGGTTGATGGAAGTTGGAGTCCAACAACATCTGAAGAGCCACACATTCTCTGTCCCTTTTATATATCCTTGTACATACTTGCTTTACTTAAAGTGGATCTATTACAACAGCAAGCCTGTAACCTGGGCAGCTACTATGTTTAGAGCTGTGTCATTGGTGCAGAAACTAAGAGTTTTGTGTCAAGAAATACTGAATTCTGTGATACATAAATTATGTCAATTAAAAAGTCCTTTTTGCATAATTCACTTTGCTTGCAGTTGTCATGCAAGGCTTTGAATTTTGCATGCAGTTGTCATGCAAGGCACTGAAATGTTGACTACTGGAAATGGTGCTTAGTCTCCTCTGGCTTAAGGGAGTTCATCCAATGTATCTTTGTAACTGTAACTTCTAACTGACTTTTTAAAAAACACACCCCAAAATGAAATCTGAAGTTGTCAGGCTGTTGAAATATGTGGCCCTTATCAAATTTTGCATTCTTTCTGTGGTTTCACAGCATCGTGGAATATACCACATCCTGGCTTTGTTCAGGCACGTACCAGCTCTGGCTTCAGCTTAGCACTTGGTTTCTCTTAGTGTTGATAGACTTGTAGAAAATTACTCAGAGGCTCACTTTTAGTAAGTACATTCCCAGGCTAAATATCTTGTGCTGGCTTGGGTACCAGGAGAGTAAAATTTACTACCTAATACAGATTGAAGTTTTGCTCTGATCACTTGCAACAAGTAACAATTATTTTATTAATTATTTTTACATTTATGTCCTGCCTTTCCTCCAAGGAGCCCAAGATGGCATACATGATCCTCCTCCTCAGTGGCCAATGTGTCATGATGGCTGTATGCAAAGGGTTCTCTGTAGCTTAGGCCTCATGCTTAGTGTAGGACAAGGCTAAGCTGGCTGTATGCATGTGCTTTGAATCTCTCTCCCTCTTTTAGCCACAGAAGGATTAGTATCCAACCATTTATGCGGCTCGAGAGACAGGACTGCTTGCTGCAAAGTTAGCCTGAGCCCTGAACACAGCCGTATATTGTAGCATTGTGGATCCCAACCTCCTCTAGGCTCTCAATTTCAAGGAAAACAGTAGGACAGAGAACAGATGGATGGGAGAGAGGGGCATCAGGGAAGTAAAGCAGGTGACTATCCCCTGAGTGGTTTCTTGCTGATCTGATTAGTGCGTACTGTATATTATTCTGTGCTGGCCATCAGTCGTTCAATTGGTTAAATAACTTGACATATTTTGCAGTTTCTTTGCACTTAGAACATCTTGTGGTTAACAAATATACAGATAATTGTGCATTGGTTGCTGCACACCACTCTACCATAAACTGTATTTCACCTTTTCTGGCAATGATCTTAGTGAACCACAAGCTGTTAGTCACTGAGTAATTTAAGAAATGATTCAGTCACTGTACTTTCAGTTTTCATGTTTTGTCTTTAAAAAAATATCTACTGTGTTTGACATAAGCTATGCATGTATCTTTGCAGAACTGGAACTAAGTCGGGTTTTTTCCAGCTACCACATGTTGAATTCTTTAGTAACTTTGCCAAATTATCTCTGCATCTAGCTTAATCAGCCATTTTTGTCTACATTTATCAGTGCTTAATTTTTTGATAAACTTAAATCTGACAAAACTAAAAGCCATTGGTATAGTTTTTTCCATTTAAGTTAATCAGAATTGTATAGTGCATTTTAAATGTTCAGTATAATGTGCACTATATTAAATTTATATCCTGTGTTTGGCAAAAATGGTGCTCAAAATAAATGGCATGGTATCAAAATAACATGATCCATCCATTTAGCAGGGTATATACTTTGGATACTTCTGCATTGTTTAGAAAAATATTTGTTATATCAAGCTGTTACCCAGTGGCATCCAATCAGTCTCTTGGATTGGATCTACATCTGCTTAGGTTCAGCAGTGCTACAACATCAGTTGCTCTTAGACCATTCACATATTTCCCTGAATTAAAAATCTCTTTGTATATTAACTCAGCTAGAAGCCACCTCCTTGGTGTTCTAGCTTTCCACAAGCAGAGAGATTTTAAACATGTGCAACCCCCACTCTACACACACCCTCACTCTTTTTCCCGGGATATTTCAAAATTGCATAGAATCTTAGGACTGATCCAAAGATCAGTAAAGGCTTCTCTCTCAATTTGTTTCTGTCCAGATTATTGTAAACTGCCAATAGAGGGGTAGAAGAGAATAATGTGTCACTTACCTGAGAGCGAAGTCCAACGTAAGACATAGTTTTCAATAGAAGGTAAATTGCACATCAGATATTCTTAATGGGTTGTATCTAGTTGGTGGCCCCCCAGTGACAGAAAGCTCTTCAATCTATCAAGGGCTTCTGCCAATGGAATGGGAAGGGAGGGGTTTTTTTTACTACTCTGCCTTCCACGTTCAGCCCTCCATGCCCTGCAAATCTGCTCCAGAGGATGGGGAGGCCCTTTGGAACAACATAGGAGGTGGCATGGGGGGGCTGTAAGGGGGATCGCCGAATACTGCCTGCCCTCATGTTATGATGGTGAAAGCCTCTGCTATATTAAAGAGACTTTTATCAGTAAAGGGACACTAATGGGATACAACCCAGTGTTCTTTACTGGCTTGAGGTAGTAAGTTAGATCTGTCAATGTATGGATTTCTCTAGCCAACCCACAATCACTTTATGCTTGCAAAGGCCAATACACAACATCAGTTTATGTATCCAGTGGTGGAGAGAACTGTGTCAGATAAGCTAAGGTGTCATGTTGTTTAAAATACTTGATTTTAGCTAACTAGAACATCTTTTTCTCTCTCTCTCTCTCTCTCTCTCTCTCCCCCCCCCCCCCCCAGCACTAGAAAGTTTAGGGTTTGGCTCCTATATCAGTGAGGTGAAAGAAGTCTTACAAGAATGCAAAACAGTAGCACTAAAAAGAAGAAAGGCTAATTCTCGTTTGGAAAATCTTGGCATTCCTGAAGAAGAGCTCCTAAGGCAGCAACAAGAGTTATTTGCAAAAGTAAGTGAAGAAATCATCACAGATACTGTATGTGCAGTGCTTTCTTTTATCTTTCAACAATTAAATGTTAAAACAATCAGTGATGATGGGATCAGCTACAGCATCCTAGACTTATTTCCAGAGGGGTATCTGTTGTAGCTAAACCAAGAGAATCTTGTGGCACCTTAAAGATTAATACATCTCTTAGGGCACAGTCCTATGGGTTGTGCCCTGGGTACTCATAAGCTCCCGAACTCTCAGGCTTATGAGTATCCTATGCGGAGCAGGAGGTGCCTTGTGCCTCCTGCTCTGCATTTTAGCTAGACGGACAATTTTGCCTTCAGGGAGGGGGAGGAAAGGAGGCCAGGGTGGCAATAGGAAAAGGTGTAAGCCAGCCACACTGGTCTCCTCTCCACCCACAGGAATGCTCCCTTCCCCCATCTCTGCGCTCTGTTTACCAAGTGTAGAGACGTACCCGGCATGGTTCTCTCTGTGACAGTTACGAGGGGGAGAGGGAGGGGAGCATGGTTTCCTGGCTACAAGGTCATAGCCGTGTCTCCAAGCTCATATCCAGGAAACCAAAGAATCCTGTGTTTCCCAGATGCTGTCTAGGGGTCATAGGATTGCTTTCCCCGTCTGTAAGGAGCCGCAAGACTTTTTGTTGTTATCTTAGGTTTAGACATTGCAGACAAGTCTAAATTTTGGAAATGGCTTGTCTGTTCTTATGTTGTTTGTTCTTTGGATGTGACAAATTTAGTAAATCTGGACTTGTTCAATAATAGGTGGAAATTGATATGAGTGCCTTAAGTATGCATTGGTATATACTAGAAATGTTTGCATAAAGTAGTGTGTCAAAAGCAAAACCAAGATATCATTTTTGGAAAGTAATTTGGGCTGTAATCCTATGCATGGTTACTTAAGAGTAACCTTCATTGGATTCTGTGGAGCTTACTTCTGAATCAACATACTTAGGATTTGCTGTTGGATGTGTCCCTCTGGGCCAAGTAGGTTGTGCACCCCTGGTATATAGGATTGCAGCCCAAGTCACTTGCTTCCAAAACATTGCCAAAAACCAATGTTCTGTCCTTTTAAAGGTAAATATTAGGACTTTAAATCCTTAATAATTTTAGGAGCATCCATGTCACTTGCTATATATTTTTACAAATTAATCAGTTAAAATATATTCATATTGTTAAAATGATCGCATAGGTGACTTTTTGAGATATTGAAGGAAATGAGAACTTGAAATAAAAGATACTACTCATTGGGTAAAATCCAAGCTAAGTTGTGCTTAGAGGAGAGCCATTGAAATGAATGGGACCTAAGTTAGTCATGACTACCTTAAATCCCAGTCATTTCAGTGGGTCTACTCCAAGTAGGACTTAGGTTGGATTTTACCCATAGTTTGTCATTTTTAATATTTTTGTTTTCTTTCCTTACTACACCAGAATTGCTTAAAAATAAATGTGTAGTATTAAATTTTCCCTGTCTGATGGAAGCTTACATACTTAGAATTCTTTTTGAATTTTTCTCAACATTCATGTGTATATATAAACCTGGCAACAGAGGGGTACCTCTTCATGCATCTGGTGAAGTAGACTTAAGTCCACAAAAGCTTAGGCCATAATAAATTTCTTAGACTTTAAGACTGGCCGAGGTGCTTGAGGTGGTCTCTGATGTGCGTGTACAGTCCCCTAACTTACTGGTGTTGGGGGACTTCAACGTACATTCGGAGGCCATCCTCACAGGAGCACCTCGGGACTTCATGGAGACCATGGCCTCCTCGGAGCTGCACCATATTCTAACTGGGCCCACCCATGTAGCCGGTCATGCACTAGACCTTGTGTTTGTTTCTGGAGAAGCGGGGAGTGATCTGGAAGTCGGGGGTATATCCACCACCCCCTTGTCATGGTCAGATCACTATCTGGTGATGTTGGACTTCTCGGTTCCACAACCCCTCCGCAGGGGTGGAGGACTCATTAAAATGGTCCGCCCCAGGCGGCTTATGGATCCAAATGGATTCCTGAACGCGCTTGGGGATTCTCTGGGGCATGCCAACGGCCACTCGGTCGAGACCCTGGTGGGTGGCTGGAATGCCGCAATCACTGGGGCATTAGATCGGGTGGCTCCGAAACGCCCTCTCCCCCTGAACAGGGCTCGGACTGCACCATGGTTCAATCCGCGGTTACGAGCTCTGAAACAGGAGGTGAGACGGCTAGAGCGCCGGTGGCGGAAGTCTCGCTCCAAAGACGATCAGACACGGGCTAGAGCTATATCTTCAGCCTATCATGTGGCGGTGAAGGCAGCAAAAAAGGAATATTATGCTGCCTCCATCGCGTCTGCAGAGTGCTGCCCCAGGAGGCTGTTCCAAGTGGTCCGGAGCCTGGTCGGTCCTGTGGCTCCGGAACCACTGGAGCATTCTAAGGCCTCCTGTGAGGCTTTGGCAAGGCACTTTGCAGATAAAATTGATCAGATTAGGTGTGTTACTCTGCACACTGTGGATACAGTTAGTGAGCAAGAGGCGGCCTGTGGCAAAACAGTTTTGTGGGATCGGTTCCAGCTTCTTCCTCCTGATGAAGTGGACAAGGTGCTTTCATCTGTAAGGCCGACCACCTGCTTACTTGATCCTTGCCCATCTTGGCTCATTATGAGCTGCAGAGAGAGACTGGGTGAGGGGATCAAGGCGGTGGTGAACGCCTCCCTTGAGGAGGGAGTGATGCCATCAGCCCTCAAGGAGGCAGTGATAAGACCGCTCTTAAAGAAGCCCTCCTTGGATCCTCAAGTTCTGAACAACTTTCGCCCAGTCTCAAATCTGCCATTTTTGGGCAAGGTGATTGAGCGGGTGGTGGCGGTGCAGTTGAAGGCACACTTGGAAGAAACTGATTATCTAGACCCATTTCAGTCGGGCTTCAGGCCTGGGCATGGGACAGAAACGGCCTTGGTCGCCTTGGTGGATGATATGAGGAGGGCTCTGGATAGGGGTGAATGCTCCTTCCTTGTTCTCCTCGACCTCTCAGCGGCTTTTGATACCGTTGACCACGGTATCCTCCTGGACCGCCTGGAGGGGTTGGGCATTGGAGATACTGTATTGCGGTGGTTCCGGTCCTTCCTCTCCGGCAGGTACCAGAGGGTAGCACTGGGAGAGGAGGTTTCGGACCCGTGGCCACTTACTTGTGGGGTGCCACAGGGTTCCATCCTCTCCCCGATGCTATTTAACATCTATGTGAAGCCACTGGGGGCTATCATCAGGAGGTTTGGGGTGCAGTGTCATCAATATGCGGATGACACGCAGCTCTACCTCTCATTCAAATCTTCACCAAGGTTGGCCGTAGAATCCCTGTCCAAATGTCTGGAGACGGTGAGTGGCTGGATGGGGAGGAATAAGCTGAAGCTGAACCCTGACAAGACCGAGGTACTTTTGGTGGGAGACAAGAGGAGGCTGGGGGATGTTGACCTGGTGTTGAATGGGGTACGGCTACCCTTGAAAGACCAGGTCTGCAGCCTGGGGGTCATTTTGGTCTCCCAGCTGTCCATGGAGGCTCAGGTGTCAGCTGTGAGCCGGACAGCGCTGTATCAATTCCATCTAATACGGCGGCTGCGCCCCTTCCTTCCCGACCATCTGCTCCCATCAGTAGTACATGCCCTGGTCTCCTCTCATTTGGACTACTGTAATGCGCTCTACATGGGGTTACCCTTGAAGACGGTTCGGAAACTGCAGCTGGTACAGAACGCGGCGGCTCGCCTGATTAAAGGCAGCCGCCGGCGAGATCACATCACTCCAGTGCTGAAGGAGTTGCACTGGTTACCAGTTGTTTTCCGGGCCAAATTCAAGGTGTTGGTTTTGACCTTTAAAACCCTATATGGTTCCGGCCCAGCCTATCTTAAGGAGCGCCTCCAGCAACACCAGACAGGCCGCTTAACAAGATCAGCCTCGGATGGCCTTCTCTCTGTCCCGTCAGCCAGGACAGCTAGACTGGTGGGGATGAGGGAGAGGGCCTTCTCTGTGGTGGCCCCCACTCTGTGGAACTCCCTCCCTAGGGAACTCCGTCATGCCCCCTCTTTAATGAGCTTCCGTCGTGCATTAAAAACGTGGTTGTTCAGGCAGGCATTTGGGGTGGGCTAGGGTATTTAAAAAAAAAAAATTATGGTAAAATTTTATTGTTTTAAATTGTTTTATGGTGGGTTGTACATCGCCCAGAGTGGCTGGGTGACCAGTCAGATGGGCGATTAATAAATTTAATAAATAAATAAATAAAAGATGCTACAGGACTATTTGTAGCTATTCCTAGAATTTATTTATCTTCATGCCTGTATCTTAATTCTTGCAACTGCCTTCCCAAAATGATATTTTCATTGTACCAAACAGGGTGATGATCTGGAGTATGGCACGTCTTTAGCCTTGTATTTCTTGAACAGTTGCTCCCATCTGTGCCAACAAGCAAACTAGTTTTGGAATGCAGAGAGTTCCAAAAGCAGTTTGCGATATGGCATGTTAAGGAAGAAGAAAGAAATGCTCAAAAGACTATACTTAACAAGTCCAGCAGTTGTCAATAATATATTAAAATAGTTAAATACAGTTGTATTTGAGTCTGACTTTCTCAAGATACATGCTTTCTTCACAGCTCTTTCTGCTACTAAGCTGTTCTTGTATTATACTCATAAAAGGAGTTGAAGCTAGAAAGATACAAATTGGTGTGTGGGGGTCTATAAAGATTAATCGGGGGGGAGGGGGGTCACACTCCATTCTCCTCCAAAGGAAAGGGAAGTTATGGGGGCTGCCCTCAGAACCCTCAATCTGGTTAGTACAGTGCAACAAAGGGGGAGTGTAAACCCTTCTTCATGCCAGCCCCAAACCTGAATGTTATGGTATTATACATGAGGAGCTGGCTTCCCCAATCATTCTGAGGACTACAGTAGGGTAGGGGAATTTATCTCTCCCCTCCCCCCCCCCCGCCCTCCAGTGGGCCCCTTTTCTCTGCATTGTCTGGCAAAGGCCTTTTCTTTCTCTTATTTTTATCACTGTTAGGGATTTTTGCTCTTCCTAAAGTTCTGTTTCCATGGGAGGGCTTTTTTTTTGTGACCAGCCCTCATTGGGAGTTTTTGGCTGTCTTTTTTTTTTGTATGGTAGAACTATATTGTTAGAGGGAATGTTTGCAGAATAAAGTGCTGAACACATGTACCCTTTTACATTCTGGTTCTTTTCACTTATTTAAAAACTGTGTCCTAAGAGGCACGTGGATCAGCAAGCATACATAGAAGTTGCAAGTTTGATATCCTAAATGTTACTGTTGTAGATGAAAGGTTTCCATGTCTATCTGTCTGAAAAGCTGTGCACTAGTATACAGGTACTTCAGTTCATACTGCAGGCTCTGAACTTTTGGTTTTGTGTCCCTAGGCAAGACAGCAGCAGGCAGAGCTAGCCCAGCAGGAATGGCTACAAATGCAGCAAGCAGCCCAACAAGCACAGCTTGCAGCTGCCTCAGCCAGTGCATCCAACCAGACAGGATCTTCTCAAGATGAAGATGATGAAGATGACATCTGAAATCTTCCAGGCTGTTTCAATCCCCGCAAAGAAAAAGTTGTCCTGCACAACAAAACCAGTGAAATGAATGCTTGCCTGTAACTTTGTCTGCATCTTGGACCGGCCATTGGTATTTTAGGGATGTCTGCTGTTGTGTGCTGTACATGTCAAAACTGTCTCTTTGAACTCTTGAAGACTTAAGGTTCAGTATCATATCAACTTTGGATTTTTAATGGTGTTTATGGAAATTTTAGATAGCCGTGCGTCACTTATTTGATCAACAAACAGTGTTACAATAAAGTTTATAAAATATAACAGAATTTATACAGAAGCTCTAAATTCACATTTGCATTTCTCTTCCCTTTTAACCATAGAATCTTATGTAAACAATTTTAATTTTGTTTTTTTGGGAAGGTAGCAGGCAGGCAGTCTGCTTTGGATAGAAAAAGCAAAGGGTTCAGTGTAATTTGGTCTGAATTCTTTGTCTTTTTAAATGAGGAGGGAGAGATGTGGCAATAAGTACAATGTGCTCAAATACCACCCATCTGAGAAACGATACATTTTTGCCAAACTAGGAAAATGTATGTTTAATAGGACTTGTACAGATTCAATTTTTTTTGTATAGGAGGTTAAAAACAAAACCCCAAGACTTCATTATGGTATCGATTCAGTGTCCTGAGCAAAATGAATATTTCATTTCAAATATTGCCCACTTTGGAAAATTAAAATTATTCTTATTTGGGAGCCGTTTAATTTTAACTGTAGGCGGGATTACATGCATAGTCTAAGCATGTTCATGGTCATAAGTGTTCAAATGGAAAGGTGGGGTTTGGTGGACAGAGTTGTTTTAATTCTGTATTGGTTGGGAATGCTTAAATAGACAGGCCTAGGAAAGCAAACATTGGAACTAATGAGCACGCTCACGGTGAGAGGATTTTTTTTAATTTAACTCTGATTATTTGTTGTCAGCACAATGTTAACAGTTTTCAAACCAGTGTACCAATAGATAAGCTTTATCTTGTGAAACTGACTGCTTCTTCATTCAAGTAGGATACTAGTTATACATGATTCAATTCCAAGTTTAGTTTGGTGACTTGAGCCCCTTGACTGACCAACAGGACCTGAATGAGGAAAAATTATTTTGGGGGTGTGATGGAAATGGATTTTTTTTTCCATAGCAGTGCTTAGATAGCTATTTGTGTTGAAATAAAGAACATTTTAGAATTTGAAAATATACTTGAAGATTTATCAGCATATTTTTCTGGTACTTTTTGTGGGGGGAGGGGAGATAGAATCTCATTTCTTGCATATGAATGCATAAAGCAGCATTATCAGACTGCAAAGATGTTAAACTTTCCAGCATCGCCTTGACAGCTATTAAAGACTGTGCAAGAAATGAGACTGAATGGTGAAAGTCTTGTCTGAAGCAGAGAACCAAACTGGGAGTCAAATTAAGACCTTGAATTGCAGTTTTAAGTTTAAGGGGGTTCATCTGAAGTAACTTGCACCCATATTTATACACTGGTGTCTGAGAGATACATTAGTCTGAATGTTAAGCTGAAACACATTTGTGGGTTCAGCAGGAAAAGTATTGGGACAAGATCTGATTAAAGATCTAGTCTTCATGAAGGTTGAAGTACCAAAGGTAGAAACACTAGGCTAGTGAAACCATGTTAATGTGCAGTGTTGGCTTTTCTAATTTGTACTGTAACACCTTTACCCTTCCTGTTTTAAATGATTTTTTTCTTTTTTTTAAGCAAGGAAGAAAGATATACTTTCACACTTTTTTTCTGATGCAGAGTTCAGGTTAATATTTTACTGCATCTGGTATGTATCATAATATGTTTGAATTCCTGTGACCTTTGGACATACTTGTGCTTTTTCATATGCTGTATTCCTCAAGCAATAAAATTAAAATGTGTTTTTATATTTAATGTTTGTATATTCAACTTTGTCTTCATTGTTTATAATGTCATAGAGAAGCTTAATTTTATTCTGATTTGGACCAGCTATGCAAATGTCTTGCAACCAAGATGAACTAACCAAAGAGATGCTTATAATAGCCATACTTGTTAGGGCTAATCCTTTATAGTTTGCATAATTTTCTCCCTGTGACTCTTCTTGCTTGGAATGTACCTTGTCTAGTTGCATCACTTGGTTTTTTTGTACATGAATCTAGGTCACCAGTTCCATTTCAAGATGTTTCTAAATGTTCTCTCAAAGTGAGTACCTTTAACTCATGTGAGGAATCTTACTCCTTTTGTAGTTTGAGAAGACTCCTTGTATACCAAGTATTTCAAAATGTAAGAGACTAGTCCTCTTTAGGAGTTACTGTCTATGATTCAGTAAATCCAGTTCATACATGGAGACTTCCATATGCAGAAGCCACCTATTCTTTTCTCCACTAAAGGAAGCCCCTGCTACACAGGAGTTATGTGCCTCCCACCCTCAATGTTCAGAGAAAGAAAGAAAAATAACCTTATTTTTTGAGATACACTGCCTTTCCAAAGCTGAAATGTGAACGAAGTCTCATGGAGGGTCCAGCTTCGGGTCTGGTCACTTCAGAGGGAAGCCTGCTTCACCATGGGAAGCACCAGAAATGGTCCAAAGGGGTCCAATTTGGCTCAGGCTTTGGGCAAATCTGATGCATATCCCTACCATTTACACACTTATTCTCACAAAATGCCTCTTATGTAGGTTAGCCTGAGACACTGGGCCAGTTCGCACAACACGACTGGGCTTATCGAGGGTTGTTTAACTCCTAATGTGCTGTGGCAAGTGCTGGGTGACATTTTGAATATGCAGCTCTGAGCAGGGGTTGTCATGTCATGCGAACCCAACTATTGAGGGTTAAACAACCCTTGCGTAGTCCTTGGTCTGACCAGTCATAGGATTCATCTTGGAGACAAACTTTTCAGAGATTTCTGCAGGCAATTTTATAAAAATTGACCGCTGAAGATGGCCCACTTACATGGTACAGGGCTGAAACACATTGGGCTACTTCAAAGAATAAAACTGCGTATGTTTTTTTCTGCATCCTGAGACTTTGTCTCTTCATTTCCTCAGTTATTTTGGATGTTCTCCAGTTCTGTTTGACTACCAGAATACATGGTTTATTACAGAAATAAATAGCGCAAGTACATGCATAGTGTTTAGATTCGACTGCAATTATTTGGTTAAAATTATAGAGAAGGGAGGAGTTGGAATAGATTGGAAAGGAAAGGAGGGTGAATGAAAGTTTTAGGAAGGTGGTGGAGGGGGAACTAATGCCAAAGAAGTGGATAGGAGAGTGATAGAAGTTGGATAAACACAAAGGAGAGCCGGTGTAGTGTAGTGGTGAGAGTGACGGACTAGGAGCCGGGAGAGCCGGGTTCTAGTCCCCACTCAGCCATGCAAGCTCACTGGGTGACTCTGGGCCAGTCACAGACTCTCAGCCCACCCCACAGGGCTGTTGTTGTGAGGATAAAATGGAGAGGAGGAGGAGAATGTAAGCCGCCTTGGGTTCCTTGCAAGAGGAAAAAGGCGGGATATAAATGCAATAAATAAGTACAATAAATAAATCAGATTGAGAAAGGCACCAAACTGTACATAACACTTTGCCTGAGGTGGCACAAGTAACAGAAGTTAGGGAGGCACGAGGAAGAACAGAATTAGGGACATGAAGCCAGAGCGTGAATATTATCTCTTCCAAGGCAAATGAGTTCTTCCTAAACAGGCATGCTGCGAACCAGGAGATGGTCCTTTGTGCCAGAACACCAGGATCATGTAAGAAGAGCCTTGGAGGCCCAACTGGCGCAGATGTTGGTCTCGTTTCGGCGCCAAGTAAAAACATTACTTTTTACCAAAGCCTTTGAGGGCTAAATGCATTCCCTAGCACATTGTTTTAACTGTTTTACTGTTTTAGATTTCAGCTGGTTTTAGCTTGTGTAATAGTTTAATATGCTTTAGGTGTTTAAATTATGTATTGTTTTATACTGTTTAAATTGATTTTATCTTTATGCCACCCTGAGATCTTAAATGATAGGGCAGGATAGAAATGTTTCCAATAAATAAGGGATCAGACCAAAGGCCTATATATTCCAGCATTCTGTACATACAATCTACTATGCCCTTATTTGTTTCTTCCCAGCAATCCTTGGAAAGGGTCCCAGGTATAAGTTGAAACCATCTTGGTACTTAGTACAGCTTAGTTTGAATGTCTGCAGCCCCTCCCACTTTCCGTCTTAAGACTGTAACCATGTGGATGCCATGGCTTGAACATCAGCCAGTTTTTCCTCCTTCACTTTTGTTTTGCTTTGTTTACCATCTTGCCTGATTAAGAGTTCTGAAATCCTTGAAAGCTTCCACAACACTTGGTGACCACTGAGTTAGCCTAATAAAGGTATTGTGCTGCTACAGAAGTTAGCATTTTTCTTTTGGCCAACAAGGCTACCTTTCCTTTTTGTGTGACCTCGAGTATCCTACAAACATCAGTGATCAGAGACCATAAGCACTGGTAATCATTTTGGTTCTCCCTGAGCTCTGTTTAGTACAGAGTTAACAAGAATTAAGGCTGTGATAGGGGAGCATGGGCACAGGTTCCCCTGGTGCTCTCATGAAACTGGTGCAAAATCAGAGCGGATAGAGAAAATAGGAAGGGGGAAAAGCTCTCCTGTTCAGAAATCCTTCTTAAAGGTTTGGTTTTGGGAGGAAGGGTCATTTCTAATACAAAAGGGGGTAAATCGTAATGTTAGGGTTTAAATTTTCCTGCTGTGTGGCTTGAGTACAAAACATGCAACATGAAATAGGGAGGTTGTGTGCATCTTTTTAGGACATAGGGTCTAAACTTTAATGGGTTGAGGAGTATTCCTGGTACTGTCCTTTGTGCAGTTCACAGTGCTTCCAGTATAGTGGCTTTTATTACTTCAGGATTCTCAAAAGCCAATGCAGTAGGCATACTGTGATACTTTATTAGATTGGAACTGGGTGGGGATAGTGCATTTGCATGAGCCTTCCCCAACCTGGTGTCCTTCAGATGTTGGACTGCAACTCCCATCAGTATTAACTAGCTTAGCTAAAGGTGAGGGATGATGGGAGCTGCACTCCAACAACTTCTGGAGGGCCACACATTCCCCATCCCTGCGGTAGAAGAAACTTGGTGTATGTTTACATTTTGATTTGTCCTACGAGGCCAGTTCTGTACTAGCTCTCCCTTTTGAGACAAAATGGAAGCTCCTGGAGTCAAGTGCTAGGAAAACAAGTGGCAGCAGATCTTGCTGACCCTCCCGATGAAGGCTGACACAGTGCAATTGCATGGAAGGCCTGAACCATTTTGGTGCCAGAACATTTTAACCAGCCCTTTTTAACCAGCCTTTATGGGAGTAAATTAGTCTCCACTCTATTGCTCAAATGACAGTAGCAGGAGTTGGTACACAGTTGACATCTGAATTGGTTTCTGTAGTTGCAGGTCTCCAGTGGTAGGGCACCACTGGATCCTACTGAAAGTCCCCCAGTGAGCTTCATGGTTGAGTGGCAATATGAAAATGGATCTTCCTAGTCTATCTAACCACCACACCACACTGGTTCTTCTGTCAGACTGGGAGACCAGTACTCCGCAACCCCTTAATTCAGTGTGCAAACATTATTTCTGTGGCCCTTACTTCACATTTTCTATTGGTCTAGTATTTTATGCTTCGTCAAGGCTTACCTTCTGGAGCTTAATGTATGAAAATGCAGGCCTTTTTTGTTACCAACTCTGTATGACTGGAAACAGGCTACAAATATGCAATAAGCACAGAAATATCTCCAAGGCTCAGAAATGACAGCGCAAAGTGCTATAAAATATTCTACAATTATTCTCCACCCCGCCCCCCAAATCCATCCTCAGTAATGGAGTCAGAGATAAAATTATTTTGGAACAGCTGCAGTAACACTAATATGTCATAAGGGCTGGGATTAGCCATAGTAATGAATTGAGCATGAGTTTAATAATTGCCACTCAGCGCTTGCATGAGCTGTTCTGTCTTCAAAGCACTAGACAAGCCTTGATTGATCTTGCATAATGTGCTTCTTAGGGTGGTGATGGCAACGATTAAATGTTCCCAAGCATGCTTTGAAGTCAGCACCTGAAATAAATTCTGTGCAAACATGACAGTGCATTATATAGAGGAGCAAGATTTTGGCTGGAATCCAGCAAGTCGCACAACTACTTCTGCATACTCAAGGGGGCCTTTGGGCTTTCATTTCTCAAACAGATGCTTCCCATGCCACATGGCAAACTGTTTTGCCAACTCAGGGAAGCTTCCACAATCAGGTTGCTTTATGGCATGATAGGGGCTGGGCAGCTGTTCAAGGAATGTAAGTAAAAAAAAAACCTTGGGTGTGCCTGAAGTAGCTCTTTGGATCCCAGCACTTATGTTACTTTACTTATACATAGGAGGCAATTTTCTCTGCTTGATCCAGTAACCCAATTCGTGGATTACCAAGCAAGCAGCCTACAACGACAAGGCTTCATCACAAATGTAATTGAATTAGATGGAATATTTTATTCTATTTTACTGTTTTGGCTTCACCAGCCCAAACCTTTAACTTGGGGCAGGTTGTAAAAAAGAAAAAGGAAGCTGGGACGGGGGTGAGGGGGTGGGGAGAAATTTCCTTAAGAATATAAAAACTGTTTTTCTGGACCAGACCAAAGCCCCATCTAGTCCAGCATTCTGTCTCCTTCAGTGGCTTGCTCCTTGTCACTGGGAAACGTACAGTTGGAGTGTGATGGCTTGCATAGTGTTAGCAAGACAAGAGATTTGTGCCAATGGAATGCCATGTATACTGTAGTCCAAATTTCACCACATAGAACCAAATTACACATGACATGGAGTTGCGTCCTGGTATCTCTTTCAGTGGGCCAGTTCACATGATCAAAATAAGCCATTGAGGCTTATTTAGCGACGTGACAAGCTGCGCCTGGGCAGTCATTATTGAAATTGTGCCTGGCATGCACCCGGCCGGTGCCACAATTCAAATAAGCCACCATGGGTTATTTAAATCACGGCACATGCCATGTGCAATTTCCATAATTACTGCCCAGGCACAACTTGTTGTGTCGTCTGAACCTGGGTGGCATGGCTTGCTGGAGGAAACAACCTTCCAATAACCCTATAACAGCCCATGGGTTAGTGGAAGGTTGTTTCTCCCTCCAACAAGCTATGCTACCCGGGAGTGGATGACATGACAAGCTGTGCCCGGGGGTGATTATGGAAATTGTGCCCGGCATGTGCCGCAGCTTAAATAAGCCACAGTGGCTTAATTTGGTCATGCAAATCAGGTCAGTATGAAAAAGCAGCTGGCCATGTGTGTGTGTGTGTAATGAATCATTTTTAACAAACAGCAGGAAAGCTAAGAATTAAGGAGTCACTCCCTCTGATTACAGCTTTCCAAGCCTGCTAATCTCATATTCAATTATCAAAATGCCTTCTGGTTCAAGACCAGAGTTAAGGTTATCTCATGTTAGCTCAAACTCCAAAAAGCCAGGAAACTGGAAGGTTAGGCTGATGCCTTAAAAGGCGTGCCCCATGATAAGTAATTACATGGTGCAATATCACAAATTGTGCTTGCTTACGACTTACCCTCCATGTACTCCCACTTTTCCTGGGTCTTGCAGGCCCAAATCCAGATGGGGAGGATGGACCAGCAAAGATGCCCTACATTGTCCTGGCCCTGTATTGCTTTATAAAGCAGCTGTATCTTGCTGTATTACTAGAGGTATCCTCCCGTGAGCTGACCCATGCCTGTTTGTTGCTTGTAAGCAAGCGCACTTTGTGACATTGCACAACATAATTACTGATTATGGGGCACGCCTGTTAAGGCATCAGCCTAACTTTCCAATTTCCAGGCTTTGTGGAGCTTGAGCCAACATGAGATAACCTTAACTCCAGGTTTAAACCAGCAGGCTTTTTTATCATTGAATTTCCCTGGTTTTTAAAAAGATTTATTATTACACTCTTCTGAAAAAACAACACAAAGCACAAGTCATTAACTGAGTAGATGCGTACAAATGAATAGATATGTCCCTGTATGTTCAGAATAGCTTACTTCTGAGTACGCCTGCACAGGATTCCAGCATAGCTGTTTACGGTTCCTCACACTCTTCATCGGTGAGAGTATCTCAGCCTTCAAAATTACCTCACTTTTTTCTCAATTGGCAGTTCCCTTCTATTGCTCCCCCCCTGTCAGAATGCTGACAGGAACAGTGGAATTCAGGAAAAGTGGAATTCAGGAACAGTGTACTGGCAGCATTCCAGCTTCATAGTGAGACTGAGCATGCCCAACATAACTTTGCCAGCAGTTGCTGCCAGTGGAGGCCAGTGGTTCTGATTTTGGTGGGGCTGTAGATCCATTCCAGATTTCAGTCAGGACCAGCCAGAACTCTAATGGCACTATCCAAGGTCCTGAACCCTATCCCCTGAATAGGTTCAGCACCTTGGATAGCTCATTTAGAGTTCTGGCTGTTTCTGACTGAAACCTCTAATGGCTGCACAGCCCCACTGAAATAAGAGCCACCAGCCTCCACTGGTTGCTGCTATAGGCTTTCATGGGGCAGAAAAACCTTGATAATTTTTAAACTGCAGCTCAGAATTTAACCAAACCAGTGAAAGACACACCTCTTGAATTAAGTACATCAGTAGTTTCCCCCAACATTTGAAAGAAATATATGATATGCCACGTAATATAGGATATGCTTGAGTTAAAAAATACAAATGTGTCTATTTTCAGCACTTTTTAACCTGCTGTATCTGTGGCAATTTGCATCAGATCGGTTTGAAATGGTGCACGATTGTAGACCTCATCAGGTAATTATTGATGTTGAGTTTCAAGTTATTAGCTCTACAGATGTCATGTTTATAAGCAGTAGAACCTAGAGGTTATAATAATGGAAACGTTTGTTGTTCTTGCAGCTCACCAGAACTAAAGGGGCACTCTTGTGCTCCTTTAAGTATTAATTATTGATAATCATTAATGTATTTTTAAAAATCTGGCAAAAGAGATAGGGAACCTCAGATCACATCTAGTTTGGCCCTCAGGCATGTCTATTTCAGATTTAGTGGTGGAGCAAAGAAAAGATGGTGGTTATACCACTGCTTCCTAGCTCTTTAATCTGGAAGATTAGGAACACAGGAAGCTTGCCTTATATTGAATCAGACCATTGGATCATCTACCTCAGTATTCTCTACACTGACTGGCCATGGCTCTCTAGGGTTTCAGGCTGAGGCCCTTCCCAGCCCTACCTGGGTTGAACCAAGGGCCTTTTGCGTGCAAAAGACGTGTGTTTTTGAGCTCCGGCCCAGCTCCAAGATTAAAGGGCAGAAGCGTTGCTAGGCCCAGCCCCAAATGTATTTCTCAAGGCTCCAAACCTATTGCACAAAGCCCTGACTGTCCATTGGTGTCAATGAAAAGGGTTTTTTTTTTTCTCAGCTTCATTGCCATGCAGGGGACAATTTTCAAGGGGGGTTGCAGCTGGGGAGGGAAGGGTTACCTCTTTCCTTCCCACATGCTGCAACACCTCACTGCCCCAAAACAAACTTTCTGCTGTATGGTATCTAAGGCTAGAAAAAACGTTTCCCATTGGTTTGGGATGATCTAGGTCAGGGTACAAATTAATTTAAGAATATTATTTTGTTTGAGCTGACTTGGATGAGAAAGTAATTGGCTGGCTTTGCCTCCTGTGAAATTTAAAGGAACTCTAGTCATTATTTTTAACTTTGCACATATTCAATGTAAATGAGCAAATGCAGATTTTATGCAGTGTTGTGTCCAATGGGTGGGGCCCTGAATGTTTTAAGCAAGCTTAATTCGTTCACTTCTCAAGTAAGTTGGGTGGACGGGGAAGCCTCCTCTCATTCTCAGTATGAGGTTTTGCTTGCCTGGACTGTTAACTACTCATTTCCTGCTGAATCTACTCTTAGCAGTCGTTCAGTACCAAATGACAACTTGGAAGATCTAACAGCAGTTTATTGCAATTTCCCCGGAGGTTCTTGAAAGAAGCAGTGCAGTTTGGAAGTACTGTCTCGTTCCTTTGGTCCAGAAATAATTATGCAGTGAGCTGTCTTCAGCTGCAAAATCTTCCATGCTGTTTTACTTAATCTAAACGATTATGGGATAGCAGTTACTTCTCCTTGTGGGAATACATCAAAGAGGAAGAGTAGTATTGCAGCAGCCAGCACTGGGCTGTGTTTGCAGAATCGGCTTTCTGCTGGTAGTCTGAGTTTTGCTGTTGCACACAAAGAGATTACTAGAGTATGAAATAAAGGAACTTTCCTTTTAACTCTGTAAAACCTTCACTTAACAGGAAAAGATGTTTGCTGCGCTAGGTTTATGTTCTTCTTGCACATTCCACAGAATGGCTTCCTGTCATACAACATGTTGATACATTGAGTCTTGCTCTACACAGGAAGTCTTTCTTACTTCTGTTTTAGGGTGGCGGGGTGGCCTGCTTTAAAAAAGATAGTCTTTTATCTGAAGAGCAGATCTGGTTTAAATAAAGACCTCTAACAAGAGAGAGCAGGGGCCTTGACACTTCCCATCAACAGTTACCTATTAAAATAAAATGTATAATATCACCTGCTAACAGTCTTCCTCACTATGGTGACCTGTATTATAATTCTATTTAAATTCTAGTAATGATTTCTAAATTTGTATCCATAGATATAAATTAGCATATGGAAATTTATGCAAATCTCTGCCTTCTTTTTGGCAGTGTGTAGTGCCACTCCGATGTGTTTGCATGTGTCCCACGGTGATTGCCATAGGAACTTCTATCTAAATAGAGAGTATTATTAGAACTCTTGTGGGATTATGCATGTATGTATGGATTTAATTTAAAATATTTATATGGCGCCCTTCAAGGCAAAGTCCTCCCAAACCCTTTTATGCCTTGAGGCTCAGTGTAAACACCAGAGTACGTTACTGCTGATATAAATGTGAGAAGGACACACTGATGTTTGAAAAAATAGGCATGAGCATGCCTTTTTAATGTTGCCATTTAATTTTTTGAGCATTATAGAATCATAGAATAGTAGGGTTGGAAGGGGCCTACAAGGCCATCGAGTCCAACCCCCTCCTCTGTGCATGAATCCAAGTCAGAATCCAAGTTCTGATTAATTTATAATAGGGACAAAATTACTAAAATCTTTCCTGCTCATGGGACTTAGAGCTGAATTACAAGTTCAGAGAAACACATAGTGCAGTTTTCCTGGCCTTCAGCATGGGAACTGCATGTTTAAATGCTCCTCTGCCTTAAAATAAAAACCAAAAAATTTCTGTGCACCGAAATTGAGCACATTTGAGAGATATTTCACCTAAACCCTTTCTGAGGAAGCGTTCAATTGTGCAATTCCCCATTGCACTTGGAAATGGTATAGCCCCGCAAGCAGCTTACACTCAATACACTGAACTTGAATTAGGTATTTGTCACCTTTTTGCAGTCAAAACCATGCTCTGTCTATCCAAAATTCTTTCTTGGCTGCTTTATGGGTAGAACCCTATCAAAGTGAATCACATTCAATGAAACAAAATGCTTCTTTAAATTTTGTGTTTAGCTCTTTAGTTCTTCTTTTGTGTTTATTTCTTCAATATACAAATCATATTCTGAATGTGAGTTTCTCGTCCTTTATTTTCCTTTTGCTTCTTTTCAAAGTATTGTGGATGTAGCATAGGGGCTCCACCTAGTGATCAACTGGTATTTCCTCAACGCTGAAGAAGCAGAAAGCAAGTGTTTGAAACTAGGGCCACGAGTGTTTGTTCACATGTACATTTCCTGCTTTGGTTCCTGCCATGGCAATTGCCCGATCATTCTTTGACAATAATCCCAAAAAACAGGCCACAGATAAATTATGACAGCAGCTGCACAACTATAGGCTATACATTTTATTTATGGAAAATATTTTTATACCGCTTTTCGAGCCCATACAATTAATACAAAAACAGCAGTATAAAACATTCAAAGTAACAGCAACAGTAAAAGCTCTAATTTTATAGAGTTTTTTTAAAATACAAAGGGGTATGTGTTCATTTAAAAGCAGACTGGGACATCCAGGTCTTTAAGGGACATTTTAAAACAGCCAGGGAGAGAGCCATGCACACATCCCATGGTTGGGTATTCCCAACTGATGACTATCAATTTGATTTTCTGTTTGTCTGTTCATCTGTCAATGCCATAGCTCCAAAACCATGGAACCTAGACAACTGAAACTTGTCATGCATACTAAGAGGATCCTAGGGATGTGTGTGTTAGGGTTATTTTGTTTTTAAATCTCATTAATTTAACCACTTTAGATGTGTTCATGTGTTTGAAGCCTGCGATAACATTTTCAATCACTAGGGGAAGACTTCCATATCCAATGCATAGCCATATCCAATGCATAGCCATGGTTTGTTGTTGGGTTAACTCTGGGTTGTTTAACCCATAAACAACTCAGAGTTTCCAGATTCACATGTCACGAAACCCTGGAGCAGGGTGTTCCTGGGTTGTTAATTAAAAGCAGAAATGATGAGTCTGTGGCTTGTGCGCTTTGCTTGTCCCTGCAATTCCTGGGTTAAACAACCAGGAATTGTCACCATGACATATGAACCGGGCCCATGTTTCACCAGTTTTCCTCCTGGGAAATGAGTGTTTCGTGGCTGGCAATGTCCACCACAGCAGCCATTTTATGAATGGGCATGTTACAAAAACTGTGTTTGTATTCCTGGTAGACTATCCAATTGTTCACCAAGAACAAGAGGAGGCAGAGGTCTGGTCCAACGCGATTCTATTCTGCAGAATAAGGCAGTCCTTGGGGCTAGAGCACCAAAGCAAGGACAGCAATTAGACAGCGTGATTCAGAGGCTTATATACAAAGTCTTTGGATGGTGGCTCGCGCCTGCGCTCTGCTGATTTCTTTGTCTTGCTGGAAAGGAAGCAGGAAACAGGCATTGCCTTTCCGCACATCCTCAGCATGCGCAGGAAACTAGTCACGTACTCTTGCATGATACATTCTTGGCATTCCTGACTTCCTTATAAGACACTATATCCTGCCAGCGTGGCAGTTCTGCAGCTGATGGCGAACAGACATAGTATAGCTTAGACTAAGCTAGACGTTTTACAACTGAAATTTTCATAACACTCCCCCCTCAAAAGGCTTTTCTCAATTCCCATACCTCTCTTTGGCCCAGCAGTGGACTACACACTTAAACGCACAAACCATCATTAATAGTATCATAACAAATAAAACTAAGCCAATCAAAAGTTGCTGTAGCCATGCAAAATCAGGGAGCCAGGAAGTCAACCATGACCAAGAATCACTCACCCCCGAATAGTTCTGTCCAATCATATCTAGTAATTTGGCGATTTCATTTTCTATGGTTTTGTTTAAATCATGGAACTTTACTCTACACCCTTGTTTTACTAAGGTGCAGAAGCCACCTTGTTGCGCTAAGAGATAATCGAGAACAAACCGATGGTGGGCCACTTGCTGGTTGAGATCTTCAATTTCAGATTGCATGGCCCTTACTATTATGGCTGTGGCATTGATGGTTTTCTCTAAGTAGCAAGTAAGGCATAGTATGCTTTTTCTGTTTTCTTGTGCAATGATTCCTGGGTATGAACCCAAGGTAAGCAATCCTGTAAGCAATCCTCTTCCTACCCTGTTTGGTTCTGAATCTGACAATTGTTTTCCAATATTCACGATATCATCACACTTCTTACCTATCTGTCCTACAAGTTGTCCCATATTTCCAACATTTATTTTTCTTCTCTCAGATTGAGGTTTTACCACTTGTACCGGGATGGTGAGATACCCAACCCCTACACATTGGTAATTCCCCGGATGATAATTGGTGGCCCATCCATCAAAGACAAACCACAGGTTGGGATCCCTCATTTGCCAGCCTGAGCATATGCTACCCATCCCAATATAATTAGGGGAAAACTTAGGGTACTCAGGGTAAAGACTACCAAAATCAGTTTCACTAAGATTAATTGAAGGAGAATAGGAGGATCTGAAACTTCCCCAAAGCCAGAATCGGTCCATGCATTGTGAATAATTTCCCCACTGGTCTAAGAAAGGTTTAGCCTTGTTATAATTAGGGGTTTTATTATTCCAGCTACCAGAATGTCGACAACAGAAACACATTCCACTGGTGTAAGTCTGGAATTTGAACTTTCAGAACTTAGTTTTGTTCAGTTCATCAGGAACCCTGGAAAAGAGAGTACCCTGCTTCTGTAGAGCAGAAGTACTCAACTATTACCTGCGGTTCTCTAATCAAGGCAGGCAACAAAGTGAAGTCTCTGTCAGTTGATGGGTGTTTGTAATAAAGGACAGAATCATTTCCATTCTGCTTAAACATAGACTCGGCATGCCTCTTAAACCAATTTCCTTTTACCTGAGTGGGGAATGTTAAGACAACTAAACTTAAGAAGGAAAGAATAATATGCATGATTAAACGTTAGGAGAAAGCTTTCTCTTGAACAAATACTTGAGCCCTTCTAGTGGTTCGCTGCTCCAACAGTGGTCTTCAGGTGGGTCAACTTCCGGTGTGACCCTCTCTGGTGAAGGTGATGGCTTTACTCAGATTATGATGGATCCACTTCTTTCCTCCAGCGACCTTCACGGGAGTGAGTAGTGAGTAGGATCTGGAACGGACCCTTCCACTTCTCAGTAAGTGGTTTGTCTTTCCAGGACCGGATCAGCACCCAATCACTGGGATTGAAATTATGCACTGGAGCGTGCAAAGGTAAGGACTGGTGTGGTGCTGCAAACCTGTGAAGACAAGACAAAACAGACTGCAAGGCAGTAACATATTCTTGAATCTCTAAAGCTCCTATTTCTAAATTTACATTTAAGCTATCAGCCATAGGTAATATCCGAGGCGGTCGCCCATACAACATTTCAAAAGGTATCAATTTAACACTTCTCCTGGGGTGCATCGTACTCGGGTCAAGGCGATTGGTAAGGCCTGTGGCCATTTCAACTTAGTCTCCAAACAAATCTTAGTAAGCATTGACTTTAGAGTGCGGTCCATTTTCTCAACTTGGCCTGAGGATTGAGGTCTCCAAGGGGAGTGTAACTTCCAGTCAATTTGTAGCGCCTGGGCCACTGCTCGCGTCACCTGTCCAATAAAATGGGGCCCTTGATCTGATTCAATCTCTTCAGGTAACAAGAATCTAGGAACTACTTCTTTTAACAGGATTTTGGCTATTGTTTGTGCAGTAGCTGTATGAGTTGGGTAGGCATCAACCCATCCAGTCAATTGATCTACTATTACTAATAGATACCGATAACCATGAGTCTGGGGTAATTCTGAAAAGTCAATTTGAAGGCTCTGGAAAGGATAGTAAGCCCATGGGTGACCTCCCATTGGTGCTGGAGGCTTAGGCAACTTTGGATTGTTCTTGAGACACAAAGGGCAATTAGCCACCGCTATCTGGGTTTCAACATACAGTCCTGGTGTTACAATGTATCTCACAAGCGTATCTCCCATTGCAGTTCATCCTAGATGGGTCGCTTGGTGCAAATTTCTTATTATAAAACTCAAAAGAGACCTTGGTATGGAAACTTTGCCTCCTGGGATCACCCACCACTCACCTTCAGTTTGCTTTGCATTGTATTCAAGAGCATTTTCATCTTCAGCCGGTGAGTAAATAGGAACCAAGTCTGTACTCAAGTATGGGATTAGGGCTCCTACATAATGTACGTCTTCACCTCCCATCCATGCTGCGTCCTTTGCAGCTTTATCTGCCAAAGCATTGCCTTTTCTTTCTTCGGGAATGGCACTCTTTCCATGTGCCCTCACATGCGTCACGGCTACTTCTTTTGGCTTCATCAAGGCATCTAAAAGCTTCATGATCTGGGGTCCATTTGCAATCTTATGTCCCGAAGCAGTAATGAAACCTCTTCCTTTCCACAGCACTCTGATCGCATGTACCTTGCTGAAAGCATATCGTGAATCCGTGAAGATGTTTATTCTTTTTCCTCCTCCTATTTCTAGAGCTCGGGTTAAGGCTGTTATTTCTGCTTCTTGTGCCGACCAATGGCTGGGAAGACGCTCTTTCCATAAAGTCTTCTCGAGAGTGACTACCGCGCATCCGGTGTATCTTTTTCCATCTATCATGTAGCTGGAGCCACCTACAAGCACTTCAAGGTCTGGCCTTGGTAACAAGAAATCAGTGAGGTCTGGCCTGATCAAAGTTACATGACTTAAAGTCTCTAGACAATCATGGCAATTTGGGTCTGGCTCTGGGAGCAAAGTGGCAGGATTCATAAGGTTGCTGTTTTTGTATGTGAGGCCTGGGCTGGAAAGCAGAAAGATCTCGTAGCGTGATTGGCGTGACGGATTCAGAAACTAGTCTCCATTGCTTCCCAGAATCTGGGGTACACCATGAGGTGTATGCACTTCCATGTCTGCTCCCATTACAATTTTCTGGGCCTCTTCTACTAGGAGTGCAGTTGCTGCTATGGCTCTCAGGCAAGCAGGCCATCCCTTTGCCACTGGATCCAGGGTCTTGGAATAGTATCCTACAAATCTCCAGGAAGCACCTGTCCTTTGGGTTAAAACCCCTGATGCCACTCTTTTATTTTAATGTACATAAAACCGATATGGTTTGTTGGGGTCTGGTGAGGCCAAAGCAGGTGGTGATACCAAGGCTTGCTTCAGATCAAGAAAAGCCTTTTCCATTTCATTTGTCCACTTTCAGTGGATAATATTTTCTTTTGTCAAAGCTTCATATAGGGGTTTTGCCTTCCCTCCATAATCAGGTATTCACATTCTGCAAAATCCAGTGAATCCAAGGAATGCTCGCAACTCTCAAGGATCTTTAGGCCTTGGTGTCTTCTGTATGACATTCAACCAAGCAGTGCTCAGATCTCTGGTTCCCTTCCGAATCCAGTAATCCAAGAAAGTAACATAGCTCTGGCAGATCTGAGCCTTTTCTCTTGACACCTTATAGCCTTTTAAGTTCAATTCCTGCAGGAGGGAGATAGTAGCTTCAGTGCATGATTCCTCAGTCCGGGTGGCCAGTAAAAGTTCATCTACATACTGAAGTAAGGACACCCACAGCCGGTCCTCTTTCCACTGCCTCAGGTCATTTTGCAACTCACCTGTGAAGACAGTGGGACTTACGGTCAGTCCCTGTGGGAGGACGGTCCACAAAAGCTGAATCTTAGTGTGGATATCAGGGTCTTCCCACTCAAATGCAAAATATTTCTGACTGTCCTCATGCAAAGGGATTGAAAAGAACACATCCTTTAGATCAAGTACTGAAAACCATCTGGCCTCTTTGGGAATTTGGGTTATGATGGTGTGTGCGTTTGGATCCACAGGGTGGTCCGTACTAATAATGCTGTTTACAGACATTAAATCTTGGACAAGCAGATACTCAATCTCTTTTCCAGGTTTGGCAGGTTTTTTTACTCTAATTATAGGGGTGTTAAAGGGCGAAGTTCCTTCCCTTAACCAACCATAGTTCTTGAATTTTTCAGTCAAAGGTTTCAGTCCCTTTTTGACTTCCAGTGACAAAGGGTATTGTTTAATCTTTATCGGTTGAGCTCCGGGCTTAAAGTCAATCTGTACAGGCTTAACAAACTTTGCCCTGGCAGGTGCCTTCCCTGCCCACACTCCCTTAGGGGCTTTGCTCACCACAATGACACTCCGATGTTAGTCTTCTGCAAGTCACATGTCCTCATCCATATAGGCTTGTAAACACATCTGACAGTTGGATCCCTGCTGTTTTGACAACCTGACAACCATCTTGTCATCCCGAAAGAAAATCTCTGCTTGTAATTTTGTCAACAAATCCCGACCGAGTAGTGCAACTGGGCACCTTTCAGACACAACAAATTCATGCTCTAAATGGCAATTTCCAATCTTCGTGAGAAGGGGAAAGGTATAAAGGACCTTAGAAGGTTGACCTTCAATCCCTTCAATCATTACAGTTCTCTCCTTATTAATTTGTGGCACTGGTACTTTCAGCAACATGGAATAGGTTGCTCCTATGTCAATAAGTCCCATCCCTCCACCCTTATTGTAACCAGAGGGTCCTTCAGAGCCAAGCAGCTCTTCAGGGTGGAGGTTCTGGACCCTGGTCCCCGTCAGTCTGATTCTTCTCCTTCTATGGCCACCATGGCCCCCCTCTTCGGCCCCTTCAGCTTCGGGTAGTCCTTTCGCCAATGCCCTTTCTCTTTGCAATAAGCACATTCATCCTTCCCCAAACGCTTCCTCTGACTTCCAAAATCCTTCTTCAAGACTCTGTCTGCTCAATTGGGCACTTGCCCTGTAACTGCTGCTGCAATCAGAGCTGCATTCTGCCTGGCTTTCTTCTTTTCTACTTTCTCACGATTCACAAACACCTTATAAGCAATTTCTACCAACTGAGGCAGGGGCATTGCTGCTGCTCCATCAGTCTTCTGCAACTTTCTCTTAATGTCCATTGCTGCTTTCCCTTAATGTCCATCCACAAATTCTCCTGAGCTTCAGGATTAATATCACTGTACTGATGGAACGTATCAAACAACCTCTGAAGATAGGTGCTAGGGTCTTCGGTCAGTCCCTGCCGGACCTCATATAATTTGCTTAAATTTGTAGTATTGGGGATGGCAGTCTGAACCCCATGTAAAATGAGCCGCCTGTAGCAGAGTAAGCCCTCCGATCCAGCTTGCCAATCCGTATCTCGGTCTGGTAGTGCCTGAGCTGGGAGCGGTCCGGTGGCTCTGTTCTCGGTCTGGGCCTGCCTTAAGGCTTGCGTTTCTACCATCCGCTTTTCATCCAGAGTCAAAAGCTCATTTAACATGGTTTGTATATCTCCTTAAGTAGGATTATGATTTCGGAAAATGGACTCAAATAGCCTGTACATTTTCTGAGGATCCTCTCTTAAGGAGGGGTTCTGATTTCTCCGATTAAACAAATCAGATGTACTGAATGGCACGTAAATTAAAGTCCATCTGTCAGGGCCAACTACCTCCCGCAAAGGGAACTCTCCTCCCACTTTCATCATCCTGCACTCATACGAGCCCTTCTTGGTCTTTGACCTCAAGTGGGGCGGTGAATATACATCCGCAACTGTTTCTACTGCATCTAAAATATCATCTCTGTTTCTTGATTCCTCCACAGTCTTTAAGGCTTCAAACGAGTCTCTTTCCTCAGAATTTGCAACTTTCTCAACTGCTTTTGCTTCTTCTAACAAACTTGGATACGATGGTGGGTATTTCAGCACAGAGGGAGTGAGACACAGGAATGTAGGTAGCCACAGCAGGGCTGGTGGTCCTGCCTCAGATCGGGGTAATGTACCTGCAGAACTGGTAGATGAGCTCTCCCCGGAGTACTCCCTCCCATCCCAAGCAAACTCCCCTCCCAACCTAACAGGCTGAATAGGACCGGGGAGACTCAGGGCACCTTGGGCGGGGCCTCCCAGTCCTCAGGCTCCTTCCGTGGGGCCTGAGTTGGGGAGAACGGGGACTTTGGATTTCGCCTCGGAGCATACCATCATGACTTTACAATACTGGCCTTTACATTTCCTTATCCAATCAGGATTTTTCAATATCCATGTTTGCCAAGCATCAATATAAGGAAACTAGTCCCAGTGACCATCAGTAGTTACCTTAACATGAACCCTGGCAATAACAGTATTTTCCCAACTTCCCCCAGTCAGCCAGCCGACACCAAAAATTACTCATTCTCTATTACAAAACGTCATGAGCTCCTCCTTTGTCATTTTAACACCATAATCAAGCTTAAACAATTTAAAATTACGAAACATGCATCCCAGTGGGTCTTGGCCCTTTTCTTCCACGGAGTGTCCCGATCTCATCCTGCCAGTCCTGGGTTGTCAATTGCCACTTGGGGCAAGGCTCAGGTGAAGTGCAAACAGGAGGCTTCCACTCCCCAAATGGCCTGGCCAAAATGGATCTGACCTACCTCGTGGCTCGGCCTTCATGTGACTCCAGACAGCGTCCCATCCTCCAAAGACTGTCACTTGTCTCGTCTCTTCAGGAGTCCTTTGTTGGCTGGGCTACTGGGTGGTAGCCACCTCAAGTCGACATGGCGAACCAAAACATGGTTTGGGGTGCCCTCCACTCGGGTTGATCTGACGGCTGCTCAGCTCTCGAGTCACACAGGAAAATTCCCTGGTTGGCTCGCCAGAGCTGTTACAAAAACTGTGTTCGTATTCCTGGTAGACTATCCAATTGTTCACCAAGAACAAGAGGAGGCAGAGGTCTGGTCCAACACAATTTTATTCTGCAGAATAAGGCAGTCCTTGGGGCTAGAGCACCAAAGCAAGGACAGCAATTAGACAGTGTGATTCAGAGGCTTATATACAAAGTCTTTGGATGGTGGCTCACACCTGCGCTCTGCTGAATTCTTTGTCTAGCTGGAAAGGAAGCAGGAAACAGGCATCGCCTTTCCGCACATCCTCAGCATGAGCAGGAAACTAGTCACGTACTCTTGCATGATACATTCTTGGCATTCCTGACTTCCTTAGAAGGCACTATATCCTGCCAGCATGGCAGTTCTGCAGCAGATGGCAAACAGACACAGTATAGCTTAGACTAAGCTAGATGTATTACAACTGAAATTTTCATAACAGGCAAGCCCCATCCCCACATGGCAGCCATCTTTTGAGAGTGCCTACAACACTTTCAAAATTCCAAATGTGCCTACTGACCCAAAAAGTTTGGGAACCCCTGCAGAATGTAGCTCTATGCAGTTTGGAGTAAAAACTCCTAAATGGAAGTTGGAAGGAAAATACAGAAATGCTAGAAGTAAGAAACAAACTTGCTGTCTATGTATGAATCTTAGAAAAACAAAGGAGCAACACTTTCTTGTTTTCTGCATTTATAAAGGCACACTGCATTTTCCTTCCATGCTCCTAAAGGAGGGGGTTTTACACATAGAACTACATTAAAGTTTTCTACCATTACTCAGCATGAGAATTTTCCCCTTCTTCCTAGTTTGCCTATTGGAGGTGTTGTTTTCTCCTTTTCATCCCACCCCACAAATGACAGGACCAGGGATTCCATTACATCTTAGTTTGTGGAGATTGGCTGATTCACCCTAAGCAGAATCTGCAATTTTGCATGTCACTGCAAACCATCTCAATGTGGGTTAAGCAATGGCATTCCAAATTGCAGGCTATGCTTGTGGCAAACAAGTCAGGCAAGCTCCCCGTCACGTACAAGGAACAGCCATAGGGTTAAAGCAATATCATGCACGTGGATTTCCTCTCACGCAACAGGGCTTCCCCTTGCTCTTCTCCCCCTGCAGCTCTCAGCATACACCCCATTTCAGCTCTCCAATCCACTGGAGCAGATTTAGGATGTGCACCAGGGGCTGCAGGAGGGAGGGGGACACTGTTCCTCCAGCAGTTTCTGTTCCACTGGTGGATGGCCGCTGTTGGATGCAACTCATAGCTTGGTGCCAGAGCACTGTTGCATGTAGCCTGTTTGAGATGCCGTACAACTCACCCTTCACTTTGTGGATCTGTAAGCTTTGGTATTCCCATAAGAACACATGCTTTGCATGTGGAACGTCCCAGGTACAATCACTGCAACTCCAGCTCAAAGCATCTCAACTTAACAGAGCTGGGAGACGTCAACCTCAGGCTTTGGAGAGCCACCGCCACTTGAAGTAGACAGTACTGGTCTCAATGGGTCAAGGGTCTGATTCACTACAAGGCACCGCCTCATACCCTCTATCCTCAATTCTAGGCATGTCTACTCAGAAGGAACTCTAGGTTGTGGGTTCCTGGCCAACAGCAGGTTGGCCACTGTGTGAACAGAATGCTGGACTAGAAGGACCTTGGTCTGATCCAGCTTGGCTCTTCTTATGTTCTAGGCATGTCTACTCTTTGTATGCTTTCAGGCAACGAACGGTATTCATACAATACCGTTCTTTAATACTTAATAGAGAATAGTGTGTTTAAAGCTTAAATGCCTTAACCCACTGATCAATGATAAGAAGGGGTTTCCCTGCTTAGCACTAAAGAAAACCTCCCCCTTCCACCCATGGCCCCAGTCTGGATCACTGTCCCAGTGCTGCTAATAGAGGCTGTCTTTCCCCATGGCCCAGCCCAGCTGCGGGGAAAAGTGAATGGGGGTTACACAACCTAGAGCCAAGGGGCGCATGCAGCCCACAGGCCATGGGTTATGCACTCCTGGAATAAAGGATCAGTGGGATTGCTCATGAGTGGGTGGTCTTTTGGTCATTTCTGCCTTTGGAATTGCATAATATTTCCAGAATTCCTTGGAATATTCATGTTTTGGTTGCTTCTTTGTTAATGATTTTGTTATCAAAAAAAACTTTGATATTTACAAAATGTTACTGGTTTATACACTGGAGACTACCTTTTCTTCATATTGGACAGAAAGGAGCACCCCACATTTCTGGATACTTTCTTTTGGCGTTTCTTTTGTATGTATACTTTGTGGGACATTTTTTCCATTCTAAATTACAGCATGTATTATATTATATTATATATCCAAGGAAGGCTATTGTTTTTTCCAGGTGCAACACCGATGATCCAATCGAAATATTTGTGCCAATAAAGCTGCATGCAAAACCTAAGGTAACATAATCTTTTGTGATACTGATATCACTACTGAGATCCATCCCAAACACTAAGTGTTGATGCAGTAAGAAATTGGACTATTTAAAACAAAAGAAGCTAATTCTTCATATTGATTAAATTTATGATATATTGAGTCACTGAGATGACCTATACAGTCAGGGCCAGAAATATTGGAACAAGGATAACTGTTTTGGCAGTTGGCCTCTGTACACCACCACATTGAAGTTGAAAGGAAACACACCCAGATGGGAGCAAAGTCAGGACTTTCAGCTGTAATTCAAGGGGTGTGACAAAAGTGGGGCACTAACCATTCAGGAAGGACAGCCAGTGGCATACACACACCCCCGTTGTTGGTGGCGCAGAAGTAATGGAACAAACCAACATCATTTCAAACTTAAGGGTCGCCTTTAATACCGGGATGAAAATCCTTTGCAGTCAATGACTGCCTGAAGTCTGGAACCCATGGACATGACCAAATGCTGACTTTCCTCCCTTGAGATGCTTTGCCAGGCCTTTACTGCGGCTGCCTTCAGCTGCTGCTTATTTGAGGGTCTTTCTGCCTTCAGTCTTGTCTTCAGTAAGTGAGAAGCATGCTCTATTGGGTTGAGATCAGGTGACTGATTTGGCCATTGAAGAACATCCCACTTCTTTGCCTTGGGAAACTCTTGGGTAGCTTTTGCTGTATGTTTTGGGTCATTACCCATCTGCAAAATGAAGCGTCATCCTATCAGTTTGGCAGCATTCGGCTGAATCTGAGCAGAAAGTATAGGCCTATACACTTCAGAATTCATCCTGCCGTTTTTATTAGCAGTCAGGTCATCAATAAACACCAGTGACCCAGCTCCATTGGCAGCCATACATGCCCATGCCTTAACACTGCCTCCACCATGTTTGACAGATGATGTGATATGCTTTGGATCATGAGCTGTTCCTTTCCTTCTCCATACTTTTCTCTTCCCATCATTCTGGTACAAGTTAATCTTGGTTTCGTCAGTCCAAAGAATCTTATTGCAAAACTGGGCAGGCTTCTTTGGGTGTTTGCTGGCAAAGGCTACTCTGGCCTGCCTGTTCTTGAGCATCACCAGTGGTTTGCACCTTGTTGTAAAGCCTCTGTATTTACATTCATAAAGCCGTCTCTTGACTGTAGATGTTGACAATGACATGCCTACCTCTGCAAGAGCATTCTTGACCTGGCTAGATGTTGTGAAAGGGTTCCTCTTCACCACGAGCAGAATTCTGCGGTCATCCACTTTAGTTGTCTTCCGTGGTCTGCCAGGCCTTTTGCTGTTGCTGAGCTTGCCAGTTAATTCCTTCTTTTTCAAGATGTTCCACACTGTTGTATTGGCCACTCCCACTGTTTTTGCTATCTCTCTGATGGGTTTATTTTGTTTCCTCAGCCTAATGATGGCCTCCTTCACTCACATGGACACCTCTTTGGACCTCATGTTGGGAGTTCCAGTGAACAGCTACCAAATGCAAATGTAACACTTAGAACCACCTCCAGGCCTTTTATCTGCTTGATTGGTCACAGGGTACCCAAGAAACAGGCCACACCTGGCTGTGCAGCTGCTTGTCAGCCATTCCTTCCATTACTTATGAGCCACCAATGATGGTTGTGTATGTATGCCACTGGCTGTCCTTCCTGAATGGTTGGTGCCCCACTTTTGCCAAACCCCTTGAATTACAGCTGACAGTCCTGACTTCGCTCCCATCTGGGTGTGTTTCCTTTCAACGTCAATGTGGTGGTGTACCGAGGCCAACCGCCAAAACAGTTATCCTTGTTCCAATATTTCTGGCCCTGACTGTAGAAGCCTCTGGTAACCTGACTTTTTAAAACATCCTAGCTTTTCCCCACTTCTGCCTTATCACTGGGTACAATCACCACATGTTCAGAATATTTCTCCCACTGTTGCCTTTGGCAGAATGTGTTCTTAATGGTGTGGATCTTGCTATTCATTTCATTCATTAATCTATTCTTATTTATATGGTTATCTGTTTGGAGTGATAATAGTGCATAAATGTGGTCTCTCTCTATTGCTTTCATAGATTTCTAAGAAAATAATGTCAAGTAGAATAATATTCAGAAGCACATGGTGATTTACACATTACTCCCTATTGAGGCCATGGATTCTTTGCACTTTTGTGTTCTGTGGTCAAAGATTTTGAATTAAATCCAGAGTCTGATCATGGCATTGAGTTTCTTTTCAGGAGAGCAAGCAGCAGCTTTACAGAAAAGGCATAGAACTAATTATGATGTGGATGGTTTCTTTGTTTGCTGTGGCAAAGAAGAGAGGTCACAGGGTCTACAGCAGCAAAGGGGATTGGATGCTCATCACAGCACCCAAGAGACAGCTTTTCTATATCTCATCACTTACAATAACGTATCACCATTTACATCATTGAAGTTGTTCTCTACTCATGAGAGAGAAAATAGAAATTAAAATAATTTGGCTGGTTTCACATCTAATTTTCTTTTGCAATTAGATGTTCCGCTGGGAATGTTGTGTGTGTTTTACTGTAAAAAATAAATCAATCTTGCCCCACTGTTTACCACTAGGTGGCTGTCAAGTAAACACAATAATTTCTTGCCTCTGCCTTGGAAACAAGGTACAATAGGAAAACTGCTTTAGAACTGTGCTCTGTCTTAAGGAAACTTTCCCTAAGTTTACAAAGGTAAACTTAGGGAAAGTTAACTGCAAAACCAGGATATTTGTCATGCAAAGTTAATGGTTATTCAAAGTGTATTCTAAAATGTTATGTGCATTAACCTCAGCAGTCCTATTGCTTACAATAGGACCAGAGGTATGCTGTGGCTATGGCAGGGGAACAGCAACAATATTATATGCCCACTCAGCCCAGGAGAGGGTGGGGGCACTCACAAAGAAAACATACATTTCTAAATGTATTTTCTCTCAAAATATGCATTTCTGAATGTATTCTTGCATGATTTTCAAAATAAAAACAAATTCTTAGATATTCTTTGAACTAGAAACATTCTCAAAGTGAGAAATCCAGTGGATAATGGGCCAACCAATCCTATATTACCTTACATCAGGTCTGCCAGGGTAACTGGTTTGCAACTCTTCCCTTCCCTTTCAGGATCTCCTCCATGCTGGATGCTGTTCCATAAAGGCTTTGATGTTGCTGTACGCTGCTAGAGGTTAGCAGATAGGGACCCCTTTCCCCTTCCCTAGGGTCGTCTGGCTTCAGGTGGCCTCTGGATGGGACTGAAAGGGGCGCATGGAGCTTGATGGGCTCAGGGGCAGTGTAGCATTTCGTTTTTCTGCTCACTCAGGGTCTTTGGACAGGCCTCTCAAGAGTGCACAGGTGGGATGCATGAAGCTACCAGGGTACATGAACAGTCGCTTGAACCCTATTCAAAAGTTACAAAGTTAGAAGCATGGAGGGGGCACAGGGATGTGTGTATTTCCCCTGCCTGCTTTACTCTTCCGCTGACCGGGAAAGTCTGAAGTGAGACAGTAACTGTGGTCAGTCCTACGCATGACCAGGAGCCCTGTGCAATCAGGGTACCTGATCATGGGGAGGACTGCAAACACCTTCTGTCAAACCTGGTTACAATCTCTCTTCAGACCTTCCTGGTCAACACAGGGAGGTCAAGGTGGAAGTGGAACGGTTTGAGGAGGGGGTGGGATGCTGTGAGATGAGACATGGGTGGGATGATGAGGGACAAGTAGGGGTTATTAGTCCTGCTGTGATGCTACCTGACCTATTAGGCAAAACAGAGGGGAGGTCACATAGTTTGCTGGGAGGAGGGTGGGCAAAAGGGGGCTGCTTGGCTCATGCTGTATTCCTCCTGACTGGCTCAGGTGTGCCTGGGTGTGGGGAACCTTTCTGCTTTCTTCGTTTGGGGTTGCCCGCCCTGGATATGAACCAGGGGCCTCCTGCAAATAAAACATCTTCTGGTCAACCAGACTAGGGTTCTTCTGGCATCGTCTGTGTTCCTGGCATCGATGACTGGCTCCTGTGGCTGGGAATGATGAGGAAGACAAATGCCTCATGAGGTGTCCGACTGCTGTTTGCTGCTGTAGCGGAGTTGTTAGGGAGCTCCTTTGTGGTGGTTTCAGCGTGGGTTTGAGTCGTAGGAGCTCTCTCTCTTTTGCTCCTGACACGGCTTTAAAAAAAAAACCAGGCAAGTGAAAGGTTTGTGGGAGCACGTCCTCCCATCTTCTGCTTCCCATCTGTAATGTGTGTAGGAACTAAAGTAATTTAGAGATGGTTGTATAGGGGGAATCAGTTATGGGTGACACCAGCAGGGAAAGGTTACCAAGTGGTATCTGACTACTTTCAGTTATGTATATAGTTTGTTAGCAGCTCACTGCTAAGTAAAGTTTGTTCCTGATAATTCAGTCTCTGTGGTTCACTTTATAATCCTGAAAACATTACACCATCCTCATGCCTTTATGTTATTATTATGAGGCTCGCAGGCACTCTGTCAGCAAAGGGGCATCTGGGCTCTCTGCCCCTTTGCTGACAGAGTGCTTGCAAGCCTCGTAATAAACATGTGTCTGATCCAGAAGCTTACCCATGTCTAGTTGATTTATTGGACCATCAGCTAGCCAACAAACGGAGGAGCCTTTTTCCCCTCTTTCCACTTACTATGGAGTGAGCCACTGGAGGTTGCTGGAGTGGGGGTATTTTATGTGTGTTGTGATGAAGTGGGCATGCCCAGATTGTCATGAGTTCACTTGACTATCCGTGTATGGGTGGCATGTTGGCATCATTGCTGGGACACTCTCTGATAGATGGGCTGCATCTCTGGACCAGTGTACAGTAATTATAGGATTGCTAGGCCTGTTATTCACTGGATTTTGACATTCCTGAATGTTTCCAATGCAGTTCTCAGCTCAAAAAATGTACCAAAGCATATTTTAAAATCCATTATTTGAGAAAAGGTCCATTCAGAAATGCATATTTCAAAACAAAATACATTTAGAAATTTGTATTTTGAGAGAAAATATGTAGAGAAATATTTAAAACTCTTTAAATAAATTTTACATGTGAATTTTTGTGCCTATTAAAAAAACAATTTGGAGATTAATACAGAAATGGGACTGAACAGATTAATGGGTGAATGAATATATGCAACACTAATACAGACCAGAAAGGATGAATACATGTGACAGTGATATAGACCAGAAATCAACTTATTTGCCCACCGCTACTCCTGAGTGGTGTTATTAGTGGTTGCAGCTGAAAGGGGAAATTATCTGCTTTCCCTTACAGAGGCAGAAAATCTTTGCAGGCATCCATAGGCCTTTTTGGATCCTGGCCTGTACATTTTAGATAAATTTTCATTGTCAAATAATATATTTGTCTTAATGAAGAATCACATATATACTTAGTAGATCTTATTGTGTTTTTTGGGTAGCACTGCAAAAAAAGAAAGAAAAAAGCATGGCTTACACTAGAAGTCCTTAACCAGCCAAGCCACAAGGATCTTGGGAATAAAACTGATCATAAAAGAAGAGGACAAAGAAGCCATGCATTTTAAAGCTTCGGTGTTTCTGTAGTGGTAAGATTATTTGAATTAGCTCATCAAAACAAAGGTGTGGTGTTCACCAAGGAAGACCTAATGTGAGAGTTGCAACATGCAGACTTCTAATTCTGTAATGACAACAATATCCAGGGCAATAAACAAGGTTCTTCCAGTGTCTTTGCTCTCACAGAATTATATCTTATCAGTAGGAAGCATCCTCAAATTGTATCATTAGGAATGTTAGATTCTTGAGTTATGAGTCATCAGCAAGAATGTATGGGAAGATGAGGTGCCTTTTCAGTTTCCCCACCCCCCTAGGTAAAATGTTACCCTACCTGTGCATGCCACTTCAACTGTTTTAATGGTGTTACCTTACTTGTAAAGAAGGAAGGGAAAGAAGTGTGATTTCCCCTATTTTTCCACTTAGCATGGTGAAGAGGGGGGTTGGCGGGTGCTCTTGCACGACTTCCTTTTCTCTGCTTGTACAGCAAACAACCTGAGCCCATCAACATCACATGAAATGTGAACAATGTTCCACTGTAAATGTAAGGTTGCCAAATAATGTTAGCTTTACAAAAGGAATAATCAGCGTGTATCCTGGTGATAACTAGCCCCTGAAAAACTGCCAACTTCCAATGTGCCAGAACATTCCAACTTTACTTTGTGAGAGGTTAGGACAGCCAATTTGTTCAGCTCCAGAAGAAAACTGCTCAAGCAGAAATGTGAGAGAATCGATGGGGAAGGTGGCAGATTCTGAAGAAATTAACACTGAGCACAATTATCACCTCCAACAAGCCACAGTAGCAGAGAAGTGGAAAACAATAGAGCTGCCTCATGTCGAGTAGCAAGAGAGAGGTTGTGTGAGCCAAGACCACCCTCTTTAAGAATACTTTGAAGAGCAGAGAGGGAAAGCATATCTATAGGATTGACAGAATGCTTAAAAAAAATGGCATGTTGACTATATCACACTGAGGCCTCACTTATGCTCTGCTTTTTAAGGCTCCACAGAGGTATTGTTTTGGTCCTGCATCCTATTTATTCTTTTCTTTTTTAAAGCCCATTTATCTTCTTCCATTGGAGGTTGTACTTGAACCTGTCAGATGCACAACAGACAACTAGGGAATTAGGTTTCCTGGTACATATTTCCTTTAATTAGTCTGCACAATGTGTTGTTTTTCTTAAAGTTCTTCCTCCCAAGTTAGCAATGTCCTGGTTTCACATTCCTTAGTTTATGAAATTTGATCTATTCTCCATGCAGCAGCTGTAAAGAAATGTAATTCTTTTAAAGGGGGAAAAATTCCACATAGGACTTAAAACATTGTCATTAAATCTGTTTCTTTCTTCCCACATATTTGTTTATCCTTTTTAAAAACATGATTTGTACTGCTTTGTATTATGGTTACAGTTTATTTATATAGGCATATACATGGGATCATGCAGACTTACATAGGCAAAAATAGATAGGTTCTTGCCCCCAAGGCAATTACAATCTAAAATAGGCAAGGGGGAGAGAAGACGAAAGAAGAGAGGTAGGGAGGGATGCACGTAGGCAAATGCGGTTGCATATACTTAAAAGTGTGGCTGCAACTGGGAATATGGAATAAGCCAAAGGCCACACAGAAATGGTAGCCTTTGAGGAAGAATTTTTAAGGGAGAGAGGTGGCACCATATCTGTGTAGTACATGTACAAGACCTTAAGAGTACACTAATGTGAAAGTTAAAACATGTATTTCAATAAATATTTGAATACATGGATATTTTGTTTACAATGCATAACACTGACACATGTCAGGATGTGTTATTTACACTGGGTAACATTGACACGTAAGATTGGATTAAATTTCAGATTACTGAAATGCTAAAGATTTCTATCAATCCTTGTATAGTTCACATCAATGAAATATTGAAATATTACTTTGGATGATTTTATAAATTGAATTCATTTCACTAGATATTAACAAGCCCTACTAGGCTGGCCCTACCATTAGGCTGAGTGAAGCAGCTACCTCAGGCAGTGGATGCTGGGTAGTGGGATGCAGCAGCAGACCCCCCCCCCCAATTTTTCCCTCTGAATTAGTCTGTCCTGTTAAGTCTGTTGCACTTAGGCATAGTGGAGGACTCTGTCCTGTCGCCAGTATTGAAGTAAGATTCAACTGCCCGTCTGGTCAGCTTCTGTACAAGGATGAGGAAGGGCATTATCTTGTCCTTCACATCAGGCAGCAAAATGTCTTGGGCCAGTCCTGCCTATTTGATTCACTTGTATTTACTCTTCACAGCTGCAAAATTCAAGAAGAATCAAACTAGTCCATCTTGAGCAGAGGTAGTATTACTTTTTGCTTCTGTATGTTGTACAAATTGCTATTTCATCAATAAAGCCCCTCAACATTATTTTATCCAACTTGACAAAGCCATCTTTTAGGCCTCAACAAAACAATGAAAACAAAATAAAACACCAGACAATGAAATTCACAAGCAACTTTCTACAAAATTTATGGAGTTGTTCTATAGACTTCTGTGCAATTACTCTACAGTAAGTGTTTTGTGTACTGCTGCAGCCTTGGAGGTGGGAAGGTATTTCCTGAGCTTGAATAGGCCACTGACTAATCATCTGTTCAATTTTAACTGCTCTTGAGTAATATTGATTTGGATTATAAACAGAGTGTTTTCATGCATGAGTTACCAACAACCCCATCAGAGAACAATGTGCTCAGATGATCCCAGCATGGCCCAGGGAACATGATGATGGTCAGGTGATGGGTAATTAGCCATATTGAAATGTATAGCACAGTGGCAGCTAGGCCATATTGGGCTACACAATAGTTTTGTTGCAATGTGGGAGTTGCCTGTAATTCAAACAATTCATTGACTTCTTGCCAATAATCCAAACAATCTTAAAAGAGGATGGTCAGCCAATAGAGCTCAGGATGGCAGGTGGGCATATTTTTCCTTTATCGAGTGAAGTGACGCTGATATGTCTGTTTAACACTTGAGCAAGTAATACAGATACTGTTCTGACTTCTTTTTTAACTATCTTCTCATTGTTGCCTCATTCATTATATACTCATAGCTGAGTACTTCACAAGTTTCTGTTAAGACTCAATCCACCTGTCCTTTATTTGGCTGTTTTGCAGCCTACTCCTCCTTTAAATGTCAGACAAAGTAAGTGAAGTGGTATCTTTAATTACACTAACAACAGTTTGAATTATTTGAGATGTATTTGCTTATTCCATTTAAGCAGCAAATTATGCTATTTATAAGGGTGAGGTTATTTTTTTTCTTCTTCTTCAAGCTGTGAAGCTTTCATTTTAGAAGATTCCCTTTCAATATTTTTTATCATAGGCAGAGGGGAGCAAATGCCTGCTGGCCCAGACAAGCAGCTCACCTCCCACCCCCATTGCTAGACCCCTGCAGTTACTTGAAGGAAAGGCAGACAAATTATAAGTACATCACAAATTGGACATTAGAAGAGTGCAATCCTAAACATGCTACCTTGAAAGTTAACTCCATCAAGATCAATAGGGCTGGCCTAATGGAAAATACAAGCTCAATTTCAGTTGAACCATAAACATATATGCTTGCGATACCTAGGCCTAGTCATTCCTAAAGACATTGCCAACTGACAACTACAACCTGATATTTAGGGGTGCAATCCCATCCAGATAGGCGGCTGCCTCTGAACTTGGAGGTGACCACCTGTCCAATGCAGGGCAGGAGAAGCACGGAGGGGATTGTTCCCTCCGTGCTTCTCCTGCCCTGCATTTTCGGCTAGACAGCAGATTGCGGCTGTCTAGCCATGGGAGGGCTGATTGGAGAAGGAGGCTGCTGTACGACACATTGGATGTGTCGTACAGGCATTTCTGCCCTCCCCACCCCGGAATGCCCCCAGACACGCCCCCTTTTGGCCACTCCACGCGCCTCTTGTGATCATGGAGGATGGGGCTGTTCCATGCTGCCTTGGAAGCAGCGTGGAGGTGGGGGGAAGTTGGTTCTCCAGGAACCAACCTCAGAGCACGGGCTCTGAGGTCGGTTCCTGGAAAACAAGATATCCTATGACTGTCTAGCTGCTGTCTAGCAGCCATAGGATTGCTCCCTATAGGCATTAAACAAGAACTATATTCGTGGAAAAAATTGGACCTTTTTGAAGCTATTCCCCAAATTATTGTTCTTATTCCAAATGATTCCCATACCACCTTCAGAGGCTAAGTTAAAAAGGTGGCAAAAGATGGTGTAGCGATACATTAATAATAGCAAATGGAGCAGGATATCTAAGGGAGCAATGTACAGGCATCAGAAGCAGGGTGGGCAGCAGATTGTTGTTGTTCAGTCGTGTCCGACTCTTCGTGACCCCATGGACCATAGCATGCCAAGCCTTCCTGTCCTCCGCTCTCTCCCGGAGCATGCTCAAGTCCATATTCATTGCATCAGTGATGCTATCTAGCCATCTCATCCTCTGCCATCCCCTTCTCCTTTTGCCTTCAGTCTTTCTCAGGATCAGGGTCTTTTCCAGAGAGTTTTCTCTTCGCATTAGGTGGACTAGTGGCCTTTCAGTTTTGCCAGCTTATCCGCATCATTTGTACGGACAAGACAGTTCCATGGGTAATAATGGAAACCACTTGTGTCATCCTCCAACATGAGGTACTCCCGTTTATGAACCTCTCAAATAAAATTTTAGCTGAAGTAAGAAATACCCTTTTCACAGCCACACTACAAATATGGAGGTCATAGGCTAAGGCCCTTGTGGCCCCTATGTCACTGTTATATGCCTTTGTAGATTATCTGGCATTCTCCCAATATAGGTCATGGAAAGAAAAGGGTTTATACCATTTACAGGACTTGTTTCCGGGGGGAAGCTGATTACTTTCGCAACCTTAGAACACATTTTCTGAGGGGAATAGCAGAACTGGATGCAAAAGATCCAAGCTGGCTCTTTCACAAAACAGCTGTATGCTAAAATGGGGTCCCAAGGACATTATGCTTTTTTGAAGAACTTTGTGTGGACAGTACTACTGCTCTGAAGAGGGCAGTATTGTCTATCTATGGATGGCTATTGTAGGATAGGTACGGTAGCTCACATGGTTTGAAAATCCAGTGGGAAATGGGCCTTCATATGCAGGTGTTAGAGGCCCAGTGGAAACAGCTTTGGCTATCCCACTCCCTCTCAAAACCATTTTGGTGCAAATCAGAGAAGCATCTTTAAAAACTGTGCATAGATTTTACCCCTATCAATTTGGCCCAAATTAACAAATTAAGGGTGCAATCCTATTGGGATAGGTGGCCGCCTCCAAACTTGGAGGCAACTGCCTATCTAATGCAGGGCAGGAGAAGCACGGAGGGGATTGTCCTCTCCGCCCTTCAGCTGCACTGCATTTGTGGCTAGACAACTGATTTTGGCTGTCTAGCTGCGAGAAGTCGGAGCGGGGGTGGTGTGGTGGACGCCAGTCGACGCATAGGACGTGTCGGAACAGCACTTCCGCCCTCCCTGCCCTGGCACGCCCTCAGGAATGCCCCATTTTCTCCGCTCTGTGCTCCTCTTTCAAGCGAGACCTGCTCCATGCTGCCTACGAGGCAGCACGGGAGGAGGTGGAGGTTGGTTCTCAGGGAACCGACCTATCCTATGGCCTAGCCACTGACTAGTGGCCATAGGATTGCGCCCTAACCTGGGCTTATCTCTGCTAAACTGAAGAGGTTGTGGGCTCAGAGGAATGTTAATACAGAGGTAGCTGGAGTGCCCAGTGGTTCTTGAATATGGGTGGGCTATAGTTCATATTTTAGATGAAATAACAAATCAAGCAGTCAACTTCTGTGCTACCTTAATTTTATTATCCATATTCATTGGTGTGACTGAACATCTGATGCACAGGGACTTAAGACTTTTATTGGCAGCTGCTCATTTGGAAGTGGTGGCTCATTGGAAGATGGGTGGAGGCCTCTCAGAATGGTGGTGGTTAGATAGGAGTGTGGGACATAGCATTATTGAAAAAAACTGACTCAAATTGATGGTGTTGAAGGGGGTGGAATACCGAGACTCGTTCATTACTGACTGGTTTCCATTTATTGAGTACATCAGTGGAAAAGCAGGGAGGCAGGGCCCACCAAACGTTCAGCATAAATTCTGGAGGGATGTATTATGACATGACTCTGAAAATGTGTTATCTGTATCTTAAATGAAAGTAGACTGTACTAAGTTGTACCTATTATAAAGTTACAATAAATAAAAAGGTTTTTTAAAAAGATCAATAGGGCTTACTTTAGAGAAAATATGTTTAGGATGGGAACATTAATATGAAATGTTATTTCTCTTTCAGAGAAACCCTGACCTTCCAGAAGTACACATTGCTTCTTCTGTGCCCCCCTGCCCAATATTTTTTTTCCTGGTGCCGCTATTATAGTTTCGAGTTCTTGTTGCCCTTAAACAGTTTCTTTTTAAATTTAGTGATGGTTGCCTATCCTATCAAATACCTATATCTGGTATCTCTAATTCCTGAAGCCTAGAAGCGTTCCACTTCCCTTCAGGCATAGTCCAGGAATTTCAGCCCCCAAAAGGCAGTGGACCTGGAAGAAATATGAAAAAACTGAAATTTGGTACATAACTGCAACTTTGCCTCCTGAACAAGGTACTAAAAGTCCTAAATAATCCCACTTGGGCAACAGCTGCCATCTTGGAGAAATGGTGGTCATTATGGGAATATAGTAAACAATCACAGTTGTGGGTTCTGTATCACCTAGGATCATAATTTTGGTGTCTACAGCGAGGTTTTTATTTACAGCAGGAAGAACATCATGGCAAGGGGGAGACCAACCTAGCCCCATACATCTACCAGAGAAGGAAGAGCTGTAGGGAACTTGTTTCACCCTTCCCTGCCGGAAGGAACACCTATAAGAACCTTGAAACTTTGAACTAGTGCCTAAGTTCTGCTTTTTTCCTCCTGCCTCCAAATCTGTTTTCCTTTTGTGTGTCATATTTTTTTATTGTAATCCTGAGGGCAAGACTGTCTCAATACTAATCTTTGTAAGCTGCTTTGAGAGCCTTTTTTGAAGGGCAGGGTAAAAAAACTGTAAATAAATAAATGTCTGTCAAAGCAAAAAGTCCTGTCCTGGACCATGGCCATTGTATGGGGCAAGCCAGAAGGAATGCTTACCCTGATGTAGTCACCTCATCTGGTGTGATTCCCATGAAGCCATCTGAAGGCTTGTTGGGAAAAAGCTGGGGCGGGGGGAATCTAGATGGGAAGAGGTATCACATGTACAAAAAAGGGTTATGTGGCCAATGATTACATGCAAAATTTGACCTCGCACAGGTCCAGCAGTGCCATGGTGTTAACCTGCTGGCTCTGGAATGGAGCTGAATGTTGAATGGTGGTAGACTGAAACCCATCCCAACATTACAGGCTACAGCTCCCCAAAACCTCCTTCACCTGGTTGCTTGCCATTGCAAGTCAGGCTGTGAAAATGCCTGTGAGTGTTTTTTGTGCTGTCATTGCTGCAGTAATAGACCTGAAGTGAAAGAGGAGGTAGCGCACAATGATAACATTCAGAATGAGATTTCCAATGAAAACCCTCAGGATGACATTCCTAATGAAAACCCTCAGGATGACATTCCTAATGAAAACCCTCAGAAAGAATTTCTCCTGATGAAAAGCTTGAGGTTGACATTACTTACACTCTATGCCAACCATATGGCATAGAGTGAAATAATCAAGGAATGTATCATCTCACAGGATTTGATTGTTTGCTGAAGTAAAATGTTGAATTTAGATAAAAGTGCCCATGCAAGCTTTCAAATTAGTATTGGTCAAATGTTACCATTCAACCGCACCCCAGACATGAAATGCAGATTAAAATTTGGACAAAATTTGAAAGAAAACATTGATTTGTAGATTTCACTGCATAAGACTTCATTTGTTTAAATTTAGACATTAATGTAGACATTAAATGTAGACATTAGAACCTTGGTGTAGATCCCATGGTGTGGTTGTTTATTGTTGCAGTAGCCTTATTGGTGGCCATTTTTTGGAATCCTAACTAGCAAACAAAATTTTAGCAGAGGTCATAAACAGAATTCTTGACACCAAAAATCTGGTTGTAGACACTGAAGTCATGGTCCTAGGTGGTACAGAACCCACACTACTGATTTTCCCCTTTCTCCTAAGTAGTTCTCCCTTATTTACTTGATTACTAGCTATGTATTCTCCTCTCCCCCATCACAAATTTGTCCAAGAATGAAATTTACCCATTACCCCTCCCCTCCCCCTGTCACCTTGCCCTGTGTTTTCTGAATTCACACATCACTGTATCAGTCTGGAAACCTCTCGAGTTAGGGTGCTGTGGGACTGAATTTTTTATGTCTACAGAACAGTGACACCGGAGTTTCTAATTCACTATTTCTATGTCTATTCATATGGCGAAGATAGACCCAGTTCCATACATTCATTCAGCGATCTTGGTGGCCACCTGAAATGCAACTGCATGGAGTGTCACATGAATGGTTTATATGAGCAGCTCCATCAGGCAAAAGGAAGCGAAGCTGCATTTGGCATGGTTAAAAGGATGCAGACTTATATAGGGAGCAGTGCAAATGAACTGCTTCCTCTCTCATGGGGTTTCATTTCAAGCAACTCCATGTTCAAGTTTCTTGAATGTAAGAACTGATCCCAAATGGAAGTAAAACATGGAGCAAAAGGAAGTGAATACCTCCAAAGTGTGCACCCCTACATCTGCTTTGATCATTCAAAAATTGAACCGTGAGCAGTTAGGAGATGATGGACTACTTTCTCCTGAATAATCTTTATGGAACATTTAACAGTGGCACACTGCCTGAATACACAAACAAAGCAATGGTGTAAAACATGGGTGGACAATTTGTGGCCTTCCAGATATTGTTGGATTGCAAATCCCATTATCCCTCACCACTGGCTATGGTGACTGGGGTTGACAAGAGTGGAAGTCCAACTACATCTAGAGGACAAATTGCTCATCCTTGATCTAAAAGGTATATGATTAGGCTTTTCCAATGTGAGACTTGATCTATGATAATATGATTATTAGATTTTGCATGCAGAAGGTCCTTGGTTCAATCCCTGACATCACCAGGTATAGGAAAGAATTCTGTCTGAAACCCACTGCCAGTCAGTGTCAATAATACTGGATGGATCAATGGTCTGGTTCTGTATAAGGTAACTTTCTATGTTCCCATACAGGTGCAGTCCTATGCAGGTTTAGACAGGAAAAAAGTCCCACAACTCCCACCATTCCCCAGCCAGTCATGCTGGGAGTTGTTTATAGACAGAAAAAAGTCCTACATGCATCAGATTGTGCCCTAAGCTATGTTGGACAGGGGCCTATTATCTTATTTCCAGCTCTTTTAGATACTCTGGGAGTTACTGGAGGATAGGGTTTTTTTGACACAAAATTGGGAAGGATAGCTAATACTTTGGAAGACAGAAACAAAATTCAAAGTGATCTGGATAGACTGGAGCGCTGGGCAGAAAACAACAGAAGGACATTTAATAGGGATAAATGCCAAGTTCTGCACCTAGGAAAAAGAAACCAAATGCACAGTTACAAAATGGGGGATACGTGGCTCAACAACACTACAAGCGAGAAAGATCTTGGAATTGTTGTCGCTCACAAGCTGAATATGAGCCAACAATGGGATGTGGCTGCAAAAAAGGCAAATGCTCTTTTGGGCTGCATTACTAGAAGCATAGCTTCCAAATCCCAGGAAGTACTAGTTCCCCTCTACTCAGCACTGGTTAGGCCTCATCTGGAGTACTGTGTCCAGTTCTGGGCACCACACTTGAAGAAGGATGCAGACAAACTGGAGAGGGTTCAGACGAGGGCAACAAAGATGATCAAGGGACTGGAAACAAAGCCCTATGAAGAGAGACTGCAAGAACTGGGCATGTTTAGCCTTGAGAAGAGAAGACTGAGGGGAGATATGATAGCACTCTTCAAGTACTTGAAAGGTTGTCACAGAGAAGAAGGCCAGGATCTCTTCTTGATCATCCCAGAGTGCAGGACACGGAATAACGGGCTCAAGTTACAGGAAGCCAGATTCCGGCTGAACATCAGGAAAAACGTCCTGACTGTTAGAGCAATACGACAATGGAACCAATGACCTAGGGAGGTGGTGGGCTCTCCCACACTGGAGGCATTCAAGGTGAGGCTGGACAGCCATCTGTCAGGGATGCTCTGACTTGGATTCCTGCATTGAGCAGGGGGTTGGACTCGATGGCCTTGCAGGCCCCTTCCAACCCTACTATTCTATGACTATTCTAGGGTGTAACTTCCATACCCCAAACATCAATAACGGCCAACTGTTTCATTTCCTCATTTGCTCCAGCAGCTATGAAACATTCCTAGAGGTCTCCTTCCTCCTCAAATGTAAGAGTAAGAGGTTTTGCCTTAACACACACCTGTCCCCAAACTCCAAAGCCCGGCAATTCTGACCGAGTTCATTTACGCATATTCAGGAGTTCATTTCCTTTGTGAAAGGCGGGGGGAGGGGGAGCTTCTATCTAAAAAATGGACAAGCTACCTTGAGGTATCCTCCCACCGGTTCTCTGTAATAAAATGACACATAAAAAAGGCGATCGAGTCTTGGGACGATAGAATGTACTTTATTACTTAAGACTGCCGGTGCAGGATTCGCCTTTTTGAATGCTTCCCCCTCGACCCCGCAATTAGAAAAATAGCACCGCACGGAAAAGGCTGGCCTAGAACCTTTGGGCAAAATCCAACGTAAGCCCTACTTGGAGCAGACCTATTGAAATAAACGGAACTTACGTTAGCCACGACCAACTTATGCCCCATTCATTTCCATGGGTTTACTCCAAGTCGGATTTTATGTCGGATCTTGCGCTTTCTCTCCGATATGCTCGGGTGTGTGTGTGTGTTTTACTTACCATGAGCTGCTGTCACTGGGTTAGCGTAGGGGAGCAAAAAAACAAAACAAAAGGTGTCTCCTCGCCTGCAGCGGCTCAGGGCAGTCTCCTCTTGCTCCCTCAAGGTCCTAAGCTCTCAGCTCCGCTACTTGTGTGCAGAGCTGGCCGGGGTTCAACTTCGCTCTCCCGCTGCCGAGGAACGTGCCAGCGAGCGCCTGAGCCACCGCGAGGGAGGCAGCTCGGCCCGCGCCGCGCCCCGAGGCCTCCCCAAGGAGCGGCGGAGGCAGCGGCCGAGCCCGCCCCTCTCCCAGCCTCCACCGCGGCGTCCCCTTCCTCCTCCTCCCCACTTCCCCAGTTCCCATCCTCGAGCAAGGCGGCGCTGGAGCTTCGGTTGCCGCCGCCTCCGCCGCCGCCTCTCAGGCGCCAAGAGCGGGGAAGCCTTCAGCGGCTCCGGCGCTGCTTCTGAGGGGGCGACGAGGCTGTGCTGTGCTGTGCTGCGCTGCAGCTCGCCGCCGCCGGAGAAGTGACAAGAGGAGCTACAAAGGAGCGCCGGCGGCGGAGCCTGTGCTGCCAGCGGAGTCGCCATGAGCTGGGGCACGGAGCTGTGGGTGAGTCCCCCGCTTGCTCTGCATTGTGTCTGGGAGCCGCACCCGGCCACCCTCCGTCGGCAGAGGGAAGGGGTGGGGGGCTGCCTGTGCCGGCTCCTCCTGGGGGGGGCACGGCCACTCGCCCCGCGATGCCCCTTGGAGTGTGCCGTGCCGTGGCGCGGCGAAGGCGCGGGGGGACGCGCGTTTGGACGGCTTTGTTGAGAGGAGTGTTGGAAGCGCCGGGGGGGGGGGGAGGAGACTCGAGTTGGTCGCTGGGGGGACGGGCGGGTGGCGGGGAAACGGTGGTCAGGATAAGTCCCGTGCATTGGAAAGGAGGGGCGGGGCTCCAGAGAAGCAGGAATGCTGATTTTATATCTATGTCTGTATATCTGTATGCATCTAGGGGCTGGGTACCGCGTCTGGCTAGGGCTGCCCGGCGGGGGTTAGCTGCATCGTGCTTGCGCCGTAACCCACTCCATCGCGGTCTCCGTTGGTACATAAAGGACACCCCTTGTTTCAGGACCCGCCGGCTCTCTGGAGAGCAATCGAGCAGGCGAGGCCACAGCATCAGCGCTGCCCCTCCTTTGGGGAGGGGGTTTGATCTGGTTTGCCTTGTCACGCAGGCTTTCTTTCTTTCTCAGACAAAGAAAAGGTGCCTGGACGCGGGGGCAGTAGTGATATATTAATGCAGGCCTGGTGAGGTAAGCCGGCGACTGTGTGCACAGTTTGTGTGCGCTTCCTCTTAAGAAAGAAAATAAAGGTGAAAAGGTCTTTCAGGTTTGCTGAGTTCCCTTTGGTGCGTGAGTCAGCTGTGCCTTGGTTGGATCCTGCTTTACGAGCTTCAGACAATGCTGGGCTACTCGGGAATGGCTACCAGCAACGAAGAAAGGAGGTGTCTTGGCTAGGCAGTCGAAGTGAGGTATTTGTTTAGGGGGCTGTAATCTTGCAAATAGACTGTGAAGACTGCTAGCTAACGTGCGGTCAAGCCTTAATTTATGTTTAATTGAGCTTGAGGGCTAAACTGAGAGGAATTGTTGATTGCAACCTTATTGTTTTAGGTTAGGCAGACGAGTCTGTCTAACTGAGTCGCTGGGAAACCCATATATTAACATTCTTGGTGCAGCAAATTCTCCGTTTGTTATTACAATTTCTTCTTTCTTGGTAGTTGAGAAGCAGGTAAGAGGTTCATCTTGTAGTCTGTGTACATGCTGTTTTTTTCTTGAAAAACCCATTACTAGAGCTTATTGATGGCAACAATATGGGGAAGCCAAAGTACACAGAGCTCCATAGAGCCAACAATAACATAACATGGTGCCTAAGGCACCAGTTGCCACTGGTGTGTTCTACAGATGAGGACTCTCCCTATTGGTTAAATAAATGGATGGACAGTAGTAGGAGACTCCAGGGGGAAATAATAATCTTGAGGCCCAATTGTGAACCATAGTGGTTGGTGCATGATATTTGTTGAACAAAGGTGATGGAGAGTTGTTATAAAATATGATTCTACTGTGCATGTGACCAGTTAGTAAATCATTTAGTGCCTCTGCTTGTATATAGTCCCAGCTTGATTGGAGCTTTGACATTGGCTTCAATAGACCACAGATAATTTTTTTTCATATACAGTAGTATTCAAGGAAGCTCTTTAAATAGTTACTTGTATATCAAATGGTGATGCACACTGTTTGCAAACACATTAACAAAAATTTGTCAGAATGCAAAAAAATTAAATACTGAAGATATTCATGTTTTTGAAAAAAAGACTTCCTAACATGTGATATTATGAGTTTTTTGTTCCTATAGCCTGCTTGTGACTTTTAAGATTATGTTGTATTGTATTCTGTTGGTTTGAAAATAAAATATTTACTTTAGATATATACAGGCTGCCTCAGTAAAGGTTTATGCTTTCATGCTCCTTCAGTGAATCACCTTTAAATGTGAGCATACCTGACTCCAGTATAGCACTTTATAGCAGGTATTATTCAGAAGAAACACTGTAAACCTGTATGCATTTGTGTGACTTCTTGACTTCTTAAATATGTAATTACCCAGGCCTTTCAGGTTTTCTTACCTTAATAAAAACTACAATAATATCATTGGGCTGGTTTGAGTGTATGAGAATGAGTTCTGGGCTTGTGAGCTTCCTCCCCTCCCCTCCCCTCTCCTCTTGCCCTCCATGAGGAGGAGTTCGAAAGCTTTTGCTTTTAGATAAACTGCAGGTTGTCTTGTCGTTCAAACCTGGACAAACTGTAGTTAACTGTAATTGTAGTTAGTGGAAAAAAGACAATCCATAGCTTATGAAACTGGCTTGTTTTCACTAACCATAATTAAGATTAATCATAGTTTAGTGGTCAGACAACACACTAAACTGGTTAATCTAAAATGGAAAAAGAAATTTCTGATCTCATGGCTTCTCTGGAGGAGGGCAGGAGAATATGTGAGCCAAAGCTTACCTAGGCTTGTTCTCTAATGCTAAACTGTGGTTTAGCGTTATGTTAGAATGTAGCCATTTTGTTGCTCTTCTGGATTAAAGCCAACCTAGAAAAATCTTTTTGAAGAACAGGTTATAAATAAATTATTTTTTAAAACAACGTCTTAATGTATGCTGTGCTGAATGAAGACTGTATTGGATTCTAAATACTTAGCTTCAAATAAATTAATAGCCTTATAGCCCAACTTGCTGTACAAAATACCCCGCAAAGTGGTATATTTTAAAGTGGCACAAAAATAATGCTTCCCACTCCTCCTGCTGGCTTGGCAACTGCCTTGGGCTGTCAGACTCTCTTGACCTATGCAGATGAGGTGCTAATATATTCCTTTACAAAGCCTTGTCCTGTCTTGTGTTTTCTCAGACCTTAAGAGTGCATCATTTTGTGTCAATACCTCACATACCATATTGCTGCTAAATTAATATTGGGTAAAATGGGTAGTGGGGCCGCGGTGGCTTAGTGGTTAAGACGCTGAACTACAGACTGGAAGGTCGGCAGGTCAGCAGTTCGAGACCCGAGTGCTGCGTGACGGAGTGAGCTCCCATCTTCAGTCCCAGCTCCTGCCAACCTAGCAGTTCGAGAGCAAGAAATTGCAAGTAGATAAATAGGTACTGCCTCGGCGGGAAAGGTAACAGCGTTCCGTGCACCTCGGTGTTCAGTCATGCCGGCCACATGACCACGGAAGCGTCTTCGGACAGCGCTGGCTCTTCGGCTTATAAACGGGGATGAGCACCGCACCCTAGAGTCGGACATGACTGGTTGGGGACACCTTTACCTTTTTTTTAAAAAAAAATGGGTAGTAAAGCTATTCTAATGTTTGCAATTTTAATTGAAAGCAGAAAAATATTTAATTCCAACAAAAATTACTTTTATATTTAAGTTACTGTATGTTGAACATGTATTAAATGAAGCTTCTATAAAAGCAGATATTAAATGAAACATCTATATTGGAAAAAAATAAACCTAGGTGAGTAAATAAGTAAACCTAGGTGAGTAACCTAGGTTTGTAACCTGTAATATCACCCACCAAATGCAAATGCTTTCTGCTGCCAGTGCCACTGCTTCTGTTGTGTATGTCCTCAGACAGAGTTACCTGCTTTTTCCTAGAATACTGGCTGCATTCTCTGTTAGGTGCTGCAGTAACCAACCAGTAGTACAGAAAGCTTCTGTTTTGTATCAGTGGTAAAAGCAAGTAGGAATGGACAGTTGCAGAATTCCAGTAAAGCATTTCACCCATAGTAACCGCTGAGTCTAGAGTACTGGCAAAAGATTGAGGTTTCTAGGGAACACGTAATCCACTTTCATTATTGGTCTAATTGAGACCAAGGTATAATTTAAATCTTGAGCCCTAAAGATAGTTACTCGTGCAGATGTGCCATTGGGCTTAAGCATGTGTATCTAGTGCAGCATTATAGCCCTAAAGTTCCTGTATAAAATAAAGAAGGGAAGTGGTGTCCCAAAGTAATATAATTGTCTAAATATATGTGATCAATGGAACTAATAAACTTGAATTGTATACTAGGAAGAGAACTCATGGTTTATTTTGGGTTGTGAACTCTGGGTTGTTCATGATTAACAACCCAGAGTTAAATCATAGTGCAGGGTTTGCACATGATAAGAACCCACAATTCCACAACTACCCAAGATTCAACATCAGCCCGTACTCTGGGTTGTCATTACATGCAAGCCACGTCATACTCAAGCCATACTCTGGGTTACTGTTACGTGCGAATGAGGCTATACTCTGGGTTGTTGTTCAGCTAATATTTATCATGCTGAGTAATATTTATCCTTTATTTTGAAAGACTTTGATTAAAAGATATGCTTCATGAGGGTAAACTTATCCCACTATATTTTGTTTTATTGATACAAATACCTATTTTATCCAATGTAGAAAATACATTTCTACTTTTAATTGTTTGCTATTTAAAAAGGCATATCCTTTTTATGTGGTTAAGGTTTGCATGTCGGAGCTCTTGAAATTACTGAGACTTTCTAACACCCCCCAAACCCCACTGGAACTATCTCAGTGGTAAATAAATGTAGGAGGGTGGGGCACTAATAGAATAAATATTAAAAAAGGGGAGAGAAATCCAAAGCAATATTTATTGAAAAGTAATAGTTGTTTTTGAGCAAAAACTCTTCTTCAGAGGCGTACTGTTATTAGAATGTACATGCTTAGAGAATAGAGGGTCTTTGGGCAATTATTCCCCTTCAAAAGAGCTGTTGAACTTAAGAACGGTTTAGTATGTTTGCTCCAGCAATGTATAATTGATATTACAAATTAAGATACAGAAAACTCTAATGTTGAGTGATTTCAGACTATTTCTATTTAAGTGTATCTGCCCTGGCCCCTGAATCCAGTTTTTCTCTTCCCAAACAAGCAGGTATTTAGCCAACCAGTTATGTGGCTTCCTGTTCAGTGTCTAGAACTGCATACATGGCAACCTTTTGTGAAAGCTGCTTGTTTTGTATATTGGCTATATTGCCTGGAGAGCCTCCAGGTTGGTGCTAGCTGCCACAAAATAGTTGCTCATCCACATGACAGGCTGCTTATATGTGTTAACAGCCTCCAAATGGAGCCACTGCAATATGTAAGCATTTGCTGGCAGCCTCTACAGAGCTGCTAAAGGGCCTCTTCAAACATTTAGGCATGTTTCAGAAGACTAGCTGACATTTATAACCTTGCTGTGTAGTAGCTGCATCCAGTGGTTAGCTGGTTGTCTGAAGCAACTAGCAATGTTAATTTCACTATGCCTGTACTATCCTACATCTCCATGGGATAGTTTGTTGCTCCAGACTACCAGCTCCCTTCGTGCGTACTGCAGTTGAGCAGAAGAGACTAAGCAATGCATTCTTTCAGAACTCATTGTAAAATCTTCTAGTCTACTATTTTTTCTGACAATATATTTGGAAAAGAAAAATGCAGCCACTGTAACTCTATCAGTTTCTTTAGGATTGGTCTCTCAGAATAGGGAGCTGTAATGGAATGTAGTTGTGGCTGAAAAATCTATCTGCCACGTGTTGCAGAATGTTATGACTAGGTTTAATGTAAGGTTGTTTTTTTAATGCTCTTCAGTACACGTGTTACCTTTCTAGTGGGGTTTCTTATCTATTTCGTGCAGATGCTTTCAGACTTTGACCGATTCTCAGATAAAAGCATTCTCTTCAGGTTCTGTAATGGAACTGGCTACTTCAGTTGTAGATAGGTACAAAAAGCCAACAAAAATGTTACCGGTCTTCCTGCCCATATGCATTGTAGGGCAGCTTGAGTGACAAGTTAGGCGAGTTATTTGCCTTGAAGGAACTGTTATTCCCTCCAGATGAGTTGGCAAATGGCTAACTGTAAAGTTGCTGTACTCTAGAATTGTAAGTTTTGTTCAGGCATGAAAATTAAAAGGTCTTACTAGGGCAATTGCTGTTCCAACTGAATTTAGCTTTACTTAACAATGTTAGTCAATATATTTCCAGCATTAGTTCATGGACATCTGACATTTGGTCCTGTTTCCAGAGAAAGTGAATCATTAGTCTTGAGAATTTTTTTCATGGTTAGTTAAGTTTTCCAGATTGGAAACAATATTCCAGTAATTTTCAGATAGATTATCTGCTGAAATAAATACTCTTCCAGTATCTTTTATGAATCTATCTCCAGCTTTGTTAATATAAAGACTGCCTAGTTGAACTCTACTTTTGTTTTCCACCAACCAAGAAACCTGTCTGTTTCACCCTGGACGTTGAACGTTTTGAGTTAACAGCTCGATTTTATATTTTTTAAAATGTAGGGTTTACAGTTATCTGAGATTTTCTTCTACCCAGTCATCCTAGGGGGTCCTGAAATCATCACATCACCTGTCAGAGCCCAGTTTGAATGTCTGCAACCCTTCCTCCTCCTCATCTTAAGACTCTGACCATGCAGGCATCCTGGCTACAACATCTAGTCGGCCTTTCTGTCTCTCCCCCACTCCCCCATTTCTGCTTTTCGTAACATCTTGCCTGATGAAGAGATTTGGAGATCTCAAAAGCTTGCACATTTTTTGTGGATCTTTGAGTTGACCTAATAAAGGTATTACACTATATGGATTTAGGAATTTATGTAGCATAATAGTTCCCCAAACTATTTGAAAGGTGGCAGTGCTGTTGAGCATTTAATAGTTTTCAAAATGACATCTGTTTTTATTTACTAAAACCATGTTGATGTCATGGGCAGGGGGAAAGATTTCCCAAGAATTAAAGATTTCTTCAAATAATCTGCCTGTCAAAATATCCAAGCTGGAGGTGAAAGAGGAGAATACAATCTAGGAACAGAAGTGAATCATTATCAGATTGCTGTGACTCTGAATGATTAATAGCTCTTCAAGCAACAGTTTGGAGAGTGGAGTTCCATTTCTACTCTTTGAAAGCTAAAATGAGAATGTATTTGAAAGTTAAGGTGTTGTCACACCTTAAAGTCTAACTAGTTGTTGGTGGAATGAGCTTTCATAGTCCAGAGTCTCTTTCATCAGATGCATGAAATGCTAAAGTAGTGCTGGATTTATCTATACATACATGGATTAAGATCTAATGGAGGAAAATCCAAATTAGACTGAGATCAGAAAATAGCGGAAATGCAAATAATAATTCTGATAGCTCGCTTTGTGAATGTTTGTTGAGTTCCAAAGGGCCACATAGCGTTCTTTGTGTATACTGAAGCTCTTACGCACCCTCACTCCCATAATTATTGCTACAGTCGCTTGTACTCTGAAAAGCCACTCCTGAATATTAGACCAACCATGGTGGCATTGAGTGCATTGGGAAAAGCTGGAGCAAGAAGATGAAATCAGCAATCCCTTCATGTGCATGCAGGAGATTCTTAAGCAAGTGTAACAGGCTTTTTCAATCCCAGCCATTATCTGCATTTGCTGACATATCAGCACGAATACCAAAGAATTGCTAGTTACACCAAATTGGGGGGATGGGGGATATGAAGCTTGCTGGTTGATCTCGGGCCAGTCATTCTCTGTGTCTCAGCCTAAACTACCTCAAAGGGTTATAAAATGGGGATGAGAGAACCATGTATGCCACCTTGAGTTCAATGGAGGAAAGGGGGCTATGAATGCAAAATAAAGAACCAATCCTATGGCTGCTAGTCAGTGGCTAGACGGCCATAGGATACGTTGGTTTCCAGGAAGCGACCTCGGAGCCCACGCTCTTGAGTTCAGTTCCTGGAGAACTGACCCCCCCCCCTGCTCCCATGCTGCCTTGCAGACAGCTTGGAACAGCTGCACACTCCACTCTTGGAAGGGGCGCACGGAGCGTCGAAAATGGGGTGTTTCAGGGGGGCATTCCTGGGCGGGGAAGCCAGAAATGCCAGTACGACACCTCCTATGCATTGTCCAGCTGCCGCTTCCCCTGCTCCGCCTTCCCGCAGCTAGAGAGCCAAAATCAGCTGCCTAGCTGCAAATGCAGGGTGGCTGAAGTGCAAAGAGGATGACCCCCTCTGCGCTTCTCCTGCCCTGCATTGGATAGGCGGTTGCCTCCGAGTTTGGAGGCAGCCGCCTGTCCCCATAGAATTGTGCCCTAAATGGCAGAAAAGTATTAGCAGGTGAAACATATATTATTCTTGTGAATTTTGCATACCATAAACAATATTTACAGTGCTCTCAGTTATTCCCAGTATTATGTCAAGTGAGGAAAAGGCAATATTATATATTCCCACTGGATGCTTTCTGTCGAGTCTTAGGAGATCAGGCTATAAAGTGAAACCTTAATTCACTATTATAGTAGACCTGAGAACCTGTTGGAAGGTGCAGTATAAATCCCTTAAATAAAATAAATATTGTGGCAAACTTACTCTGAGGGGAGCCTTATGAGCTGGGATAATTTTTTTGAAGGGGAAATCCCCACTTCATAACTCCTTCAGTTTTTAGCATGACATGCTATTAATGAATTCATTGCTGTGCATGCAGTGAGGTTACACTTCATCCCAATTCAGTGGGATGGCAGAAAGTTTGTGTACTCATCCTTTTTGATAATTGTCAGTTCTTGCAAATGGAGAAAAGGGGGAAATAGCGGAAGCAATTTCGTTAAATGCTAAACCTCGCTAATGAATTGTATTGCCAAGTACAATTGGTTCCCCAATACGTAAAATCTTGGCTGATCTTTGTAGCTGTAGTTTGGTCCAGAATGAATGTGACATCAGCATCTACTCTGTTTCTGCATGATCCCTGGTGAAATGAAAGTTGTGCAGCAGAAATGGGAGGATGGCTCCTTGCATATTTCCAGTCACAAAAATGGTGCTTCCTTAAAAAAAAAAAAAAATTAGACTAGTAAACTAAAGACATTTGCTCATACTTCACATGAAAAAATCTTGTTGTTCAGTCGTTATGTCGTGTCTGACTCTTCGTGACCCCATGGACCACAGCACGCCAGGCCCTCCTGTCCTCCGCTCTCTCCTGGAATGTGCTCAGGTTCATATTCATTGCATTGGTGATGCTATCTAGCCATCACATCCTCTGCCGTCCCCTTCTCCTTTTGCCTTCAGTTTTTCCCAGCATCAGGGTCTTTTCCAGTGACTTTTCTCTTCGCATTAGGTGGCCAAAATATTGGAGCTTCAGCTTCAGTATCTGTCCTTCCAATGAGCACTCAGGGTTGATTTCCTTTAGGATCGACTGATTGGACCTCCTTGCAGTCCAGGGGACTCGTAAGAGTCTTCTCCAGCACCACAGTTCAAAGGCATCAATTCTACGGCGCTCAGCCTTCCTTAGAGTCCAGCTCTCACAGCCATACATTACTACTGGGAAAACCATAGCTTTGATTATACGGACCTTTGTCGGCAAGTTGATGTCTCTGCTTCTTACTATGCTGTCTAGGTTTGCCATAGCTTTCCTCCCAAGGAGCAAGCGTCTTTTAATTTCATGGCTACAGTCACCGTCTGAGGTGATCTTGGAGCCCAAGAAAGTAAAATCTGTCACTGCTTCCATTTCTTCCCCTTCCATATGCCAGGAAGTGATGGGGCCAGATGCCATGATCTTCGTTTTTTTAATGTTGAGTTTCAAACCAGCTTTTGCACTCTCCATTTTCACCCTCAACAAGAGGCTCTTTAGATCTTCTTCGCTTTCTGCCATGAGGGTGGTATCGTCTGCGTATCTGAGGTTGATAAAGGAGATAATTCTCCTGTCAATCTTAATTCCAACCTGTAATTCATAACTCTAAAACATGGTTTTCTTGCTTTTGCTCTGTGTACAAAGAAAGGAAGCTGTTCATTATCACATTTATTAATTAAATGTTCTCTACAGTACTCAAGAGAGAGAGAGACACTTCTTTACAATAAGTATCGAGCATTAGCACATGAAAATGCTATCCATTTCAATAAACTGGTTTGCCTTTTGATACATAGTACTTGCTCCTTAATACTTCTGCATATCAAATATTTGCTGAACAGGGAGGGACCGTTTAAATCATGTAGCACAGACTGGTACTCAACAAATATGCTTAATGGATGCTCCAGTCTAACAGAAACACTATTCCCACCCCTACCCCATCACGGTATAGCACACTGAAAACACCTCCACATTACTATGCACGGAAGGCACCAATCATTGTATGAAGATTACCTGGATAAATCCATGATATTTCTGAACCTATGCAAAACTACATATTCCTTCCATGCTAAACCAGTGCACGTATTTCCTTCATGTAAAACCAGAAAGAGACCATAGTGCTGTCTCCTGTACAATCCTCCTTGGTGTTGTGGGTAAGAAGTCTGCATGGAGATCCCAAAGGTGCCCAGGAGAAGGAACTGAGTGGTAACTATACATCCACACAGATAAATTCCATAACTCTGAGCATTTGTATTGCGGCCGGGGTGTGTGTGTGTGTGTGTCAGCATTTTGTATGGGAGAAAGATGGGGACTATATGCACAAAGAATAATGAAAGATGCAACTGTAAGGCAGCACTGTGAACTGTTCAGTGGAATAGGTCATTGTAAGGAGATGGGGTTAAACCCTGTTCCTGGAGATGTGAATGTGGCTTCCATGCAGCGAAGTCTAACTTTCGGAAGTCTTGCTAGCACCTGTAATTTCGGATAAAAAAGGCAGTGAGTCCACAACCCAGTTCTCCCGCTCCATAAAACAATGTTCTAAACACACAACCCCAAGAGCAGACAGAAGGAAGATCCATGACAGGTTCTTTTGTAGCTATTTAGGGCCAAGTGCATGATTTGCCTACTTCTGTCTTTCATCTTCCTTTAGGGAAGGCAAGATGCAGGACAGGGTTAAAATGGCAGCTATCTTTAGTCCTTGTTCAAGAAGCCAGTTTTTAATGTAAACTCCCTGGCCAGCCATGAACTAGCTTCTGATTTACTGTTGGGGCAAAGCAGTAGAGTGAGCTTCTCAGTTTGCCTAAGTTATGGCTTACTTGATTGAACAGTGTCAGCTACCTGGATTTGTGCTGGTCATTGAGCGATGAACAGACATATGTGAAAGTGAATGTATGCTAAGGTATCACCTTCTCTTGTTAGACTTTTATAAAACCAGGTCTTACCTGTTTTGTTAATGCCGCTACAGTTGTGCAATGATTTTAAAAATGTTTTTTTCTAGTTTGTTGGGAATTACTTATTGCTAATTTTTCTTGTTGCAATGGATTGGCACCAGACTTAGTCATATGGGTTGGATCCAGGGTTCCACCCCCAAGGAAGCACTTCTAAGGAGATTTCCACTCAGGATGCTCAGCTGGTGGGAAGGAGGAGGAAGCAATTTTTACTAATTTCCCTCCTTCTTCTACAGCCTCCAGTGTCATATCTTGGTGTTCTAGAGGATTCCGCAACTCTCTGAAGGATATTTTTGGAGGACATAGGGGATTAAATTAATGTTAGGCTCTCAATTAAGTTTTATAAACAATATAAATAATCAACACTAAACTATTCCAGTAATGTTATAGATTTCTCTGCTCACCTTAATTATTATTCACTCTCTGATTACAAACCACATTTTCTTACAGCATTACAGCTTGTTCTTACAGCTTGTTCTTACTTGATTGAGAACTTAGGAGCCAGTTTGTACGTAATGACAGCCCATCAGTTAAACAATCCATGGGCTGTTGTGCATGAGGGGGAGAGAGTGGGCGCACTGCTTGCAGCGCGCCTGCCACTTCCACTTCTAATCAACAGTGGGCCCATGCATAGGTTGTTGAGCGTGCTGTGTGAACCTGTGTGCTGTCTTAGGAGCTAAACAACCCAGGTTAAGACGCTGAACTGCAGACTGGAAGGTCGGCAGGACAGCAGTTCGAGACCCAAGTGCTGCATGACGGAGTGAGCGCCCGTCTTCAGTCCCAGCTTCTGCCAACCTAGCAGTTCGAAAGCAAGAAATTGCAAGTAGATAAATAGGTACTGCCTCGGCGGGAAAGGTAACAGCGTTCCGTGCACCTCGGTGTTCAGTCATGCCGGCCACATGACCACGGAAGCATCTTCAGACAGCGCTGGCTCTTCGGCTTAGAAACGGGGATGAGCACCGCACCCTAGAGTCGGACACGACTGGTTGGGGATACCTTTACCTTTACCTTTTAGGCATTATGTTGGCCTTGAACTGGGCAGACATTTATGCAAATCCGCTCAGCCAATGAATAGTGACCTTGGTCGCTATTTCTTAGGTTAAGCTATCTCAAAGGGTGGTTCTTAGGATCAATGGGATAATCTCATGAACACCATCTTGAGCTGTATAAATATGATAAATGCACTATGTAAACTGCATATGTTGTATTAAGCATTAAGAGGCGTTTAGAATTAGGACCATCTTGCTGAAGCTTATCAGTCTGCTTCCACTAAAGCTCACGTAGTTATTTTTTTTCTTGATTTCATGGCTTTCTTTGTTAGTGTGCACATTCAAACCATAGCCTGCTAGTTCCAGTATGCCATATTATAATGTGGGCACATTGGCTGACCTCCACAGTCTCTTTTACGAACCAGAAAAATGCTCTGTGCCTGTAATGGGAAAGTCCTGTACCTGTACAGAATATTTTCCAAACAGATAAGAATGGGAAGCACCTGTGTGTGTGCGTATGTAGCTCTGTTTGTGTCTGAGCTCCTACAGAGCTTTATATTTTTAATAAATCCTTGACTAGAATACTGTTTGTTTGTGTTCTTGTACTGACGAGCTAGGGTTATTTTAATCAAATGTATAGTTTCGTTAAATGTAAGCAATTCAGGCTATAGTAGTTGTTGGGTATAATTGGTGGTAGCATAGCTAATATCACAGCAGTTGATTAAATATTAAATGGAACTACTTGTTTCAGCATTATGTTTGCTGACTTAGCTCCACAGTAAGAAACAGATCTGCTCTTCAAAATATATGATCAATACAAATTTGTACAACATAGATTAAAGTAGCACTTTTTTGAACTAGTCTCTCTCAACCTAGCAGACAATTCCCAAAACAAAGACAGGCTGCCAAAAAGACAGTTGAGAATTTTCACTGTGGACTTGGAAAGCATTTTGCACTTTTACACATTGGCATAAAGTGGGAAATTTACTGTAGATCAGCCCAAACATGACTATTAGAGCATTGTTCTGGATACGAGTGGTTTCTTGCCTATTCAGTACTTCAGCTGGATGTGGGAGAGGTAAAGACATTGTTAAGATGAGGGACAAAGCTTTTCAAGTTGGAAGGAGTATTTCATTTTGCTGTTTCTAGTCCAAAACCTAATCTTAAGAGATCTTTTAAGGAATGTTTTAGTCTCTGCAGTGATTAATATCTGCAGCAGTATTTTCCCTCTTACTCTTTTAAAAGAATGCAGAGATAATTGGAATTGCTGACCGCATGTCTGTCTATCCTTTAATGTGGATATTGATCTCCATGGTGGTGGAGGGACCTATCTAAAATGGGCTGGCATAACTGCATTTGGCCTAGTAGATCAGAATCCCGCTAGTCATGTTCTGTGGACCATTAAGTGTGTATAGGTGGGGCTTAGTGGGAAATAAATGGACAGGACTACACTGAAAAAAGAAAAGAGAATTGAACAAACCAAACTGTCTGGCTGTTAAATGTGTGCATATTTACTTGATTAGCATTAATAACTCCCCCAGGCTAATTACAGCTGATTCAGAAAAACTCCCCCAGGCTAATTACAGCTGATTTGAGCTGGCTGGGCCTGAGTTCCCTGGGAATACTCTTATCTGCCCAGCTCTGATGCAGGGCATCAGTGCCCTGGCAGTGCCACCTTTAGTGGGGTCACCCCTTTGGGGGGAGCAGCAAGGGCCACCCCCCTAGAACCGGGTTGACTGGTTTTGCAGCTTTTATATGTGGGGGTTGTTTGTTTGTTTAGGATCCTCTTATGTGCCTGGGAGAGAGGTCATATGGCCAAGTTGGGGTACTTGAGGGGCCCCCAATTAGGCTGGTTATGGGTCAAGGGAGATATGGTGTTGGGAGGAAGGCTAGCCAGGTTAGAGGAACTTGGCCCAGACAGTTAATGGCTATGCTGTGTTCTGGCCCTTCCCCTAGCCACAGGCATGGTGGTTGCCCTATTAGCCTGCCCTCAGGTCTCTGGATGCTGCTGTTAAATGCCAGATTGGTTCAGAATAAGACCTCCATCATCTATGATTTAATAGCGGATGAGGTGGCTGATCTGGTATGCATAACTGAGACCTGAGTGGGTGAGCAGGGGGGAGTTAGTCTCTCCCAGCTGTGCCCACCGGGGTATGTGGTTCAGCATCAGGGAAGACCTGAAGGATGGGAATGGGGGGTTGCTGTGGTCTGTAGGAGTTCCATCTCCCTCTGCAGGTTTCCTGTCCATGTGACTACTGGTCTGGAGTGTTTGCACCTTGTGTTGAGCTGCAGGGACAGATTGGGGACTCTGTTGGTGTACCACCCACCCCACTGCTCAACAGACTCCCTATCTGAGCTGACGAGGTGGTCTTGTATGCACTGTTGCGATCTCCCAGACTGTTGGTTCTGGGGGATGTCAACATTCATGCTGAGGACACCTTGTCTGGGACGGTTTAGGATTTCATAGCCTCCATGACGTTAATGGGACTGTCCCAACATGTCATTGGCCCGCCGTGTGTAGTGGGGCATACTCTAGACTTGGTTTTCTCAACTGGACATGGAGATGGTGGTCTGAAGGTGGGGGACTTTGCATCAGTCCCCTTGTCATGGTCAGATCATTACCTGCTGAGGTTTAGACTTGCAGCAGCGTTTCCCCACTGCAAGGGTGGGGGACCTGTTAAAATGGTCCATCCCCAGAGGATAATGGATCCGGATGGTTTCCAGAGGACTTTGGGGAGGTTCCCGGCTGATATGGCAGGCTTTCCTGGTGAAGTATATTCAGGGGTAGTGAGGGCGGCAAAAAAACATCATCTTGCTGCCGTTATTGAATCTTCTATCTGCCGCCCAGCTGAGCTGTTCAGAATCGTCCGGGGGCTATTACATGCTGGCCCTAAGGACACTGTAGACCCCTCTAAGGCCTGCTGTAATGCATTTGCTAGGCACTTCCAGGATAAGATCTCTTTCATCCCCCGGGACTTAGACTCCAGTGTTATAGCAGGTGAATCTGGTGAGGTATCCAGAGTGCAGCCTTGTCCTGCTCTTCTGGATGAGTTTCAGTTGGTACAGCTCGAGGACGTTGACAAGGTGCTTGGACAGGTTTGTGCAGCCATTTCCATACTGGATTCTTGGCTTATAAAAACTGACAGGGAAGGAACAGCTAGCTGGGCCAGAGAGGTGATCAATGCCTCCTTGTGAGAGAGAGTGGTCCTAGGCCGCCTCAAAGAGGTGGTAGTGACCACTACTGAAGAAACCCTCCCTGGACCTGGTAAATCTTAGTAATTTTAGGCCAGTGGCAAATGTTCCTTTCCTGGGCAAGTTTCTTGAGTGGGTGGTTGCTAAGCAGCTCCAGACACCCTTGGATAAGACCAATTATCTAGATCCATTTCAGTCGGGGTTCATGCCAGGTTTTGGCACGGAAACAGCCTTGGTTGCCCTGCATAATGACCTATGTCAGGAGAGAGACAGGGGGAGCGTGACCTTGTTGATTCTCCTTGATCTCTCGGCAGCTTTCGATACCATTGACCATGGCATCCTTCTGGGACGATTGTCTGAGCTAGGAGTGGGAGGCACTGCATTGCAGTGGTTTCGCTCCTACTTGGACGGTCAGCTCCAGAAGGTGGTGCTTGGGGAATATTGCTCAGCCCCATGGATTCTCCAGCATGGGGTTCCACACGGGTCCCTTTTGTCCCCCATGCTATTTAACGTCTACATGAAACCATTGAGTGCGGTCATCCGGAGTTTTGGAGTGCGTTGTCATCAGTATGCTGATGACACGCAGCTCTATTTCTCCTATTCGTCTTCTTCAGGTGAGGCTGTGGATGTGCTAAATCGGTGCCTGGCTGCGACAATGGACTGGATGAGGGCTAATAAACTGAAACTCAGTCCAGACAAGACTGAGATGCTGTTGGTGGGTGGGTGTGCTGACTGGATGGAAGGTGCTCAACCTGTTACCATTTCTGGATTGTTTTTGCTTTTGTTTTGGTGAGCCTCTGGTGGAAAAGTTATTCCGCAGTAATGGGGTCGCCTCACAATTTCTTTCTAGGCCCTTGCAGTTATGTTGACAAATTGACAAAGAGTGCTCTCTTATGATTATCCTGTACATCAAAAGTGAGGAACCTATCGTCCTCCAGATGTTGGATTCCAATTCCAAATCTCATCAGCCACATCCAGCATGGCCAGTGTTCAGGGTGATCATTGTAATATCAAAAGCACCTGAAGGGCAGATGTTCCCCACTCATTATACTCACTTACCTGGGAGTACATCCCATTGAATTCAGTGGAACTTACTCTGAGTAGATATGCATAGGGTTATGCTGTTAATTTAAGGTACATTTTGGAGAGTATCATGGAATAGAGGGTGAAGCTATATGTTGGCTCCAGACTATATAGGGTTTTATAAATGATGAGCAGCACTCTGAATGGAGCCCAGATGGCAATAGGGAGTCAGATGCTGAAACATCCTTTTATGGGATAATAAAGGAATATGCTGATGTTCCATGTAATTCATTTACATATTCCTTTATGAATGAAGTTGGCCCATAAATTGTTTTCAGCCCTTTTTATCCAGTTGTGAGGAACAAGTAACAATTCCTTGGGGTGAGCGGTTTGTTATGCTCCACCACTCAAAACATCCCTGTGATGACCAAATATAAGCTAGTAGGCTGGCAAAGTTTTGTATACATCTATCAGGCTGCCTTGTATTTTATACCACTTCAGACCTCAACATAGCTTCATGAAATACAATGTCATGTGTACAAATGGAGTATAGATGAAAAATAGGTGGGTAGCTCCAGTAATGTATTGCTATTTTGACTGTGAATCCAGGAAAACCTTGATTAAAAACAAATTCATAATTTGACAGCTGCTTAAGTGCGTTAGTCTTTTCGCTGTATATTAAACCTCAGACATTGCTCCAGTTTCTGCAGTAGACTATTCTTGCTGTGAAAAAGTTAATAAAGCAATATTCTTGCTTGACTGCCCTCTATCTCATCTCACATGATCCACATGGGAATCCTTTAGAAAATAATAAATGTATAACGGCTTTAAAAATCAGTTTTATCACATCATATCGTACAATTTAATTTATTAATTAAATCTTTATAGTGGCCAACTGGCAAATGCCCTCAGGGAGGTTAACAATCATAAAACCAGAAACAACTCTAAAATAACAACCAAAACCATAAATGCAACAATGAAAATATCAATATAATAAAATATTAAAACATTAAAGACATTAATACTTTTAAAGAGCCAGAACCAACGTTAATAAAGCAACAGACTAAAGATTAAGTGTCTGCCAGAAGAGAAAGTTCTTATCCTGACATCTAAATGTAAAGAGTGAAGACACCAGGTGGATCTCCCTGGGAAGGGCATTCCACAGATGGGCCACTACAGAGAAGGCTCTTGCCCTTGTAGAGGCTGTATTAATCACAAAATGTTGAGTTCTGTGGAATTGCTAAAATATTACATGATGTCCAAGGTGTAATTTATTTTTCTTTCAGTTAACAGTTAAAGACCTTGTTTTGCTTAAATGGGTTGCCTCATCAGTGATGTAGCTGTTGCCACTGGGCTGGTGCATGATTCCACTTTTGCTGTTCATTGTATCATTGGGATTGAAAATCTGTGTAAGTAGATGCTATATGGAACTTTTGCATCTGGCTAAGAATAATTGGAAGTTGTGGTCATGGTCTAATTGGGAAATGCTGCAGTCAGCTATTTTGATGTTAGGAATAAGCATATATAGGGGTTCTTAAGAACATACCAAACATCCAGATCAAACATCCTGCCTCCCATACTGGCCACCCAGATGCAATAGGGAAGCCCACAGGCACAACGTGAGTGCAGTAGCCCTTTCCTGCTGTTGTTTCCCAGCAACTGGTATACCGTACCATGTGGCCTCTAATACTAGACATCGCATATAGCCATCAGGACTAATATCCATTGACAGCCTGATCCTCCATGAATTTTATCTAATCCCCTTTTGAAGCCATATAATTAGTTGGTGGCCATCCCCACATCTTGTGGTAGTGAATTCCATAGTTTATCTATGTGATATGTGAAGAAGTATTTAGTTTTGTCTGTCTTGAATCTCCCACCATTCAACTTTATTAGATGGCTTAGGGCACAATCCTATTGCATATTTAGACAGAGAAGAGTCCTGCAACTCAGCATTCCCCAGCCTGTCATGCTGGCTGGGGAATGCTGGGAGTTGTAGGACTCTTCTCTGTCTAAATATGCATAGGATAGCAACCTTAATGAAGTAGTATGAGAGAGGGAGAAAACCCCCATCTCTGTTCACTTTCACCACACCATGCATGAGCATAACTCTGTATACCATTATGATGTCCTCTTTTACTTGCCTGTTTAATAACTTAAAAAGCCACAAATGTAACCTTTCCTTATCGAGAGTTATTCCAGTCCTTTGATCATGTTGGCTGACCTTTTCTGCACTTTTTCCAGTCCTACAATATCCTTTTTGAGATGTGACTAGAACTGCATGCAGTATTCCAAGCATGGTTACACAGTAACTTGTATAACGGCATTATGATATTGGCAGTTTTAATTAAGATCCTTTTCCTAATGATTTCCAACATGGAATTCGTCTTTTTCACAGCTGCTGCACACTGGTTCAGTATTTTCATTGAGCTTTTCACCATGATGCCAAGATGCTTTTAATGGTCAGTCACAGCCAGCTCAGCCCCCATCCATGTATATGTGATTAGGATTTTTTGCCTCAGTATGCATCACTTACACTGAACCACATTTGTCATTTTATTTCCTGTTCACTAATTTTGGAGGTATTTTTTTGGAGCTCTTCACAATTCCTTTTTGTCTTTATCAAAAGGTTAGTGAAACAGGACTTGACTTTGCAGAAGCCATATTGATCCTTCTTTAGGAAGACTTGTTCTTCTATATGTGTGATAATTTTAACTTTAATAATATTTCCTGCCAGTTTTGCCAGCACAAATGTTAAGCTAACTGGCCTGCCATTTCCTGGATTCCTTTAAAAAAAAATTGTTATATTAACTGCTTTCAAGTCCTCTGAACAGAGGATGATCATGGGGACAAATGCGTTTTTATTCCCCGCCCCCATTTTTTTAAAAGAAAAACATACATAGATTGCTATATATCCATAGCAATGTATATAGATATATATATATATGAACATACAGCTTTCTAGCAATTATACAAAAGCTTCAACAAAAGCAGACCAGATATCCAAATATGTATCCATTCAAAGGTAGTGTCTATATGCCACCTATTCAAATACTGAAAGTGTAAGGTCCTCAATTCACTGCATTATAGGAGGTAAGTGTTTGTTCTTCCAGTGTTGTAGTATCAGTCCTTTGGTTCTCAAAAGGGCATGGAGAATCCAGTTACGCTGACCGTTATTAGTTTCCAAGAAGCAGGTAGATAATTTAAAAGAGCACATACATCAGCAAATTATAAAGACTGTTCCAATACAATATTTATCCATATAATAACCTCCTCCCAAAAAGAAGCAACTAATAGACATTGCCAAAATATGTTATAAAAAACGTATGTTATTAGCTGAATTGCACTGCCTGCAATTAGCCAAATTAGGTAAACCCTTGTTAAAGAGACATTGCAGCACCCAGTAGACAAGAAACAAAAGTTTTTGCTGAATCAAACACAGCCTAAGATCCACAGATGTGACAGGTTTAGACCCCAAAATGGCAATCTATTGATTAGGCAAAATGGGACAATCCAGTTCCCTATTCCATTCTTGCTTAAAACCCTGTATATCATATTTTTTCACCAGTAACAAGTATTTATAGACATGGATTGCGTGTCACTTTGCCTGCCCAGCCTCAATAAGTGTTTCCAATAATGACAGAGACTCTGATGATGTAAAAGCGGCCAGTCCAAACCTGGATACTAACAAATGCTGCAATTGCAAGTATTGCCCTTCAGTCATAACTGGGAAGTCGTATTTAGCACACAGGATAAAAATGATGAGAACTCATTACCAGCACCCATTGGTTGATCCAAACTAAAAATCGCTTTATCTATGTTCGCCACAAAAACATTTTCTTACCAGTGTTTAGATCTAGATTGCAATAATTATTACATATTTTTCTTAGAAAAACAATTTCACATTTGAGTTCTTTAAGAACTTATAGGCAGATATCATCTAGATAATTTGCTAATGTTTGATTTGCCAATAAGGCCTAAACCTTATCTTTTGTTGCTTCTATTTGTCTGGGTTCTTCAAACTCCTTCCCTGAAAATGTCAGTTCCGGCATGGATATGTTGCCTACATCTTCTGCAGATAAGACAGATACAAAGACTTCCATCAGCTTTTCTGCAATCTCCTTATCCTCCTTCAGTACTCCTTTAACTCTCTTCTCATTCAAGAGTCCAACCACCAACCTAGCAGGTTTCCTGCTTCTGATATATTTAAAGAATGTTTTTATTATTGTTCTTAATGTTTAACAATATGTTCCTCAGGTTCTTTCGTAGCATGTTTTACTGTTTTCTTGCATTTTCTGTGTATGCACATTCTTTCTTCTCCATTTGGACTCAATTTGGTGTGTATCCAAGAATTCCATTTCCTGAAGGAAGCATTCTTGTTACCAGTAGCTTCCTTGACTGCTGCTTAACCATGCTGGTATCCTATTGGATATGGATGGGAAATGTGTGGCCTTTTATATATTGTTGGACTGCAATTGCAATAATCCCTTACTATTGGCTATGCTGGCTAGGGCTGATGGTAGTTGTAATCCAACAACATCTGGAAGGCCACATGTTTCCCAGCCCTGTTTTTGGACGTGGTGGTATCTTTCCTTATTTGCAGTTTACATTCTAGCTGAGCTTTTATAGTAGTTTTGAATAACACCCAAGCTTTCTGGAGATACAGTCTGGAGTACTTCCTGAATGGTTGGTGCCCCACTTTTGTCAAATCCCTTGAATTACAGCTGACAATCCTGACTTCACTCCCATCTGGAGTGAAGATGGGACTTTCAACTTCATTGTGGTGGTGTACAGAGGCCAACTTCCAAAACAGATATCCTTGTTCCGATATTTCTGGCCTTGACTGTATTTGACCCTCTTGACTTTTTCTTTCAACTTTCTCTTTACCAGTCCGCACTTTAAAACAAGTTTCCTCTTTTGAAGTCAAATGTCTTGTGGGTTTTCTTGGCAATTGTCCAGTTACATATTATATTGAATTTGATAGCCACTTAAGATTCAATCTAGGGTTCCCTTCCCTCTGGTCCGTTCCATGGCAATGTTCTATTGCACAGCTATGTAGGGTATTTAGAAATTTTATTCTTTTATTTTATTCTTTGTTGTGATTGGAACATGAATTTACATGCCTATTCCTCCATTCAAGGACAGGACACAATGGTTGAGTAATATATGATGAACCAAGCAAGCCTTTACTTCCCTGATAATTAATTACACTATGTAAAGATAATTAAAGTTGTCCTTACTACAAAACTCTCCTTTGGATGCCTCCCTGATTTCATTGTCCAGATCAAGATCACCTTGAGCATTTTGATTGGGGGTGGGGTGGGGCTTTGGCATTCCCACCCACAGCAGTTCGATGGAGGCATCTGCCCCACTTAAGGTTTCTAGTTTGTTTGACTCTATATCCTCTTTGACAGAATAATACTGCCCCCAGTACACCATTTCCTGTCCTTCCTATAGAACACAGATGGGGAACCTCTGGTCCACAGGCCAGTTTTGGCCCATCAGGCAAGGCCCTCCCCCTTCTCCCTGAAGCTCCATCTCCTCAGAAGGGAGAGGGGTGAGCTAAAATATTTTGGAAACGAATACAGTCTTTAGCTCAAAGAATATTAAATACCACTATAGAATTAAAGCCAGAAACTTCTTTATTGGGACTAACAGATAAACACATAAAAGAGAAGGGGGTAACCCTCTTTCTCTGCATGACAAGGGCTGCAAGGTTATTGTATACACAAAAGTGGAAGAATGAAACAATACCAACTGTGAGCGAGTGGATCATGAAAATGATGGAGCTGGCAGAGATATCAAAACTTACTATTATAATTAAAGAAGGATCAACAACTAAATTTATGTTAGATTGGAAACCTTTTATAGAATTTGTACAAGAAATAGAGAAAAATGATATCTATGTATGTGGATTTTAAACTTTGAGATGGTTAATTCTCTTTTTGTTAAAATCAGGAGAGAAATGAGATAATGTCTGTGAACTCAATGTATGATATACAACTAAGATAAGAAGTAGAGAATAATAATAAGCATTTGTTGTGTAAGGGGAGCCAAAGGTAGATATCTTACAATCTTAAGAGATATTTTAGTGTATGTGTATTGTGTGTTTATGTTGTTGTTGCATTGTGTTTTTCTTTTTTAAAAATAAAAATTATTATATCAAAAAAAGAAGGGAGAGGGGTGAGAGAGTGACTGAGGTGTGACTGTGTTCACTCCTCCTTTGTCTTCCCCATATGGGGATGAGTGATGCTACTGTGTACTTTGGTGGTGTTTTTGAAGTGCTGGCAGAGTCCACTTTGCTTCACTCCCTCATGGGGAACTCAAAGGAAGAGAAAAACTAGTGTCTCAGTGGTTTAGATCTGCCCAGGCTTTCCCTAGCCATGGAAAGTTCGGGTGGAACAAAGTTGGCTCCCTTGAATGTGGACCTGATGGCATCAGAGGGCGGCCCCCCATCACCTCATATCATCCAGACCAGATTCCAGAATGGTTCCCCACACCCACTTTAGAGTTTATATTCAGATAACTATCTAACTGTCTCTCTCCATTCCATCAGATTTCTATTATGCCCCCTATAGCTATGTTCTCCTTTAAACCCAAGCACTCTTCCTCCCTGCTCTTGGCTTGGAGGCTTCTAGCATTAGCATATAAACACCTATACATGGTGTCCTTCTCCAAATGTCTCTGGCATATATGTTTCCCCCCACTACCCTTTGTCCTCTTTGACAGGCTGTCATGCCCTACTTTATGCTAATTGCCAATGTTACTCAGATCATCCAATTTGGATGATCAGAAATCTTTCTGCCCTCATTCCCTGGAGATGGGGCTTTCCTCCAGGAATCAGTTTAAAAGCTGCTCTGTAACCTTTTTGATATTAAGTGCCATTTTGGTTCAAGTGGAGCCCATGCCCTTTGTACAGGCTCAGCTTATCCCAAAATCATACCCAGTGCCCCGCATCCCAGCACCACCATCTCACCCATGCACTGAGAGCCCTCAACTCTGTCTCTGTAGCTGGCCCTCACATGGAGCAGGTAACATTACAGAGGAAACTACCCTGGTGGTCCTGGACTTCAGCTTTCATAGAATCATAGAATAGTAGGGTTGGAAGGGGCCTACAAGGCCATCGAGTCCAACCCCCTGCTCAATGCAGGAATCCAAGTCAGAGCATCCCTGACAAATGGCTGTCCAGCCTCGTCTTGAAGGCCTCCAGTGTGGGAGAGCCCACCACCTCCCCAGGTAATTGGTTCCATTGTCCAAGCTTTCTACCAAGCAACTAAATTTCACTTCCCAAACCACAGGACTAGATTTCCCCACTTCATTGGTGCTGATGTGCTCCGTGACTGTTGATTGTGGCACCAGAAGTGTGGCATCTGGTCACCTTCGCATTATGCATGTAAGTCACTGTATGGTCTATACACACATTTACAAACCAATCTCACTGTGTTTCTAATGAAAAATCCCCCCCCCCCATCCCTGAGGCATATCCTTGGCATGAGAAGATATCAGTTTGTCCCCCAAGGAGTGGGTCCCCTCTAAGGAATCATTTCCTTCTTACTCAGGGTGACCATGACGACAGAGGAGCTGTCACCCTGGGAATGGAAGGCTGCTATCACAACCCTGAAGGCCTCATTCACAAACCTCTCTTCCTCTCTCAGCTTCTCCAGGTCAGCTACCTTGGCTTTAAGGAAACGAACTTAATCCTTGAGAGCCAGGAACTCATTGCACTGAGCACACACCAACAACTTCTGTCCAGGAGGCGGATACTCATACATGTGATACTTTGCAATACATTGGGGGCAGAGGGGTGGGGAAGAACCCCAGCTCTGCTGGCATTCTGTCTTTTCTTTTTGTTTGTTCACTTGGAAGGGTGTATGATTTTTAAAAAAAGCTGTCCTGGTTTTCGTGCTTTGTTGCCTGGTCTGCTGGCTAGCTTCCACCAACTTCTGCAGACAAGGAAGTCTGCAAGATATTTTGAAAGCATAATTAAAAAGTAGAAATGCCAGAAATACCGTTAATAAGTCTACAAATGGAGCAAGGGATGGGAGGATTTGTTAGAATATTAGCTACTTCTAATTATAGCAATACTAGTTAAAGGCCTGTGAAATTTCATGGGTGAGATGGAGGGTGTGTGTGGTGGGGAAGGGAAGGATGCAGTGCTTCCCATGATTCATCTCCATCTTTGTGAGCATAGGCAGGACCATGTTTAAGGAAGAACAGGGTTGGCATCATTAGGGCCATTTCTGTGGATAGAGCAGTTGAGATGGCTAGAACTGCTTTGGCAGACTGTTCTCCACCCCCACTCAGAATCTCTTTATCTCCCACCTTCCCCAGTCAAGGAGTGAGGTTATGGAAGGGAGAAAAGGAAGCATCCTCCATCCTCACCCAAGCCATCTTCTTGGATTAGGGAGTATGGAGGGTAAGGTGTACAGAACTGTATTATCCCATACGTACAATCCTAGCGTTGGTTTTGGAAGGAGGATGGAAAGATTGCCCCTTTTCCCCTTCCCCTCTGAAAGCTAGGTCCTATATTTTTTGGGGTGAGGCATGGGAGGGTTATCTTGATGGATTGTCTGCACCTGCTCCCTCCGACTGTTTTTCTTCCATTGATATTCTGTGAATATGACAGCACTAATGGAGACATAGAGAATGTTGGCTTTTAGATGGGAGACCAATACTCCACTCCAGCAAGTGCAAGTAGGAGCAATTTTTTGCTTGTGGTTCTTTCCTACAATCAACAAAACAAAAATGACAGGATCCCCAATTAGAATTAAAACACGCACACAAGGTACAAGGAACCTTACAGAACTGCAATTTACCAATATATATTGTACGAAAAGATTAAAATTTATAATAATTTGAAGACATGTATATAAGCAAATAACGCACAATCATTTATATGTGCCAAATTGCCGGGGTTCCATTGACAAAGATGATATGATGTACATTTATTGGAACTATTGACTTCCTTTGTAATTGACTGATATGGTTGATGTGATGTATATGCATTGGAATTATTGATTTCCTCTTGGTATGTATAAATGTTTGTGCCTTATTTGCTTATATACAAATTATTATACATTTTACTTTTTCATGCAACATATATTGGTAAATTGCAATTCTATAAGGTTCCTTGCATCTTGTGTGTTTTTCCCTACCACCAGCACAAAAGGATGTTTAGGGAGAAGGAGAGGAACCCTGGGATTACTATAGTGTTTATGAGGGAGTGGGAAGAAGAGGAGCTCTGCAAGTGTGTTAGTTGTACTTCTGATTCCTTGATCCAAGGACTGGCTAAATGTTTGGCTGGCGTTCAAAAATATATCTGTTATCAAGGATGTATTTCTTACCTTCAGGACCTTGCATTAGTAGAATTGGTTGAAACTTATGATATTGCATTAACATTTTTGTAATTTGTTAGAAACTTTGTTTTGTTATCACTTTGTTCTTTAACATTTGTGACTGTTCAAATAGCTCAGAAAACAGTATTCACCCTGATTCACAGTATTATTCCTGGTACATCTTCTTTACCATTTACCTTAGACAAAACTTGAAACTGACATAACAGGGTCTAAAACCAGCTTGTATGCTCTGTCACTCTGGCAGGTGATTCAGAGGGTGTTTTCTTCTCCTTCATGATGCTGGTAATAAGATGATTAGCCTATATAAATAGGATATAAATTTGTTCCGTAACACACATTAAAGATAATTATGACTTTCAATTTTACCCTATGGTTAGTTAATGGCCTGTGTAGAAATTGGCCCCCAGGATTTTGCCCAGAAGTAAGATTGGGAGTTGGACTCGGCCTTGAACACTCTCTTCTCCACTACTCTTGCTCCTGTGGAAAGAAATTGCAGGTCAACTAGAAGATCCTGGGTTTTATTGGAATGCTGCCTTCTTCTCTCTCTGCCCCCAAATGGAGGGACCACACAAACAAGGGCCCATTTCTCACCCTGGATAGTCAAGTAATGTTTGAACAAACCCTAAGAACAAATAACCTTAGGGAATAAATCCAAGCTACCATTAACTACAGGTCAAAATAATCCCAAATGTTACATAAAGGGCTAGTTTGCATGTAATGGTAAATTGTGGGTTAGTTAACCCATGATTTGTCTGGAGTGAGCAAGCACAACTAAACCACACAACTGCGAGGAATCCTATGGCAGAGTCTGGGGGGGGGGGCATAGGATATTTCAGATTCCTGGATCCAAGGTCGGAGTCAGTGTTCTGACCTTGGACCCAGGAGTCCAAGCTCCTCACAGCCAGCGTGGAGAGAACCACACTGGCTGCTTCTCCAAGGTTTCAAAGGCAACCTTGGAGAGGACAGAAAGGGGGCATGCCAACGGGCAAGTAGGGGAGGGGACTGGGGAAGTGGGGATATGAGCTATCCCCAGCCTTCCCCAGCCTCTTTCCCTCTCCTTTCCCAAAGCTTCAGCTAGATGGGCGAAAACACCCGTCTAGCTAAAATGCAGAGTGGGGGAGCACGGAGGCGAAGACTGCCTCTGTGCTCCTCCCACTCTAGATAGGATCCCTGTCAGCCTCTGATAGGATTGCGCCCTGTGTTAAACAATTCAGAGTTAACCAATAATTTGTTCTTTGGTTAACTCTGGATTGTTTAATCCCTAAACAGTGAGGAGCGTGCTGGAGGCAGCTCACTTGTTCCCTTTTGTACCTGACAAATCATGGATTAATTAACCCACGATTTGTTGGTATGTGTTAACTGGGTCAAAGTGTAGAACTTAATTGTCAGCAGAGTCTGCAGAATTGATAGGGGTCATGTAACAAGTTCCTTGTTTAACAATACCACAGGCATTTGTAGCATTGCAGCACCTTCTCCTGTGATAAAATTCCTCTGAGTAAGTTATATTCTGCAATGGGACATGTGTGTCTGGTGGGGAACCTGACTCCAAGAATTTTACCCTATAGCAATATAACTTGCAGAACAATTGTATGGCACCCCAGATAGTGTGGTTCCCCTCCTCCGCAGGTGGAGACAGAGCTCCTACCCCAGAAGAAATCTGAGTGTGGATTTCTCCCCTCCCAACCCCCAGGCCCCTCCTATTGACCTTGGGGAAGGAGAGGGATGGGGGTGCACCAGTGGGTGGGAAGGGGAAGGGCCCTGGATCTGCCAGATCCAATGGCCTCTGATCCCCCACTCCTGGCCCTGCCCCCAGAAGTGGAACACTACTAGAAGTGCTCAGAGGCCTGTCTAGTGGGAAGTACTGTAAGGGAGGATAGAAAAGTGAAAATCGCCTTGTTCCTCCTGCCCTGATGACAGCAGCCCAATAGGGCATACAATTCTCAGAAGCCTCTGAGATGGGAAGCTTCTGTCTTCTTTCTTTCTTTCTTTCTTTCTTTCTTTCTTTCTTTCATTTGTTCTCTCTCTCTCTCTGATATTTATATTTATATACCGTTAAATATAATAAAATCCCTAAGCAGTCTAGCAGGCATCAATCTGGTAGGATTGCACCCTTACATAATTTTCAGTAGGGAGAGCTATCCACTGACCACAATGGAGAATACTAAGGAATAGCTATAACAAAACTATTACAAGTCATGGCTTGGGCTCCAAATCGTCTGATTTAAGACTCCTTTCAAAAGACAATATTCTGATAAGAGTTTGTATATCTTATATGTTGCACCTGAACATAATACGTAAAAACAAAAAGCAGCTTATCTCATGTCCTCCGCCAATGAAAGGGCTCTGAAAAAGAATATCTCCCCCTCCCCCAACTTTAGGACCAGTCTTCAGCATAGTTGACCTGTTTTTCGGTAGCACGGGTGTTTCCTAGTAACGATGGCAAATGCTGGCGAGGCTGTTCAGATCTTCTGTGAACCGAGTAGTGTCCTGGGGTCAGTCGGCAGATTCTGGAAGAAAACCAATGTGAATTCAGCTGGCTTTCCATAATAAAAGGTTTTACGTGAGTGCTTAACATGACAGATATGTCGATGTTTACAGGGTGCAAGTTTAAGCAGGCAAACCTGGAGGGAATTAGTTTGAATAGATGATCTTATGTAACTATCTGAACTTTGAGAAGACTGCATAATACTGCTGTTTACACAAGTGACTTCTGGATGTTCCCAGCAGTTGGTGTGCAGAGAGAGAGAAAGTGTGTGTGTGGGGGGAATACACAGCCCAGTGAAGTTTCAGTGTTAGTGTCTTAAATCTAGAAAAGTAGGTTTGAGTCATGACAGCTGGAATGGTTTTAACCTTTATATTGTGTGGCTAGGTAAATTGTGCTTTGGCAAGTATTGGTTATAGTGTTAGGTATAAATTGTAACTACTCTAGGGAAGAATGTGTTAGTCAAAAGTGGTTTGTAAAATGAAAATGTTTTTTCTTTTCTGGAAAATTATTAAACTATTAGTTGCTTAGTATAGATTTGTATGAACTAGGACGGAACTATATATTCAAGAAACATGAGCCGGCCGTTAAATCTAGCACCTCCATGTTTTGTTCTTCCTCTCTGCAAAATGTAGTACAACTTATAACATGTCTTCGTGTCATTAGAATGGGCATTTGCCTGCCTCAGCCAGCGGGAAAACACACACATATTATTACGAGGGCACGGGGAAGTTATGCTACAGGAAGGGTTCCTGCTCTCAAAGGTGGCCTAGAAATATTTTAAACAAACAAATGATATGCTACATATTACGGTGGGGATGCAGAGGACATGATGGGCGATAACCATTTTTGATGCCAACACTGTATTCTGCTCCTACTCTTCACTCGAAGGGAAAAGTCTATTTGGCTGTGTGGGTGTTACTTAAACATTAGCCATTTTTGTCTTGGAACTTTTTATATATATTTAGTTCATGTGGCAGTGAGTGAACCTTTAAGGGGACTGGCATAGTAGTTCCATGTAGAAGTGTTCAAATAATCTGAACTGAGAACAGAGAATCTAAGTATATTCTGAGTTGAAGTACTCCAATTTGGATACTCTTCTGTGATTCATTACAGACCTTTGTAGAATATGACGCTCTTTCTGGTGCTGAAGCTTTGAACTTCATTCCACTTCGAAAGTGGGAAGCTTAATATCTGCTAGGACTATTCACTGTGGCCCACATGACTTAATAATAAATACAGCATTAATTAAAAATCCTACAACATATGGTTTTGCTATTAAGAAGTGTTTCATTAGTTGGGAGGTTGTTGTTCTCTAACTTGGGTAGTAGTAGACAGGTAAAACTTATTACAGCAACACTTTCCACAAATGTTCCTCTTTGGAAGTCAACAAAAAACACCTTTCACATGCCTAAGTTAGTTGGAGTACAGATATTTTGGTCATTATGCATTGGTACAGCCAGAGTATTGTCAATTCCTGAATGAGTTTGCTCCTGCACTTAAAACGTATTGCAGGTGAATAGAACATTGCTTCTATAGTTTTTTAAAACTTAGTTTCTAATAGTACACGGCCAACTTGTAATAACAATTTCATCTTCAATTTCTTTAGGATTAATATCAGGGAGACTTACAGGGGGCCAAAAGCCACTGCTTGAATTCATCTACAGAGGGTATCAACCAGCCAAGATCATAAACATTGTTTGTGTGTCTGCAGTTGTAGCGTGCCATTGCCCTAGGAACTCTTTCTTTTACCCATGAACAACTCAGGCACACATAAAGGAAGGGATTAAAAGTCCCAGATATGGTTGAAAGATAAACCCAATGTGAAATTCTTCTGGAAATGAAGAATCCAGCATTCCTGAGTTCCTAGTCCCTGGGGTGAAAGCCTAGTTTCTAGGCTTGAAATGGTCAGGGAAGGGCCATAACTCAGTGGTAGAACATACGCTGTGCATGCACGGGGTCCCAACTGGCATCTCTAGGGCAGGAACAAACAGGTTACCAATGTAGATTTTTCAATATCAATGTAATATGTTCAATATAGCTGGTTCCTGATATCTTGCTGCAATATTTTGTATCAATTGAAGTTTTGAGGCACTTTCCATAGGTGGTGGTTGTTGTTGTTGTTGTTGTTGTTGTTATTTACATTTCTAAACCACCCCATAGCCAAAGCTGTCTGGGCAGTTTACAGAAGTTAAAACATTATAATAATGCATTACATTAATGTGACCTTGATATTACAAAAGCATGAATCACTGTAGCATGGTCACCCTTATCCAAAAGAGGGAGCAACTGGCACACCAGCTGAGGTTGGCACTTAAGGGTATAGACACCACTTGGGCATCTGTAGACTAAAGATTAATTAAAAAGCACCAGGCTGCTCCTAAAGGAGGAACGCAACCCAATCCAGTACAGACTGAAGTCCTACATCCTGGTCAAGCAAATCTGCCACCAGCAGTACCTCCATCTCATCTGCATTAAGTTTTGCCATGTTTTATTGAAAACCTGCAGGGAGGCTCTGAAAATGGAGTTTTCATAGAGCATAGCAGCATAGCTCATTCTAATAGTTTGGGAACCCCTGATCTAGTCTTGCCTGATCCCTTAGTGATGGTTCTCTGTGCATGAACACATTACTTCCCACTTCAAAGGCAAAATATGGCAAGTAAACTTTGTTTTGTGGTAGTAACGACAATAATGAGATTAGTGACAGTACACACTTATTTTCTACACAGTAGAACATACTAGTGTGGTACGATACCACCATCTTGTACCTCAGGAGTGGGGCCCTCCAGATTTATTGCCCCCCAATACCCATCAGTCCCCACCAGCATAGGCAGTAGTCAGGAATGATGAGAGTTGTAGTCCAACAACATCTGGAGGGCTCCAGGTTCCCCACCCCTGTTCTACACTATAGTAATAATTGATACCATGTTTGACTGCAGGAATTCTAAAAAGTGTTTTGTATTTCCAGTATCCCAGCCCTAATATACATACATGTGTACACACACACACACACACATACCAGTCTAATCTCTCTAATTACAGGGAAACATGGAGTCTTATTCTGGGATAAAATGTAGTAATTCAAAGAATAGAAAGCCAACCCAAATGGCAAGCTAACATTTATTTTATGTAGTGATGAAATGATAGCTTAAGAGCTATCTGAGGAATAGTGCGGGGTAGATTTACTTCTGCTTTACTGCTGAGTGAGCCTGGGGACTTGAATATGTCCTTAGCCACTACTTTTAGCATAAAGTCTAATAACATATGAAGAGCAGGCCTGCTAAATCAGACCAAAGGGCTATGTAGTCCAGTATCCTGTTTCCTACAATGGCCAACAAGATGCCTACGGAAGCCCACAAGCACCACAGGAGGGCAATAGCCTTCTCCCACTGTTGTTTCTCAGTACCTGGTATTTAGAGGCAAAGTAAAAGTTGATGGAGCGGGTGACATGGTATGCAATATCATTGCATTGTTTAAGTTTGCCTTTGGGATCCAGTGATAGGGAATTAATTGCTTCCATTGTTTGTTTGTTTTCTGTATTTACCAGGAGTGATATTTGGGAAAATCTAAAGCTGGGTATTTAAAAATGGCACTTGACTGGTGTTTCAGAATGCTAGCAGTCTTGGCAGAGTATCAGATCAGTGGAGTAAGAAGTCCAAACTAGGACAGTAAAAGCATTGTTCTTATGCTTACTGCAGGAAGTCTTTTCTAATGTCTCTGTTCCTTGGTTCAGTTCCAGAGCACCTTTTTGAATTTTGTTGGATGCAAGGGTAATATATTATCCGAGCAATTGGAAAAAACAGAACAAAATGAAGAACAGCAAGGTTTCTGATCAAGCAGTATATGCAATATTAAGTCTGTCCTTCCCCCTCCCCCTCAGCTACCCCCTGCCCCCATCACATATCTTGCAGTCCCTACTCTCTAGCCCATAGTTAGGCTGGTAATTTAAAAGCCATATATGATGTACTAGAATTGTATTGCACAGCATGGGCAGCATGTGATCCAGGAATGGGTGGTGCTGTAACAAAAGTATGGCCAAATTTCAAGCTATGCTTTCACTTATGTTCGGTAATGCAGATACATCAAGTCCCAGTGTGGTCAAGGCTATAAATTTATGGAGATGCTTTCCCTATGCAAAATAAGTCCCTAAACTACTTCACTGTTTGCAAAGAATGACGAACAGCATTTCTTCCTCTTCTACTCCCCTTCATGCTAGAAACGCTTAACATTACTGCCATGTAGAACACTACTGTGTTTGAGTTGGTCTTTATGGACCCCGTGCTCATGTCCATCGGTATTGTATCCTCACATTTCTTCTCAGTGAGGCAGTATCAATCTATATATCATGCTGAAATGAAGATGTTGAACAATTATAATGTGGTTGAGATTAATTAAGGTGTAATGCTGGGTCAGTATTGCCATGTATGTTGGATATAATGGAGAGAATAACCATAGAAACCTGATAGCCATCATGGTTTGCAAGGCTAAAACTAGGCTTCCCTTTGTTGTTGCACATCACTTCACCCTCTACCATTACCCTTACTTTGGATGTGTCTTATGTTGTAATCTTTAAATGTGTTAACTTGTCACATTCATGGCATCTAATATAAAATGGCTTGAATGGCAGTCTGAGACTGTGTGTGTGTTTAGAATACTAACGGGTTACTAGACTTGTTGAAAGTTATAGCTGAAGTTGCAATGAAGCAGCCTCTTAAATATGAGAAATTCCATAGTTCTTTCACCCTGAAGTATTCACTTCAAGTATGGGTACACCTAGAACTGTTAAGTTCTAAATTTATGTTAAACCTCTGGCTAGGAAGCCTGTTGCTGATCATGAACAGTTCACAGGTAGTATCTTAGCTTTCAAGTTGAGGTTTCCCTTTGTCTCATCTTCCCCTTCTCTCTGGGCCAGACTGTAGCTGTGGGACCTTGATTTACTTCCCATGTACTAGTGTTCTCCCACTCACCTCCATAACAATGTGGTGTATTTAAGATTGAAACAATTTTGGGACACACTTGGGCCAGGAGAGGAGCATAAGGGAGAAAAGGGGGCATGGTCCCATGAATGTGAGGGGGGAAGGCTACATCTGCCACAAATATAGAGTGTTAATCAAAAGGAAGAAAGTTGGGATGGCATGAAGTTGATGGCTGTCTTAGCAACCCTAAGAGCACTCCACTACCATTATCAAGGAGAGAGTCCAGTTTAGGCTTTGCCTGAGTTTAGAAAGCCCTACAAACATCTCTTGTGATGAGTCATCCCATTCCGTCGGTATATTTTAAAGATACATTATCTGTATTATTTTTATATAATGCAGATAATGATCTAGAAGTCTAATGTGCTCTGTGTGTTTGGAAACCACCTCATAAAGGAAAGAGCTATTTACAGAGCAATCCAATACAGAACTCGGGAGAAAGGGCACGGTTACACGAGCAGAATGGCTGCCGTATCCAGCATGTGCTTAGCCCAGGAGGGGAGGGGGAAAATGCACAAGAACATCCAAAAATGGTGGAAAAATGACACACTCACATCATTCCTGGAAAACACCACCCCAGCTCACCAATCAGAAACTGCTGGTGACACCTCCCACATCGAAGCAGCCAATTATCTTGCTTCAACAAGGGCATGCCCCCTGCATCACCATATGCACAACACAGAAGACATTGCTACAGCCCCCACACTCCATTAGCCCTAGTGGCGCAGTTAGCAATGACCTCACTGTTGCTAGTCCCCAGTCCCTACAGGCACGGGTTTAAACCTGATTATGCTGTTCACAACCACTGTTTTATGAGCACAACACACACAAAGGGAAGAAAGGAGAAGACATGCAACATAGCACCCACATAGCCTTATGAGCAGGATGCTTGCAGAGAACATACACAGCCCTTTTGAGATTAGGGTTCAAGACCGACCGAGGGAGAAGGACCTTACCAAGCAGCCAAGGAGAGGGGTCACACTGACAGCACCCTCTTCCAGTGGCTCACCCCGCATGGTATTTGGAAACCGGATACAGGAGTTAAAGCCTTACCAGGGGAAAGGGGGAAAATACCCCCATTCTCCTTTGCATGCCTGGCAAAAAGCATTCATGTTAGGGGCAAAAAAGAGGGCATTCCTGGGACTCAGACTCATGCTTTAGACTCCACAGAGCACTTGCCTAACCATCCAGCCACAGCATCAGGTGGCTATCGGTATCAGACACATCATGGGGCATTTGTTTTAAATCCCCTCCGTGCCCCAGCCTCAGTACCTGGGTCATAGATGTCAGAAGCACAGGGGCTGCAGGAGGAGACCTAGCCAGATGGAAGAGCTCATGTTTTACCTGCAGGAGTTCAAATCCAAGGTATAACATCACTTTAGGAAAGGTGAGGAGGACCTCCCCACAACCAGGCACACAGCCAGACCAATAGTCGGGCCCCTGCATGAGCCAACTTGTCCTTTTGGCCCACCTGCTCCCCGACAATCCATGTGACCAGTTCACTACCACACCTGCTATGTTGTCTGATGGGCTGGCACTGCCAGATAGCTTCCCAGCAAGACTCGTGCAAGGGATGCTGACTAAGGAGTAGGGGAGTGGTAATTTCTAAGAATGGAGGTTCGAGTGCTCACAGTAGTCATGCCGTGTGCCTTGTAATCTTGGATCCTTAAGTGAAAGGGTGTGTGTGTGTGTGTGTAAGTTGTAGCTGTTAGGGAGCAAGGGAACACATTCTCCACATGCTCATGTTATGCATGCCTGTAAGCATTGTGGATCTTTTGTTTATATCTGGTATGTTAAAACTGCATGTTCATAAATTCTCTGGAGTCATTGTCTGTGTGTTTCTACACTTTGAAAACCACTCTGAGAAGGTAGAAGCCAGCCAGTTAGTGTGAGCACAAGCCTGTGCAGGAGAGGTAGCTTTGTAATTGAAGGGAGGGCTAGCAAATCAAAGCTATGCATATCCAGCTTCTGGGGAGGACAGCAGTCATCATATTGGAAAAAGTCTCCGCACCATCGTTTGATCCTTGACCTTACCTGAAGAAGATGGTATGCATGTTGCAATTGCTGTGACTGGGCTTCCAAAACAAGATCGCTAGTGAATTATGTATGTTGATTCATTCCTAAGTGTGAATTGCATTGGTGAATTGTCTCTAACTATCCAGGAAAGGTATATTGGGGTTTTGGACAGTATAGCTCACTGAAATGTCAACTACATGCAGTGGCGCTGAAAAAGGTAAATTCCATACTGGGATTATCAAGAAGAGGAATAAAAATTAAATGACTGGTGGTATAATGCCCTTAAATTTAAATGGTTGTGTGGGTCCAAATGGAATACTGTGTATGGGTCTGGTTGCCCTGTTTATCTTAGATCTCTTTAGCTTTTTCATTACCAAATCAAACTGATTGCTCCTGAGGAAGGAAATTTTGTTTTCCAAAACGTGTCAGGTTTGAATAAATGTTTGCACTTTTGAGAACAGTTTCTCCCCTGCTTATTTCTTGCATTCAGCACCTTTCCATTTTTGCTTTTAGTAGTAAATTCAGGACAGTATTTGTTCACTCAGTGTGTTACTAACCCCTTTGAATTTGCAAGATGTGGTGACGACCTGGTTTAGATGGTTTTCAAGCAGGATTAGACAAATTATGGAGGATATAGCTATTAGCCATGATAGCTAAATGGAATCTCCATGTTAAAATGGAGTATTAATGAATTCCTTGGTAAGATTGTGTGTGTTTTTGTGCAATGACTTATGTTTGTTTTTTCATCCACTAAATGTAGAGAAGACAAGAACATGAAATATCTCAGAAAAATTGTGTGTGTGGTCATCTTACTGAATTTGATAATTTTTTTTCCTGGTATAACGGAGAGTTTTTTCCCTTTGTCTTTACAGGATCAATTTGACAATTTAGACAAGCATACACAATGGGGCATTGACTTCCTGGAAAAATATGCAAAATTTGTTAAAGAAAGGATAGAGATCGAACAGAATTATGCAAAGCAACTGAGGTAAATTATTTTTAAAGTTCTCTTACTCCTAAAAACTGCAGTCTTAATTGTTTTTAATTGAAAGTAATTCTCATAGATCTCTGTGGAATTGATTGTGGAAACATTGCAGTTTTGAAAGAGCAAACATATTTGATCCATTTAGCTAAAATCAGTTTTGTTTTTCTGCCTAAATTGGTTACTACTTATGATAGATACACTGTTAGCCTAAGTTTATCCCCCTACTTTAACTGTTTTGGCACAAGCAAAGGCATGTTCCTGGTTCAGAAGTTGCAATCAGAGTTTTGCACCAGAAGCACCACGACATACTATGCAAAGTAAGCAGGGCAGAGCTGGACTGTATGATCCATATGCATCTAAAACAGTAGCTCTTCAACTTAGTACTGAGGACTGCTGTTGTGGTTCACTTGTTCTTTGTGGACCGCTACACTTTCTTGGCTGCTGTATGGAAGGATGCTTGAAGAACATCTGAATTAAAATTCAGCTACTCCCACTTGTTTTTTCTGTGGCTGCAAAGCTATGTGTGCACAAAGAGAAGAACGATGCTCTCATCCAGAGTTCCTTTGCTGTATCCACTGCAGTTGCTTGCATTGCTAAAGAGGCAAGCTGCTTTTCATGCCTCTTTAGCATGTGGTGGAAACATCAAAGAAATTTCCAGCTCCTCAGCATTTTCCTCTATTATTTTCATTTGGGGTTGAGGGAACCATTGCTGGCGCTTTCCTGGCCACAGTTGAAAAGCAAGGGTAAATCCTAATTGCTACAGTTTTCTAGCCAGTGCAAGAGTCTACTCTACATGCATCAGGAATGCGGACCTGTTCCCTGGGCTTTAGGAGGAGCTGTAAGATCCAGCAATAACTCCACTCTGAAAGAGCCTCTTGTGCAGCCCATATACAACACCTCTCTAACCCTGTTCTCACGTAACAACTACTCATGGGTTGTTTAAATCATGGGTAGTTGGCACCATGTGGGAGCAAGCAAGCATGCTGCCTCCTGACCGCTGGCCTGCTTCTGCTTTTTTACACTTTGTTAAACAACCCAGCAATGCCCCGTTCCTGGCTTGTGCTCCATGATGCCCAAACCCAGCACTCCTGGTTGAAGAGGGAGAAAAAGGCAGAATTTTAAGCCAACCACGAACCATGGGTTAAAACTCTGGGTTGTTTCTCCCTCAACAACCCAGAGTGCCAGATTCAGATGTCACAGAGCACAGCCCAGGTCCTGGGTTGTTTAGCAAAGCGGAAACAAAGCAGAAGCAGGCCAGCGGTCGGGAGGCAGCACACACACATGCTCCTTTGCTGTCCCAGCTATCCATGGTTTGAACACCCATGGTTTGCATTATGTGCAAACTGGGCCTCTGTGTCAAAATGGTAGTGCTGATGGCTGCTTTTATGCAAAGATCCATAGCAAGTGGAAAGGGGACGACTCCTGCTGGTGTTGGAACCTCAACCCTTTAATCTGCACAGCAGAGCATAGGATCAAACTCTGTTACCATTCATAGATTTCCTTCTAGAGACCATGATTTTTGCCTGACTCTTTGAAAATAATTTCATTAAGAGCAGTAAATCTTTTTTTTCCTTATGAGTTTAGCTTTAAATAACTATTTCAGAACATCACCCTGTTCTGTTTTCTTTTTTTAGGCAACACAGTTGACAAATGAATCTTCAAGAGTTGTTCTTGTTCTGACACCAGCATAGTTCATATCTCTGCACTTATCAGAATTGCAGGAGTAAAATGTAGGAATTTGTAAAGCATGTAGAATGCACCACTACTCCTTCAGTTTCCTAAACTATATTTTGGTTTTGATTTGTCTATATATCTGTTTATTCAAGGAAATGACAGAATGTGAATAGATGTGTTGGGAAAACTAAGCAGGATGTGTCACTATTTTAAGTTTGCACATGCCTTGAGCTTAATGGTGCTAACATATTTTCTGTATATGCATTTTAAAAACATCTATGAAAATTGAGCTTTCAACCAACTTAGACAAATAGTTCTGAAAATTGTAGTAATTGGGGATGTGTGCTAATATGCTCTATTTTCACTTCAGTCTTGTATCTATAGCTAGTGGAGAAAAGCCAAGGAAACCCAAAGATAAACTGATATTAAATAATTTAATCCAGACTTGATTTTCAGAAAGTACAAGGTCTTGACTTGCTCTTATGCTGGATAGCTAAAATTTCTCTCTGTGCACTCAGTTGTAAACAGGACCTGATCCATTGTTTTTGTGTGATTATCCACACTAATCCCAAATACTAATGGAGGACATCAATTATCAGCTGTTGTTTATCATAAATTTGCCAGTGTTGTTTTAAAAGGAGAAGCAGTTCGTTCTGTTTACTTCCTCTCTGCCTACAGTTAACTATTCTAAAGGTTAGCTCTCTTTGTTCTCAGTATAGGCAAATGTTTTCTTCCACATAAGTACTTATGTTCTAGGTGCAACTTCATTAAGCTATGTGGCATATGTGCTCATCTAGACAATTACAGGGTGACTATAAGATAAAGATTTATGGATCTGCCTATTTTTTCCCCAAAGGAAATGTTTTTCCAAAGGAAAATTTAGCTTCCATATTGCAGATTTCAAACTAAGTGCAATTCTGTTGTAACGTGATATAGCAGGGTCTCTAGAGGCAATTACTTGATTTGGAAGCTGAAGGAAGTCATTTAAAATGTTTGATTAACTTCTGCAGTTGGAAACTATATATAATTGCGCACAGCCAAATGAAGATTTAGTAATCTAAATTACTATATTTAGAAACTTGGCAAGATATCTGGGTACCCTACTAGTTTGAATTCTAAATTGGAAACAAATGGTCACCATGTGGGCCTTGTTTCTCAAGTCTGTTTTTTTAAATTGAAATTGATAACATAGAATGTTGATTATTATCCAAATGTAGATGTGGCAGACTTTCCATGAGCAACTGTACAGATGAACTCTTAGTTTAAGAAGATTCCGCTGAAAATTCTACCACTCCATTGTTAATCTACAAAAGCTTTTTGTTGGGTGTAGAATGGTTTTGTTTTATACTAAACATATAGGGCACAATCTAGCCAAAGTTAAGCACTTTGAAGTCCCACTGATTTCACTGAGAAAGTTTTTAAGCAAGTGCTTAAATCTCTTCAGTTGAAATCTGATTAAAAGATTTCTGCCAAGACCAGCATCCTTCAAGAAAAAATGCCCCAGGAGAATGTTTGTTTAAAATATTTTTACAGCAGTGGTGACAGATGCTCTTCTCTAGACATTCCAGACATAGGGCACCACCATTGAAAAGGCTGTATTTCCAGTTATCATCCTCCTTTGGAATGATACATCTTCGTTGTGAAATATACTAATTTGCTTTCCTTGTATATGTTTGGATTGCATTAGATAATGATAATACTAGAACTCTGATCATAACCTTTAAATCAAATTTGTACCTATCGCAAACTAGATAGTGTTCGGAGGAAAGTAAATCTGAGCAAGCAAAAATGGTTCTGATTCCAGGTTATATCTGAGAGGGTTTTCTAAAGTGTTTAAACCAAAGGTGCTATGTGAGTTGAGTTCTATACACTCTTAAGGCTGGCCCTACTATTAGGCAGAGTGAGGCAGCTGTCTCAGGCAGCTGATGTTGGATGTCATGAAAGGGCAGCAAATTATTAGCTGCCAGGAAATGGGAGAGGCACTTGAAGGATTTTCTGCCTTTACGGGGGGGTGGGGGGGAGAGCCATTTGCTGCTCTACCTTGGGCAGCAAAATATGTTGGTTTGGCCCTGCTCTTAGAGTTTATTGCAGGATCTAGGCCTAAGTGCTTGTTACTGCTTCCATTGATATTGATGCTGTTTATACAAGTGAAGGTAAGAATGCCCTCTAATTTCAAATAGGGTAATAGATAAAAGTGGACAGATAATTTGTAATCTGGTAAATGTGACCCTTAATTACAGATGGAAGAAGAAATGCACATATATTGTTCTTGCTTCTGAAAACACCTTTGATTCCCAATCTGACTTCACAGTGTCTGAACAGTAATTGTTTCCTAATGCTCCAGAACTGAGTTCTAGACAAATTTTAGATCTTTAGGTCTGAGAAACTAAATTTGGTTAGAGGTGAGATGATCAAATATTCTCTTATTTTCAAAGAGATACCTGCTTTTTCTTCTCAGTTTTCAGAAATCTTCATAAAGCATCAGAGAACCACTTGTTACACCAGGGAAGGTTAAATTCTTGAGCCTGGGGACAGGTTTCTGTCTTCCCAAAGCAGGATGTGGGCTCTCACTCCTCTCTCCCAGCATCTTAACTAGGGAAAGTCCACTCCCCCACACTCAAGGTGAAAATGGCAACCAAGAAATTATGTGGTGCTGCTGTGCAAATCTCATCAGGAAATTGTTACCTCCAGTATCAGAGGCAGTATGCCTATGACAACAGTTGCTGAGGAACACAACTGGGCAGGAGTTACTTCACTCCTGTCCTTCTTCTGGGGTTTCCCACAGGCAGCTGGCTGGCCACTGTGTGAATGGAAGCTGGACAAGATGGACCCGTGATTTGATCCAGCGTAGCTGTTATGTTTTTATGAGTGCCCCATAGTCTTCTCATTTCTTGAAGGGAGATGCACCTTTTGGGTTCAAATGTGTGCACCTGTCTCGTGCACTGCTTTTAGCCAAAGTAGTGTTCTCTGGTGTGGTTTTGCCAAAAAGCAGCACAGAAGTGAACTGTGCCTGTGCCTGTTTTTTGTCTATTCAGTTACTTCAGAATTGTCTAGCTTTTGGTATAGTAGGATGATACAAATATGAAGTGTCCAACTTTAAATATTGGTTGAAACTCAGTTTTTTGCCAATTAATATTTACTATCCTCTGCTGTCTTGTAGCCTGAATGGGTTTCTAAAGTATGGATGTTGCAGGTGACCATTGATCACATGGTCTTTGCTTGTAACTTTACCAAGGCTGTGAATGCAGTGATGTGGTGAGCCAGTGTGTCCGTAGCATTTACCTTGGGGAGAGGTGTGCATTCTGTTTCTTCTCCCTTCCCCCTTGCTGATTAGTTATGTGGGGAATGAGGTTGTGATAAAATTCTTCCCACTGTGTGGCAAAACACTATAAACCTCTAGTTCCATACGTTGCTGCAGCCACCCTATGTTGTCTCTAGCCATCCTGTTGTCCAATGTTTGCTGTGCATTGTACATTTAAATGACTGCAAATACCATCTCAGTTCTGTAATCCCACTTACACCCAAATTCAGATGGAGACAGCATGATTGACCTTCTCTCTCAGCTTTTCAATGATTATTCTAGAATTTTACTGCCGTATGTATAGAGGCTTGTTTTTAGGTATTCCAGCCTTTTTAGACATTTAGCCCAGATATTACCAAAATGCAAAGATGGGAGATGCCTTATCAACTATCAGCACAGTAATTAGTCATCTTCAGTTATAACCCTCCCCCACCAGCAGTCCAAAGTGTCAGAATGTGTGTGTGTGTGTGTGTTTTCCTGGTATGTAGTTTTCCTTTCTTATCTGCAACACACCAGAACATCTCTTCAAAGGGGTCTTGCACAGTTGCTTGGTTACAGCATTGTTTCGCCTCCTGAATAATTATGAGTTGGATTTTAAACATTCCCACTTCGTTCAATAATCTGAACAGACATATAGACTAAATATAGGTAATGTAACATAGAAAGGTAAGGTTTTAGAGATTGATGCTTCCCTTTTTTTGAGATGAACAAAACAGATTTATCTAGAGCTACTGATCCTATCCATCTTTATATTTTAATGTATATTTTGCACAAAATAAGCAGTGTAGTACCTAAAGGTTTTTGGTATGGCTTAGACCCTAGCTAATGTGTCATCAGTGGGAGTGTCCTCCCAGCAGAGCTCTGCTCACAGGATACTCTCACTGGCAGAAGAGATGGGAAGACAATTTTCTCCACTTTCTCCCACCCACTGGGAGCCACTTGCATGGTCCGAAAATCTGCTCCAGAACTTTGGAGAGCCCTCTGGAAAACTGTTGAGGGTGACACAGGGAGCTTCAGGAAGGATGGAAAATTGCCTCCCCCCTCTCATTCTTCAGTGGACGCTTCTGCAGACAGAAGGAGCTCTTCTGTCCGTGGAACAGAATTCAGGATCCAACCTGTCAGGAGTGATACAAGGCCTCTGCTTAACATATTCTAGAGATGGAGTATTGTGTATGATATATTAGTCCAGTGGTGGGCAACTTGTGGCCCTCCAGATGTTGTTGGATTGCAGCTCCCATCAGCCCACTGGCTGTGCTGGCTAGGGCTGATGAGAGTTGCAATCCAACAACTTCTGAAAATTGCCTACCCCTGTGATAGGCTTAAGTGTTTTGTAGAAATGGCATGGTAAGAAATTGCATTTGTATAGCTTCAGTATTTAATTAGCTAATAAATCAAAAGAACATAGATAGATTGAAACAAGATCTGTCAAAGTAAAATTATGTTCAGTTCATATATTGCAGTAATTTTAATATTTATATTTAGTAATATTGTTTATTGTAAACATTTCAAGATCAGAACTTTCTGAAATACTGAGGGAAGCATGAGGTGAAAAGTGCATCTTATCTAGCTGCATGTCTCTAGTAGCTTGGGAAACTGGTGAGATCATGAATATCCAATTCTACAGGTACACATTTCATAGTACTTAGTAGGTTGCTAAAGGTTACAAAAACCTGCCTACCCTGAACCAGCTCAGCATGGGAATGCTTTCAACTGGAGCTGCCAACCAACTAAATAATTTTTAGCTGATTGATCATCTGTCTTTTTGCCAATTATCAATGGTATGATTAAGGCTGCAATTCTATATGCACTTGCCTGGGAATGTGCTATTGAACTTTTATTTCTAAATAGACATGCATAGGATTGTACTGTAGACTATCGCTCCCTCAAAAAATGAACTTAGATGGTGAGTTCTAGCAGGATTGGATCCAAAACTGGGTTGTTGAGAAACAAGAGGGAGGTATCTGTCTGCTCAGGGGAACCTGAGGTTTGCAGAATTGCTTGTCAGGAATGAATCTGAGCGTGTGGAGATGTTTAGTAGCGTAGATTCAGAAGGGGAACAGCCAGAAAAGGGGGAGGCTCCCTCGCTAGTGAGCTCAGATATGGCAAGGCCTTCTTCCCAAGACCACAGATGGCTCAGCCTGAACGGCCCCCCCTTTCCTTCTCCATGAGAACTCAGGTTTCGGAGGGGAAGGAGAGTGAGGGGCATGGCTTGAGGGATGCAAGGGTCCATCGCAGAGCGAAGCGGGAACAGTTAGAGGTGGAGCTCAGAAGCTCCTCTAGGTTGACTACGCGTGAAAGCCTCCATAGGAGGTTGCCACCCTAAGGGAGGGTCATCCCTGCAAAGCTAGTCTGGCTGAGAAGTTCTTGTTCAGACTGCTGGCAAGCTGTCATGTCCCTTTGTCCTCCCCCTTCGTAATCAACACACTCCAGGATACCAAGCTTCAGGCTCACTACTTTATTAGTTAACAACTAGCTTCCTTACAAATGTGAATTCTAGGAAGCTTGCAGGCTACCATGAAAACAACTACTCCACACAATTACGAATATCAATAGAGGTGAAGTGGAAGCTAGAGAAGTTGCCAGCAGTCTGAACAAGAACTTCTCAGCCAGACTAGCTTCGGAGGGATGCCCCTACCTTACGGCTTTCACACATAGCCAACCTGGAAGAGCATCTGAGCTCTGCCTGTAACTTTTCCTGCTTTGCTCTCTGATGGACCCTCGCATCCCTCAAGTCACGCCCCTCACTATCCTTCTGCCCCGATACCTGGGTTCTCGTGAAGGAGGAAAGGGGGGGCTGTTCAGGCTGAGCCATCAGTGAGCCAAGGTCTTGGGAAGAAGGCCTTGTCATATCTAAGTTCACCAAGGAGGGAGCCTCCCCCTGTTCTGTCTGTTCCCATTCTGAATCCGAGCTACTAAACATTTCCACATGCTCAGATTAATTCCTGACAGCGCTATCCAAACATGCTCAATAGCCACAGAATGTTAGTTGGTGGGGGTACATTAAAAATTGTGGTGGGCAGTGGAATGTAGTATCCCAGAAGGTATCATGGCTGGCTCCCTTTAACCCTGAACAGAAGCACTTCCGTTAGGAAGTGAGGATACACTGCAACCTTTTTTGCAGGTCCCACTTATATTAATGAAACCTCAATAAAGGTGCCGTTTGAGATACTAAAGGAAGTGGAAGTGCAAGAGGACTTAGGACTTAATAAAGAAGAAAGAGTACTTTTAGCTAAGAAAGGTCTTTAAATCTTTTTTCATACCTCCGAAATGGTGTGCTTTTCACATTACAGTAACATAGCAGAACCAAAATAGCCTCAAGAAATAAATAACATGTAGACATACTGATTAAAATTGTTATCAACTGATGAAGTTGATTAAATCTTGCAGCCCTTGTTAGAATGTTAAGGAGGGTAAGATCTAGCTTACTTCTTCTAAAAATAGCAAACTTGTTTTTGCAAGTAAAATCACAACTGCAAAATGCACAGGTCTTTATGACTCACTGTATTTGTGTAAGCTTGATTCTGTGTTGTGTATCGCTGGAGCTTGAGAGTCTGATCTCAAAGAATTTAAATGGACAGAAATACAGCCGCTCAAACCACTGCCTACATTTGTGCACAACATTAAGTCAGGATTCTGGCTTTCCATGAATGAGCAGCATGCTAGTGCACACAGCCTGTTTGCTCCTGCTTGGCTTCTCCCACTAACATGAGTGGCTAAACTAATCAGAAATCAAAACCTTACCACAACATCTGAACTTAGGATCCTGGTTATTTGCTCCCAAACAAGCCAGGATTTGTAAAGCCCCCCCCCCCCAAACCCTGGTTTACAATGTTGTCTTTTAAAGGGCTCAGGGAACCAGGATCTTTTGTACAACATTTGGAGCACACCCTATTTATTTATTTATTTATTTATTTATTTATTTATTATATTTATTATCTATATTGGCATATATAATATAATATTTGCCTATGTGTCTGGACGTCTTTGCTGATATATGCCAATATATATTATATATATATATATATATATATATCGGCAAAGAAGTCCAGACATTTCGATTTGCGAATTGAGTGAGCTAAAGTGAGCTTTGTGTATATGCCTGTAAGGGTTAAATGGTGGTGACATTGTTTCAACTCTTTGCACTTGTTGCTAACTCTGTAATTGGATACTGGAGGCTTCTTGGGAGCTATTTTAAAATTATTGTTTTAGTGAAGCAGCCCAGGAGGTCAGTATTGATAATGGTGTGTTTACAACTGAGATGCTTACCAAGTCTGAAGGGTAAGAACAATGAAACAGCTTTTTCAACCTAGCATGGAAGTGTGGGTTAGGAAGAGTTCATTTTCATTATACATTTGAATGGTCAGAAGACCACTCCTTTGGTGGAATTTTATCTATATATCTATACCTATCTATCTCTTATCTATATGATTGGCAGGGGGCTTTCCAGTCACCACTGTTAATCTCATAAACTCTTTCAATAAACAATTAAAAATAACATTATATAGATATAGCTCTGTACCCATATAATACTAATTAAAAAAACATTAAAAAGAGACTTTTCCAATCACTATCTAAAATGGTGGTGAACAGAAAAGGGTTTCCACTTCTCCCATATTGCATTATAACATTATGGGGTACAGCCCTATGACACAGTGGTATTTTGCTATTATATATATGTGTGTGTGTGTGTGTGTGTGTGTGTGTGCGTGTGTGCGTGGGTGTGCGCGCGCGCATGTGCGCGCTCTACTTAAAAGATGAAGTTAGTGCTACTTAAAAGAAAGGGTGATAAACATGGTGGCCCAGTGTGTACTAAGCTATGACAAGTTCACCTGCCCATTAGGTTACTGACTGTCATAAACCCACCTCTTAAAAGAGACAGAAGAATAGTGCTAAGAGCATCTACACTAGTGGAGACAGTATTACTCTTCTGTCCTTCTAAAAACAGTTGGACTTTCTACAGCAAGAAAAAAGATGGAAGCAGCACTAGGAAAACATGGGAGGATGACAACATCCCATGGAACCCCCATAAAATGTGAGTGAACAAGCCATGATGATTCCACACTAAAGACTTTCCTGGAAGCAGCCCAAGATCCATATTGTTCTGGAAACTAGTTAGCATGTATATACCATGACTAAGCAAAGTGCAATTCATGAAATCATAGGGTTGGAAAAACCTTATGGGCCATCTAGTGCAATCCTGCAACAGTAGGTATTCTTATACTTGCCATAGCTGACTAATGTATTTTATTGCTGTAAGCCGCCTTGGGAGGGCTTCTGCCCTGAAAGGTGGCCAAGAAATATTTTAAATAAAATAAAGAATACATTCCCCACAGGAGAAACCTATTTATATAGAATGTGCTCCTATAAGGAAAAAGGGAAGTGGATCTTCCTCAGTTCATTGCTGTGCATTGCACCCTTCTTTTTGAGTGTGACCTATATAAAGCGGTCACATTTGCATTTAATATACTAGTATTCTAGAGTATGTATGCATATATTTCTTGAAGACATGGCCTGAGAACCCAAATCTCTGTACAACAGATTAACATTCATCAGCTTCTCCCCATCACCTCTAGCACATTCAATACAAAAAGTGTATTAACTGTTTAAATAGGACATTCTTCCATGGTTGCCCTTTGTGGGGAAAAATTCTTACTGTTATCATCTCTTCCTGGTTTTGAATACTTCTTTATTTTTTCACTGCTAGCGTCTTCAGCTTTCTTTCGCTATAGATTATAGTGTTTGGATGTAATATAACTTACATTTCCAAGGAGTATAGTAACAGAGAGTTGGATTTTAAGATATGACAATAAACCCCATGTAGTCCAAGGGAAGATTGTACAGAAGTTTAGTTCTATTTCCTTAATGTATCACTTGGGGAACAAAATAGATTTCCTGCTGAAGAACATTAAATATATACATTATTCCTTTGTGGGAATATTTGTGGGCAGTGAAGTAATTTGATGCCACTGGAATCCTTGGAATTTCTTCTGAACTCAACTCTTTAAAAACATTTTAAACTAGTCATTCTGCTGCTGCTGCTCTTCAGCTTCATGTGGAGAACAGCCTGTTCTGTCTGGCTGAAACAAAGCATCTTTTTACCACTTTGGAAACAGACAGCTAAAGAGATTGTTGTAATTATTAATTACAAAGTAATTTGTCAATGTGTCAATAGGGAAAAAAAACATACTTTTTGTCTCTGCCTTTGTTTTAGCCATAGTTATCTTGCGTAGAGATAGCTTGGCTTTGTTCCCACACTTGCTCAGCAATGGAACAATGTTTACTCCTCCTGCCTACAGAATTTGAGAGATAATTCTGGCATTCATATTTATGTTTATTCATATCAAGGGCATTGTTCATCTAATTTGGCAAGAAGCTAATAAATATTAAAATATGCAGCACACCTTGATTTTTTTGTAGATTGGTTCATTTTCTGCATGACTACTTAAGTTGTAATCTTGTAAATGGAAAATAAGCTTTGTTTCCATTGTTTTTGGTGTCTGAGAAGAATAAACTGTGGTTGCTTCTATGTCATGAACTACGTCTTTGGCATGTACTTCTGGGTGCTTGTTTCTGATAAATTCATTAAGAAAATCAACATTGTAGTGTGGTGAATCACAGAGGCACTGAGATACAGAAATGATTACATCACACGTTTTTCATCTGAGTAATGATTAAGGTGTGTAAATTCCCTGCACAAAAGATATATAAACTGTTCCCTTATTCTCCAGGGCTGAGACTGATCTTTTAAAATACTTGGAGAACTTGCTTTTTTAGCACATCTGTATATTTTCTTTCCTTAACAGAAATCTGGTGAAGAAATACTGTCCTAAACGTTCATCCAAAGATGACGAGCCCAGGTAAAATGAGTGGGGTTTCTAATGCCAGACAACAACAAACTATTCTTGTGTTTAATCATTGTTATTCTCTGTAAACAGTTTGAATGAGGCCCTGATCCTGAAAACTTCTACACACGTGTATGCCTTTTTGAATTATATTCATATTCGTTTGCATTAGAGTTGGGGTTTTAAATTAACACACACCAATTGGTTTCTGTGGGTTGTATTGAATGATGTAATTCTGATTGCGGAAACCTGATTTTCATCCTTGTGCAAGTTTCAAATCCAATACTTTGATTTCACTTGCGCTAGCTGTTGCACAACTTACTACAACTTCATTAGGCTAGTTGTTGCTTGTCATAGTTGTGCAAGTTTCTCCACTAGTGGTTGAGCAAGCATTAGTGGAACAACAACTCCTCTTATACTTATTTTACTAAGGTAGCATTGGATACAACCCTATGTATTCAGAAATTAGAAAGAGCAACTATAGTATAATCATCTGCACTTCTTTCCAAAGGATGTTGGATATTTAAGTTTTTTTATTACTCTTCTGAGAGTCCCCGACATTATGCATGCCCACATAATTTGGATTTTGCTGTGAACTCTAAGGCTTAGTTCTGTCATATAGCCAATGAAGATGTTTCTGGGCTGTACCACATATTTCTGGTGGGGTATAATACAGTTGAATGCGTCTCCATATTAAAACATTCCTTGCACATATCTAGAAGGCTAGCCTAGACGCTTTCTCCCCTGACATCTAGTTTTCTATGTGGAGATAATATTTTGTAGGAAGGATCATCCAACCATACAGTCCCCCCACTTGCAAGCTGAAGTGGGTAAAGCCCAGAAGCAGGTTTACCTCTTCATTTCCCATTTGTGACAAACATTCATTGCTTTCTTGCTGCTTTTTAATTCTGTTCATATGCTAGACACCAGTAATGTTGATAATTTTCTTTGGTCAGAAGACAGTTTAAAGTATGGTGACACTTTGCAGTGGCAGTGCTACCTGTTTAAAAAAAGGGGGTTGAGTGCCCAAAGCAAGGTTCCTTTGTGAAGCTGTACATTGAAAAGTACTGTAGTGGTACTCTGTGTAGCTATACATTCTTGCCAAATTTGCCTTGCTGTGTGGTGTAGCTTTCCCTTATAGTGACCTTATAGGGTTTAAGTGAACACCATCTGGAGTGTATTTCTCTCTATTCTGTGCTTCCTTTAGCCAGCAGTATTTTGGCACAGTATAAGAAAACATAGCAAAGACTCTCCCCACCCCCTTTTTCGGAAGTGCCCTTGTCTCAACGTACTGACTCAGACATCTTGGCTCCTTTAAGACAGAAACAGTGAAACAGGTTATTCCACAAGGAGTATCTACTTTTTTCTGATGCCCTCGTCAGGGATGCCCCATGTCTGATTTTTTTAGAGGTACAGTAATTTTTTTCTCTCAAAATGAAGCCCATCATTAAAGGAAGATAACATTACTGGGTTGCAACATACCTGGGGGATCATCTGTTCTATCCAAACATCCAGTCATTGGCAGGATTTAAGTTTATAAACTGAACACATTATAAAATTTCTCATGGGAGATAATTGTGAGTTCCTCTTTTTTACTTTAACATCTTCTAAAGAAACCTGGATAACAGTACTTCCAGATGCTGATATGGAGTTCAAGACTGACAGCTTAAAAGAGATGGCAAACATCCCACAGGTTTATGAGAGAGGTCTATTTTTTAATACAGTGACTTGTTTGTTTGTTTCTCCCCTTCCATACACATTTTCTACCCTTATTTTTTCCCTTCCTCCTTCTTCCCCTCCCACTCCCCCCCCCTTTTTTTTAGTGCCAGCAATAGTGTGGCACCTTTCCCTCCAACCCAAGAGGTGAGCAGGCAAACAGGCAGCTGTCTTCAGCGCTGGTAGCAAACTTGTTCAGTAGATCATCCATCGGGATGCATATGAGTGGTATGATTGGCATGTTCCACCCTCAAGATCAAGCAATTCATCTCTGCAACAAGTTCCTAAGCCTAGGAACTTAAGTCCATTCTTAAGCTCAGTCCTTCCATTTCGCATCTTAGGAGATACCACTATACTGCAGGGCCTTCCAGGTAGTATTCTTTATTCTTTCCACCTCTTGAAATCTGTTTTCCATTAAAAAGAATGTGTGAAAAGATGTGTATTTTGGGCATCTCCGCTGTACATATTTTTCTTCAATTCATTTTCTTAAGGTTTATACCATGCTAGATTGTGATGTATTTCCTATTGCCTTTGTAGAACAAAAGCCATGACAACTTAAAAAGAAATAAATGTGACATCTTTTTTTCTGCTGTATCCTGTCAGGTTTACCTCATGTATAGCCTTTTATAATATCCTTAATGAGTTAAATGACTACGCAGGACAGCGAGAAGTAGTAGCAGAAGAACTGGGACATAGGGTATATGGCGAACTGATGAGATATTCCCACGATCTCAAAACAGAAAGAAAAATGGTAAAGAATGAGTTCTTTTTAGCTAATATATTGCTGAGCTATTTAATGCCAGTAGAATTTATGTAATTATTTGTTTTGGTGTTACCATGGTGAGCAAAAATTTAGAAAAGTCTCTTTTGTTGGACCAACTTGTGTTTGGTGTAGCACTGTGTAGATCTTCAAGTTGCATAGTTCTGCATCCTTTCACAGTATACTTCAAGAGCTTACATGCTTTTAAACCACCAAAAGATAGTCCATTTAAATAAAAGGAATGTTTGCCAAGTTATTTTTATAAGTTAATGTTTGTGCAGCACAATCCTATGCATGCTTATTCAGTGTGGCTTATTCCTTAGTAAGTGTGTGTTTAGGATTGCAGCCTTGTAAGTGCAATCCTATACATGTCTACTCAAAAATAAAGACCATCAAGTTCAATGGGATTTACTTCCAGGTTAAGTGTGTATAGGCTTGCATCTTTATTGCGGTGTGTGTGTGTGTGTGATTGTAAGCCTCAGGTTATAGAGATCTGGGACAGAAATGTTTAAATAGATAACTTCATACTTATTACTCTGTGGATGATCTATTCAGTGCTATCTGTTATGGTTAGGGTGGCCACTTATGAATCTCCAAAAAAGAGGAAATGCAACCCAAAAAAAGAGGACACAGATTTGCATAAAATTGGCATGTGCTAATTTATATGTATAGATGCAAATGTAGAAATAATTACTATAATTTACATAGAAATACAGTACATCTCACCATAGTGTAGAAGCCTGTGGCCAGGTGACCTGTGTGCTTGATAGGGATGTGCAAATCAGCAAAACTTGAGCTTGCCAAAGTTTTCCAGATTAAATCTTGAAGCCCATTCCAACTCAAGTCCGTATCAGATTGTGAGCTTTTTCATTTCACATGAAAACCTGTGCCTATTTTCATGTGTATTTTCCCAAATGTACACATCAGCTGTGTGCATCTTTGAAATGTACACATTCTTCTCCCATTGATTAAAGTGTGCTTGTGCGCATTTTCCAAAAGTGCATGTTTTTTTCAAAGGTACGCTTGCTGTCAACTGCATTTTTTTGGTCCGCGAATCACATTACAAGCTCAGAAATGTATGGACTTCGACCGCAGATTGTGTTTGAGTCTGTGTTTGGTCTGGGAGGTGCGAACTAGATAAATCCTGATCAAAATTGAACTGAAATGAATTTCCCATACATCCTTAGTACCTGCCTGTTCAGTCTGCTGTCCAGGTATTATTGATGGGCACCACCAAGACCCAGCTCTTCCTCCTGATGGTTCTTTGTGTTTAAACCGGACTTGGACTGGGCATCCCTTCAAATAGAGGACTGTCCTCTGTAAAGAGGACACATGGTTGTCCTAGGTATTTCAGTATATCTGTCTTTAATTCTCGCATTGGTTTGAAAATTAAAAAGAGATGTACTACAGTCCAAAGCTATGCATTTAAGAGAACTGCGTGTACAGTTAGTGCTTTCTCTGGAGCTTTTGCCACTGCAACTCCTACAGACAAACCAACAAGGTGTAACTTTATTTACATTATTCAGTTTATAAGTCATGAACAAGGCCCTTGTAGATTTAAGCGTTGCTGTTTAGTGGCTAGTACGCTTTAGGTTCTTTTAGAAATATTACATAATGATAAAAATTATGAAGGTGCTATTGAGTTTTAAAAGCAGCTTGCCTCATCAGCGATGGGGAATGCAGCGGTGAAAACTGAAGACAAAGCCCCAGCTGCATCTATGTTTAACTTGCACAAAGTTCCTTTGGATAGTACTTTTCTTTTTTTTTCCAGAAGAAGCAATGTGTATGAATATTAACACGTAAATATGTATTTGTTGTAACATTGGATTAAAAAATATCTGTGATAGTAATGATTCAGTATTATTTTCTGCCCCTTATCATATTGTGCTCTAAATGCCGCAATTTTGGAAAGAATATACAATGTTTTTATACAGATAGTAAAACCTTATCAAAACTGGTTTTAATGAGAGGCGTTTGTTTATTTTGGTGAAACCTCTTGTTCATAATTTTCCAGCACCTTCAAGAGGGTCGAAAAGCTCAGCAGTATCTTGACATGTGTTGGAAACAGATGGATAATGTGAGTTTTCTAATTTTTTTCTCCCTTTCCTATTTACCTTGGGATTGTACAGTTTGGTAGACAATTGGTACCAAAAAGAATAAATTGTGGGTTAACTTCCTTATTGCAGAGCTATCACATTTTTTACATTGTTAAAATAGACAAGATAGATTACTATGTAATCATTATAGTGCTAATTATACTTATTTCCATTATAGTAGAAATTATTATAGTGCTAATTTCTTAATTAGCAACCATTTATCTATAGGATTATGGCCTTGATGGATTTACAGACTAGACTTCAGCGATATTAGAATTTATTGAAAATACCTCCTAGCCCTGTAGCTCTTAATGTGGTTGCTGGGAGCAACCTCCTATACAACAGAATGAAACATCTAAATATATATGGTGCCATCTAGATCAGTTTATATCAGTGAGCATTTTTCTAGTGACATCTGTGAGGCTTGAATTGTATCTACAGACTTCTGTTTTCATTTACTTCTCTTTAAGCCTTTCATAACAATAAGTAGTAATGTTTTTATGGGACAGAGCCTCAATCATAGGAGTTTTAGAGCCGCAGTCATAGGGGCATGCCCCCCCCCCTGCAATTTGTATTCTTTGTAATTGGCCTCAGGCTATTTTTTTCTAATTAGCCTCACATGCTGGTGTAATTTAAGGGAGGTTAGTGGGATTACACTATAATAAATAGTTGACTATGGGTTGGATTCTGACTTTCTCTCCATGGGCCAAGTCATACGCTCCTGACTTTTCTTTCTCTTCTCTTCTAAACATGTTTACTGGGGAGAGCTATGCCCATTTGAAGCACTGTGTTCTGAGCAGGAACAGTAGTAGTAGTAATAGTAAGAACATATAGTGCTGTTCCCCAGTACACAACGTGGTTTATAAACATTCAGTAAACTTTACTACAAGTCTTTACAGTTTGCTGGTATCCCCATATTTCAGATGTGAAGGCAGACCGAGATAGAGAGAGGATAGCCTGCCTAAGATAACCTAGACTAGAGAAATGGTATAGTTCTGTCAAATAGCTGAAGGCAGTTTGAAAGAGGGATCAATGCTCTTGGTGTGAACCATCATCTCATTTTCACTTCTGGTAAAGAGTTTTTGCTGGGTTTTGTAGTGGTTTAATCCCTCCCCACATCAAAACCTGTCTGACTAGGTGATAGTGGGACAAAAGAAAAAAAAACAACCTCATGGAAAGTGGAACTTCTCTCAAGCCCCTTTCAGCTCATTTAAAAACTGTTGTCTGTTTCCAACCCTAGTGGAGCTGAGCTGAAATTTGAATCAGGAACCTACTGGGTAATGCATGCTCTTAACTACCACACTATATAACAGCTTCCAAGAATATAAGAACTACAGGACCAACAAATGGTCCATCTACCAATCCTACTAGACCATCAGTCAATCATGTAATGTGGTGGGGAAGTAGTTAACTTGGTTGCTGAGTGAGTGTCAGTTAGCATGTATGAGAGGAAACATCTTGGTGCGTGGAAACAGCCGTGTAGGAGGAGGCAGTGGCCAGAGTTAGGTGAATGTTCCAGAGCTAACTTTACGTAATAAAAAGAAGTGCAAAACCAGTAAATAAATAAGTTCATTTTAAAATAAATGTTCCTTAAATGGTGGGGCATGCAGAGTTAGCTTTGCTACTGTTTGAACTCTTTTTTTGCTAGCATGGGATGACTACACAATTGTAGCAGTAGCAGAAAGTGGTGGTGGGGGATTTGGGGGATGCACAGACACTGATTACATGAAACAGTGTTTTTTAATGAGAGAATTAAAAGCTCACAAAAGGAGATGTGCATTGGCAAGAAGGAGTTGTGTTTATTATTACTAGGGATGTCATGGGCACTGTGGCTCATGACACTTGCACAATAATGGCCTGGATCATATACCAGGCTAGTATTCTTAATTTAGTGATGGAGGAGCATCATCATGATGTGTCTTTTACACTGTGCACATCATGCCACATGAGAACAGGCATCCTGTGCAGAGGCACTCTGTATGTGTGATGGTTTGATTTACACAAGCTTTCCTCTCCTTTTTTGAGGAGGAAGAGTGGTATGCACTAGGTCAGATGTTTTGGACTACAACTCCCAGCATTCCCGACCATTGGCCATGCTGGCTGGGGCTGATGGGGTTTGAAGTCCAAAACATCTGGAAGACATCAGGTTGGGGAAGGCTACAGTAGGTCATTATGCATACAGGCCTCTTCAGGGAGCTTCTGCCTCATATACTGAACTATGTGCATGGTAGACTGGAGGACCCTCTCTCTCTATGCCCTTGGAATATTAGTAGATGCTCTATGTAGAGGAGCAATCCAATATTGTGGTTCAAATGCTGGGAAAGTGTGATGACATTTGGTAGGAGACAAGAGGAGGCTGGGGGATGTTGACCTGGTGTTGAATGGGGTACGGCTACCCTTGAAAGACCAGGTCCGCAGCCTGGGGGTCATTTTGGACTCCCAGCTGTCCATGGAGGCTCAGGTGTCAGCTGTGAGCCGGACAGCGCTGTATCAACTCCATCTGATACGGCGGCTGCGCCCCTTCCTTCCCGACCATCTGCTCCCATCGGTAGTACATGCCCTGGTCTCCTCTCATTTAGACTACTGTAATGCGCTCTACGTGGGGTTACCCTTGAAGACGGTTCGGAAACTGCAGCTGGTACAGAACGCGGCGGCTCGCCTGATTAAAGGCAGCCGCCGGCGAGATCACATCACTCCAGTGCTGAAAGAGTTGTACTGGTTACCAGTTGTTTTCCGGGCCAAATTCAGGGTGTTGGTTTTGACCTTTAAAACCCTATATGGTTCCAGCCCAGCCTATCTTAAGGAGCGCCTCCAGCAGCACCAGACAGGCCGCTTAACAAGATCAGCCTCGGATGGCCTTCTGTCTGTCCCATCAGCCAGGACAGCTAGACTGGTGGGGATGAGGGAGAGGGCCTTTTCTGTGGTGGCCCCCACTCTGTGGAACTCCCTCCCTAGGGAACTCCGCCATGCCCCCTCTTTAATGAGCTTCCGCTGTGCATTAAAAACGTGGTTGTTCAGGCAGGCATTTGGGGTGGGTTAGGGTATTTTAGAAAATGTTTTTATTGTAGAATTTTATTGTTTTAAACTGCTTTATTATATTCTGTACATCGCCCAGAGTGGCTGGGTGACCAGCCAGATGGGTGATTAATAAATTTAATAAATAAATAAATAAATAAATAAATAAAGAGGATGGAGTGAGGATGTGGGAGGCTCAGTGCTTAGCAATGGAGCCATTGCTCAGTGGTAGAGCACAGGCTTTACATGTAGACGGTCCCAAGTTCAATCCCCAGTATCTCCAGCTAGGGCTAGGAAAGAATCCTGTCTGAAACCCTGGAGACCGGGCCAAATTCAGGGTGTTGGTTTTGACCTTTAAAACCCTATATGGTTCCAGCCCAGCCTATCTTAAGGAGCGCCTCCAGCAGCACCAGACAGGCCGCTTAACAAGATCAGCCTCGGATGGCCTTCTGTCTGTCCCATCAGCCAGGACAGCTAGACTGGTGGGGATGAGGGAGAGGGCCTTTTCTGTGGTGGCCCCCACTCTGTGGAACTCCCTCCCTAGGGAACTCCGTCATGCCCCCTCTTTAATGAGCTTCCGTCGTGCATTAAAAATGTGGTTGTTCAGGCAGGCATTCGGGGTGGGTTAGGGTATTTTAGGAAATGTTTTTATTGTAGAATTTTATTGTTTTAAACTGTTTTATTGTATGTTGTACATCGCCCAGAGTGGCTGGGTGACCAGCCAGATGGGCGATTAATAAATTTAATAATAAATAAATAAATAATAAATGACATAGCAACAGAAGCTCTGCCTTCAGTGCAGACATATCAATACTGGGCAGTGAATAGCAGTTAGGCATTTTTTGCACTATAAATTTTACAACCAACAGTGTGCAGCTAGTGTATTTTTTTTCTCTTCCCCCTTCGGCCTTTTGTTGATGCTTTTTAATCTCAGGAAAGCATCCAATTAGCTTGCAGATAAGGGGCAGAAGGGCTGCTGTCACAACGAGAGCAGAAATGAGAAAGGACATATATACATTCTTCAAGTGCCTAAAGGGACATGCTGCTTTCTAGTCTCTACTCTGACATAGTAGCTAAGCATGCACCCTCAGGGTAGCATAAAATGCTAGGATCTGAATTTTAACTGTAAGGAGGTGTAAATAAGTAAAATGGCATTTTGTATTGATTTGTAACTATAACATGGTGTCATTGCATTGTAGAGCAAAAAGAAATTTGAGCGGGAGTGCAGAGAAGCAGAAAAGGCACAGCAGTGTTATGAGAGACTGGACAATGATACCAATGCCACTAAAGCGGATGTTGAGAAAGTAAGATATTATTATAAAGGCTAACAGTTTTTTGTTCTTATAGCAGTATTGGAACACCATAATTTTGTGGGGAAATGCTATCTTTTGAAAACCTCATGTGTGTATCAAGGGGGTATTGAATCAGTGGCTGTATTCAGATATCACATTTTCTGAATAGGCATATAACACAGCGAACAAATTTTTTTTAAGAGATTTAGTTTTAATCTCAGAATCTTACCGCAGCTGCTACCAGGAGTCCTAGAATCAGGTTTGGTGAGGTGAACAGTCCTGCTGTATCCTGTCCCTTCTCTGACTGCCCAGTCTTATATCATGAGACTAACTCACTAAACAAGATAAACTGCTACAGCATTTTCAACAGTAGATCTTAAAATTATTTCCTACTTTTATCTAAGTTTTACAAACAACTCATGACATAAGGTAATGTTTACATTTTATTATTTGATGGTTAGCTTTCTTAAATTAGACTTATAATTAACATCTTTCAGCCCTGTTTATCCCAACACCATTATTTTTAAAATACTATTTATTTTCATTTTACAAAGAAGATCATTACTTTGAATGACAACCAGTGCTGCATGAGTGGACTTCTGCTTGTGCAATGGGACTTCTCCTTCCCTGTTCATCCCCAAATCTGTTCTGGATGGTCCCCTTTCAGATTTCATGGGTGCAGTAGGGGTGGGGGTGGGACTGTAGTGGGGGAAGGGGAATTCATTCTGCCAACTGTGTACATTCCGCTAGTGGACAGTTGCTGTTGGATTTACCCTGTTAGCCAGTGCCATTCAAATGTTTTGGACTACAACTCCCATAAATCCTGATCATTGGCCATGCATCTGAACATTAGTCCAAAATATTTCGAGGGCTCCAGGTTGCCTGCCACTGCTATATAGCTTCTTTTTTAAACTGACTCCCATCTTATTAAGACATTGTTACTTTAATCTCACTAAGATATAGGTAGACATTAATCCTATGATGCTGATAACAGGAGAACTAGGGCAAAAGGTAACTAGAGCAAGAGTGAATTAAACCCATATTTTTCATCAATATCTGTGACAAACCTTAGGAACATAGAAAGCTGCCTTATACAGACCATTGGTCCATCTAGCCCAGTATTGTTGAAACTGAGTGGCAGCAGCTCTCCAGGGTTTCATGCAGGATTCTTGCCTAGCCCCACCTGGAGATGCCTGAGATTGAACCTGGAACCTTCTGCATGCATGCGTATGCTCTCCCCTTAAGCTATAGTCACTCCCTTCCTTATGACTTTCTGTGACCAGGAAGTGTTTGTAAATCATGTGTCTGAAGGGAGGGAGCTGACCTTTTAACCTGCTGTTTTCTAAAAGGTATCATGTTGGCTGCCACTGGTGAAAGGAAAAATAATGGAAAGCGTTAATGGCAGAAACAGTAACTATCTGCAATTTTTATATGTGTGTGTGTGTGTGTACATGCACATATGTGTGCGCTCTCTCTCTCTCTATATATATGTGTGTGTGTGTGTGTGTGCGCGTGTGCGCGTGCATGTGTGTACACATGCGCATACTCCTTTTGGGGGTTGTATGCCATATCCATTGCCTCTTGAAATGAGTGGATTTGTATGAAGTGTTAGTGGATTGTTCCCTGGGTGAGACGGTCTCTCTGTCTAGATGGGTACATGACAGTTGCTTAATTGTGTCTCTCTTTTAAATGCATTGTTTGAGGGTAGCTTGGAGAGAGACACATACTTTGGGTTCTATTTCCTGCATATTGTGTGTTAGAATAGACTGCCCAGCTAAAAAGTGAGGTGCTTTGCTCTAAATAATGATACACTAGTGGAAATATTTTTAGAGTTGCTGAGAAAGGTTATGAATATTTATAGTATTTATAAAGAGAAGTTATTTCTATAACACTGGATACTAAGACATCACCAATGATAATGAAGGGTAATGGCATTTTCACTTATGGTGAGCATGTTGCTAAGTAAGGTTTTGTTTAAACAAAAGATTTTTTAAAACCTTTGGTATTGATCTCCTTCTCTCTAATTAGGCAAAGCAGCAATTAAACCTGCGTACACACATGGCTGATGAAAACAAAAATGAATATGCTGCACAACTGCAAAATTTCAATGGTGAACAGCACAAGCATTTCTATATTGTCATTCCTCAAATTTACAAGGTATGTGTTCCATCTAAATAAAATGTTTCATTTACTGAAGGGTGTGGAGTGGCTGCTACATGTTCCTTAAATATTTAAACCAGAAAGTGCGATAAGTACTTAAAAAAAAAAAAAAAAGCACTTCCCCTACCAAGCACCCTCCTCTCTAGTTTTAATGGATTTATATTGTTGGCTTAACATAGGGTTCAGCTTTACAAATATGGCTCAGGCACACTTACCTTTTAATCTTTGGGATTTGAATAAAATTTGGATTGTGTCCATATTAAATGTGCGTGTTTGATTTTCCAACAGCAGTTAAAATACACTGCTGTATTACAATCAAGAAACATTTTGTGCGTGTTACATTTTGTGAGATACAAGTTGTGCCCTTAGTTACTGATGGCTGTGGTGAATGTTTACTAGTCCTAAATTCCATTGATTTCAGTGGAACTTCAATTTGTGTACTTTTGTTCAGGATGCTCCATAGATTCGTATGTGTATCTAGGATTTTCTGTCTATTTTAATTTATTTAAAATATTTATAAGCCACTCTTCCATGAAAAAGAACTCTTATGCATAATTGTAAAACAATAACTACAAAAAATGTAAAACCAGTGTCAGTAAAAAATTGTCCATGATGTTAAAACCAGCGTTCTGACATTCTGGAAGACCTGCACAAATAAAAAAAAGACTTTGTCTAATGGCAGGTGAGCTTCAGTGGGAGGGAAGTTCAGATAAGGGGTGCGACAATAGAGAAAACATTCTTCCCATTCAGCACCTAAGTTCAGAAGGTGAGAAGACCCAGAGGAGATCCTCTGTTTATGAACATGGCATTTGGGCAGATTCATATGGTAGAATATGGTCTTTTACATACACTCTATACCATCTTCTGTCCATTGACTGTATATGTTTGGCTATGTCCTTCAAGGGAATCTTGCATGCTACTGGGTTGGTACTAGATAAGTGTGGGTAACCACCGAGAGATTTTATTATATCAAGCGGTATGTAAGTATTGCTATTAAATAAAATAAATAACAGTTCCTGCAAAATGAAGGAGAGAGTTGTTGTAGGGATGTGGTGTGTGTGTGTGCACGTGCAACATTCCTTTGTGTGAACTTGCTACCTGTACTGATTTTACTATTTTCCACAGTCTCGTTTTTGTACGAATGCAATCCCCATTAGATGCAGTGAATCAGCAAGTCACAATCAGGACAAAAATGCTCATATGGATGTCCTCTTACATTTTCAGTAACCTGTGTCTGAAACAAACAAATTAGCTGGGTACTATTATTTCCTGTGCTGGATTGTTTCTGCTGTTTGACAAGCCTGTACGATATAGGTGCAAGGCTCTGAATGTTTATAACTGGAAGATGGTAGCTGTTCAACAAAGACCTACTAAATTATTCTAGTTATATCAATGTTTCTTGTACAAAGAGTGTAATCACTCATTTGAGCTCATTATTTTGGGAATTCCAGAGATGTTCCTGTTATAAAACTGTTTCAAAGTATTGTATATTAATGCTACTTTCCTAGATAGTGATGGTTCCATTTGAAGGTTCTGTCTCGCGCTTTTTCGTGATAGTTTTCCCTTAGCACTGTACTTACAACCGGGTCCTATTCTTGTCTACTTGGAGAAAGTCTCACTGACATCAGTGGAAGGAAAATGTGCATAGGACTGCAGCCTCAAGTTTCTTTTTTGAGATTTTAACCAAGTCCCACAAGGTCATCTTGATTTTTCTTCTTTCACCAGCATCTTGGTTACCAGTTCTATTCCGTAACTGGATAAAAGTAGATATTGACAGGGCCACGTACAGGGCCTTGCATAAGTATTCACTTGCAAGGCCCTGTATTAAAATGGATTAATTAGGATTTCTTGTCACTGATCTACACAACATGGTCCATAATATCCAAGAGGAGGAAAAATCTGCATATTTTACAAAATAATTTACAAATAAAAAACTGAAAAGTCTGGATTGCGTAAATATTCGCCCTCTTTGCCATGACACCTCTAAATAAACTCTGGTGCAACCAACTGCCTTCAGTAGTCACATAATTAGTTGAATGGAGTCTACCTGTGTGCAATTAAAGTGTCACATGATTTCAGATTAAAAACACCTGTTTCTGGAAGGCCCCAGAGGTTGTAGGAGAGCATATCTAAACAAACAGCATCATGAAGACCAAGGAGCTATCAAAACAAGTCCAGGATAACGTTCTGGAGAAGCACCAATCAGGGTTGAATTATAAAAAAAAATATATCCCTAACTATGAATATCCCCCGAAGCACCATTAAAATCCATTATTACAAAATGGAAAGAATATGGCACAACCGCAACTCTGCCTAGACAAAGCCTTCCACCAAAACTCAGTGACTAGGTAAGGAGGGCATTAGTCAGAGAAACAACTATCACCTAGATGCTCTACAAAGCTGGGCTTTATGGAAGAGTGGCGAGAAGAAAGCCTTTGCTGGAAAACCCCCGTATCAAATCTCATTTGGATTTTGCCAAAAGGCATGTGGGAGGCACAGCAATCAAGTGGGAAAGATTCTCTGGTCTGATGAGACCAAAATTGAACTTTTGGGCCTTGCCACGAAACGTTGTGTGTGGCACAAAGCCAACAGCACTCATCGCTGAGAACACCATCCCCACGGTGAAACATGGTGTTGGTGGCGGCGTCATGTTGTGGGGATACTTTTCATTGGCAGGGACTGGGAAAGTGGTCATGATTGAGGACAAGACGGATAGAGCCAAATACAGGGCAATTCTAGAGAAAAACCTGGAGTTTAAAAACAAGAACCTGAATGTCTTAGAATGGCCCAATTAAAGCCCAGACCTCAATCTGATTGAGTATCTGTGGCAAGACTTGAACATTGCTGTTTACCAGTGGTCCCCATCCAACCTGACAGAGCTTGAGGAATTTTGCCAAGAAGAATGGGCAAAAATTGCAGTAGATGCTCAAAGCTGGTAGAGACTTACCCCAAAAGACTCATAGCTGTAATTGCTGCCAAAGGTGCTTCTACCAAGTATTGACTTGGGGGGGGGGGGTGAATACTTATGCAACCAACAAATGCCAATTTGTTTTTGTTTAATTAACTTTTGTGCCACAATAGAAATACTTTGCACCTTCAAAGTATTAAGTATGTTATCTAAATCAAATGGTAAAAATGCCAATTAAATTCATTATAATTCCAGGTTGTAAGACAACAAAATGTGGAAAAGTCAAAGGTGTGTGTGTGTGTGTGAATGTTTATGCAAAGCACTGTAAATGAACAGAATTTCCTTGTAAGGGTTTCTCCCCCCCCCGTTCCTATTCTTTTTTTTAAATATATTTTTATTTATTTTATTTTTATAAATGAAATAAACAATATCAAAATTACCAACAACCTAATCAATACTTCAATTTCCCAACAGTACAATATTCTGATGAGGACACCACAATAACAAAGAGAGAAGAAAAAAGAGAGAAAAAAAAGAGAAAAAGGGGGAAAGGGAGGAGGAAAGGAAGTGAAGAAAAAAATTCCCCTCTCCCTCCCCCTTAAAAAATTAAGTTTAAACTCCAACACCCCCCGGCCTCCAATGCCATTCTGTTTTAAAAACGATATCTAAAACCTTAACAATCTTACAGTTTAATAAACAACCTTGCATTTCTATATCATATCATCAATCTTATATCAAGGAAACAGGTCTACAATTCATTCCTAAAAGCCTATATTAGTAGTAGTAGTAGTAGTAGTAGTAGTAGTAGTAGTAATAATAATGAAATATATATATATAATAAAACTTAATATAAACCTTCAACCATCAGTAATAAATTTTATAGTAGATATATTATCTATTTTAAAATAAAAAATATAAAGAAAAGCAAGAAAAAATAAAAGAGAAAAGAGAATAAACCAATATAAATATAATAATTTATCTTCTGAATTAGCCTGAGTCATATAGACTAAACACAAACAGTTAACAAAGCTTGTTTAAAGATTCCAGTTCATGGGGTTGTAACAGAATTCTCATGCATTTTTACATTAAGCCAAGCCTCCGCCATTTCATGATTTCGAAACTTCTTCATCAGACCTTCAGACACGATACAAAGTGTAGCACGATATTTTAAGTAATATTGTAAATTCATTTGTTTTGCCATATTCTTTGCACTGATAAATTGCCTTCTTTTATTCGCCACCTCTTTGATGTAGTCTGGGAATAACATAACTTTATCTTGTTTCCAGAAAAGGCTTCCAGCCTCCCTTGCCAAGCGCAGGATATAATTCTTTGTGGAGACTTGCAAATTGAACTATGATGGTGTAATCAGTCCCTTTAGCATTTGGCACACGAAATGCCTGCTCAATATCAAGTAAATAATCAGATGAAATAGGGAGTATCTCATGCAAAAGTTTATCCACAAAAATAGGCAATTTTACATTAGGCAGATTTTTAATCCCAATAATCCATACACTGGATCTTTTCTTGACGGCCTCCAGATGAGAGATTCTATCAGAGATATTTTTAACACAGATTTGTGATGTAGTTTCATTTCCTGCCACTTGTTTTTCAAACTCATTAATTTTTGTCTCCGTTTTTTGCCGTGACGTATTAATTAAATCTACAGCTCCTTGCAGGGCGGTGATGGAATTCTGGATTAAATCCAGCCTTTTGACTTGCTCCGTAAATTGCAAAGATAAAGCCTTTATCCGCATAAATAATTCCCTATATCTTCTGTCTTCGACATGTTTGACATTGAGGATGCGGGGGGAGTAGATGCCAGCTCCTTTCTTCTTCTCGACGCAGACATGTTTCTCTCAAACAAGTCTTACAGGTCCTCAGATGTTCTCAAATATTGTTAACGTTTCTTAAATCATCCCTCAGAGGTTGTTGATATTTCTTAAAGCATATATTATTATGGAACACTTCAGCCCTGTTTTCTCCTATAAAATAGGAGTCTCAGTACAGCTTTTTGCGTTGGTAAAGCTCTGGGGAGATAATCCTGGAATCCAGCCCCCCCACTATCGCGTGGGAGTTACCTTTCTCCAAGATGTTGTCCAGAGCTGTTGCCTTGCCCCCCCTTTCCATTCCAGGGGGGGGGATGAAAAGGTTTTTCAGTCTTTTAAAAAGCTGTTTGAGAAAGCTTCCACAGAGGCCCGTGGGAAGCTACCAGAGTGACATCGGTCCCAACCGGAAGTCCTTGTAAGGTTTTCTAACGTTTATAAGAAAATACTTTGGGGGTTTTTCTCATCCAGAACAGATTTTATTATGTAGAGTCTATTAGCTTTGACAGTTCAGAAACAGGAGTAAATTTTCAAGCAAACATTTGTCTCAGAATAATTTAGAAACTTGCAGCTATAAGTGTCTGCTTTCAGCTGATATAAAACATTAGTCTTCTTTTGATGTAAAAATGAGCCTTGACAGTTATTTAGAATAATAATAACATAATATCAGAGCTGGTTTAGTTTAAGAAAAATAAAACCAATCACTAGATTGGCTACTAATATTTTGTCAGTTAATTTCAACAATTTGTCCAACCTGTTAGAATTTTTTTCAGATTTTCTCTGTTTAATAATATGGTACAAGACAGTAAACTGTAAAACTGGTAATGCTTTTAAATAAAATTGGGAGGAAAAGTGGCCCAATGTATATAGAGCAGGGTCAGGGAACCTCTGGCCCATGAAGCCTCCCAGTTCAGTCTATTGCCTCCCCTCTGCTCCCCATCCTCAGCAATTAGGTTCTAAAAATGCTGATGGAGGCTTTTAAAAAGCCTAATCAGGATGCAGGGGGAATGTTGCTGTTGGGGTGGGGAGGGCTAACCATCCTGGAATGCTTGGGAAAAGCCTCTAAAATTGGCCCCTGGTGTTGCAGTTAGGCCTTCAGAGACCCTCCATTGGGCAGTGGAGGTTTTTTAAAAGCCCGATAGTGTGGGAGGTGGGGAATGTGTGTGTTTTGTGTGGGTGTTACGTGTGAATCTGGATCTCTGTGAGAATAGGTGTGTTATTAATGAAGCGTGTGTGTGTACGTATGAAAATGAGAGTGTGGGATAGTCCCACCCACTTTCATCCTGTACACTTTTTGCAGGGGCCGCCTCTTTCTACCATGCGGCCCCTGGAAGGTTCCCCCAAAAGGAATGTGACCCCACCTGTGATATAGACTGTCTGCATAGTATTATCATAAGGATACCCATGCTCTCCTTTATTATTGTAGCATCTTCAAGAAATGGATGAACGAAGAACCATCAAACTTAGTGAATGTTACAAGGGATTTGCAGATTCTGAGCGCAAAGTTATTCCAATAGTCTCAAAATGTTTAGAAGGAATGATTGCTGCAGCAAAATCAGTTGATGAATGCAGGGTAAGTTGAGTTTGTTTTGTATGATTGACACTTCAGTGCTAAATGCATTGCCTCGGAAGTAAATCTAAGTAATTGTGGATCATAGTCGTATGACTCCTCTTCCCTTTCCCTCCATATTTTTTCTCTTTACCACTCTTCTGTTGTTGATAAAGGTTATCTGCAAGCATTTTTTTCCATAGCAAATTCTCTGTTGAAGTCAAGCCTTGTAACTGGAAGAATTTTTAGAGAATAGCCATGGAGGTCTATTGCAGCAAAAAACAGCAGTGTTGTGAAACCTTAAAGAATAACACATTTATTCTGGCATAAACTTTCATAGAATATAGTTCACTTCCCAGAGAGGTTCACCTGGTGCTTATGTTGTGGTCTTTTTGATGCCAGGTGAAGATCTTATTTTCCCAGGCATTTTAGCTTTTGGTTTTCTCTTGTTTTTAAATCTGTTATTGTCTTTTAAAATCTTTACACTGCTGCTGGTTTCTACTTTTGTTTTTTTACTGTAGTTTTAAACTTTAAAAAGTTTTATATTATGTTTTATCATCTTGTGTTTTGTGAACTGCCCAGAGAGCTTTGGCTATTGAGCAGTACAGGAATGTCATAAAATAACTGGAAGGTTCCTCCTCTCTGGGAAGGACATAACCTTGTTTTTAGCATTGTAAACCTCCCCAAGAGCTTCGGCTATGGGGTGGTATAGAAGTGTAGTAGTAGTAGTAGTAGTAGTAGTAGTAGTAGTAGTAATAATATCCTGCCATAACCCAGTTAGGAATGATATTGGTCAAGCCTGTGCAATATTGTGTCCCATCAACCTGAATGCAGCCAATCAGCGCCAGGAGCTTGATTACAGCCCCCCCCCCCCCGCCCCACAACTATATAATATATGTGGGCCTAACCAGATACCAAAAATAGGAGGTTGATCAAGTCTTTTGTGGGCTGCCATACCTGCCTGGCAGACTGCGAGTAGACCTAATTGTGCAGACCTAATGTTAGTGATTATGAAAATATTTCAGTATTTTAGTTTTTTCAGGGTTTTTTTCCAGCCTATTATCTCTTTCTCTCTTTTTAAGCATTTCAGGCTACTTCATTGTGTAAATACTGTCTGAATAATTAAATACTTTAATTTTCTTATATTTTGTGCAAAGGGAATGTTAGGTCTGGTTGCTGTTGGTTGTATGAATATATTCTTATAGACCTTGTTCTTAAACTTGAGTCATTTCTTAAACATTTGAGTCATTTAAACATTTCTTCAGGAATTTGTGTCACCTCTTGAAGCTTCTTAAAGGACCCTTTTGCACACAACTGTGGCAGATCGTAGGTCAATTGACCCATAATTTGCCACTGTTATGTGCAAACCAGGTCTGTCGCTAACAGTTCTCTACCCTTCTGAGGTTTTACTTTTATGTAGTTCATTCATTTTTACGCTGTTTTCCTTTTCCTATCAGTGTGTGTACACAAAGCACATAGGCTTACACAATATACATCACATGTATGCTTGCAATAGGTTAGCCTTCTGCCTAATACAGTAGATGATGAAATTAAGTTATATGTTCTTAAATGTTTAGCATTGATTTGGCTGTCAACATTTTAACGTAGAGTAGGCTCATGCTGAAGAGAAGCAAGGTTAGAGACAAAAGGACTGGTATGGCAAAATCCACTAAGAGAGAAGTTATCTTCCAAGCTGAAATGTTTGGAATCTGATTCCTTGTTCTGTGTTTTATGTTCAAATGGGAAAAGTGCATTTTTCAAAAGTGCACACTTTCCCCTCATTGACTAAAGTATGAAAATGTGCACTTCAAAAATGCACACTTTAAATTGTGCATTTTTAAAATTGTGCATTTGTAATTTAAATTTTTAAAAGTTTGTATATTTAAAAGTGCACATTGACTTTCCTGCCATTGACTAAAACATGAAAAAGCAATTTTTTAAAGTGTGCATTTTTAAAATGCACACTTTTAAAAATGCGCAATTTAAGTGTGCACTTTTTAAATTGTGCATTTTTAAAATTGCGCATTTTCTGAACATGAACACAACTTCGAGAATTTGCAAGCTTTTTCATAGAACGTGTTTGTGTTTGGGGTTGTGACTGGGGCATTTTCAAGTGATTTGTGAATTGAAGCAAAATTCTCATATATCCCTACTTTAAACTGGATTCCTGCAGTGTGCAGGGGGTTGGACTTGATGGCCTAAATGGCCGCTTCCAACACTGATTCTATGCCTCATGCGTCCTGTTTCTTCTTATGTTCATCTGATACAAAATAGTGTTTTTTGCATGGGACATAGATAAAACTCTGTTCACCTTGGGAGTTTGTGTATGTCCTGGGTGGAGGTGGAGGTGTTCCAGTTTGGACATGACTAGGATGGGAAGAAATACGAAGAACAGAAGAATTTCAGTTTCTGTTCTCAGTACATCATTATCATGTCTAAATCTACTCTAAATGATTGTTCAGAACAAAGACCCTGGAAAATATTCCTGTAAAGCGAGTTAATTCTTTCTGGAAGATCAGTAATTTCTGGTGGTCTCTTCTAAACCATTAATTTTACATCTGTTTTATTGTGAAATATCGCTTCAATTAAGCCATTCGTTGTCTTGTATAATCATATTATAAACATCGTATCTCTTCCATCAAGGACTCTCAAACAGTAATAGACTCCTTCAAGTCTGGTTTTGAACCTCCTGGAGACTTTCCATTTGAAGATTACAGTCAGCATATTTACAGGACTGTTTCTGATGGAACAATCAGTACACCAAAGCAAGAAGGGATGAAAATCGATGCAAAAACCACTGTGGGCAAGGCTAAGGGCAAACTGTGGCTTTTTGGAAAAAAACCAAAGGTAAAAATATGTAAACGTTTTTCAGATGAAAACACACTCGGGTTTTGTGGTTCAAAGGTCAGTTGTCCTTTGGAACAAACTAATAAACACTATTATAATGTCATATATAATTTGAAAGGACTTATTTATGCATCGTTTGTACTGGCCAAACTGTCTGTTTTGGAAATTCATTTCTTTAGCCCCACTGTGCTATTATGAACCCTTTTGTCTCCCCGCTTGCTGGTCCAATAGCCAAATCCCAGCAAACCTGAGGCACATCTGGGCAATGAAATACCGCACAGCTACCAGAACTGCTGTAACTGGTTGGAGCAATCACAGCAGTAATTGGCCAGGATCCACAACATGTTACATCCATGCTCAAGCACAGTTGTGGCCAGAAACTGCTGTAACTGTACTGACCAATTATAGCAACTTCTGTGGTTGTTGCTAGACTGTTGGTCCGTGCTGTATTCTGTCATCCAGGTATTGCTTGTATTTGTTGGGAATTTGCTGCTGTGCCGGAGCTGGAAGGAGATCAAATCAGTTGAGCTTCATGAGTTTGTAGAATGTAACCTTTCAATGATGCGATTTCAGCATTTTTATGGCAGTGTCTAATAGGGCCCTTATGCCGATTCTGTTGTGCCCCACTGTCGTGGAAGCCGTGGGTCCTGCCAAACCCATTGCACAAGCGGGACCGCCGCTTGCACAATGGAGATTAAATGGAGATTTACCACTTCCTAGAGAAAGCCCTCAAATGAGTGGAAACGCTCATTTCTGGATTGGGACAGGTCGACAGAGCTCCCTTATTGAATAAATCTTTATTGTTCAAAGCCACAGGCCATCACAATTTAAAAAACACACAGGATAAAATGCAATAAAAACCCAGTTAAAAAATACACAAAGAATAGTTAAAATGACATGTATGTGTCTTGCTTTCCCTCTAAAGTAACAGCGGCAAAGTCCTTCCCCCTAGATTTATAAGAGGGTACAGTATGATGCCTGGCTCTTAATTTTCTGGCAGCCAGGGCAAATTTTGCAACCTGAGTGGTAACATATATACATTGTTGCCTGCAAGCAATATACAAACCTGATCCAAGGGAGGTCTATTTGACAGAAAACAAAGGATATGGTGGAGAAATTTATATCTTGGGGACTCATGTAAATGGCAGTGAGGTAAATAGTGTTCAATATCCTCAACTTCGCCAGACTCACAGATGCAGAGTCATAAATGAGGTAGGGTATTGTCAAACCTCCCCTCCAGATAAGCAGAGGGTGTGCACTGGAATCTTAAAACTGTGAATGAGTTTCTTCAAGGAGCCACAGTAAGCATTGTAAAGTATTGCTCCAAACCAAATGTCGTTTTATATAATGGATACCAAATTGAGTATGATATTTGGGTGATGGTATAGAAATCCCACCGCTGAGAATATAGATGGATTCGTTCTTTGAACAACTGTTTAACTCTCCTGGAAGAGTAGGCAGGTAAAACTTCTGTGCTAATATAAGTATGTAGGATATGTCTTACAGAATTTACCCAAGAACTTTGCATTGGGATTTGTAGTCCTTCCAAGAGACTTTTTTTGGCAGGCGGGAATCATTCATCCAAGACCGCTTCAGCCAGTATAGGACAAGCGCAAGATGAGCACATATTCCTATGGAGAGGATTCCTGTTTCTGCCCTTAGAAAAGGAATAGGTATGCCTTAGCACGAATCTCATAAAGGAATTTTGCACCACCTCTAAGATGGAAACATTAGTATAGACCCATATCTCTGCACCATATAAAAGTTGGGGGCATACCTTCTTCAGAAATATCTCAACTGCCGGAGCAACCAAACTCCCTCCTTGAAATTTAAGAAAACGCATCTGGGACTTTATAGATTGGGAAGATTTCAATTTAACTGCCTTCAAATGAGGTTTCCATGAAAGCTGAGCATTAAGCTCAAGACCCAAATATTTAAAATTATGCTACTGTTCAATGGGCTTATTATCCAGTTTCCATGTATAGGGTTTTTTTCTTCCCAAACACAACCACTTTTGTCTTTGTATAATTTATTAATAGGTGCTCTTTTGTGCAAGAATTTGGTCAATAACCTCTGCATCCCAATTAATGTGGTGGAAATCATACCAATATCATCGGTGTACAAAAGAACTGAGAACTTGGCATCCAAAATAAAAACCCGAAAGTATTCCGAACCATTCAGTTCCTGCACAATGTCATTGATACAAAAATTTAAAAGGAATGGGGCCAGAAGACATCGCTGATGCACACCTCTGTCAGTTGGTATATTTTCAGAGAGCAATCCATTTGCCCTAATCTGACCCTAAAAGAGATATTAGAGTGGAGCATTTGTATTAAGTACAAATGCCGTCTGTCAATATTTGTGGCAGATAATTTTTGCCATAGATGGTCTCTGTCTATAAGATCGAAAGCAGAACTAAAATCCACGAAAGAAGCAAACAACGTATGTGAGCTCTGGTGACCTGCCCCATTCCAGAAACAAGTTTTCGCTTGTTTCTAGTTGCCCCCAGAAGCACTAAATCTCCATTCTGCAAGCGGTAGGCACCACTTCTGGAAGGGAATCGGTGGGGCGCAACAGAATTGGGGATGTAAATGCCCCGTTGGATACCGCCCTATAGTTTGTTGGTGGAGCTTGCATTCATGCAGCTCCCTATCTATAATATACAACTTTAGAAACTGATAATTCTGTTCAAAATAAGTAGCTTCAGCACATCAGTCTGAAGATATACAAAGAGGTTGGAAAGGGAAGCAAATATTAAATGTCTGGATGTATGAAAGAATGGTGATATGAGGGCTAAGTTTATTCTACCTTTGCAGATGTTCAAAGTGTAGGACCCAGCAAAGCATATAAATAAAATATTTGGGTTTAATCATTTTCTCAGTAAAGTGTAGTGGAATGAGTGTGGAATTTGTATAGAACCCCTTCATGCTTTAGATACAAGAACAAAATAATATTTTTTCAGTTGTATGGTGTATCTCTGTTACCTTATGAATGCTATTCTTTCAGTCCTCCTTTCAGTCAATATACTTTGAAGAAATCTAGCATTGAGGGTATGTGGATTTCTAACATGAAAACAGTCAATCAGTTCTGTTGGTTTTGTGAGGAAAATATTGTTGGGTTTTTAGCGTTTTTGAATAGTGAAAAACGAACTTAGTATATGTAAACTAATTTTTTAAAACATGCTATGTCTGTTATCTTTCAGCAGTATGTTTTAATTATAGCACCAGGGTGGTTCTTGGTTGTTGGACTGAAACTCATATGAAAATATATTTATTAATTATTTAACATTATAATTAAATACTCCTTTTTCTTTCTTACATTCTTATTATTCTGTATTATTCTGGTGGTAAAAACAACAAAGAGTCTTATGGAACCTTAAAGACGAATTTATTATGGCATATGTTTTCTGCTGGTAATTACTGTGGTGAAAAAATAAATGTTATGCGGTTGGATCCAGACCCAGTGTTCTGTGAATGGAATCCAGAGGAGGCTCCCTGCAAGCTGGATGCTCCCATTGGTGGGTGGCGGGGAGACAGTGATTTATGCCTATATCTCCCTGCAGCCTGTACTATCACTCCCCATGCTGTACTGGAGGGTCCTCTAACCTTCTGAAGCAGATTTGGGGAGACATAGGTGACTGCAGAGGGTAGGGAATTCAGTGAAAATTGCCCCCCACCCCTGTGCCCATGGGAACATCCACTTTGCAGAGTTCCATGCAGTTCTGGATCTAACCCATGGTCTGTTTCTGAATTGAAAGGAAAAGAAAGAATTTTCACATCAGTTTGAATGTTTGCCTTATCTGTTCCTTTCTTTATTTCCGTATCAGCCACAGTCCCCACCCCTTACCCCTACTAGTTTATACACGTCCAGTACTTCTAATGGTTCCCAGTATCCCATATTCTCCATTGAACAAGTGCATTATTGCATGAATGAAATAAAAACAGGGAAGCCCAGAATTCCTTCTTTCAGAAGTCTCAAAAGAGGGGTAAGTTTTACAATGGGTTATAGGTGCATGATGGCGCTATGAACAGTGTGCTTGTGGTGTGGCTTTTCTAGTACTCTCCACCCTCATTATAAGGCTCTCTGTTAACAATGATCCTATCAGAGGTCATGGTGCTTAGTTTCCTGCTCTGTAATAGCTGTCCTCAGCTCAACCGGTGATGATAACGTTCAAAATATTTGGCTCTGAGAAGACAGAGTTATAAAGAGGGTGCTGGGTGCATGTTTTCATAGTTTTCTGATTCACAACCATGAGTGTGCTTAATGCGTAATGTATTTGGGACAAGGAGACATATCTAGAGGAGGAGAAGCCCCTGGTTTATTAATTTGTCTAATAGAGGTGTGTACATTGCCTCAGGCACTTCTGATACGAGTACCAAATTATTGTGGGGAAAGTATTGTTATTATCTTATTGTACTTTTATCCCATGCTTCCTCCAAGGAGCTCAGGGTGGCATGTGTGGGGTCTTACTCTCCCCCCCCCCCCCGTCCTTGTCAGTAGTGTAGCTATGTAGTTTTAGACCCTGGTCCTAATGCTCATATGGGGGCCTTCATATGTATTTCTTCCCACCCCACCACCTCCACAGATAGACATATTGTGTGATTTAACCAAATCCTATGCATATTTACTTAGAAGGAAGTCCCACTGTGTTTAATAGAGCTTATTCAAAGTTTTCCACTATTTCTCCTGGAGCCAGGTTGCTCCAGCTACTCCCATATTGATTTCTAGGGGGGGAGCTCTCATTGTGATCTCCATTCTAAGGTAGGTGTGTGTGTGTGTGTGTGTGTGTGTGTGTGTGTGTGAAAGTAAGATGACACAAGGAGAAGAAGGGGGAGGCACCACTGGGTTAAGAATCCCTTCTCCCCAGCTGCTCAATCCCTTCTCCCCAAGTGAGTCTGAGATGGTGTTATCTTAGCGCCTCGCCTCAAGGAGTGAATCATCTCCCAGAGGCAGAGCCTGGCTTCTAAGCAGCCATGTGTGTGTTCTTTCTCTCAAGAAGAGGACTTGGAATTGGCAGCACCCCCCACACTCCCCTGTGCAGGCTATGTGTACATTCAGCCAGGATTTCCCCTACCATTACTGGGATTTCACAAACACCCTGGCATTGGTCATAAGCATCTTGCTCCCTCCCATCCTCTTCCCCAGGTTGTAACTGAGGAGAATCCAAGAGCTGAAGACCAAGGCAGAGGGCAGAACCCCTTCCTGCACAAAGCCCCCAATAAGCCAGAGAGAAAGCAGCAAGGCAAGCCCAGCTGGTCTCTCTGTCGGTGGTGTCCAAGCAACCTTCCCTCATGGGTGACTCATGCCATACTGGCTCTCAAAGTGATAGATGAAATGTCTCCCTCCAAACTTCCTAATGCATGTATCCAAGTGAGAGAGATGATGTTCTACAATCCCCATGTTATGAAGTGCCTCTCTTTCTCTAATATTTTCTACTTTATATACTCTGTGAAGTGAAGCTCAGCCACGAGTCAGAATCATGGGGTTATTTTCCCCTTTCTCCTAGGGATGTCAGAGAATTCCGCCACGGATCTCGGTGAGGCTGAACGCCAGTGCATTCAGCCCCCCGAAATCTGTGGCAGAACGAAGCCCCCCCCAACCCACAAAAGGCGTGCGAAACGGAGCACTTACCTGCTGCCGTCTGCGCTGACTTGCAAATGGTGGCCGCCCTGCGGCCGCCATTTGCTTCTTCATCATAGCCATGATAGGCTACGTAAATACTTATGTAGCCTATCATGGCTAACGCAGGGACACCTTTTGCTTCCCTGCAGAGGCCGTGATAAGCTACGTAAGTATTTACGTAGCCTATCACGGCAAGCAAAAAAAAAACACCAGCGTACGCAAATGGGGGGGGCTATGGTGGCCGCCATTTGCATTCCCTATTTTTAGCCGTTTTAGCCTACGTAAATATTTACGTAGGCTATTACGGCGAAAAAAAGGGGGAACACAAATAGCGTAGATGGCGCTATTTGCGTTCCGTTTTCCCCCGCTGTAATAGCCTACGTAAATATTTACGTAGGCTAAAACGGGGGGGGGGGGAACGCAAATGGCACCCACTATGCTATTTGCGTTCTGTTTTTTTCCGCTATAATAGCCTACGTAAATATTTATGTAGGCTAAAAATGACTAAAAATAGGGAATGCAAATGGTGGCCACCGTAGCCGCCTCCATTTGCGTACGCTGTTTTTTTTGGGGGGGGGCCTTGCCGTGATAGGCTACGTAAATACTTACATAGCCTATCATGGCAGCTTTGCAGGACGCAAATGGCAGCCTCTATGGTGGCTGCCATTTGCATCCGCAGCAGCCCGTCCGTGGCCAGAACTCCGGCTGCGGACGGCCTTGGCCGGCAGCAATGCAGAGCCGGCCCAGGGAGGATTCCGGGGGGAGGGACGGAGCGCCTCCCCCCCACCGCGAATCCAAGCTGTGAAAAGGGAAGTGACTTTTGTACATCCCTACTCTCCATGTGCTCAGCTCTGCATAACTAGTGCCCTCTAGTGGGCACTTAAGCTCTGCTCTTCCCCTGACTGCACATGCACTGATGTTACCCCATTGTCAGAGTACATATTTCTAAAGCAGTGTTTGTGAATGACTCAGATTTCTAATTTATCATGTGTGTTAAAACAGTTTCTGACAGCAAGCTTTTTAGTCTTGTGGATTACAGATAGCACTGGACTATAACTGGATCTGTATGGATGTGGAGTAGTATACAAATGTTGTTTAATTAATTAATTAATTAAAGACAATTTTTGGGAAACAGAATTTCAGAAGAAAAAACCTTACCTGCCTCCAACTTAACTGATACAATATGAATATTTACATATATCTAATCCATTATTCCTTCATTTTTGATGTTTTTAAATGCAGTGTTCTTTGACTCTAATGGCTAATTTATTGTTGCTTCCTGGAGGGCTTTTTTCTTATCATTAAAACTGCGTTCCATCAGTTATGGTTTACTACTTAATGCCACTTACTGAGAGATCAAGGAAGTCCACTTACTAATTTATAATGGCATATACTGCAAATGGAATTTTTTCTATGGATCAAGCGATTGCTTAGCAGCATTCACTGTGTCATAATAAATGAATTAGCATTACCCCCATACATCTCTGAAATATATTTTCTTGTATATATGAGATTAAAATGTTGGGCCATTGATAACCAGAAGCTGAGATGCATTTGTCACGAGCATGCGCACACGCACACACAAATATTAAATACAATATTTATATTTAAAATTGAAAACCAAACCAAATGCGGCCTAATACTATATACCAGATGCAGCTGGACGTGTTGATCTAGAGAGAAGCAGATCAGAGTCCAACGATATCATAAGCAGTGCCAGGTAATGATTAGAGGAGTTCTCATTGTTGTGGGTTACTTCTTTTTGGCTCTACATTCTCTTTAACTTGCCTACCTTGGGTTAGGGCACCACAACTTGGTAACTGTCCCCTTTTGTACCTGCACCATGATCTTTTCTCTGTGTTCTAAAAGATGTTTAACTCTGCACCCAGGAACATGAATTCTGCATTCAGAATACATTGCAAAAATTAGAGCTCATTGCCTAAATATAAAGTTTGCATAATTTGTTATGCTTCTGCAGTTCAGGTTTTAACAATCTTATGATAAGGAAGAAAGCAATTTTAGGTAGGGTTTTTTAGTAAGAAAGAAATGGAAGAAGTTAGAAGTGAGAAAAATATTTCTAAGACAATCTATGAGGACTGGAAATTTAACCTGATTCTGAACTAATATTTGATCTTAGGCTTGCATGGCACATCTATAGACATTCAAATGCACACAGCCCAAGCCATGTTCAGGACATTGAGAGGAAATGCAGAAGTTGCAGTTGTTTGTCCTTTCTCCTAAGTTTTGATCTTGCTGGATATGTTTGGGAGAATTTATCAATATCCTCTTATTAAAAAAGGTAATGACTGGGAATTCTTTGTAGCAGGGGTCGGCAACTTGTGACCTCCAGATGTTTTGGCCTATAATTCTCATCAGCGTGAGTCAGCATATCCAGTGGGGAAGGATCATGGGAGTTGAAGGCTAAAACATCTGGAGGGCCACAAGTTGCCCATCCCTACTTTATAGTTTAGCCATGGAAATATTTAAGAGTTGATCTGGTTGAAATTACATTTATTTTAGAGTTCAATCATCAGACTGTAACTTTAATGACATTGTTATCAGAGATCTCCTGTTCCAACATTATTCCGTCATCTTACATTCCCTGAAAGAGGCAGCCACACCTTTATTTGATTTAAAAAGCAAGCTGAGTCCAGTAATGCACGTGTGCCATGCACAAGTTTTAATATTTGGTAGCTTCTCTCATTTTATGCTTCCTTGCACAGAATTCCCAGTCAAAGATTTTGGTATGAGTACTGTTTGAAAGGGATTTTTTCCTTTGAAAAAACAAACAGTAATGGAGACAATTGGTGTTCTAGTTACTCTCATGCCAAACCTCCATTCCCTGGTGTTCAGGGGTATGGTGAAAGAAACTAGTGATAGGTGGCTCATGATCATGCTCAGTAGCTTTTAAAAGCTCTTATTAAAAACCCTACCAGTTAGTTCTAATGAAAATTGTATTAGGTGACTTTGGATGCCATCCAAAGTCACCTAATGGCTAGGGATTGGAGGAGTTTTGTCTAAACATACATAGGATTGCCTCCTTTGTCATGTAAGCAGATAGACTGCTGTCCTCATCCAATGGCTCCAGTGCACATACAGAACTCAATGTTTGTGAGGGCTAGAGCCTTGTTCTCAGGAATGCTCTGCAGGTACAATAGGGATTCCTTGCTGTAGAAGAGAATGAGTAGGCTCTGCACATTTGACGCCCAGCAGAGCTGTGGTTCATGCCATATATGTTCACTGCTTCTTTCATTTCACACTGCTAATTTACTGTTAACCCTCAGTATTGTAGCTTTCCCCAGACAGAGGAGGGGATATCCTCACATTTTCAGAAATTGGCACTCTCTAATATCATCAGCATTTTGACTGGCTTTTTTAAACATTTGGACTAGGCAGATAAATGGCTTACCTATCCTGAGAAGCAGAATATTTCAGACAATTTGTTTTTTTCCTGCATAAAATATTACTCAAGACTTTGAACAACATCATAAACCCTTAAACTGCTCTCTGCTTCAGCCATCAGGAGTCTATCCAGTGGTTGCTGGGCATACAGAAAATAAATGAAAACTAATGAAATCTTCAGGGGGATTTAATCTGCTGTTGACATCACCCTTCCAAATGTAATAATAAATACCACTGCGTGTCGCATGTTTTATTTCATGCAAAAGAGTAGAGGAAAAAATGTAGCAGATGTAATTAGGTAGAAATCAATGTAACACATGAAGCCAGACATGTTAGATGGATCAATCTTTTTTGTTGCTTATTTATTACTACCTTAAAATGTTTCAGTGTTTACTCTTAGAAGCTTTCAGTGATTGTTCAGTATGCCAGTGAAACAAAAACCCCCACTGCATGTGTTGGTTTGGACATCGGCCCCAGTGGTAAGCTGCTATGTTTGGGAATTTAGAGTTCTCACATCCACCCATCACATGAATGGCGTTGTATGTAACCCAAGTTATATCTAAATGGATGGATGGTGTGCTTGGTTTCTATGATCCTTCTACTGCTTTTGGGAGGGGGAAAAACTGCAGAAACCAGACACATTGCACATATATTTATTTGCCCAGTTATTCACATGGTGTTGCTTTTCTAGGACCTCACTACACACATAAGCTTATCACCAGGTCAAATGTCTGAATTCTCCCCTGAGCCACAGAATTTGGCACAAGGTGTAGAACTGTAAATCATACTGATGACTAGAATCACTTTTAAGTGTGTGCAGGATCTTGTGTGCGAACAGCAGCCCTTTTGACTCATTTGACTGATCAGCAGTCCCCCATACCACATGGCAGGTTGCTACCAAAGGACTGTGCTTGTAGTGTGAGCCATGTGCCTTCCTATATCATGGTGACTGACATTTTAGCTAATTTTGCCAAGCAATTATTTCAAAGATAATTGTTAAAATAGAAGGTAATCCCAGTCATGCTTTCTTTTGAGTTCTTAAGTTTTGTATTGGTGCATTGCCTACAGTGTTTAGTGTAGTCGGTCTACAACACTGTGATAATGTCATATTATGAGATCCACCAATGCAGAAGTCTATATGCCCTCTAATAAGCATGTAATTGATGGAACACCAAATTCCAGATTGGCCTGCTATTCTTATCCTCTAGAAGCTACTTCAGGTATACCCAAAGGTTTATGCATTGGAATTTTGACTCTTCCCCATCATAATTTTCCTTTGAAATGGTTCTTAAAATTTGCTTGTCATGCAGTGTAAAGGGATACTCTTTGAAAAGCCTAAATTCAAATTCTGCTTTGGATTTGCAGAAAGAATCTCAGTTGGTTGAATCTTGGCCTAAGATTTGATCACTCAGTATTGTCCAATGTTATTTTCACACTTGCTTGCATCAATTTAATCCAATAATTCTTAAGTGAAGTCTTTTTGCCGTAAAGCAATTCTTTGGCATTTTTCATTCTCTCATCCTAATATAGGATCGTTAATTAAGAACCTCAATAGGCTTTTTACACTTTCCCCCCAGTGTTTTTCATCAAAAGTGGTTTCTTTCAAAATAAGATTTGAAGCCATCTGCCCTTTTTGTCTTTTTTTATTTAAAGAAATGGTATTCTGGGATCTCCTGTGTGTGGGCAGATCCCCACCTTCTTTACTGTAAATAAATGATTTTTTAGAAATGATATCCCAGGATCTGCCTGTATATGTGCCTTTCTGCTTTTCTTCCCCTTTTTATTGTTAAATGAGTTGAGTAACTCTGAATAATACTAATAGTAATATTACTCTATAACAGTCTCTAATAACAAAGACTTTGATTTAGAATATCCCATCATTCTTTAAGTAGAAAATGCTTGCCAATTTTTCACTTTGGTTGTTGGAGAAAAGTCTTACAGTTGTTTAGTTGCAATGTTATTTCTCTATTCATTTTAACTCCTCAGTTAAACTTGGAAAGTTTAACAAGGATGGTAAGTGTCCTTTGAGCACATGAACTTATTTGGCCGTAACATCCTTCTACATTAGTCATAGCCACCAGAGTGACCTTGTGTTGGCCAAAAAGAAAGTTTCAGCCACTTTCCCATAAAGTTGAAGCCTAACTATGGGGATTGGACAGTTTCAAGACAGACAGGATTTAGGAATTTCATGAACATGTTGCCATGTTGTTCTCTGGGTATAGGTAAATGGGAGCTTACTGTAGTTTTTATTCACAGTAAACAAGACCATTACCATTGTCAAATGCTTCTGCTTTGTGTAGTGTTTCTGTGCGCTTTATTTCTTTTCACTGTAGAAATCAGTGTTAAACTATTATTTGTAAAATAGCAAGATTAAACTGCACTTTTCATTTGATTGGCTGTTGTCCTTTGGGTTGAACTGTGATTGCCTGTAGTCTCCATCAATACCTGCCAAAGCCTTACATGCTGCAGTATTTCAGGTGATCGTTAAAATGTTCAGAATTTTAAGAAGTTTTAATAATTAATTTTGCAATACCATGTACACTTGGTATTGAGTACCACTGAACTCAGTGGGAATTACTTTCAAGTAAATATACACAGGATTAGGCTGTAAAAGGAGTGGATGTTTTATATTTAGAAATCTTCCTAAATAATGGTTGGTAGCATGCAAATAATTTCCTGTTTCTTTCTGTTTTCAACTGAACTGGTCAGTGGTCGGTGAAGACGGTAAGGCCTGTGTGCTGATCTGCCTGCTGTACTTTGTAACATTTACAGCATGAAAATAGCTTATCCATCTCATAGTTGCTTTGAGTCAGTTGTTGAGATACATATTCAGATCACTTAATACTTTTCTTCGTCACTCGTTGTCTCATAATCCATTTGTGTTTGGTGTGAACAAAATAGACTGATAGTTTGTGCAGGTTATATTTCAGATCTCTTGTAGATGATTCAATCTATGTTGTCTCTATAAAATGAGAGGGACATTTCCACAGTCAAGAGCTTCACCTGAGCTCCATTTAACACACAAAGTGTATGTGAGCCAGTCCTGTGCATGCCTGGAGCTATTTTTAAAGGGAGGGGCCATAGCTCAGCGACAGAACACATGTTTTGCATGCAGAAGGTCCCTGGTTCGATCTCCAGTAAGGTAGGAAAAAACTCCTGCCTGAGACCCTGGAAAGCAGCTGCCAGTCAGTGTCAACAATACTGGGCTAGATGGACCAGTGGTTTGACTCAGTACAAGGCAGCTTCCTATGTTCTATTTCAGCACTGCAGCTCTTCTATTTTAGAAATGATTTGTTAGCTCCTGATAATAGTAGTAATGGGTTTACTGGTATTTAATATCCCACCACTCCTTTCATTAACATATCATTAGAAAATCTTTACCAGTTGTTCACAAGGCAAAAGACACTGAGGGCACATGCCTATGGCTTATGCCCTTGATGATTGTAAGCCCCCAAACTAGGAGGTTTGTGGTCATACTGTGCAGGGCAGGAGGAGCGATGGAGGCGATCTTCACCTCCCCTTTCCTCCTGCCATGCATTTTTTGCTAAATGGGCTTTTTTGCCTATCTAGTGAAGACATTTCAGAGGGGGAGGGAAGAAGGCTGGCAGAGGCTCAGGATAACTCGTATCCTGGCCTCTCCAGTCTCCTTCCCTCCCCACCCACCAAAATGCCACCTTTGCCCCCTCTTTGAGGTCATGTTCCCAACCTCGGAGACCAGCCAGCGCAGTTCTTTCCTCGCCACCTGCAAAGGGGTGGAAGAGGGTGGTTGGATCTCTGATTACCCCCTCTGCAGTCGGAGCACTGCCTCCGACCTCAGACCCGGGAATCCAAACTATCCTGTGGCCCCTCAGGAACTGCCTAGGGCCATAGGATTGCTTCTTGAATTGGGAAGAATTTTCCTTAACATGCTGTCTTACACAAGCAAAATAGATCAATTTCATGAACCTAGTCATAGAAAATGAATTTTCTAATATTAGGGCTTGGTCTAAAAACATTCAGCCTATGGTGATAGTGCATTTAAGATTAAGCAACTTCTCTATTTGCGACAATCAGCACTATTTACAATTAATAAAATTGATCTTAAAACAGTATTTAAATAAATTAAAATAATTCTAATCAGTTAATGCTATTATGCAAGTTAGATTGAAGTCTAATAACGAAGTTTGTCTTTTCAGTTTAATTTGTAATGATCACAAGAGAAATATTCACAAGTGTCAAGATGCACCAAATCTTTCTTGGTTTCTCTAAAAATTAACATTCCTTAGTTATCATATTGCCACATAACTTTGTTAGTCTCATTTGTGAATCAGCAGTGTTTGATCTGGAGGCATCTCTGTTTCTTCCATTTTAAAAAGTGTGCAGTTGCTGGTAGACATGCCTGGTAGACTTGGAATGGGAAGAAAAGAGGAGGATTTGAAATATACTCCTGTTCGCTTTGTAGTTGATAAAGAAGGCATGGAGCATTAATAAAGAAAATGGCTATATTAATCCTGAAGCTGAAAATTTACATGCAGACCTATATTTTATGTTGAGTTCAATAGAAAATAATTTACTATGAAAGAGTTGTGCTGTAGTAAGAAGCTGGTGACAAATGTTGCCTACTGTGCTGAAGACAGATACATTTTATGTCAAGTGAGGCAGCAGGAGTGGGCAGAAAGTAGATCTCCAGATATTTTGGAGTTCAGTTCCCAGCATTCTTGACCATTGGTCATGCTGGCAGGGGCTTCTGGGAGCTGAAGTCCAAAGCATCTGGAGATCTACCTTCTGTCCACACCTGAAACTTTTTTTCTCAAGGTAGTATTATAGGGTGGGGTCCAGCAAAGGTACGATGGAATGGAAGTGCATGGTTAAGGGGTTAAGTTCCAGTGAGTTTCATGGAAATAAGCCTAGAGCAAAGGGCTGGATGTGCCTGATCTCGTCTGATCTCAGAAGCTAAGTAGGATCAGCAGTGGTTTGTACTTGGATGGGAGACTGCCTGGGAATCAGGCTTCCTGCACTGAGCAGAGGGTTGGACTCGATGGTCTTGTAGGCCCCTTCCAACCCTTTGATTCTATGATTCTAAGACATCCCTGGTTTTTGCTGGATTGTATATGGTGAGTGTGGCCTGTGTTACAAAGAAAATCAAGTGAAACCACAAAGTGATCTCTTTAAAAACTATCTTCTGCCATGTCTCCCAGCCCCGCTGCTTCATGGGAGGGCTGGCCCTGGTAAGAACATCCTGTCACTAGTTCAACAAACTGAAAAATCTGTTTTTAAGGAATGCTTATGATGTTACTATTGATTTGAAAAGAAGATTAGTTAGAGATTTTAGAAGAAGATGAACTTAATAGGCTTTATTCTTTACAGTCCTTTGAAACAGCTTCCTGAGCAGATGGCAAACCATAAACACACCGAGACCTTTGCATTCCTGTTTAGCCTGTAATTACGGGTTGGTGCTATAGTTAACTTATTAAATCATTAAATCACATGTGCTCAAGCAGGTGGATCTGTGAGTCTTTCCTTTGTAAAAGCTTGTGTATAGCTCAGAACTTACTAATTATTGTCCCAGCCAACCAGTGTTGCATATAGTAGAAGCTTCTTGTATTCACGTCATTACAAGCAATATCAGGAGGTTGAACAGGTAAACTCTAGCTTCTAAACATTTCTTTTAGACATGTATAGTTATTTCAAGCTACATTGTTATTGGGCAAATTTTAGCTGGAGAACGCCAAAGGAATGTAGATGGTCTGTTTCTAGTGAATATGAAATATAATTCTTAGATGTATACTGAACTGAATGAGACAAAGGGATGGGTGACTTCTGATCCATAAACTGCATGCATCCTTCTCCTTTGATACATCCTGTAGCAAGGAGACAGAATGAATTGCCTTGAATGTGGTTGCTTGCAGAGATACAAGCTGTAGTAGTCTTTAAACTGAAGATTTTGCAATGTCATACAAATGGTGTAAACCAGATAAATTAGTGTTGTCTATCAAATTAGTGTTGCCTAACAAAGGGATCTATTTGAATTGCAGACTGTGTTATTTCCAAGTTACTCCATGCACGAGAGCCTGCCTTTTTAGGTAAATGGATTTAACCTAGCAGAGCCTAAATTAGCTTTAAATGTACCTGGCTTTCCAGTGTAGAAGAAGCAAAGACGTTCTAAGAGTAATTTTCCGTATTTGGGTTATTACCATAACCCGTTCTCCCATGTTTGGAACTGAACAAGAAATGGGGGTAAATAAAATGTGTATAAGTTTCACAGTCAAGGAGTCAAATTTTGCCTTGGCTTACTAACCAGCTGTGAACTGGGGTCACCACTGACCTCTCTCCTCTGCCAGAGAACATGGGGCAGAAGGGGAGGTATCAGGTAGCCTTCTCTAATTCAGCATGATGAGAACTCCCCTCCCAGAGAAAAAGAGAGTCCCTCATATTTGACTGAGATTTGTGGATGGCAAAGCTGCTGCTATCTGCTCCCAAGCTTGACATGATATATGAGAGAGAGAGAGAGAGTTCAGGGGAGGAGCCTTTCACGTTGTACTGAACAAGAGTCCTCGCCCCTGGCAAGCTGGCGAATGGGTTTGTGAAGGCCCGTTAACAGGATGAAAGTTCTACGCAGGCAGGGAATAAATGAATCTGTAATGTATGCTTAATTTGTAAAGTGCTTTATGCTCATTATTGTATCTAGGCAGGTTTGCCCATTTAAAGTTCATGTATAAAATGGGAGCATTAGGTAAACCACAACTGGACAAAATGTGAGATGGAGTATTTGGCTGGTGCAGACATAATGCTAGCTCCCTGCTAAGTGCAGCTAGCAAATTGCGAGCCAGTCTTGGGAATGCCTGCTCATTCCTCGCAGCCCATCCCTGGCACAAATACCTCCTCCTCCATAATCATGGTTAAACAGTTTCTCAGCAAAGATAGTAACTTTGCTGAGAAACTGAGATTAAACCTAATAAGGATTCCCCTTATCATGAGATCTGATACTCATTTTTAAACTGACATTTCAAATCCTGGGTTAACCAATTCCCAACGGATTTAACTACGGTTAACATTGGTGCCGATTTAACTGCTTAGCCGCTATTAAGTGGGAGGGATAGTTTGCTCTGGAGAGGGAGACACATCCCTGAGGCTGGATCCCAGCTTGCCAGTTGCGGTTAGCAGGGAGCCAGCATTATGTCTGTGCCAGCCCAGTGCCTTTTTGCATGTATGCTGCAGCAAATGGCTAAATGGTTAAATGCATCCAAGCCACCTCCAGCAGTTATTTCTCCCACAAAGAATTTCCATAGCCGTAAGAATTAGAATGCTGCTCTGCATAACCTAGTCTAGTATCTTGCCATGGGACAGGTGGCTATGCATGGGCCAGGGTGCATGAGGACCCCTTTAATAAGATTTTGTTTAAATGTAACTTTTCTATTGCTAGTACTAGGGAAGACCATTATGGCAGCTTTTAATGGGTGGAACCCCGTTAAAAGGACTTCTGCTCATTCAGCAAGACTGTCTCCTCCTCTCTTCCCACTGCAGGCCCTCACACCCTCCCCAAATCTGTGCCAGAGGTTCCCCCAACACTCCAGAGCAGATGTTGAGGGGAGGGAGAGGGAATCCGCCCCCCTCATTCTACTGATAAAAGCTGCTCTGAAAGCAAGATGAGCTAATTGGATTCCAGACAATACCTTTTTGACTATTCCTAATTCTTCCATCTTTTCTTCAAAGCCTTTCAACCCTTTCTTTAGTTCCCAAGCTTCTCATTGGGATGTGCCAGTGCAGTACTGCCTGTCTTTGGTACCAGTCTGGTTCCTCTACCTCCATCCAGAGATCAGATCCTTTCCACCCCGAATGCAAAAGCACCTCGTTTGCTGCCTTGTGCTAAGCACACTCTGTTAAGTATGGTAGCCCACTGCATTTACCTGTGACCTGTTGGTTACCATTTTGGAGTAGCTGCCTTTCTTTCTAATTATGTGTTCTAACCTTTGATTAACTATGTTGTTATACTCTGAACTACTTCATTTTGCACACATGCTTGCTAATGATACAATCAAACCAGGATATATGGAACTTAGTATTGTACATGAGGCAGTGGAAATTGTGTGTTGTTAATCTTACAACTTTGATAACAGGATTATCAAAGAATCTTAAAATTACTAAGAGTCTTGTAACATCTTAAAGACTAACAAATTCTTTGTGGCATGTTCCTTTCCGGGGTAAGCACTTTATCAGAATCAGTTGTGTTTGCTACCAGAGGTGAACATGGGTTACTTTTTTCTAGAATTCATTCTAAAACTTTATGGTCGTGTTCGTACATCAAATTAAAACAGGGGTTTTCAACATTAAGGGCCAATGGGCACATTGAGAAACTGTTGTGGGCACCACACAAAATGGCTCCCATAGGGGCCTAGCTAGTCACAAAAGACTAGTACAAGGCAGAGTTTGGGTCTGAGCCCCAAATACCAAACTACATATTTGTATGTACCCACCCATGATCTGTGATATAACGAAACTCTCAGACTGAGCAGTGGTTATCAACACAGCAATTCAATACGAGATGTATTTTTCTGGAACCCCATATAGCACAAAATACCAGGGGAAAAATGGTGATGCTCTGAGAAACGCGCTCTCTCTCTCTCTCTCTCTCTCTCTCTCTCACACACACACACACACACACACACACACACACACTTACTTTACCAGGTAGCAGTAACATGCTTTTTCTCCCCCCCCTTCCTTTCACAGGCAGTTTGGGTGAGTGCAAAGCACTAGTTTCCAGCCACCCTCCCTCTTCCTTTCCTTTCCTTTCCTTTCTTTTCCTTTCCTTTCCTTTCCTTTCCTTTCCTTTCCTTTCCTTTCCTTTCCATGGGGCTCAGAGGCATTCTGGAGAAAGCAAAGGTCTGCTGGAGATCTGCACTTCTATTTCTATCAAAGCTGGGAGGAGGACTTTGGAAGCTTTTGGGTCTACTTTTAGTTAACCACAGTTGGCCGTGTCATCTGGACTTGGAATTGTGGTTGATTCTAGCTATGGTTAGTTTCAACAAGTTTGAAGTTGGCTTGTGTGAAACTGACCAGAGTTTGTATGAACCACAATTTGTCATATCAGACAAAACATACTGCAGTTAAATAATACTGAAAGCAAAAACTCCCAAAGTTATCCACCTAGCTGTTTGGGAGGAGGAAATGGGACGGGGGGAGTGTATGAGCCCAAAGCTCACTGTGACTCATGCACATCATGCTGAAACATGATTTAGCGTAACATACAAATGCGGCCTGTCTATTCCACAATTGCTAGTTCCTGTTAAGGTGGACTGTACACCATAATGTCCAGAGGCTTTTCAACAATGTCCCTGGTTAAGCCAGCTATTCCCTCGTTTAGGTGTTTGGAGGTTCCCTTTCTAAATGTTTTGCAGTTTTGTTTGCTGAATTAATTATACTATTTCAATTCTGATCCTCCAATATTTTTTGGTTTTTTGGTTCCAAGTCAAATCTTCTCCTAAACTGATTTCCTTTCCCCTCAAGATTATACAATATACAAAACTAATTATAATCTATGAAAGGGTGGGCACCTTCTGGGGGTCAGGGGGCCACATTGCCCCACCGGACCCCACCAGGGTTCACACCCCTACCCCCCACTGCTACATGGCTGAATTTGATGGTGCAGCAGCAGCGAGCTGCTCAAGATGTGCTCAACAAGCACATCTTGTTTTAAAGAAAAATGTCCACAGCAAACTCATCAATAGTGATGGGAGCTGCAAAAAGGCCAGGGAGCTGCATGCAGTCTGCATGTTGCCCACCCATGATCTGTGATATAACGAAACTCCCAGACTGAGCAGTGGTTATCAACACAGCAATTCAATACGAGATGTATTTTTCTGGAACCCTGATTTGCAGCATTGCTGAGTGTGGTGGAAGTTCTTTTCTGATACTTCTTTCAGTGAGGAGGTACTATTGGTTGTATGTGAGCTGCCAGTAGAAATAACCAGTAGATAGCTGCACCTTCTGAGGTTGTATTTCTCTTGGTTTCAGGGTCCTGTGCAAGAGGATTTCAGTCACCTGCCGCCAGAACAAAGGCGGAAGAAACTGCAGCAGCGGATTGATGAACTTAATAGAGAACTACAGAAAGAGACAGATCAAAAGTAATTGTTTTTGCTCTTCTATTTTTTGGTTTCTTGATCTTATCGTTACTTCTCTTTTCTTGGGTATCACTAATTTTAAGACTACTTCAAACATCCATTTGTCTTTAGAATTTTCAGTGTTGCTCATCAGCCCTCTCAATTTTTTATAGTTTTGGCTGTCTCCTGTGTATTAGCAGCACAGTTCATTCTGTCTGACTCTCTCTTCTCTCCATCCCCAACCTCTCCCATAAAGATATGCGGAAATGGTAGGATAGAAGACAGGATGTTGAGGCTCATTTTTTTTCCCTTGCAACAATTAAATGACTTCTAACTCTTGTATTAGAAAACTGTTAGTGGTTGGCCCCCTATATCAGATGAGTAAGATTCAGCCTGCTCTAGAGCGGGTTGCACTCCCCCTGGATGATCAGGTGCGTAGCATGGGGATCCCATTTGGATAATTGTAATGCATGTATGGCTGCCTTTGAAGATGGTCTGGAGATTTCAGCTAGTGCAAAATATGACTGCAAGACTTGTAACTGGCACCAGGTGCTGTTATCATATTATACCAGTCCTCTCTTGCTTGCACTGGCTCCCAATTCATTTCTGGGCCCAATTCAAAGTGCTGGTTTTGACTTATAAAGCCCTACATGGCTTGGGATCTTGATACCTGATAGAACACTTCCCATACTTTAAGGCCATCCACAGAAGCCCTTCTTCACGCCCCCTCATTCTGAGGCTCAGAGGGTGGCAACAAGAGAGAGGGCTTTTTCAGTGATGGCCCCCCATCTCTGGAATGCTTTCCCAAGGGAAGCTCACACTGCTATCTTTTTGGCGCCAGGCATAGAACTTCCTGTGTTTTAAATATTTTAGTGTACTTGTGTTTAACTATGCTAGTCCCTGCAATGTGGTTTTATCTCCTATACCTGATACTGTATTTTATGCTATGTTGGGACATTTATTAGTATTATATTGTTTTTTTAATTGTGATTTCATTTGTAGCATTATTATTATTGTTATTATTATTGTAAAACACTTAGAGAAATTTCTTTCTGAGGCATTTAACAAATTCAGTAAACGAATAGATAAATAAATCTTGTGTCTAATAATTCATTATGGATTTTTCCTATAGGGATGCGCTTATCAAAATGAAAGATGTGTATGAGAAAAATCCACAAATGGGTGATCCATGCAGTCTTCAGCCAAAATTGGCTGAGACTATGAGCAACATAGACCGTCTCCGAATGGAAATTCACAAGAATGAGGTTAAAATCTCTTAAAATGTTAATTGGATAATGTTTCAGAAGAGGCTTGGTACAGGTTTTCAAAGCCCCCTAGATAAAGCATCCTCCTAAACTCCAAAAGGATATTCATATGAATAAGAAGATCATATTTGCTATTACACTTCCATCCCATTTGCAACAGCCTCCACATTTTAGCCAGCTAGGCCTAAGGTTCCAATTTAGTTCAAGAGGAGTAGTCTGTGAAAACCATACAGAGCGCTTTCCCCTCAGGATGCTTCCTTACAGATGTTCAAGGCCTGCATTGAAGGAAGGAGTGCGTAGCTGTTCTCTACAGGGGTAGGCAACTTGGTGCCTTCCAGATGTTTTGAACGGCAGCTCATGTAGTCCTTGACCATTGTCTGTACTGGCTGCAGCTTATGGGAGTTTTACTCTAGAACATCTGAAGGGCATCAAGGTTGCCTACCTTTGCTCTACATAATATCATAGTTGGAAGAACATTAGTTAGAAAATATTTTGATGGATTCAGTTTTGTAATATTTATCTGTGCTCCAATGATGAATGGTGCACCTAGGGGAATATATTGGTTCACCTCAATTCCAAAATGAACTGGGAGACTTCTAGAGCAGTTAGATGAACAAGTTCAGTTAAACTGAAGAGCTCCTTATGTAATGGTGGCATTGGAGCTTGCAGTGAATTTGGTAGCAGTTCCCAGAAAATAAATTTGAACAGGACTATGTTTTCAGAACAGTCAAGACATGCATTTCTTTTGCCTGGAAATTTTGAGGGTTCAGGAGTTTGAAATTACTATGGCTATCTATTCATAGCTAATGCTAGATTGAGTTTGAACTAAACATTTGTTTGAATACTGGTGCCAAGTGGACTACCGCTCTCACTCTCTTTGTCTAGGCCTGGCTTTCTGAAGTTGAAGGTAAAGTAGCTGCAAGAGGAGACCGAAGACACAGCAGTGACATCAACCATCTTGTAACCCAAGGAAGAGAGAGGTCACTATATTAAACTTTTTTGCTAAAGTGCCCTGCGTTTATATTGTAGGTTTCTAAAATGGTCACTGTGTCCATCTGTAATCTGAGTAATCAGAAGCCTGCCCCTTTCCTCCCGGAATCTCTAAAAACCCTCTTCCATTTGGTTCTGTGTCCTAGTTCATGGTTTTAAGTTTACTTCACAGTAATCTAGCCACCACAATTGAAATTTCTTCATTATATGAAAAGTGTTGTGGTTGTTATAACTGAAAAAAGCATGTGGTATTGCTAGTGAGTGAGGAAGTTCTCTTCCAATGTTGTCTTCAGTCATCTCTCATGCAATTTTTCACTTTTGTATGTCCAAAAAAGAGAAATACGCCCTTCTCTTTTCATGAGCCCTCCTGTCCGCCTTCCTCCAACTGAGATTTGCAGGGGAAATCTTACACACACTCCATGCCATAAGAGGTATCAAAAGACCTAGGGACAGGATTTTTTTTTTCAGTATGTGACCTCAGTTTGGAGAAAGAAAGAAGTGCCTAATGTTTACCAACTCTTCTGTCCCCAGTACCTGACTTTTACTACACCTTCTGCATTATGCATGTGTTTAACCTTGTATGTGGTTTTAATGGTAGGATTGTATTTCTGCATTGATTGATTTTATATATTGGGCTATTCGCATGTCACAACAGTGGGTTAATTAGGCTGAATATTCAAAATGGCCATGGAATGCACCTGGCAAGTCATGGATTTATTAACCTAAAGTTGCCACTGTTACATGCAGACTGGGTCATATTGTAAAAAGCTCTGATGTAACTTTTTAAGAGGAGCAGTATATATTTTAATAAATCAAAAATAAATGTCTGTTATGATTAGTGGCATCCTTAGAAGGAAGAAATGTTAAATATATAACATAAGGTGGCTGGTGCTGAAGAATTCAGAGAGGTGTGTGTGCAAAGGTTCTGCCTGCCAACATGCCCTGAAACTTACACCCCAAATGCTTTCCGCCATCGTCATTTAGCTTCCCATCCTCCCACCCACCCTGGATCAGTTTGGTATCTTGTTCTACTTGGCTGCTGTTAAGGAACAAAGATGCAACTCTTCATTACGTTGCAGTTAATGTTAGGGGGTGCGGGGTGGGGGTTAGGCCTTCTGTGGGTCCAGCAAAGATCCAGGCTTACTTATTCAGGTAGCTGCACTGGAAGATTAAAACCCATATATGCACAATGTCCTTTTTTTTTAAGGCAGTATAGGGAAAAAACCCTGAACACTTTTTTTTTGTCTAGACAAAGCAAACTTTGAAGACTGTGGACTTCTTGATTCAAGAGCTTTAGCAAGCATGCATACAGTTAGCTTCTTTGCTCTCACAGCTATGCATGGTTAGGGAGGAGGCAGTAGAGGAAGTGACAGCAGTGGCATGGCCCTACTCTAATAGACAGAGTGCATTTAAAGGACAATTTTAATGTTCTGGTTATTTTGATGTGCTAGGCAGATGGAATCAGACTTCTCTAATGACAGGTCTGCCTATATTCTGCCTGCATAAAAGTTCAGCCTATGCCTGTATTGTTCAGTAACACTATTGAAGTATGTATGTAGGGTTTGCCAACCATGGCTACCTTGACAAATATGTGATCTGAAATGAGGTCTGCAAAGGTTCTGAGATATTTTTTTTAACATATGGGAAATTCTTGGGATTATTGGCATGAGGAGTATGAAGGTTTTCTGTTTTAACTATTGCATTATAGCCCAGAGGGGAGCTACACTGATGATGCAAACCACGAAGTTCGAAGTCCACCACAGCAACATGGCCACCATAATGAATTTGATGATGAGTTTGAAGACGATGATCCTTTGCCAGCTATAGGACACTGCAAAGCTATCTATCCATTTGATGGTAAGGTTAACTTAAGGTAGACATGTGTGTGTGTGTGTGTATGTGTATAATCACCTAAATATAATTGTCTGCATATAAACTATTCTAGCAGCTGGCTTAGGTTCTGGGAAATCATGCCATGAATCATTTTTGTTTAATGGCAGAATAATACTTCTGCATTGTAACAAAACAAATATGTTAGATTAGAAAAACAGTCATTGGCATACATCCAACTGTGCTACAAGAGACCAGATTTTTGTCTCCTGGCCTACATTAGGAACATATGTTCGATTGCACTGATTTGATGTTTCCTCCTGTGAATGGAAAATGAGTGCTGAGAAAGAGAGCTTGCTTTAAATCCTGCCAGAGTGATGACCATTTTTTCGTATCCCCATTTTTTCCTAGGTCACAATGAAGGTACCCTGGCAATGAAAGAAGGGGAGGTTCTGTACATTATAGAGGAAGATAAGGGGGATGGATGGACAAGAGCTCGGAGGCAGAATGGAGAAGAAGGATATGTGCCAACTTCCTACATAGATGTAACTCTAGAGAAAAACAGTAAAGGTGCAGTAACCTATATCTAACCTCCAGTCCATCAGCTTACCAGGGAACATTCTGTAATGAATACTGAAGCAAACAATTGGATGGAAAAGTGTTAGAGCATTTAGGATACCTTTCAATTTATTGTTCACCATGTGAGCCCAGCCTGAGATGTCAGTACTGAAACTGGAAGAACATCCTCGTTTCAATTAGTTTGTTCTACAGCTTTGGCCGGTGCCATGTCTATCTTATTTCTCTTTCTGCCTTTATCTGCTTGTCACCTTTTAAATATTCTCTTACAATCAGTGGTCAGGTCATCATATTTTATTGCTTTTCTTAATTTTAATTTTTGTAAAGCCTTCTGCTTGCTTGAAGATATTTTAAATGGGTGTTAATTTTTTTAGAATGCATTGTTTGTCACATTAGTGTATATTGTCCATAGGCAATCCTTCCTTCCCCAAGCAAGAACCTGTTCCAGTGTCAAACTTAAAACTAAACTCAGTTAACTGAAACTGGCTGCTCCAGAGAACTAGGCAAGCAGATCAGCCTTTATTTTTATCTTTTGAGTGAAAGCCTCTCTTTCTCCCCTGCAGATTGCTACATCACACATGTTTTTAAAGCTGCTTGCCATTCAGTGCAATGAGCTCTAGTTCAGAAAACTTCTACTGCAAGTGGGCAAGCCATTGCCTGCGTGTAATGGGACTTGGGGGGTGGGGGTGGATTGCAGCTCGTGTTTACAAACATCCTTGTTCTGTAAATACTTTTGCAGCTTTTACTTTAGGAATCAGATCTGCACTTTACCGCTCACAGAAATGATAAATGCAGAAGGTAATTGGGGAAAAGTGCACAGCTAAGTGCAGGGAATTCAGCAGGCTCACAGTGTGGCAGTCTGCCCATTTTTTATCTCTTTCTGCTTGTTAGGGACTTTAATGTGTATTTGAAATTATATATTTTCTTCTTGGAACTGTCGTCAAGGTTATTCTCTTGCTAAAACGCAACTGATGAGTCCCCCTTCTTTTGCACCAACACTCTTGGAAAATCTTTCCTGAAAAATGTCTCTTCCAGAAGTGCAGAGAATGTTGCATCTGAATGCCACGTGCACGCAGGCCTCCCATAATTGTGGACCACCCCATTCATTCCAATAGATGGAATGGATTTGCATACACAAAGGAATGCAGATGCAGATCAGCTCCCTTCATTACAATAAATGAGTAACCCGTTGTGAGCAGAGGATCTCTGCGTGCACACTGAAGCTCCCATGCCTGGAACAGCTCGCTGGGTCAAGGCATTCAGTCTGTGGGATGATGTGACTATAATCAGAAAGTTTTGAATGCTACTATCTTTGCTAGGATCTGTACATTTTCACTTGGGCGGGAGGAAGAACCTGGAAGCAAAGTTGCACTAATTTGCTACTGAATGAACTGTTGCCTGGAAAGTGCAGTGCGGTGTGGTGAAAGCTTGAAAAGACTCTGTGCCATTATCTATGCGTAGGGGGATTTATTCTCTAGCCATTTGAGCTGGATTTTTTTTTGAGTACACTTCTCTCTTTTTAGAGGCCTCTGGTAATGCTGTTCTTCTCTTTTTTCCTCTTGGACTGCAGGTTCCTGAAGCGGGTTTCTGAGAAAATGGGCGAGATGTTGAAGGAGGTTACATGCAGCTGCTTTTGGGGGGAGAGTGTTAGGCCCAGCAAGATGGGGAAAAGCCAGTTGCATGAAGGCATGCAGGCATACATTTCTCACTAACAATGTTAGCATTTCTGTGTGTGTTCAAAATTGTTGTAAACTAAAGTTCCATTCCAACAGAACCAAACCACCCAATCTGAAACGCATCCTTTTTATAAGTTCTGAAAAATCCTCCTTGCTGTTCACCAGTTGCACTGTATATTGGCTGTTTCAGCTGCCTCATTTTCCATGCCCATTTTAAACTGGCATTCAATCAAAATCATGTCATTGACAGTCTCTGCCTGTGCCACCTCCATGCTCGCCCTAACCTTCTCCTGCCTGTCTAGGTATGTGTCAGGCATGCCTGCCTAATGTTTTGTATCTCCATAGCTCTTCCTCCTCTCTGCATTTGTAGCAAATCCACTTTACGTATATCTCCAGCACTAAAGTTTCTATTTCAGTACCCATTTATGCTGCTATAACTTTTTTTCCCTTCATTGCCACCATCGTTACATTCCAGTTTTTTGGCGCTATAACTGATGTGAACTTAACATTCATTTTGATTTGGGGAAAGAAATACATCTCAGCACTAGGCAACTGCAGCCCATCTTCAGGACCTCAGTATCTTCTCATGAGCACTGAAAACCTAGGATAACAGCACAGATTTTCCACTACAAGACAAATGACTGTTTTCAGAAGTCAAGTGCTTGCCATTTCAGATGCTGCCTTAAACTCTCGAGTGCCTAAATCTGTTGATTGCCAACACTACCACTTCAGTATCCCACAAAGGGCTTTAGGTCTTCGCTCTGTATGACCTCCTGAATCTTTCTACAATACTGCAGCTGCTGGTAGCCATGGTAGATGTTTTCTAGAGCTCTGCCATAACATGATACATGGTGCATTGTAAACTTTATGAATCGAAAACTAAATACATGTATCAGTTTTTCATTTTATGTCTAATGAATGTTTTTAATAGGATTTTTATGGAGCCTTTTTTTCCTTGTCTCTTTTTTATTTTTTTGAGTTGGGGGTGGGGGAAGACTCCAGTTTCTAATTAACTGCAGTGCTAGTCTGTTTCCAAGTGATGCTTCATTGTAAGGACCAGTTGAAAATTGGAGTGATACTTTGTAATGATCTATGTGCACTTTTACTTGTAAACATCAAGATTTGGGAATGTTTATACATGTAAATATAGTTGTCTGCAGCACCCCATATTGTTCATGTTGTTTTGTCTGCCATTTGTGAATTCTGTTAATGAAATCATCCAACATCTAAACTAATTAGGGTAATCTTAGAATATGGGGGGAGGGGGGGAGGGAAGAAATCAGTTAAATTAAGCTTCATTAAACCAGCTTTTTGCTGTTTGTGGTAATATTTAAAACAATCTGCTCTTCTCGGGATGAGGGTCGAAGCAATATTTGGACACAGCAGTGCTGGATTCCTTTAGGAATTTTTTTCAGTGTTATTAGCGATTGTACTACCAGTAAAACTAAATCTGTGTGACTATTGTGTGGAAGTTTTCTTCCTTTTATTATTAAGTGTGCCACTATTACACAGATGACATAGTGTATTTACATTGGAGCTGGTTAAACACTAAAGGTTAGAATTTTTGGATATTGTAAACAGGGTTATTTATATAATGTGACCTTACTCATTACTGACAGAACTACATGGAATAGCTTTTTTGATTTTTTTAAAAGAACAACCTAGTGTTGTTTTTTTATTATTTCAAAGTTAAATAGAAAGACAAAATGTTCTCAATATTTCAGCAATGAGCCCTGTGGATTTTGCCTAACAACCTCATGGGCTTCTTAGAACACTTCTAGTAAAGGACTAACAGTTCTTAAATGCTACTGTTTTTCTGGGAACAGGATTTGTTTCCTCAGGAGAAGATTTTCTTTCTGTGGTATAATGCAGCCTTTATGAGGGTTATTAAATATAAGGGGAGGGAAAAAAATCTTTGTACTTGCACACTTAGCTAAAATCATTATTCTGAAATTTTGAACATGATGAATTGTCTTGGTCTTAAAACTTTTTAATCTTTTGTGCGCGTGTTAATTTTTAACTGTTTAAATGCTTTGTTAAAAAATAGTGGTTCTCTTGAGAATATTTTCATGGAATTAAACAACCTTTTCATGGCCCTGATAATTTCCTTGTTGTTTTCTGTTGCAGGCAAAGGAATAGGTGGGTTTAGGTCCTTTTTTTAACATGAATGCACTCAAGGTGGGGGAGGGGAGCAATAATTGTATCAAAGACAAAGGATCATGTTTTTCTCATTGTTAACGGGTCCAGTACAGAAAAACAAATTTAATCCCTAGTGCCAGGTATAATCCCTGGAGTTAAACAATTTGAACAACAGAGTGTCTTGTGGCACCTTAAAGACAAACACATTTATTCTGGCATACATAAGCGTTCGTGGATACTGTCCACTTCATCAGATGCATGAAGTGTTAACCTCAAATTGGGAGATTTATATACAGATGCTGGTGTGTGTGCTTGGAGAGGGGGGATGTAAACTGTGTTGTCAGAAGGAATTGAAATGCAAAAAGTACAGACAGTGATGATTACTTTATCGGTTGCCAGTCAAAATGTTGTAGGGTGGTAACATTGTAGTAGTGACCCGATTAGCGTATGTAGTATGATAAAAAAAAAACACCCTGCTCTTATTCAAACCATAGGAAAGTTGTGTCTCTAGACGAATTGTGCTTCAGCAATTTCACATTGATCTGTCTTTGAAATTCATTTGTTCAAGAATGGCCACCTTAAGGTCACGGAGAGTGTTCTGGGAGGTTGGGATGTTTCCCCATTGGATATTAGATATGTAGAAAAGAGGCAAGCATCTTGTTCACATGGTCGCCGATGTTGCAATTAATAAACCTTAATTCAGCTCCACTTTGCATTTCTTTGCATGCTCTAGGAGCCAGTCAGAGGGTGAAGTGATTTGAGAGGCATAGAACTCCTAGTAAGACCAGAGCCTGCGATATGCTTGAGTGAGCTGCCATGCAACAAATAAGCAGCATTGTTCTGTCTGGTACGCAGGGGTGGATGGGGTACAGCATTCCCTGAAAAATGTAAGTGATTGATTTGACGGCCTGAAAAAGCTAGCGAAGTGGGAAGGATGAAACCTCCTGGAACACTTCGTTGTGGCTTCTGAGACGTTCCACATATGGAATGGCACATAATCAGACTGGAGTTTGGGACAGCATTCCAAAGCTTCTAGAGAGGTCATGCTCACCTTAAGATGTCTGCACAAATGCCAAATGGTAGTGCCAGAGCTGCCTTGCTCAGTTCTCTTTTGACTGCCATTAGAGTAAGTGCAGAAGGATCCTTCTCCAATGGAACCTTCAATTTTTGATGGCTCTCTTCCTCCTTCAACCTACCCCATGTTCCTTTATATAGTGGCCTCTATTTTTCTTTTTATTTTCTTCTGACCTGCACATTTGTGGCATAGTGAGTCTCATTCAAAATGTACCTAAATTGTAGGGCTAAGGCCAGAAAGGCACAATTATTGTCTCTCGTTGAAGTAGTCCTCCCTCCTTTTTTTGCTGGGTTCACAATCCAGACTGGATCATTTATGCTCAGGCGATAGTTTTCTATTCTCAAAAAATGGAAGTGGTTTAAAACAATATGTACATTTTTCAGTCAGGAATCTGTAGATTAAGACACCCCTTGTTGATTGAAAGGCCTGTGCTTGGACCCGTTAAAGAATATATTAGGCCATAGATGTGACAGCAATGTAGAAAGGCCTGCCATTGTTCTGTTTTACTAATTAAAATAGAAGGTTCACATTTTCTAGCTGGCTGGTCAGATCAAAAACCACGTGCAGCAGCTATGGTGGATTTAAGTTCCTTTTATTAATGCTGCTTGTTTGGTCTGTTTTGGGATTCATGTCATGCTCGCAGCTGTGACTTCCAGAGTACAAACAGGAAGATAGCTGTGTTTCTTTTCCCTAGTCAGTGACAGATTATTTTAGTTATTGCTGGATAATTGGGAAGGAAAAAAGACATGCATCTCCTTTACTCCAAAACTGATATGAATTCAATTCTTACAATTACATAAAGGAGGGTTGCAACTTCTCAGTTGCCAAAGGTTAAAAACAGCAAATTTCTGCATGCTTATAGAAAGTTAATGATTTAAAAAACATCACAGCATGAAACGTATGCACAAAAAAAGCTATTTTAGCTGTGTGTTAGCAAGATAATCTTCTTGCCAGGCTGAGTGATTAGAGGCTGCAGTATTTTAATATGATGGGCAAGTCCCATTAGTCTTTGTGTGTTCTATGCCACTGCCTTCATTCTGTTGTGAAGCCTACATGTACAGAGGGGCCAACGAGACAGACATCCAAGATGGTTAGGGCCTTTCCAATTACTTTATTGCCGAATAATATACATTTGATATTTTATTTGTGGGGGATCTAATTATCTGTCCCTCCCACCCTCCAGCTGGAATGTCCAATGCAGAGAAACTTCATTCTTGTCAAGTAGAGATGATCCAAGACCTTTTGGTGCCTTGATTCGGAAAATCCAAATAGTGCCACACCACGTGGGGTGATAAAATGTGATCGTTAACTATTTACCACCTTCAAATGGTGTCCCTGGTGTACTGCCTGAAGGAAGGCCATTTCACATCCTCATCGATTTATAGAAGCACCTAAAGTACACTCACTATGCTATGCCAAATGGTAGGGCTAGTCTTACTGCTGTTTTAATGCAGTCTCTTTCCCGATCTCCTGCACAAGGGAGTGCAGAATGAAATGTAGTTGCATAGGCATCACAGGCACTAGTGCTTCTGAAAATACTAGTGATGGGAGCATTCACTGCTTAGGACAGTTTTCCCTACTGTGAAGTGAGCATGGCTCATCTTTTGGAGAGTAGCTGTTGGAGGTGTGTGTATCTGTGTGCGCGTGTGCGGGGTTGAAGAATTGTTAATGTTACATACTTTATAGGGGACTAAATCTAGATACTAATAAAAGGTTTTCGTATTCAAAAAAGCTAATTAAGTGACTGTGGATACAATCATCCAAAAGAAAAACAAATTTGCAACCTACTGCAATCTGTATCAGAGCCTCCCACACCAACAACAGTGTAGCTGGTGCTTTAGAGAGTAACATAATCCAAAGTAGCCATCTTTTCTCCCAAACCTTCCTCTTTTACTCTCCACATCCACTGCAGTTGGGATAGGAAGGCCAAGGGATTTTAAGAGAAGTGTTGCATGGTATGAATGATGAAAGAAGAATGTTTTTGGTAACAGTTGTGGAGAGAGGAGAGGACTGAGGGCTGCTAAGGAAAGATCAGATAGCAGGTGGCTGCAGTAGTCAAGGCAGGAGATGAGCAGAACATAAAGCTGGGTTTTAGCTGAGGTAATTGAGAGGTGGGGTGGATTCTAACAATGGCGTTTAGGGACAAGCAGCACAACTTGGCAGCATATTGAGCGAAGGAGGGAAGAATTGAAGATAAAGCCAAGGTTTTATCTCTAGTCAACAGAGGATAGAGACATTGATACAGAGAATGATCAAGGAGAAGAACACTCAGATCAGCAATTCAGACATGAACATCTTGAGTCTCAAAATCATTTCTTCTTTCCCAACTTCATTGAGGCAATGAAATAAAATATTTGAAAGATATGCTTTAATTCACAAGTGTATGCACAATTTTCCATATCCATTTAAGGGATATCATACAACTGATACCTTCTGCAAAGCCATTCTTTCACCTTTACTCATATTTACATTACAGTTTGTTAATAACATTATTGGATGCAAGACTAAAATCTAATAAAACCACTGTCTGCAATACTTTCTGTAATGGACAGTGTCTTCATTGATCTAGAGATCATGAAAGGTAACAAAACCAATAAATAAGGATTACTTTATAAATCAGTAGTCATTCTTATTAGGTAAATCATAAATAAATGCACACAGTACAATTTACAAATCTCAAAGTCTCTGTAGATGTCAGACTTTGACAGCAGGGCTCTACAAAAAAAAGGGGGAGGCTTCTTGAGAAATTTTTTGGCAGTGGCAACAAGCCTTCAGGGGTTGCTTTGAAATGGAATGAAAGTGTTTGCCCATTAACAGTGAGGACAATCATGATGCTAAAAGCATTGTTCCCATTCTCAATTGGCTATGTATGTTATGTGATCATATTCACTACATGAACCCTGATTGGCTGGGATCACTATTTCCAAGAAGAATATGCAATTTTTAAAAATGTGCCAAACTAGCAGCAGATCAGGGAATGAACAGGCAGCAAAAAGTATTCCTCAAATACTTTTTGAGTATTCCTCAAAAGGTATTTTGCTCAGAAAATACCTTTTCACCTCCCCAAAGCCCTCTTCTTTCCCTGAAAAAATGGGCGAACATTTGGCACAGCCTTATTTTACAGTGTGTTTTCTCTTAGTTAACTAACGATATTGAATTAATTGCATTTGAGAGTTCATTAGACGTTTCACTGCTCCGTCTGCTTTGTTAGAGGGAGTTCTAATTTTCGGGAGAGTGCAGTTAAAATCTGGTTGAATTTCGCATATCTTTCACTTTGGTTAACCTGTGCTCCTTTGCTGCCCCAGAGTAATCTCATTTGGAATTCTGTTTTGAAGATCTCGTTCATCTCATCATCTGGCTGAAAATCTGATGAGGAAAATGGGAAATATACAATGTTACTATAAAATAGCCTTTTCACCAGGAAGGCATTCTAGACAAGCAGCGGTAATATAAAAATTGCACTGGACTCTGCCTTCTGCTGCAACAAATTAAGGGCCAGCTCCAACACTGGATTATTCCTCTCCACAGAAAGAAATACAGGTATGCGATGGATGTTAGGTTTGACCTAATCCCATCCCACAGTTGCAGCTGCTGTTTTCCTTTCACATTTCTGTGAATATGGCACCTGAAATGCTCATGTGAATTGCAGCCAGCAAGGAGTGGCTGCGATAGGGGCCAGAGTGGGTCAGATGATGATTCTTCCACGTGGCGACATCCCTAAGGTTGCGCCTCATAGAAAGAAATTAGCCACTTGTAGAATGGAGTCTGGTGTGGAAGGGGCCAACATGGATAAATAAACTAAGTCCTGACCTACAAACCACAGGCCATAACAAGCCAATCCATTTTTTAAATGTTGCAAGAAATTTTTGACTCTTGAAAATTTATTTCTCCAAGGCTGAGCTAGCAAAACGCTTTTGAAGTTGCAAATGACAAATGTTTCTAAAACAGCCTACCCCAACCTGGTGACCTCCAGATGTGTGTGTTTGGACTACAACTCCCACCATACCCAGCCATGCTACTTATGCACGATTTCATGACTTCGTGCTTAACAAGAAATAAATCATGGCAAGTACTAGAAAGGGCAGATACGCTCCTTATTGCAAGCGATAATGACTTACAAGACATGCCCAGTTTCAGCTCTGCCTAATGATAATATAAACAGACACGGCCCAGCCCAAGCTGGCAGCTTATATAGACTGCAGAGGTGCATTTGGTCTATCTATCGCCATCCTTCAACATCACTGTGCAAAGCAAGGCCCCAGAAACAAAGCAGAAAGTCCCTGTTTTCTAGGACTGCATTTCACCTCCACCCGACAGGGTCCACCTCTCCTTTCTTTTTGTGGAATTAAAAACACAAAAAGGCCCTACAGTGGTACTTCTGGCTCCTACCTGCTAGTATCCTTTCTGCATTTGTGGTGTACAGGTCAGCATTTTGGGCTATCAAGCGAGCAGTTGTCAAATGTTTCAACATTATTTCGCAGCTGTGGTCAGTGTTCTCCCACACATCCATCCCATCAAACGCAACAGCCTGGCGTTCCAGCAGGTTAACCAGAGGCATCAGCAGGGGCACAGTGACAATGTTCTGTGGAACGCATGTGGTCTCTGAAAATGAGGAAACATAAAGACCTTATGTTTTGCACCTTTACTACTTTACTGGGCTGTTCTAGTGGAACAAGTCTCCCTTATGCAAGATACCAGCAGGATTTGGGTGAGATTTTGCTCGGCAGTGCCATACTATAATACTACTGTCAATTAGTACTGGAGAACTGGGAGCTGGTACTGGTACAATTCTTCTGGTTGGTTCCATTTCCTTTCCAGAAGCATGGCTTATGTTCTTTTGGCAAGCAGGAAGAAGGTGACCTTGCCATAAACCTCTGCTGGTTGGCACCTCAGGGAAGCTTATTTATTATCTGCTCAAGTCTTATTACTGAACGGGGAAATTCAATGGGAATGACACACTATTCCTGAACAACGAGTCCGCCTGTGGCCCTTTTATTAAGTGTGTGCGTGCGTGAGCGAGCAACTGCACATGTATTCTTTATTCATAGCCTCCACAACAAAGCACTTCAGTGCTCAACGAAAGGGAAAAAGAGAATGTCCCCCCCTTCTGCATCGTTCCCACACAACAGAAGTGACCCATGAGCAAGGCAGGATGTGGTTATGTCTAATGGATTCTGCTCATTACTATCAGTGATAGGGCTTGACTTGCTTCCGCACTCTCCATTAATGAAATGATGGATGTGGCCGAAGGACTCAGGCTCCCTTGTCAATGACGAAAATTGTGACGCAGCTGTCTGCAACTGCGCACTCACCTCTTCCTTCGTGTAAGGCTTTGCTGAACGGTTTCAGCTGCTTCTCATACATAATGGCGGTTTGTGTGTAGCAGTGCCTCAAAGTGGTCCATGTTTGCTCCAGCCTTGCAACCTGCAGAGGAAGAACAGTGTAATTGTCAAGTGTTCCTACCTCCCCAAACAGCTACAAAACTATCTCGCGGAACGTGGTGCAACTTAGGCTCTCTCATACAAAGCCGGGGGCAGCAATTTCCCAGGACAGCAAGATGGTCGCACCACTTTGGACTTTTCGGCCAGGGAGGGAAGGGGTGCTCTCCTTTGTCTGCCGCTCTTCTTTCAGATGGGCAGTCTGCAGCCTCAAAGAGCAGCAGAAGGTACATGTGAAGAACTTACCATCAGACAGCCTTTCCCAGCCCGGTTGCCCTCCAGATGTACTGGACTACACCATGCATGATGCGAGTTCTAGTCCAACACATCTGGAGGGCAACAGGTTGGGGAAGGCGGTGGCAGGCTGGATGGAGCACCTGATAGCAGGGCTAAGGGCTGGGAGGGCTTCAGCCAACTGTTTAAAAGCAGCTCTTCCCACCCAGCAGATCAGCTCCCAAAGAATGGCTGCAGTAGATCTGCTCTCTGAGAGGAGCGCCTTTTCATGCAGGACTTGAGCCCTCCAAGCCCGCATGCAGTTCAGTTCAATAAGCACCACAGCCTGCCACTTGACTTGGGGGTAGGGGTTACTCCTAAGCTGATCTTGCAGCCCTGTTTCCAGGATATATTCAAGGGGAAAACACACCTTTTTAAAGGAAGTGTCAGTGAAGCATGTCCGTGCATCTTGAACATAAACCCCTTTGTAAATGCTGTTTTGGATTGCTGAAACAGAAGATGTGGGTTGGATCCAGATTGGCCATACTGTAACTGAAAGGGCTTCTTCCCTTCACTGAAGGCACGGAGATCCAGTAGGGGCTCCCCACTGGAGAAAGGGGGTGAGGAGGCTGTTACCCCTGCATGGCCACTCATGCTGCTCTGGGGAGTCCCCCAGCCCTCCAGAGCAGCTTTTCAGAAGGCCAACAAAAGATTTTAAAGGTCACCCCCCTGTCCCCTTCCTCCAGTGCAAATGGAATCTACTAAACACTACTCTGGATCCAGCCCATTGTGTGCAAGGCACTGGAAATAGGAGTAACATGGGTTAGGTAGGTCTCTGGCAAAACTAGTGTCCTGTTCGTACATCTCTTAAAATAAAGGGAACAAGCAAATGGGGAGAGGCTTAAGAGGGCAGACACAAATACAGCAACTGTGCCTGTGGGGTTTTTTTACCCAGCTAGTTCTCCTTTCCTGGACTGCAATTTGCAACACAAAACCAAAGGAAAGGCATCAGGAAAAGAGCAGTACAAACAAACGAACACATTATTCATTGTAGCGGACTCCCAAGAAAATGGTCCATGATCAGGTGGGAGATGGAGCTACATCTTTTGCCTGATGAAGGAGAAACTGCCCCCTCAGCCTGTGTGTGAAGGCAACATCCCCCCACCCCACCCCCAGTCAAGGAAACGGTGCATACAGCCCTGCAAGTGGTACAAACAAAGCAGCAGCAGCAGCTCCTGGTGGTGTTCTTTGCTCATGAGAACTGATTAAGCTACAGATCCTTCATTCTCTACTGTCTTCCCCTCTTACTCTCCCTCCCAAGAGGGCACCATCTACAGGGGAAGTGATTGGCATGCCTTTCTGCTCAGTTAGACTAGCTAGGCGGGTAAGTGTTCCATTCCTTCAACTTGGCACCCTCAAGCAGGTGCTTGTGTTTTAGGGTGAAGCCATCTCCCTGCAAAGATCCTGTCCCACTCTCCTCAATCCAGAACTGCTACAAGCCATTTTGATTATATTCAGCCTCATCCTAGGACTGAGGAAAGGGCCTTCTCAGCTGTGGCACCCCACCAGTGGAATGCTATCCCCAGAGAGGCTCACCTGGTGCCAAGTCATGTGTCCTTACCCTCCAAGTTATTTATTTAGGCCTCTTTAAGTTGCTGTACTGTGGTACCCATATGGTTTTGGATTTGCTCTCTCGTGTTAAATACAGTTTAACAGTTTCTGTATATATTCTTAATTTGTGTGTCAAAACATTTATTGTAAGCCGTCCTGAAATTCATTACAATGCATACCCCAATACAGGGATTTCCTTTTACCTGAGGCATCTCAAGGGCTTTCATTATAGCTGAGAATGCATATAGATCCCCCATGGAGTCTTTGAGCTCTACAGCAACCTGGATGATCCTGTTTAGCGTGGCAACTCGCTCTTCTAAGTTTCCTGTGCAGCCGAGGATATCCACTGCTATTCCTATTGCCATAGTATTGTGTCTAAAGGGGGAAGCAAATTGGAGACAGTCAAGGACAAGTTATCACAAGAGCCATGAGATGCCACACTCCATGTGGGACTGAATCCAAGTGAGGAAAAGATCCAAGTAGTTGGCAGAACTGAAGTGGCATCACGGTGTTGCCATCACCGCTTTGATAACAAGAATGTTGAAAGTACACGAGCACACAGAATTGCACGCTCGCCAATCTAACATTGTTAGGGCTGACTAAGGAAATGAACCCCATATGAGCTTTTAGCAATGTACTGATTGATCAATTATACGTAAATCTGTAGAAAAGAGCGCTATTCCTTTGCTTTTAGACAATGCACACTTCTGAAACAGGAGGCACCTTCTTAGAAGAGGCATTCCCTCCTGTGTGAGGGAGGAGGGATGGCACTTCTAAGACAGCACCCTGCCACCTAGGCATGGAAGGATCAAGCAGAGGCTCCACCGATACCTCCTTCCCACTTCAGCCCCCTGCATGCTGCTCATACTTCTCATGTGTTTCAGACAGTCTGCCAGCCCTCCAGGACAGCTTTTCAGGCAGCTGCAGGATTGCCTCCCTGCCCCCTTCCTCCAGGACAAGCCCATTGATTTCAATGGGCCTAGTCTAAGTATGATGAAGTCTGGACCCAACCCTTCTTTTATTTAAAAATCTGCTGTCCAGTTTAATTGGGGGCAGCTTTTAGCAACTAAAAACAAAGTTGATAAAAAATCTGAATCCAGAAAGCAAATTTCAGAAGTTGTGGTCCGTTGTTATCGTTACGATATATTCTCATCAACCTGCTGCAGTGCCCCACCCTGTGTAGCTAGTGGCTCTCTGGGTTCCCCGAGAGCTCCTTCACTGACAGTCCCAGCTACTTTGGACATTACCACTTTTCTACCTTGGAAATCTCTCTGTGTAAGGGAAAAGTCCTAAAGTCAACACCAAGATTGTCATGTGCGACACCCCTACACGCGAGACAAGTTCCTTGCACTTAGAAGGATCACATGAGATAACCGCCAGGCAGGCTTTCCTTGTTTCAGCATAGGAAGCAGCTGCTCATCAATCTGATTTGCACAGTTTCCATCTTGGGGAAGGAGGAGCAATTTCAGCAAGCTCCAAGCAGGGAGCCAGAGAAAACTTGGAGCAAATACTTTGGATGCCCAATGATTGTTTTGACAATCCTCGCCTCACTGCTGCCCGCCCGTTCGGGGAAGAAGAAAGGAGAAGGGGAGACAGTAATGCATGTGTCCAGGCATGACAAGCCTACAAAAGAATTTCAGCTCCACTGGAAGGGCTGAGGACGAGAGAACGTGCCAGCTCTCACGCTGGCAGCAGAGGGGCCAAGACCGGCACAGCAATTTAAAGATGTCCATCACAATAGCCCAGGTCATTTTGTTGCTTGGCAAGAGCAGGAAAAGCCAGTCAGACCTTTCCCTGCAATGGGAATCAGGAGCAGGGAACCATGACAACCACACAGTTGGCTGAAAACTCCAAAACTGCTGCATGTAACATTTTGGGGGAGTGTGTGTGTGTGTGTGTGAGAGAGAGAGAGAGAAGTCATAGTGGTTTTCAGTGCAGACTTTGTGGGCCCCAAAGGAGGCTTTATTAACTCGTAGGCCCCAAAGGAGGCTTTCAGTATCCCTGAAAATACATTTTGCTCTTAGATTGCTGGGATTATCTATGTAGGTGACATGTAGAACATAAATCATTCAATTCTTCAGGCCACAGTGCAATCCTTTCAGACATCTTTGCTGCTTAACAAGGATATCTTATTTATGTATGTATTAATATTCATATGCCGCTTAATAGAATGACATCTCTAAGCGATGCACATACTTATCTACCATTCCATTAAAAAAATAAAAATCGTTCCCTCTATATTTGGAAGTGATATGAGCATAATCAGAGATCTCCATGGTCTTGGGCAGAGTTGTTTCCCAGCCACAATTCCCAAGATCCCTTTCACTAGAAATATCTGGGACACTCTGCACATAAGATATGACTGTTTATGACTCCACATAGAAACATGGGAAGCTGACTTATTCCAGATTCTTTGTCCATCTTGCCCAGTATGGTCTTCTCTGACTGACAATTCTCTCCAGGGTCACTGACAGGGGATCTCTTTTCCTCACCTGCTACGTGATCCTTTTAACTGGGCATGACAGGGATTGAACCTGCGACCTTCTGCATGCAAAGAATGTGTCCTATCACCAAGCAATGCTTTTCCTCAAAAGAGTAACTCTTGTACATCCCAATCCTAAACATGTTTTAAGCCTCCTTGATTTCCATGAAATCTGCATCTGCATAAACATGCTTAAAATTACAGTGTTTTTTTAATTGATTTTTATGTTTTTATTAATGATATTTAGCAATTTGTATGTATTTTAATGTATTTTGGGAGCTGCTTAGAGATACGTTTAAATATGTTCAGTGGTATATAAATCTATTAAATAAATAATAAAATGGCCGCTTTGAAAGAGAATATGTCCAAATATTCTCTTGGGCAGTTATTTCCAAAAGGGTGCTTGGTAACTCAGCTGCCCAATAAAATTACTTCCTACTTATCCTCCATCTCTTCATAGGTATATTAGCCTATTCCCAGGTAATCTATTAATATGTAATCTATTAATCATCTATACAATCTATTAATAGCTATAGTAAAAAAAAAAAAGTGAGTAGAAGGGCGGAATTGACTGAAATGATTTTGCATGGAGTTATAAAATGAATGTTACAAGTCCCCTCGACTACAAGGAGGTCAAATCAGTCCATCCTAAAGGAAATCAACCCTGAGTGCTCATTGGAAGGACAGATACTGAAGCTGAAGCTCCAATATTTTGGCCACCTAATGCGAAGAGAAAACTCTCTGGAAAAGACCCTGATGCTGGGAAAGACTGACGGCAAAAAGAGAAGGGGACGGCAGAGGATGAGATGGCTAGATAGCATCACCGATGCAATGAATATGAACTTGAGCATGCTCCGGGAGGGAGCGCAGGACAGGAAGGCCTGGCGTGCTATGGTCCATGGGGTCACAAAGAGTCGGACACGACGGAACGACTGAACAACAACATAAAATGAATCCAAGATTTGGCTGGCGGCCAGATATTTTAACTAAACTGTCCAAGGAGGGGAAAAAACGTAAGGTAACTATAACAACATTTACCTTTCAATTATGTCAAGGCGCAGTTGGTGTCCATATGGCAATGTAATAAGTTCCAGGCCTGACTTCACTCCCATAATCCTCTTCATCTCTTCGGAGACCTCTAGTATCCTAGCAACCTGTCAAGCGCGAGAGCGCACACACAGAATGAGTCAGGATGGAAACAGGACAGCCTGAACATTAACCAAGATTTATGTATATAAAACGCTGCTCCCACTGCTGTACATGCTAAATGAGCCCCCACCTGGCATGTAAAGGCTGTCAGCTTGTGGCAGCAATTCATAACACAGGACAACAGATCTCTGACGGGACATGTCATTGTTCCGGTCAAAATCGTCACAGAGCTCCAATATCATTCTTTAGAAGCTCTCACTAGGGTTGCCAACTTTACAACCAGCCACTGTTCCTAAACATCTTTTAACAGCAGCTTTACGGGCAGGCATTTGGTTGTATCCGATGTGAGTCCTACTTCAAGTAGACCCCTTGAAATGAATGGGACTTAAGTTAGACTAATGTTGGATACAACCAGTTACATCCACACAGCGAAAGGCTTTGCCTGGTGATTTCTATTTTATTTTATTTATTTCACCACATTTTTACCCAGCTCTTCAGCTGAAAAAGGCTCTCAGAACAGCATTTTCAGATCTGTAATAAGAGACGCCCTGCCTTCAGGCTTACAATCTAAAACAGGGGTGGGCACACTTCAGACTTTTTTTTTTACTAGAACTCCGATATCCACCAGCCTGGTGCAAAAGACGTACACTTAGAATTAAAGAATTTGGCGCTCAGGAACTTGTTTGAAGTTCCAGAACTGAACAGAGCTCATTGTCCTTCCAAACAAATACCCACTCCTGATTACCAAAAGCTTATTTAAAAGAAGAGTCATCTTGTTTCTGCTATTGTGCCCAGGAATTTGAACTAAACGCAGCTCTCAGTCCTACCACCACTGCCCCGTCCCCAGCAAATTCACCACTTACCCTTCCTCCCAGCTTCCTTAGTTTCAGCAGTATAATTTAGGAAAGGGAGGGGGAGTCATTTTGTTGCTGCTATTGTTAAACAATTGGGAATCAGAAATCCTTGCAGATCTACTGCAATCACCTGGACACCTACCAGTAGATCCAGATTTATCTTCTGCCCACCCCTGATCTAAAAGAAAAAGGGATTGGGAAGGAGGAGGAAAACAGCAAACCCAGATACAAGAGGTGTTCTTTCTGACAGGGAAGGGGAAAGCAAGTTCCTTCCCTGGGCAATGCGTTGTGCCTTCAAGGGCTCCTTCACACAGAGCTTTTATCCTGTGATTGAGATTGCTCCTTCATGGAAGTTTGTGGGATCTTTACATGATGCTTTGATCATTCAAGGCGTCTCCTGCACTAAATGCCCTTTGTTCCATTTTTAAATAGATTGCAGACAATGAGCTATCAAATTACCCCATTGTGTTCCGCTTCAGTTTCCTCCATGAAAACAGTAAAAGCGGCACGAAGAGGAGCAAGATCAATGAAAGATAATGGAAGACTCAGACACAGGGAGAAGGAGGGGGAAGGGGTGGAGGGAAAGGAAGCACGTGAAAAGGGAGTAGTTGTGATCCTGCATTTAAAACGGAAGCAGAAAAGCCGCATTTTAAATGCAGGATTTTAGGCTGGTGTGCCCCAAAAGGTACAAGACAAGATAAGGCCAACTTTTTTTTAGTCAACTGGCAATCCGAAACTTGCCATCTCTTTGCTATTCCCACTTTCTGCCAGGAAGCCTCAAGAGCTGTTTTGCATAGATGACGCTATTCAAGTTTTCTTTCATAGCACTCACTGGGGTGGAACAGTTTCCAAGTTCATGGTTCCTTTCCTGTCTTAACAAAACACTGCATCTTTTGGAAACAATGTTTAATGTTCTGAGAAAAGAGTGGGGGGGGGGGAAAGAGGGTGTATACTCACAAAAGGAGGGAACCCATATAGTTCAAACTATAATTTCATGATGCAAGACAAAACTGTAATAATTTATATAAAATAAATGTAATTTACAATTGAATTTGATACTGTGGGCTAAAAGAAAAGTCTAGTGAGCTTAACCACATTTCTAGCTTTCTACTGTCTACAGTTTACGCTGCAGGTTGGTTAAATTAATATGCTGAAAAACTGCCATCAGCAGAACTTGCCCATTTGAGCACAACTATTTGGGGGGTTGACTGCTGCTAAATCATCCGAGCAAGCACTTCCAGGGTATGACCTAAAGCACCTGGTACCCTCCAGATGTGCTGGGACTACAACTCCCATCATCCTAGCCAGCACGGCCATTGGCTTCTGGAGGGCACCAGGTTGGGGAAGGGTGGTCTAAAGGCATGTAGCAAGTTCACTGAAGCTAAGCAGGTCTGGACTTGGTCAATGCTTAGATAAGAGACCACCAGGGAGCCTTATGAAGACTGCCTTGAATTTCATCACGGACAGCGGGATGCAAACATAACGACCAAACAATTGGATGGTTGCCTAATTTAATCTAATGATGGTGAGGGAGGGAAGCAGAGGAACGGCAACCACAGAAAAGCAGCATCCCATGGGCTTGTAAAGATCAAATGGAAAGGTTAATAATTCAGGAGGAGAATCTCCATCCACTTTTGTTCGGGTTCATTCTACCACATTCTACCACAGAAAACAGCACAGGACATTCATTGCACTAAGCTAAATACAGGGACAAAGCAAAGAGGATGCCTCAAAAGGTGTACTTAATGCAGTTTCTGAAAGCCCAAGGAGTCCGATGGCTCTTCTGGGTCAAGCAAACCCATTTCACCATGTCTGCGTACAGAACTGGGTTTTTGCTACCGGCAGCTGATAAAAGCTTGATAAAACTGCCCACTCATTTCCCCATCTTGTCCCATGCTTACTGAAACCCATATGACACTAAATTGGACTCAGGTTTTCCTGCTCTGATAGGAATTCTGGGTAGGATGCAGATCTGCCCCTCCACAAAGGGAAGGGTTCCTTTGTTCACAGAGGGAACCGAGGTCTAGTGGGGACTCCCCAATGGAGGAAGGGGGCAGGGCGGCAATTTTTGCAGATTCCTCCTTCCCTTAGCAGCCCCCCAGCGCTGCCTCCCTTGCTGTTCTGAAGGGTCCGCCAATGTCCTGGAGCAGATTTTCCAGGCCACGTAGCACTGCAGGAGGAAGGGGAAAATGGCAAAAATAATTACCTTCCCCTGCTTCTGCTTGTAGGAGCATCTAGTTCACAGAGTCAATTCCAAATCCATTCCAATATTACACACAAATCAAATCCCACCCATTCACTTAATACCCCCAGCCAAGTCAGTTGGAGGTAGTATGGCCCATTCCTAACAAAAGGGGTATGCTGGTGAAACATGGGTGTATGCACCTTCCCTTGCAAACACCATATTATCCTGATTTGTACAAGCATTAGAAGCCATCTATGCATATTGTATTTTAATTTTTGATTTTGTAAATGGCTTAAGAGATTTTTTTTTAGATATGGTAAGTGGAATATTGATGAGGAGGAAAATAGAGGTCCTGTGTGACATCCGGTGGCCTGGTCCCCCCACCCACCCCCGCAGACGTACTACAGCTACAGGCCTGTGACACTACTACAACCTTTTTGGTCAAGAGGCAGATGAGAGAAACAGCTAGTATGTTTTACAACCTCCAGCAACAATCCTTATGACTCATAATGGCAGTCATATTTTACAGCATTATCCAAGTATCCAGCATCAGCCTCATTAGGGACCTCTAGCCCCTCTGGGCTGTAGGCAGGTGGCACAAAGTGTCATTAGTAACATTATCTCCCCTCCCTTAAAGATGGGCCCAAACGGGCTATTTGGCTTAAGTGATCTCATCTGGAGACCTCTCCTGTGACCGTGGCGAACGTGATGTCAGGAAACAGGCAATTCCTCTAGTGCCCAGTTGAAACCTAACATAAATCTAGATTAAGCTCGCAGAGTGGAGTGCTCTTAAGTAATGAGGAGGAGCGCTAGAGAAAGATCACCTCACTCCCAGCGCAACAGACCACAGCTGATGCCCACTTGATTTACACAAAGAGGCTGTTGATTCTAACAAGCCAGTAATAGCTTTAGGGGGAAGTGTTGGAAAGGTGTCATTGAACTGATGACAGCAAAGGGGGAAAGATCAGGGTGGAGCTGTGGGGAGGTAATGCCATTTGACACTCAGGAGGTTACTAGGAAGGGATTCAAAGTGACAGGTCATTTTCACAGAAAGAGAGTTCAGGAGATGCCACAGCAGGAAAGATGGCTTTTAATATAAATAAGCCCCCTTTTGCTTTCAGATATCAGCTTCACCAGCCTCTAAATGCCACACATACAAGAGGTACTTTTTATCGCAGTAGTTTGGGGCTACCATTGCTGGTTTGTACAGCATTGCCAATGCTGATCCTGCCTGTATATTTGGACTAGCCATTATCAGCATAGTAGATGGGCTGGCTTATGGACTGCTGCTGAAATAAACCTGATTCTAGAAATGTCCTTACAGGGCATCCTCATCAGTAGTTACTCCCAGGATACGTCCCTGGGTGTATCAAGAACAGCTGGTAGAGTCCACCCCAATTAGGCTTTACTTCAGGGGAAGGCAACCTGGTGCCCTCCAGATATACTGGACTACAACTCCCATAATCCCTGACCCTGCTGGCTGGGGCTTGTGGATGTTGTAGCCCATTTGGAGGGCACCAGGTTGCCTTCCAGTGCTACCTGGTTTCCGTGATAAGGCTTTAGCTGCAAGGAAAAGTCTGTACTTCATTTTTTCAAAAAGGCACGTCTAAATATCCTACGACATTCCTCGCAATGTCTAAGTTATTCATTTGTTCATTAATTTATATCCTGCCTTTCTGCCCCCCAAAATGGCACTCAAGGTGGCTCAAAATAACATCCAAATGCAAAGCAACATCTTAATTAAAACACAGCATAAAACCAAATGAAAGCACAATTAAATACACACTGTCGAACACAACACTGTCCCTTGCAAAAGCTTGCTGTTTAGAATGCGGGGTGTTATTCACAAGTACACCTTTTGCCAGGAAAATCCAAATCCTTCATTCCCATAAAGAGAAATAGCTCCACATATTTCAAAGGCAGCTTCACTAGAGGGCAGAGTTCACATGCCAAGAGTTCCAGACCAGGCTACCTTGGAGCCCACGGAGTTATGAGCTGACTTGCTAACTTCCTCCAAGAGGACCAGATGCATCAGGAGCCAAAGGTCATTTGGGTTTTTACCAAAACTAATGAGCAATCTGTATCCCAAGAAGAAATGAACACTACTCTCATGCAGGCCTGTCTAGCTCTTAACCCTCTCCTGCCATTGCAAAGCCTGAATTATTCCCAGAAGGTCTACTGAACTACCATGACTGCTATCTCTTTATTGTGTGCCATTCTATCTTTCTAAGGCCCAGAACAGACAATATTTTAAATGTGTGTCTAGCAGCTACATCTCTCTCCCCAGCACATTTTTAGTCTAGAGTATGTGCAGAGCTTCCAAACTGGATGAGGACTCTAGCACAGGGTTAGGGATGGTGGTTAAAGATCTGGATCAGCCTCCTTGAGCCTACCCTAGCATAAGAATGAAAAGCTGCTAGACACAAGTTTAAAGTAATGTCTGTTTTGGCTCACAGAATCCTAGCTCAAGAAAGAACCCCAGCAGCCTCCTAATCTAAACTCCTGTCTTGAGACAGGAAATCTGATAGTCATATCAGACAATGGATCTGTTTGCACATAATAGGGGCAAATTGTGGGTTAATTTGCCCATGATTTACCTGGTCACATGCCTAATGCATGTCACCGCCATTTTGAATATGCAACCTCAAATCGGCTAAACTGGAGGTTATTTTGTGACATGCAAACCCAGACACTATGTGTTAATGTGGGCTGAATAACCCACAGTTAACCTAAGAACTAATTATGTATTATTTCTGGGTTGTTTAACCCACGAACAACCCATAGAGTTTGGGTTCACATGTCATGGAATAACCTCCAATCAGGCCGATATGAGGCTGCATATTCAAAATGGTAGCAGCATGCAACCCCACCAAATCATGGCTTAATTAACATCCCTACAGATGTTTGCCTGGAAGTCAAACTTTTTAGGAACCAGGTAGAAACTCTTTTATTCTCTGTCCTGGGCTGTTTCCCAGATGTTGCTGGGTTTTTGCTAGTTTTGCAGCTGCTTTTTGATATTATTTCTTTATATTTGGAGATTATATCATATACTTATTATATTATATGTGTGTGTCATAGATTGTGTCACATTTGTTAATGAAGTGTTTTAAATACATAAATAAAAGAGTAGTGCAGTGGTTAGAGTGTTGGACTGGGACTTGAGAGACCTGGGTTCTAGTGCCCACTTAGCCATGAAGCTCACTGGGTGACTTTGGGCCAGTCACTGACTCTCAGGCTACACCTCACAGGGTTGTTGTGAGGATAAAATGGAAAGGAGGAGGACCACATGAGCTGCCTTTGGTTCTTTACCAGAGGAAAAAAGGTAGGACATAAAATGTAATAATAAATAATAAATATTCACAGCTTGTGCTATTAAACAACCAGGTGCACCTGATTCTGGCTGTTGTTAGGGGTGCATGAAAGCCACTTACCTGGTCTCGCAGCTTTTCGTGGTGGGGGGGAGGCGCTTCGCTGCTCTCCCCCCGAAGTTCAGGCCGGGGGGAGGCTTCCCGCCTCGCCCGGCCGAAATTCAGGCTGGGGAGGAAGCACCTCGCCTCGCCTGGCCGCGAAATAAAAAGTTAAAAAAAAAAAAAAAAAACGCCCCCGTGATAGGCTGTGTGACGATTAACGTAGCCTATCACGGCTAGATCTGCAAATCTAGCCGTGATAGGCTACGTTAATCGTCACGTAGCCTATCACGGGGGCGTTGGGGTTTTTTTAGTTTTATTGGAATGGCGGCGGCGGCAACCGGTCGAAAGATCGGCTGCCGCCCCCGCCAACCCTAGCTGTTGTGCAAGACAGGGCACTAGTCTAGATGTACGGCCGGATCCGATCAAACAAGGCTGTTTCTTTTAAAAGGACAGTCTTCCTTAGGCTTGTTTCCATTTATTATTTTTTCTAAAAGAAACAAATGGTTTTACCTTGCAGTCCATCTGAAGAATATGCCGTGCGATGACCTTTGCATGGTTGTTAGTGAACAGCTCCTTCACCCTCTTCAACATTGCTGTCTCCAAGGGTTTGTTTTCCAGGGGAAGGAGCCTCGACTCAAAATCGTTCGGCCTGAAACCAGAGACCATCTCGAGAACCGGCACAACAAAGGCGCCACTCTCTTTGCTCATCTCCGTCTGGGCTGCGAGCAGGTCCATGGAGCTCAGCAGAGAATCACGGTCATCCAGAATCAAGTAGCTCGTTTCAGAATGCCTGGATGAACGTGTCCCATTCTCCTGCGTTGTCAGATGCTCAACAAAGCTGTTCTTCTGACACAAAGGTTGCTTTGGCGCCCGGCCGTCTGCGGGAATGGACATGTTCAGTTCACAATACAGGGTCTCTGGACCGTGTGCTGGCCTCAGTAAAGGCACTTTGCTGGGTTTGGGTGGAGGTTTGGGGTACAGCTGGCTGTCAGAACCCCGGAGGACATCACAGATTTGCAACTCGGAGGCGAATCTCCGGAAGACCACAGGGCTCAAAGCTGGTTCACTGCCAGTTCGGAATGCCGGAGACTTCAGACAAGGGCTGGTTTCGGCCTCAGTTCCCTGAGATGGATACCTTGAACCTGGAGGTTAAAGCGAGGGGGGTTGAAATGTGCAAGTGTTATTGAGGTATCAAATAACAAGAGAGCAGAGCTTCATCAGAGAGATGGGGGAAAGGGGGGATTCCCAAGGCCACACATGGCAAGAAGTGGCCAGGAGCTGTGGGAGGCTTCTTTTCTCATGCCAACAGTTCCATGGGTGTGAAGGATGAGGAGGGATTGGAAGCCCACAGGTGTGGCTTGACCACAGGCTGAGTCATACAAAAGGTATCACAGGGCAACTTACTTCTCCCCTCTGTTTTCACATGCGAACATGGTCTTGTGAAAGCGCTTGCTCACAAAAATACTAGCTGATTTTCAAAGCTGTTAGGGAGGGATGCAGACAAAATGCATTCCTAGAGACAAAGCTAGTCACAGGGCTGGAGTCTAAGGCAGCCTTCCCCCAACCTGGGGACCTCCAGATGGGTGGGGAGAATGGGAGCTGTAGTTCAACACATCTGAGGGCACCAGGTTGGGAGAAGGCCAGCCTAAGGTGAATCCATGTGAGCTGGAGACCCCAAACACAATGTTAGGCCCCAGGAACTGTACGCAGTCTGGCCAACATGGCCCCAGCTGCCCAGGAAAGGCAAAGCAGAGTCAGAGGAGCAAATCACAGCGGCCAAGCAGGGTGGTCCCTGGGAGCTAGAAGAACAGAAAAGAGCTGGTCCTAAACCAGCAACATAGAGCCTGGGGCGGCCTATATGGGAGAAGGTGGTCTCTCACATAACTTGTGGGGTAATTTGTGATCTAGCCAGAGGGAAAGGTTTTTTAAATGATAATTTCAGCCTGCAAAAATGGAGGGGATTCATGAATTGACCTGCATGTTATGCCCCAAAGAACTTTGCATCAGCAGGCAGGGGCCCACCTTCCTCTCCAGTGGCTCTTACATTTGCCACTCCTTTCCTTTCTGTTGTTGTCTCCCCCGCTGTTAAGTTTGATTTGTAAATTCACTGGGGCAGGGGCCTGTCTTTTTCTTTGTTACTTATGTTACAGTGTAAAGAGGCACATACACTGCAGAGAGACCATGCGAGGGTGTCCAAGGTACCAGGAAGAATGAATTTCCCTACCAAGGAAGTGGGAGTTGGAAACTATTGTCTCATTAGTATAGGCCAATTGTTATGTAGCCAAAGCCATGCACAACAGGATGATATAAGCAGGCTCAGGAGAACCACAAGGTTTGCAGAAGTACAACAACAAAAACACTTTAGGGAAAAAAACCTAAGAGGGGGAAAAAACCTAAAGCAGCTCACTGAGAACAGAGCATGCTCAGTGATCACAGAATGCTGGCTGACTGTTGGCAAGCGCGTGGAATATTGGGAGAGCAGGGAGTGGAATGGAGAATCTTTGAAAGGGGCACTGCTGTCTGTCTGTCTGGAACCTTGAACAGGGGCACTCTACGCTGCAACATTTTATTGCAGATCCTACTTGTCCTCTTTCTGTTTCGCAAGGAATATAGCCATAAGATCATTATTTTTTAACAAGTACACAGAATCCTTCCCCATCCCCAGGCCACCTTCCTTCTCTGCACATTGCAATTTACTCATGATCTGGATAACTTGAACAGCTTGGATAAGGACCATGTTATCCTCCTGGACCGCCTGGAGGGGTTGGGCATTGGAGACACCGTATTGCGGTGGTTCCGGTTCTTCCTCTCCAGCAGGTACCAGAGGGTAGCACTGGGAGAGGAGGTTTTGGACCTGTGGCCACTCACTTGTGGGGTGCCACAGGGTTCCATCCTCTCCCCGATGCTATTTAACATCTATGTGAAGCCGCTGGGGGCTATCATCAGGAGGTTTGGGGTGCGGTGTCACCAATATGCGGATGACACACAGCTCTACCTCTCATTCAAATTTTCACCAAGGTTGGCCGTAGAATCCTTGTCCAAATGTTTGGAGACGGTGAGTGGCTGGATGGGGAATAAGCTGAAGCTGAACCCTGACAAGACCGAGGTACTTTTGGTGGGAGACAAGAGGAGGCTGGGGGATGTTGACCTGGTGTTGAATGGGGTACGGCTACCCTTGAAAGACCAGGTCCGCAGCCTGGGGGTCATTTTGGTCTCCCAGCTGTCCATGGAGGCTCAGGTGTCGGCTGTGAGCTGGACAGCCCCCATGGACAGCTGCGCCCCTTCCTTCTCGACCATCTGCTCCCATCGGTAGTACATGCCCTGGTCTCCTCTCATTTAGGCTACTGTAATGCGCTCTACGTGGGGTTCCCCCTGAAGACAGTTCGGAAGCTGCAGCTGGTACAGAACACAGCGGCTCGCCTGATCAAAGGCAGCCGCCGGCGAGATCACATTACTCCAGTGCTGAAGGAGTTGCACTAGTTACCAGTTGTTTTCTGGGCCAAATTCAACGTGTTGGTTTTGACCTTTAAAACCCTATAGGCCCAGCCTATCTTAAGGAGCGCCTCCAGCAACACCAGACAGGCTGCTTAACAAGATCAGCCTCGGATGGCCTTCTCTCTGTCCCATCAGCCCGGACAGCTAGACTGGTGGGGACTAGGGAGAGGGCTTTTTCTGTGGTGGCCACCACTCTGTGGAACTCCCTCCCTAGGGAACTCCGCCATGCCCCCTCTTTAATGAGCTTCCGCTGTGCATTAAAAACGTGGTTGTTCAGGCAGGCATTTGGGGTGGGTTAGGGTATTTTAGAAAATGTTTTTATTGTAGAATTTTATTGTTTTAAACTGCTTTATTATATTCTGTACATCGCCCAGAGTGGCTGGGTGACCAGCCAGATGGGCGATTAATAAATTTAATAAATAAATAAATAAATAAATAAAGAGGATGGAGTGAGGATGTGGGAGGCTCAGTGCTTAGCAATGGAGCCATTGCTCAGTGGTAGAGCACAGGCTTTACATGTAGACGGTCCCAAGTTCAATCCCCAGTATCTCCAGCTAGGGCTAGGAAAGAATCCTGTCTGAAACCCTGGAGAGCGGCTGCCAGTCAGTGTTGACAATGCTGGGCGAAATGGAGCAAGGATCTGACTCAGTATAAGGCAGCTTCCTATGTTCCTATGAAGTGTGCGCAGACCAGCCATTCTCCGTAAAGTCTTGGAGCCACACATGCCAACATGGGGAGGAGCCCTACGGGATTCCTCTGCACAGGAGGACAGCCATGCCTGTGCTGTCTTCCCCCAAAGATCTTTTCATATCTGAACTGAATGCTCATGCCAACCCCAACACTGGTCTTTCACAGATTGTCACTCTTTCCCAGGGTAAAATGTTTCAGATCACTCGAATTCTTCCTAGTGACACGTACTTCAGATGCATAGTTTCGAGACAGTTCAGTAGCAAACCCCATCAGTAAGCTGATCCTCCCTTTAACAGTCCCAGAAATACAAGCCAGCTGCACTGTCACATCAATCTGTGGTATGATAATATTATAGGCTGCACAGTCAGAGGTGGAAAATCTCCAGGGCTTGGAATAGGAGCCCGTTTGTAACGGAATATGATGGGCAGAAGCAGAAACAAGGGCTCGTGACTCACTAGGAAGAGTCCCACATTTTGAACAGAAAAGACATTGACTGGAAAGGGGAACCAGAGTACACGAGGAGCTATGACAAGAATGGACTTCAGGGGCATGGTCCATTACCCGTAAAGCTCATGGCTTCCAGAATGTGGGGAAACACCTACATGCCCTTTGAGGCACATGCAAACCCCATCACTGCAGAAGCAAAGGTCTCCCTGATGTAAGAGGTTTTGCTGAGGAGAAGTGCGTGCGTGCGTGCGTGTGTGTGTAAAAGCCCATCTTCCTCCAAAGTGGTCTGAGGCAAGACCGGCCACCCCTCTGCCACCTCCCCTTTGGTTCCTCAAAATTAACATAACGCGAAAACAGAAGAAGAGTCTGAGGTAACCCTTCCTCAGGTCCGTCTGCCTCTCCTTTGGGAGAGCTGTCCAAACTGTCCCACAAGCTTCAGCCCCTAAATTCACCAGGTCAAAGGGACACCCAATATGCCTGGTTGGGTCCCTTTGCCCAACCAGGAGAAGTACCCAGGAAATCCGAACACTATTGGTAGCACAGAAAGAGGAACAAGGTGTGGGATTTTATACTTTTAAACAAACAAATTAAAGTTGATGTAATACAAGACATGTTGTATTTTATAATTAACCACTCAGTTCTCGGTCTTATCCTACCTACTCTGCCCCTTCTCACTCCTATTCCCACACACTAGATGACGCTTCCTCAAACCCTAAGGCCCTCTCTCCCCTTTCTCCAAACCCTGTCTAACCAACCGTCTGCTCTTCCCTTTTATAAACTCAGTCTCCACACACACACACACACACACACACACACGCCCCTCCCACCTTTTCACTCACTCTCTACCAAACAGCTAACCCTAACTTACCCGGGTTCTTTTTAAAACAGCAAACACATATACACATTAATATAGACTTCACAAGGCAAACGTGATTTTGTCACAAAGAGCCATGCTGGATCAGACCAAAGCAATACTGTTGCAATACTGTTTCCCTGCAGCAGCCAACCAGATGCCTCTGGGAAGGCCACAAGCAGGACATGAGGCTAGGAGCACCCTCTCAGTCGTGTTCCCCAGCAACTGGTCACAACTTGTTAGGGGGAATGGAAGAGGGGATCACGTAAGATGTGATGGAATATGCCCCTTCCTGCTCCATCCTAATATCTACAAAGCTGATGGTAGTGGTAGCATGTGGCTGTATGTACTTTACCCTAAAAGTAATGGCCAAACAAAATCTGTTCCTAAATAATAAAAATTCTGCACAGTTCTAAATTCTGCAACCTGTTTATGTTATGCACATTAATCAAAATTTGTTTGAGTTCTCCTGCTCTGCATATTTTTTATTCTGCAGTTGTTAGTATTCTGCATCACACAGAATCATAGAATCATAGAATAGTAGGGCTGGAAGGGGCCTACAAGGCCATCGAGTCCAACCCCCTGCTCAATGCAGGAATCCAAGTCAGAGCATCCCTGACAGATGGCTGTCCAGCCTCGTCTTGAACGCCTCCAGTGTGGGAGAGCCCACCACCTCCCTAGGTAATTGGTTCCACTGTTGTATTGCTCTAACAGTCAGGAAGTTTTTCCCGATGTTCAGCCAGAATCTGGTTTCCTGTAACTCAAGCCCATTATTCCGTGTCCTGCACTCTGGGATGATTGAGAAGAGATACTGGCCTTCCTCTCTGTGACCTTTCAAGTACTTGAAGAAGCCATCTTCTGGCTTTGCCAGCCTAAGAATAAAATATGCTGGCCAGGAGTTGCAGGTCCAACGATCTGGCTTCCTTAATGGCATCTAGTGAGCTCACTGCTGAGGTGAGATTTGAACTTGGGGCTCCTGGGATCACCTCTCTCCTACAGCGCAACTCTAAATATATTTACCCCAAAGTCAGTCCCACTGCATTTCAACGGATTGCATCTTTAGCCACTTATTTGTTACAAAAACTAAGGAAGGGAAGGTGGCACTGCTAGGATTGGGTGTCCAGTAAGGCAACAGAAAACATACAAAACACCAAGGACATCTTTCAAACAGAAAGAAGCTAAACGAACAGCACAGCAAGTCCACTGACGGGACCCAGTTCCCCATCACTCATGATTCATGCCAGACGTACCTATTGGCAGATAGCTTTCTGACTGGTGAGCCTTCAGGGGGAATCTCTTCTCCTGCACATGGTCCAAACACGCTGGATGGCTACCACTTTTTTCCTTGTTTCTGAAAGGAGCAAGAGAAAAAATAGCACAATGCAATTCAGCCCTTTCTGGAGTTCAGCTTGATGCTTCTGCTCAAGGCCTTCTCTCCTCCAGCAGCCACATTATGACTACATCCCACATTGGTTTGCAGTTTGTGGGCTTGGTGGGGGGAAGAAGAGAGGCTTTCGCACAGAGAAAAACGTTGTCTGCTGTAAGGCACCAGCATTGCAGGGTCGAAGTGCCAGGACTTCCTAATTAGCAGGGATGATGCATCAAGGCCTCTGGCAAGTAGACTCAGCAGCTTGACTCACTGGTGGCCAATTGCCAGAGCTGCTGGCTGACTCTCCGCTGTGCCACAATCCTGCCATTGCAATGGCCAGAGGGTGGTACTGCAGCTACCAGCGTTGCAGGGATCAGCTGACACAAGGATCCAATCTAAGCTTGGCTCCCCAGCAACCTGTTGCTCAAGCGCACTGCCGGGCCCTACTTGCCTGCTTGTCTCCAGGCCAGTGGCGTGGCGCAGCCAGGGCTTGCAGGGTTGAAGCACCAGCACCGTCTACCTAACAGGGATGATGACGTCATCTGCCACCCCCCTCAGGCTTCCCTGTCCCCTCTGAATTTAGCTGCGATTCCTGCAGTAGCTGGAGGGAAATCGATTTTCCTAGCAACAATATATTGTTGCGAGGTAACACTACATGAGAAAATAAGAAGAGCCGTGCAGGATCAGGCCAGGGGTCCACCTAGTCCAGCATTCAGTTCACACAGTGGCCAACCAGCTGCCACAGGAAACCCACAAGCAGGACATGACTGCAGCAGCACCCACCCACCCATGTTCCCCAGCAACTGGTGCACATTGGCACATTGTCTCTGATACTGGAGGTAGCACACAGCATGGGTACTAGTAGTCATTGATAGCCTTCTCCTCCAAGAATTTGTCCAGCCCCCTTTTAAAGCCATCCAAATTGGTGGCCATCACTACATCTTGTGGTAGCAAATTTCATAGTTTACGCGCTGTAATGCAAAGTATTTTGGGGTGGCTTGGTCCTGACTGGGTAATTAAGACCCATTCGCTTAACCTGTTCCTGGTGGAGATGACAACAGCTAAAACTAGTTTGCTGATGTGGGTCAACACAGCTGGATGCATTTTTAGACCCTCCCTGGGAGCATGGCAATGGGGACCGTCATGATGAGTCCCTGTGCTTCAAAATGTAGCAGTACACCATTGCTCCAGGCCTCTGTTTCTGATCTGTACGCTCAAAGCACCAGACCACAGAAAAGGCTGCAAAACTTGCTGCTCTGGCCTTGCCTCTTTCGAATCAAACTGTTGGTTCTGGATCGGTGTGACCAGATCATTCATTGGCTTCCAGTGCAGAGATGCAGCAGAATAACCCACCCTCAAAGGCATGCATAGATCACACATGCAGGAACATGGGGGGGTGGGATTCTCTGAAGGTAAGCAATTCTCACTCTTGCACATCCAAGTGTAAAAGTGAGGGATGCTCTCAATTTTGAAATTTAGAAAAGAAGTGAACCTCAGCTACCAAAAGTCTGGGAAACCCTGAGCTATGGCAAACATTGCTCTTTGAAAGCTACACCCACAAGAATAAGGTAACTGTTAGAAGGAAAGCCTGTCTTTAGTATTTTAGTTTTCAGCACCCTGTTAACATGATCCTGCCAGATCAAAAAGATCCTAAAGGCACGATCCCAGGCCTGTTTAGACAGAAAAAAGTCCTACAACTCCCAGCATTCCCCAGCCAGCCATGACTGGCTGGAGAATGCTTGGAATTGTAGGACTTTTTTCTGTCTAAGCAGGCATAGGACCTGTGTGGCGTAGTGGCTAGAGTGTTGGACTGGGAGCTGGGAGATCCGGGTTCTAGTCCCCACTCAGCCATGGAAGCTCACTGGGTGACTTTGGGCCAGTCGCAGACTCTCAGCCCAACCTACCTCACAGGGTTGTTGTTGTGAGGATAAAAGGGAAAGGAGGAGGATCATGTAAGCCGTCTTGGGTTCCTTACAAGAGGAAAAAAGGCGGGATATAAATGCAATAAATAAATAAATAAATAGGACTGCACCCTAAACTAATAAGGAAGTGTTTTAAAATCGGCCACCATCAACAAAATCTAGTTTGATGCAGTGGTCAGATTGTTGAACTAGGACTGGGGAGGACCAGGTTCAAAGCCCCACTCAGCCATGTAGCTCACTGGGGGACTTTGAGCCAGTCACTGCCGCTGAGCCTAACTTACCTCACAGGGTTGTTGTGAGGACAACCATATACACTGGCTTCAGCTCTAGTACTGGGAAAGGAGTTGCTTAATCCTTCCCCCTATGACCATTACCCAACAGTATTCCTCCCCAACAAAGCTACTAATAGGTTTGATGGGGGTGGGCGGGGGGGGAAGGGGAAGGGAAGATTAGCACAATACAGGCACCATTCTTCCCCACCCCCAATGCAGTGGGGATTTTGACTGGGGAACAACGAATTGCACAAGGGTCTTCCTCCAGCCACTTCAGGCTCCTCAGAGCTATTCTTAAGCTTTAAAAAATGATGCCAAGAGACCCAATCATAGATCTTCCGCACCATACTTTGCATGGCCCTTAGATAAGACTATATGAGAATGAATTACATTTGAGGCATGATCAGGTCTTGAACTCTCTCATGGGGCAAGGTGACAGTACCTTAAAAGGTTTCCTAGGATTGAATTCTGCTCCCTAGGCTGGCGACTGCACGTGTTGAGGCTCAGTCTTTTCGGAGTTTCTCCTTGTCCTTCAGGGACACTGCCCTCTCTTTGCAAGACTGGAGAAATGCCGTATTTCTCCTCCAGGCACCTCAACGGAACAGTCCTGTTGATGGGCTGGAATATAATTGCTCCACTCTGCTTTGATATTGGCCTGCGGTTTCCCACATAGCAACGAACCAGGCCAGGGATGCTGTCAAAACTTTCGTCTTCAAAGCAGTACTGGACACGGCAGTAAGCTTCGTTGAGCCTCAAGATGGTTTTATTGATCTTGAAGTGCTGGGAGATGTTTTTCCACTGACAGGTAAGGACAAAATTCCCGGGGCTGGAGAGAGAGTCCCTGATCAAGAAATCTCCATCTCTCTGAACCAGGCTTTCAGCCACCTTGAAAAGAAAAGAGAGGCTGTTTCGATCAAAACAAGATTAGCCACTAATGGATACTCATATCGTTTACTTTATTCTATTGAAAGCCTTGCATAATTTCATTTCTTCTTTAGGAAAAAAAATCATGTTCATCTCATTATGACATTTGTAGAGCTTAAGGGTACAATCCTATGCATGTTTAGATAGACAAAAGTCCTACAACTCCCACCATCCTCCAGCCACCCATGCTGGCTGGGGCATGCTGGGAGTTACAGGGCTTCTTTCTGTCTAAACATGCATACGATTGCACCTTAAATCACATTTCCTTCCCTTTCTGGAGCATGTTTTCTCCAATAACTCAGCTTTTTCATGTCAACTCTCTGCCAGGCTTTAATCAGCCATTCTCTCTCATCCAGTATTGCCCTTAGTTTCCAGTGCCCGACACAGACGATTTTAGCTGCTGCATTTGGAACTCGTGAAAGAATTAAAGTGACCTCTCATCAGCCAAAGGATAGCCTACCAAAAGTGAAGAGATGATTCTGATCCTCGTTAGTTCTGAAATTAAAGCCAAGGTACAGTCTCCCAGCAGCAAAGGGTTCCTCGTTCAATTTAATTAAGGGGGCAGCTTTATAAAATGCAGGATACATCTGGACTGTGATCCATGAGAGCTTGTTACTTGTTGATAATATTGAATCAGGATTATCGGTAGCTCTCTCGCTACAAGCAGGTGGTTGCCGTTTTGTGATGTACTGTACTCAACTGTGAAGTGCTTCAGGAATCAGAAAGCATCCCACTAGCTTTAGTATCCACCTGGTTCACTTGGTTTTCAACTCAGATGTGGAGACCTGCTGTGTTTTCAGTCCATCTAACGCAGCTAATTACAGAGGCTGTTGCCTGTGAGAGCCCACACCACAATAAACCAGGTCATCTCCAAGGCTCCATGCACCAACCTAAAGCCTTTTCTGCTGCCTCAAAACTAGCAATAAAAGCTCTTCTGGAATTTTCCAGGGTACTACACACGCTAATCTGTACAGGCAAATAAAGGGATCCAAATGCAAGGAGCTTTAGGCATCCCTGTGCTAGTGAGATGCAATGCTGTGATGGCACACGGAACGGCGTGAACCACCCTTCCCCAACCTGGCACAATCCAAACATGTTGGACTACAAACCCCACCATCTCCAGCCAGCATGGTCATGCTGGCTGGGGGTGGTAGGATTTGTGGTCCCACACACTGGGAGGGTGCTAGGTTGGGAAAGGCAAACCAACGGAGCTTACAGTAGCGTTCTCTTTTTGGCAAAACTCTCAAGTTCCCACCATGTTGCTCTTATTAACCAGGCAAATGCAATCAATGGGCATATTTTTTAAAAAAAACTGTCCACTGCAGCAGCAGGGGGCCAAATAGCATTGGACTGTGGGGAATAGCTAGGGTGAGTTTAACCCTTCCTTCCCTGTGGAGGTCCCGATGACAATGGCACCCCAGAAGATGCTACTTGCACTGGGAGGGAAGCAGCTAATGGAAGCTACCTTTGTGATAACAACTAGCAGGAGCAGGGGGTGATTTTTATCAGGGCCATAGCGGGGGGGGGCGGGGGGAGAGGTTAAGACTCTTCCTCCTTACACCACACAGTCCCACAATGGCTTATTTCCCACTAAGGCTGCTTTTTATATTTTTTCAAACATGCAATTAACATCATGTCTAGCTTGCCCTGTGGGCCAAACTTGACATGGTGTTAAGAGACAGGCAACAGTGGCAAGCCAAGCGCGTTGCCAAGTCAAGCTCTACCTCCTCTTCAAAGTGCCCAACAGGAACACCCCCAGCCCTTACAATGACTCATAGCGTAGACCAAAAGTGGGCAAATGTTTTTCTGTCCAGGGCCAAATTCCCTAGCACTTAATCTGTCCGGGACCACATGTCAGCAGTGGGCACGACCAAAGCCAGTAGTGGGTGGGGCCAGAACCAAAAGTGGGTGGGTCACCTGTTTTTTCTTTTTCTTCCTGCCACCCACATTTCTCTTTCTTCCACCCCCTTTCTCTCCATCATCCTTCCCTAGCAGCAGGCTGAAGGGACTGACTGCACTTTCCAGAGATCTGACACCTACAGAGGGCTTTTGAAATTAGGCTGAGGGCCACATGTGACATAAGAATTGTCATAGATGCTGCTTCCTACCCAAATAATTCCTTCACAGTGTCCCTACTGCCCCCCAATTAATTCAAATTTTCCCTCCTTTTCGGATTATCAGAAATGTCTGTTTTTAGTAATATGACAAGAAATAAGAGCAGGTTAGACTGGCAACTGACATTCATGTTTTCAGAAGGGTTGGATTAGGCTTGGGGCCTGCCAGCCCCCGACCCAAAATGCCATTTTGGAGGCATTTGTTCCCAGGAGGAAGGATTTTTTTTCCAGGAAATTCCTGACTTGTGTGGCGGATAACTTTCTCCTACAGAAAGTAGAGGAAGGAACTAGAGGATCGGCTATCCTTGACTTGATCCTAACCAACAGAAATGACTTAGTGGATAAAGTAGCAGTTACAGGAACTCTGGGGGAAAGCGACCACGTTGTACTTGAGTTCTTGGTTCTAAGGGAAGCAAAAGCCGAGTGTAGTCAAACGTGTACCCTGGATTTTAGGAAAGCTGATTTTCATAAACTCAGAACAATGATCAGTAAGGTCCCATGGCAAGCGACTCTAACGAGAAAAGGAGTCCAAGATGGGTGGGAGCATTTAAAAAAGGAAATTCTCAAGGCACAATTACAAACAATTCCAACAAGAAGAAAAGGTGGAAGACAACAGAAGAAGCCAATGTGGCTTCACAAAAAGCTTAGGGATGACCTGAAAACAAAAAAGGACACATATAGGAAGTGGAAAGAAGGCCAAGTAACAAAGGAAGAGTACGGGCAGGTAGCACAGAATTGCAGGGATGGCGTCAGGAAGGCTAAAGCTGAGAATGAGCTGAAGTTAGCGAGGGATTCTAAAAACAACAAAAAGGCTTTCTTCAGCTACGTGCATAGTAAAAGACAGAGGAAAGAAATGGTGGTTCAGCTATTAAAAGAGGATGGCAAATGATAACAGATGACAAAGAAAAGGCAGAGGTGCTCAATTCCTACTTTGGCTCAGTCTTCTCCCAAAAGAGGGTCTATGACCCCCCTGGCAAAGGCGAAGTACAGGCTGAAGGGGCAGGATTGCAGCTTGAGATCGATAGGCATATGGTCAAGGAACACCTAATTACTTTGAATGAGTTCAAGTCTCCAGGGCCAGATGAACTGCATCCTAGCACTTTCAGTCAGAATCAAGCCATTTCTGTAGCCAGAGTTATGTGTATTCTGTGCTAAAAAAAAAAAGTCTTGCTACTAGAAAAGCCCATTCCTGAAATCAAAGGGTTAAATCCAATGTCATGCTAGCAGAAGTCCACTAGCCAACAGGAGGATTTTCTTCCTCCTCCCTGCAGCACTACAGTCTGCCCAAAAATCTGATGCACGGCGTTTCTCAGCCCATTGAAGCATATTTTGAAGGAGGGCTGGGGTGGGGAATCACCCTCTCCAGTTCCAATGATGGAATCAGTTCTGTCAGCAGAATGACAGCATTGGATCCAACCCAGAATAAATTATGCAAGTTAGATACATTTTGTTTGTTTTAAACACAATTGTTCAGCATTTACTTATGCAAGTTCTGAATTAATTTGGAATTCTCTCCCCCAGGAAAGGGCTGGCAGGGAACAATAGCGGCAGGGAAAAATATCAAAACCAGGAGAGCTGGAAACTTGCTTGTTGGTATTTTTTTTTAAGGGAAAGTTTGGATTCTCAGAACAGATCAGAATGCCAAAACCTGTGCCAGGTAGCGGATTCTGTGCTTATGTGGCAAACCTGCCAATACTCTGAATACCTGGCTATATTCCCAACCACGGATAAATAAAAACATGGCACAGAGAAGTATTTAGCTCTCAATTGCCAGTGGTATAACTCGGTTCAGAAATGAACTGTACACATTCACGGAGAGTTAGAACGGATCAGAGTATGCTACCAACTAAGGGTTCTGGCACGTCTCGTTAGGATCATGTTTCCCTATATTCAACAGGCTGAGGAATAATGAAAGGGAAAGCAACAGTAGGATCTTGCACACTTCTTCCTCTACATTATTTGTTTCTGCTCCAAATGGGCAACTGATATGGCTGAACTCTATCCAGCCTAGCACTCCTGTTTTATTTTGTGCCCAGAGCCAGGAAGGAATATGTTTCTAGGTTTCCTGTATGTACACAATTCCTCCTCTCAGAATAACATGCTAAGAGCTTTTTCATCATTTTCCTTAATAAATGTTCAGTTTGAACTCTTGCACACATACACGCATTCCGGAGAAACTGGATCCAGTCTGCTGAAAAAAGGAGGTGGTGGGACTGTGACGAAGCTAAATTCAACAAGCAAGAATGAGCCAGCAAAATAATGCTGGCAGAGTTGCCTAAATGGAAGGCCGAGAAAGGACGCACCTGTCGTGGGATACGTCCATGATACCAGGCGTGGCTGCGCAAATCTTCACTTCTCATCTGCAGCTCTTCTTCCAGCTCTTTCTTTAGTTTTTCTGGGGAACTGTCCATACCCTGCCAGTCCGTGACTTGTCTCTCTTTTGAAAACTGCAAGAGAGAGAGAGAGAGAAACTGAGGCTGCTTGATCATTCCAGGTCTGGCGAGAAACACCTTAGCTCGCTCAAAACTTTCATTCTGCCCCACGGGTCAGAAGGTTTGCAAGAGCCAATGGAGCTCACACATCGCATTTCCCAAGCCTTTGATCCCTAAGCCGTATTTGTGAAAGCTACTGCCAGGTGAGAAGATAGGTAATGATTACACAGTGCAAGGTGTATCGTAAATTTCCCACCTGGATGCTTGAGATAATAACTGGTGTGCATGCTGAGTCATTTACATCCCTGCCTAGTAAGAATGCTTTATGGAGAAAAGAAAGACAGAAAAAGAGGTTCCCAGTTTAAGAAAGGGCCACAGCAGCTCAGTTGTCAGGCACAGGCTTTGCCTGCAGAAGGATCAAGGTTCAATCCCCGGCATCTCTAGGTAGGGCTGTGAAAGGCCGCTGCCTGAAACCCTGGGGAGGTGCTACCAGTCAGTGTTGACAATACTAGGCTAGAAGGACCCATGGTCTGATTCCATATAAAGCAGCTTCCTACATTCTTGAAAGCCCCAGCCCCCAAATTCCACGTTTTACAGAAGTTAGGAGTTATGCCTGAACACTGTTACCAAACACTGTATATACTAAAAATGTATTCATATGATCCTGCAATTCAGATGGTTCTCCCGTATGGGCTGCCCCGGGCTCTACATTCTGAGGCCTTGCTTACCAAACTCTGGCTTACCGAGACTTGTTTGGCCATGGTGCAGAGGAGGGCCTTCTCACTTGTGGTACCCACAATGGGGAATGATCTCCCTATTGAGATCAGGCGGCCTCCTAGTGTGGAGTGCTTCCGCCGACAACTGAAGACACAGTTGTTTGCCCTGGCATTGCCCTGCCTGCTAGCATTGTCAGCCACCCCTGGTGACTTTAATGAGATTGTATTGTTTTTATCATTGTTTTATTGTTTTAATTATTGGTTTTACTGTATTTCATCATTATTTTATTTTGTAAACCACTTTTGGATTAAAAAAAAATGAAAAGTGGTATAGAAAATCTCTTAAGTAAAGAACATCCTTGAGAGGATACAGACCGAGAACGGCTCTTTCTGCCCTTGGTAGTTCCCCCTTGTCCTTTGTTGACCAGTTTTAGTGGTTTGGCTTCTGAGACTATGCAACAAGCCTCCGGAGAAATCCAGGCCAAGCTGTACAGAACGAGTTGCTTATGCAGTGGAGGCTGCTGGTTTAGGATTGCTTATTTTCTGTTCTTCTAGCTCCCAGAGACCACCTTGACTGTTACCAATGTCAGCTACTCCTGGTTATTTTAATGAGATTGTATTGTTTTCTCATAGTTGTATTGTTTTAATGGCTAGTGTTCTTGTAATTTATCATGATTTTATCTTGTAAATGGCTTTGGGGGGGGTTAAACGAAGAGCAGCACAGAAATCCTCTCAAATCAATCAATCAATCAATCAATCAATCAATCAATCGCATCCTTTCCTTGCATAAACCTCCTGCAATTCCTTCAGCAATAACAATACCACTATCTCTGGTCCCCACAGAATACGGGGGGGGGGGTGCGCTGTTGTGGAGGAAGCAGCTTGTTTCAGGGAATAAGCCCACTATTGTAACCCACACATACGTGCGCACACACTGCTACTTTTTTGTTCCTGTTCAGAAAGGGACATTTACAGGTGTGCTCTAGGGAGGGACTGTAGTTCAATGGTGGCACCGAACATGCTGAGCATGGAGAAAGTCTCAAGTGAACTCTGTGAGATCTGTAGTTAAAAGAGTCAGGTAGCAGGAGATGGGAAAGAATGAACACACACTCTCTCTCTGCCCTGGAGAGCCGCTGCCAGTCAGTGTTGACAATACTGGGCTAGCTAGACTTATAGTCTGGCCTGGCTTAAAGTAGCCTGTTATGTTGGAGACTGAGCTTTATTTATCAGAAGCAAGAAAATGAAATCAATCAGGCTCTCTCACAGTATGAAGCAAAATTGTCGAAGCACATTCACAGGGCTCACAAACCAGCCAGTACACAAAACACCCTGTGATAAACATAATCTCTTTTTTCTTTTCTTTTTTTGTCAACTGAAATATGCTTCAAGCAAACCCAGCTATTATTTCATGCACTGGTCAGGAAAGAGATCTTGGGGTCATGGTGGATACATCAAGGAAAACGTCAACTTAAGGCGCAGCAGCTGTGGAAAAGGCGAATTCCGTGCTCAGAATTATTAGGAAAGAAACTGACAGGGAAAACAACAACCATACTGGTGTCATTATGCCCTATCTATGGTGTGGCCACATGTGAAATACTGTTATCAATTTCTGGTCACCCTGTATATCAAAAAGGATGTTATAGAGGAACCTCCCCCAGTCTGGTCCTCTTCAGATGTTTTGAGCTACATTATTCCTGACCACTGGCCATGCCAGTTGGGGATGATAGGATTTGTAGTCTAAAATACCTGGAGGGCACTAGGTTTGGGAAAGCTGTTGCAGAGCAAAGGGCAACCAAAATGATTAGGGGGTTGGAGCACCTTCCCTACAAGGAAAGGCTAAAGCATTTGGGGTATTTTAATTTAGGAAAAAAACTATGTAGAGGAGACAACAAGACACAGATATATAAAGTTGTGTGTAGTGCAGAGAAAGTGGATACAGAGTCTTGTTCTCCCCTTCTCCCAAAACTAGAACTTGGTGCCGTCCCATTAAACTGACAGGCAGGAAATTCAGAACAGACAAAAGAGTGCACAGCCCATAATTCATTTATGGACAAGCAGCTGATGGCCTACAGCAGCCTTCCCCAACCTGGCACCCTCTAGATGTTTTGGACCACAACTCCCATCATCCTCATTTAACATGGCCAATGGCCATGCTGGCTGGGGCCGATGGTAAATGTAGTCCAAAACATCTGGAGGATGCCAGGTTGGGGAAAGTTGGCCAGCCTACAGCTTAGGAGCAGGAGTGGGCAACCCAATGTCCTCTAGATCAGGGGTCCCCAACCCCCAGGTGGCGGACCAGTTCCGGTTTGTGGCCTGTTAGGAACCAGGCCTTAGGGGTGTGAGAAACCCCCTTACCTTGGGTCTGCAGGGGTCCATGGGGGGGGAGGCGATCCGTCCCTCCCCCCAGAATCCTCACTGGCCCCGGCCGGCTCTGCTCCGCGGCGAGTCCGCGGACTTCCGGCCACTGGGACGCAAATGGCATCCACTATGCGGATGCCATTTGCGTCCCAGCGGACGGAAGTCCACCAGCAAAACCATCCCCCCCCCCCCCCGGTCCATGGAAAAATTGCCTTCCACGAAACCGGTCCCTGGTGCCAAAAAGGTTGGGGACCGCTGCTCTAGATGTTTTCAACTACAACTCCCACAATCTCTTACCACTTGCCATGCTGGCTGGGGCTGATAGGAGCTGTAGTCCAAAACATCTGGAGGGTGGGAGGTTTCCTACCACTGGCTTAGATACTTTGAAAGAAGGATGGCTCTATCCACACCTTTGAGTCATGGTGGCTTCATGGAACCTCCATGCTCATTGACCATCTGTCACTGAATATCAGCGGCTGGGTCAGGAGTGGAAGCATTGTGCTCTCGGTGGAGCAATTGCACACCCCCAGTTCACTAAGAACACAACTCAGGCGAGCTGGTTTTAAGATCACACCCTCACCACATGACTCTAATTGTGTCAAGTAGCCCTCTCTTGTTTCCATCTTCTCAGCTGACAGGACCCTTACTAACACAGTCCTTCTTGGCACAATGTCAGTGATCTGTTAAATGAGGGATTCGCGTCCCGGGAGCTTTGATTAAGGATCAGTTGCTATGTTTTTCATGAACACTGAATTTGGAGATGCAGGGTCAAATTAAAAGGTGTAAGAAGAACTAAGCTAATCCTTCCTCCACCCTCCCCACCATCTTTGCTCCCTCCCCCAGTCTGCTCCTGCTCTCTTAGTTCAAACAGATAGCTCTCCAGGGTTGAGATGGCATTTTAATTAAGCCCAGCTGGCTCTCCTGCTGCTTTTACAGATTTTTTTTTTTTTAAAAGTCAGACATCAGTTACAATGGTTTTATTCCTACAGAGCAGAAAGCATATGGGTTGGTCTCCATCAACATTTGCACATGTGATGTTTAAAAAATAATAATTCAAAATGTGATGTAAACGTCCAGAAATGTAATGAAAAAGGCCACACTAACAAGAATATGTGTCCAATTTCTAAATGGGTCTCTTGCACTTTTTAATCTCACATTATAAATATTCACAAGTGACCCATTCTGGGTTAAAGCTGGAGACAGACAGTAGGTTTTTAAAGAGAGTGTTAAGTGGTTTCCCATGCCATAACTACACTTTTCTGTGTGCCTCTGTCCCATCTCTGGCCTCTGTTCAAACAGGATTTATGGGTTTTCAAAAGAGGGATGACTGAACACACTATGAGTACAGATACCTTTTTCTTTAAAAAACAAAACAAAACCCCAACCCAACCCAACCGCCTGTCTCCAGCCTTAAAAATGCTCTTAGTGTCCATCACTTGTGAAAATGCTCCAAGCTCCCTTAATTACTTCCTCTTGCTACCCACTCATTTTCTGTGACCCTTTCCAGTCCTCTTCCTCCAGCCTTGACTCCTCCCATTTAGTGGCCATCTTCCTGGGTGAGACGTTTCTGCTGCAATGCCATGGATTGGACTGAAACTAAGGACCTAATCAGTTTCTTCCTTCTAAGGTTTTCACAGGCCAACATGTCTCATGTATAAAGGCTGTGTCTAACTAGCATTTTCAGTTAGTTTTTTTTAGAGTAGAGAAAATGCAGCATTTAATTGTAAAAGTGAAAGAAAGCGCAATTTCCTCTTGTGTATTTTGTGTTATTCCGCTATACCACAGTGCCAGCTAGAGGTTATGTAGTGGAAAAGCAGGAAAGGAAACACTCTTTGTGTAGTGCTTGGATCTCAATTCGATTAACAGCCGATTATCAGCCTCATGTAGAAACGCTCTCTCTACCCAAGATGACACCACCTACTGTCCTCAATTTCTGCCGTATCTCCTGCATTTCATGAGAAGTCTAGGAGAAGTCCTGAGTGGGAAGATGAGGAGAACAATTGGGATTTGGGGACTTTTCTCACAATCAGCATCATAATTAATTTGGACCCACAAGAAGACATTCCAACTTCTCCAGAAAAAGAGAAAAGCAACTACTACAACAAAATTTCCCTGCAATTCAGCACTCTCCTGACTGCCCATCAAAAAGCCAACAAAATATGAATAGATTCTGAGGTATTTGTGGCAGCCTGCTGGTTGCTAAATAAATCTTTGCTTGCTACTTCTAAGGAAGGAACAGAAATAAAAGTGACACAAAGCTGGAGACACCATGATTGTAGGCTGTGTGTTACCATGCAACAATAACCACAGACATTTTTTCCCATGGTTGAGTATTTCTTCTTAGTAACTTGGAGGGACTCCCAATGCATCCCTACAGTACTATGCAGTGAGAATGCATCTCTACAGTACTTGAAAAAGACAGAGGGCACAAGTTATCAACCTCCAATCGAGGTCTTTCTATGAATGCTCTGGTCTTGGGAGTGTCCACTTTGAGCATTCATCCTTATACCGTAGACCAGGGGCATTGTTAGGAAAGGGCACACCTAGGCACAGGCCCCGGATCTTTTTTGAGCTGTGCCCCAGTTCTTTTGAGCTGTCCTAATTGCCATGTTTTTACATTTTCCCATTGACTTGCATTGGAAAACACAAACAGCCATACCTTTTTTAGTTTCTATGATAGATTGAATATGCCAGATTTTGGGCAGTTAGGTCCAGTGGCTTTTGTGCTAGCCATGGGTAAAATTTGCTTTTTCCAAGAAAATCTGTCAAAGCAAAGAGCTATATTTTTTTGTGCTTCCACATATGTGCATGGAATTTGGGGACCTGGCAGCCCCCATAGAGCTGACTGAGCCTGCCAAATTTCAGACAGTTAGGCCTAGTGGCTTTTGTGCTAGCCACAGGTAAAATTTGCTTTTTTCAAGAAAATGTGTCAAAGTAAAGAGCTATAATTTTTTTGTGCTTCCACATACGTGCATGGAATTTAGAGATCTGGCAGCCCCCATAGAGATGACTGAACCTACCAAATTTCAGATAGTTAGGTCCAGCAGCTTTTGCGCTAGCCATGTGTAAAGTTTCCTTTTCTCAAAGTCTAAAACAAAAAGTAAAAACTGTCAAGTCACCCAGGGGATTAGAGATCCTAATCAGAAGGTGTTTAAGGTGACCGGTAGGCAGTCACTATCCCTAATCTCTGGTGTAGGGTTTTTTTGAGGTGCAAAACACCTCTCTCCCCCACTTTTCTTTTCTGCTCTTACATGTCCACTGTTGGGAGCTTGCCTGCAATGAAATTTTGAAGAGGGAGAAAGAAGGGAAGAAAGAGCCCCATGTGAAATACTGGTATTTCACACGGCATCTGATTTTACTCCCCCAAACTGGAAACTGGCTTCTGCAGAAGTTTAGTAGCTTCAGTACAGCAAAGGATCCAATCAGCCTCCACAAATGTCTTTCTCCCCCTCCACTTTAATTTCTCCTAAATAGCTGTAGGACTCAAATAATCCCAAAGGGAGGGTTAGGACTATTTGGTGTCATGATCAAGAAACTGCTTGGGCTTTTAAATAGGTTCTACAGTTTTAAAAAAGCTAGAAGAAGCCCTCAGCCACCTCACCACATAAAGTTCATTTAAGTACATGCAATGCTTGCAAACCCTGCACAGCCTCCTAAATTCCTCTGAAGTACTACCTCTCTGAAAGGAGACACTTGGCTTAGGGAATTCTCTCTACCCCCCACCCCCCGCGCACATTTCCAATCACCATTCTTCATTTCTTCTTCCTTCCCCTATCCTGTTCTTTCTTTTTTTCTCTTCTTTATTCCACCCAGAGCATACCTTGGGTAATTCTTAAAGAGAACAAATCTTGTTTTGTTTGTCAGTTGCCATTATCCAGCAACAGGAAGGGCTATAGCTCAGTGGTAGAGCACATGCTTGGCATGCAGAAGGCCCCAGGTTCAATCCCCAGCATCTCCAGGTAGGACTACGAAAGAATCCTGCCTGAAACTTTGGAGAGCTGGTACTGCCTGTAAGTGTCAACAACTCTGGGCTAGATGGACCCAGGGTCTGACTCGGTATATGGCAGCTTCCTATGTTCTTATGAACAGAAAGCTTTAATTAAAAAAACAGGAGTTTTTGGTTTGTTTTTTAAGTGGAGGAGAGATAAATATTGCTAATTTATGTAATCCTATGTATGCCTACTGAGAAGTCCCATTATGTTTAATGAGGCTTACCCTCAGGAAAGTGTGCATAGGATTCCAGCACAAGTTACTTTTGCAGAGAGGTTTGCACCTTGATGTTCTGCATGCTTACTCAGAAATAAGTCCTGAGTTGTGAGCATGGTACTGCAAGCTTAATACAGTGCCTACCCAATTCCGTCTAATGAACTGACTACCCTTTCAGCTCAGTCCTATGCATGTTTTGTCATTTGTGGGTTTGGATGTTTTTGTTTGTTTTTTTGGCATTAAATCTAGCTTCAGTGGTGAAGGAAAGGCACTTAGTGCACACTCAGAATTTCTCCATAACTTAGCTCTAGTTTGGAAAACAGACTCGTTGGCTGAATCCTGGTGAAGTCTTGGCACAAATGAAGTTATGGGGAGGAAGATACAATGAGAGCTTGTGCATAACAAGGAGGAGGTAGAGAGGAGTTGCACAAAACAAGACATCTGTTTTTATGAAGAGTTGCTGGAGGATGGTAGGATGAGGAGGGATGGTTGCATGGAGGGGAATAGAATTGGTAGGGGGAGAGTAAGTGATCAGTGGTGAAAGAAAAACATTCTGCATATGCTCAGAGGCACTTTCTATTTAAGAACATAAGAAGAGCTGTGCTGCATCAGACCAAGGTCCATGTAGTCCAGCATTCTGTTCACACAGTGGCCAACCAGATGTCTATAGAAAACCCACAAGCACAACATGAGTACAATAGCACCTTCCCACCCATGTTCCCCTGCTGCTAACACTGGTGAAATGTAAATAAATTCTAGTCATTCTAAATTAGAATGCATGTATATCCTTCAGAAACGTTGCAGGTTTCTTGCCTGGGGGACACCTCTAATGACCTGTGCATTGTCATACAGATTTAGCCAAAATCTATTGGGGAAGGGGTGAATGGAAGGGAAAGCAAATCACTCCCTCCCCCAAAATTGGAGAACTCCCCTTCCACATGAACTGCTGCATCTATCCTTCTGAAACTTTGCTGGTTTCTTACTTAGGGACAGCTCTAGGCTGTCTGTAATTTTCAGAACAATGGTCCACAAGGAACATAGCGAGTTAAGTATGTCCTCTTTTGGAGACCTCAAAATGTCAAGGTCACCCTTGCACAAAAACTCCTGTGCCTATCATTCTGAAATTTGGCAGACATGATCTCCTCTGATGGGGCAATGAATCCTGACATTTTTATCCAATTCTTCCAAGGAATCAAAATGTTATTGGTAGTTCCCTTTAAAAGAAAATCAAAATATAAACCCTGCACCTATTTTTCTAACATTGGGCAGGTATAATCCCCTTCTAGGCGGCTACTATGCCTGAAATTATCATCCAGTTCTGACCAAGAGAAAAAAGTTACAGGTTTTTTTTTCCTAATTTCCCATGGTAGTCAACAGGAAGCATAAAGACTCATTTTTCCAAACACTGACTCAGACCTGGTGCTGAGCTGAGGTGGTCTGACTACAAATTGGCCAGAGCAGAAGCAGAATGTTTTCTAAAATTCTGAATCAGGGTCTGAGTTGAAGTGGGATGGGGGGGGGCGCACACTTCTTATGTATGTATGTATGTATGTAATCTATACACACACGCAAGCACACTGCATGCACACATCACACACACACATATTAGACATGCACTTAGACTCATATATATGGGCCTGTGCCCTGGATCTTTTAAGAACCTAGCAACGCCCCTCCTGTAGACCAGGGCTGCAGAACCTCTTTCAGCCCAAGGGCCAAATTCCATTTCAGAGAAGCTTTCGGGGGCCACATTCCAGTGGTGGGCATGGAGAAAGAGAAAGTGGTCAGGGCCAAAAATACCAGCATATTTTAGCTTAAAGCTCTTACTGGCAGTAACAATGTCTTAGGAGACAATTTAAAGCTTTTAGAATGGGGAAAAAACTGTACAAAAACTGGGAAACCACCAACAATCAGTGTTTGGGATAAAGGGGGTTGGGGAAGGGTGTGTGGCATCTGGGGAGCTCCAGCAGGCCAGATTAGGGCCCCTGGAGGGCCAGATTTAGTCCCGGTCCTGATGTTCTGCACCCCTGGTGTAGAATGTATGAAGACATGGGATTTGTTACAGACTCCCTCAAACAGTCCTTTGTGCAATCTAGTCTATTAAACAAATTGGCTGTACTGTTAAAAGAGCCTTGTTCCAGTAGGAACAATGCCAAGAAGAAAGAGTGTTTTTAGTTATGGCCTTTCAAACATTAAAATTAATTGTCTTGCTGTCTAAGAGCAATGCTTTAAAGGGGGCATTGGGGGACCCATCATCAAATAATAGTATTTTCTATACTTGTGTGGTAGATTAAGTGATGCAGGCCAGCAGCCCACCATATCTTATGAAATAATATTTCTATCATGGGATATTTAAAATAGCTACTTCCCCAGAAATCTCACAATATATAATATATGGACCCAAGTTTTTCAAAAGGTTTTCCAATTGTTGGTATCATGATTTCCCATTTAAAAAAAATAATTGAACTGCTGTGAATTATTAGTACTTAATAAACAACTTCTATTCAAGTGACATTTAATGTAGGATTTACCTAAGGATGAGACATTGCCATTAGACATGTTTTGATCCAGTACATGATTTCATTGTATGCTAGCAAATGCTTTCTAGTACTGTGTATGGATGGTCAGTAACTGTAGAAGAAGCCCAAAAGAATTAAAGGCCAAATGATTCTGCTCAAACTTTGCCAATTTGAACTGAAATTACTCATAAGTGGTTTGGCATTCTATGATGTACTACAGACCTGGGCTGCCTTTACATTAAAGAAAAAAACCACAGTCCTCCTGTTGTGGAGCCTTTCCACGTTTACAGCAGTGAACACATGATTGCTGAGAGGGGAAGTGTTTAATTTTCAAGGTTCCAGAGAACTCAATGAAACAACACCATCTGGTGGCTGTTTTAATAGCACAACATCCTGACTTAAATAGTTCATTATTTCTGGATCTTTTTGAGATGGAATAACCAGGAAAGACCTCTGGTTGCCAAGATGTCACCTAAAGGACCTGAAAACTTCCATAAGGGAGCAATCTCAATAGCAGGATAAAAGCTCTGTGTGAAGAAGCCCCTGAAATCGAAGTGTCTGGGGAGGCTGTTTCAAACCCATCATCTTCTGTTCCTTAGCTCTTCCAGTCCTCCTCCTGCTCTCAGGTTGTTCCCTCTGCCTTTCTTCTCTTCCCACCATTCTAATGAATCACAGCCTCTTCCAGCCTTTCTTTGCTAGGCCCTCTGAGCCCCTAGATCCACAGTCTTCTCTGGCTTATGCTTCCTCCTTTCCTAGGCTTCTGCTTCTTATGTCACTCCTTCTCTAGCAGGTGAGATGCTCAGTCAATGACAGCGAAGGATCTTTCTGCCTGTCCTCTGTGACATTAGAGCAGCTCAACCAATCACCATCAGAGGCTAGACAAACTGCCACAAAATCCAGTAGAGCATTATGATGTCGGATTTCAAACAGTTCCTGCTGCTACGCAAAGACAGCCTTGCCAAAATACGTTGAAATTAACCCCAGGAGCTGCCAGTCAAGAGCTTCTTGCTTATGACAGAAAAGTTATCAGTGGGCAGGTCTCAAAATTCAAAATATTTAGGACAATATCTGAATGTACATAAACTGTGCAGTTTACCAAAACATCTGATCCTACAGATGCCTACCTGTGAGTGCTTGTGCTCAGATAGCGAGAGCAGCAAAATGTGTGAGGGCAAGCAGGGCAAAAGCATCCTCCCAAAGGGCCAGTTACTCGCAATAGCAGAGTTATGGATTATAGAGCTGTATTAGAACTCTCATCCCTCTCCTTCCTTCCTCTGTCTGGTGTCAGGGAATCAGATACTGGTTCCATATCCTGGTTCAGAGGAAGCCCTTAAGCCACAGATTTCCTAGGCTGAACATCTCATGAAACTGTGGCTTAAGAAACTAAGAAAGTTTCACCAAAGCTATGTGCATGAGGGGAGAAGGGAGTGTGCAGGCACATGGCTTGTTCCTGGGCCAATAAACCCCACTTGATCAGATGGAGATAACTAGATCTGAACCAAGCCAATATCTACAGCAAACGTGTTTAACTATTAATGAGGATCTCAATTGGCCACTTCTTATTCTAAGACTTTTCCAGAGTTTAATGTATGATGTCCTGACGTATAGCAATAAAGTATCTGTGCTAAGGCAGAATATTACTTAGAACACTATTTTGCTTCTTTTTGATAGGACTAAAATTCCTGTTCTATTTTCCAGAATAAATCTTATTTTTAACAGTTCTTGGTTTGCTTTTCATAAAGCTTTAATCAACTGCTGCTGGAAAGCCACTAGTAAATAATGCAGACTCCTGATTCTCTGTGATGCTTGAGCAACCCCTACCTATCTAGGGATAAAGAAAGGTATGGGGTTGTGGCTAGCTTAGAGTAAAACCACATTCGTAAGACAAAACCATGTTTTGGCATTATATGAGCCAAGGAGAGCCAAGTCTTGGGCGCACACCTGCACACACTCCCTCCTTCCTCTCCTTGCACAACAGAATTTCAAAACTGACTTTGTATTTTGTTGGCAAATCACAGTTTGGCGCTGGATCCAACCATGGGAAAATATGGCTTGCTGACAAATAGGAAGTCAGTTTAGAAAGACCTGCCATGTGATGGGCGGAGGGAGCGTGTGAGCCTGAGGGTCAACTCTCCCCAATTCTTCTGGTGCATGTAACACCCAAACGTTTGGTCTTATGTCTGAATGTACGTTTGTTTGGTCTTAAGCTCCAGAGTAACTCCTAGTTGGTCTAGTCCAGCCTTTCCCAACCTGGTACCTTCCAGATGTGTTGGAGTGCAACTCCCGTCATTCCCAGTCAGCCAATTGTGGGAATTGCAGTCCAACATCTGGAGAGCACCTGGTTGGGAAAGGCTCGTCTAGCCTCACTCATCAGTGCTAAGACCCCATCCCAGAGTGATTTGGACAGTGATGCACATGTGAGGCCACCCCAAGCAATCTCTGCACTATGGCAGGCTACCCATTACCAACTCCTCAGTTATTTTTTCATGCGCCAATAACCTCTTTAGTGATTAAATATTTTATGGGAGGCATAGTGCTACATTTTCAAAAATAACTGCATTCATCGGAGGTCACGACCGATGAACAAAGCTATAAATACATCCCATATGCTATCTCATTAGAATCCCAGGCAGCAGAACTAATTATTTGGTGGCTGCAAAGAGCTATAATTAAGAATACCTCTTTATATAGTATATGTATTTTCAGACTGAAACGGCATCTAGTGGATGATCAAGCATGTGATGTTGGATGTTCAGATCCTGTCCCTCTGAAAAGCTGCTGCGGGGGGTGGGGGGATTCAACATTATGTGGGGTGATAAACAGGACAGTTTCTACTTCCTTCCCAAATTGCAGACAGCAATCTAGTATATTCTGAGCATGGATTAATAATCCACCCCATAATAAACAAAGTCCTCTAAAGTCCACATCATCCATCTTGCTTCTCTTCTAGCTATTTGAGGTTATTGCTAGTGATACCAAAGTGTTAACTCTGATCATAGCCAAGAACTGGGCCAACAAACTTGCCATCACACATTCTAGTTCCCCTTATATCCTCAGTAACAGTAGTTCTGGACAGACATCTTTTGCCCTTCCACTCTATGCAAATGCTTTAAAACAGAACTTCCTCAGATGTCATTAAACATGAAGGCATGGAGACCTCAGAAGTTCTGCAACACATATATCAAGTCTATTTTAAAGAGCTGGGAACCTCTTAAATAGCATCTTATCATGGAATAGGGCCAGATGTAGTTCTATATAAAATGCTACCCCCTCCCCTTCCAGTTCCCTCAGAGGATCTGTGGATTGGACCAATGGAAGGTTACCATGACAACATATAGCATGATTTTAGGTATTAGGTGCTCATGCCAAGATAAACAACGGAGTCAAGAACTGTAGCGCTAATTCTGCTTTGCTAGTGAACACTAAGCCTCAAAATTCACATGGACGTTTTTATACCAGTCAAATTAAAATAATGGCTTCTACCACTTTAATCACAGCCTTAAACGCTTTTGTTATGCTGTGTGTGTCTGACATCACCAGCAGTTCTCTTTCCTTTTATTTTTATGTTGCCCCTCAGCAAATTCCTGGGTTGCTCTTTGTGGGGTTGCAGTCCATTCCACAAAGGGCAGCATAAGAACTCCTTGTGAGTAAAATACCTGCTAAGACAGGTTGATTTGCTGACTAGGAGGGTTCCAGCCTTCACAGCTACACATCAGGCATAAATTCAACATCTGTAGCTTTCTTCAACAGGGAAATGCAGTGGTTGAAGTAGAACATCGGTAGGCAAACTGGTGCCTGCCAAAGGGCCCTACCCCTCCCACTTAAAAAAAAAGAAGTGTTCTTACTGGCAGCTGAGATTGCTGTGAAATAGGTTTCTGATGGTGCTGAAAACTGAATTCAAAGGAGTTGTTTAGTGTGTGAGCTCAGACCTCAGTTCTGCCTTGCGCTAAATCTTTTGGGCAGGTTGCTTGTCGTTTGCCACACCTCCCATGGCAGCCATCTTGTGGTGATTTCTCCACAAACTGCCCAGACAGTTTCTCAAATTGACAAATGTGCCCATGGCCCCAAAAGGTTGCCTACCCATGTAGAATCTACTGTAGATGTAACATGCCCAATCCCCCAACTACAGTCAGGAAATCAGTGATGTGCTGCAACCTCAAAGACGTCTCTCCGCCCCATCCCAACACCATTCTCCCAGTACATCTATACCAGCGTTAACCATGTTTAAAACTAGCCAGGACTGCCCACATAATCAAAGGTCGAAATCAAGGTTTGAAGATGGTTCTGCAATCCCTGTTTATGAGGGAATCCAGTTGGCACTGAAGTAGATGCAACATTATGGCCCGTTTTGCACTTTAAAAAACAACAACTGTGGGTTATCGTGAATAAGGGACCATACTGCCTGATCGCTCCTGCTGCAAGTGGGAGTGGCTAAACCAGGGGTGGAGAAGTTCAGGCCCGTGGGCCAAATGCAGCCCTCCTGGGCTTCCAGTCTGCCCTTCCAATGTTGCTCAAATGGCCATGCCCCCTTCCCCGGATCCCACCTCCTTTTCCCCAAATTGCTGTGGTTTCCCGACTTTTGTGTGTGTTTTCCCCATTCTAAAAGGTTGAAATGCTTCTCCTAAGACTAAATTACTGGCAGTAAGAGCTTTAAGCTACAATATGCTGGTATCTTTTGCATTTGGCTCTGCCCTTTTTGCATTCAGACCTGCCCAACTCTGGAATGCAGCCCCCGAGAGCTTCTCTGAAATTGAATTTGGCTCTTGAGCTGAAAGAGATTCTGCACCCCTGGGCTAAACAAACCATGGACATTCTATCTGTGGTTTGGTTAGCATTATGCGCAAACCAGGACAAGCCAGAGAATAAATAACCCACAACAAACTGTGGGTTATTTCTCTGGCTTGTTGGGGGACAGACAAGCCAGAGTTCCTGGTTCATATGTAATACTAACCAAACCACAGACAGAATGTCCATGGTTTGTTTAGCCACTCCTGCTTGTACCAAGAGCTACTGGGCAGCGTATACCAGCACATTGTCTCATTCATAACAACCCAGGATTTTAACAAATTCTAGGTTATTGTGATGTGTGAACCGGGGCTATGTCATGATTAAAGCAACCATGTAAGGAGGGGGGCACATTCACAAGGGAGAACAGAGGAAAGAATGTGCAAACCTGTGGCATGTCCCTGGTCTTCTAACCAAAGTTACATTTGCACTAGTCCATTGATGAGTTTCACATTTTGACAGTAATTTTTATATTCTTATGAATCAAACAATCCTGGGGGGTGGGGTTAGAAGGTCTGAGATTTTTCACAGCTCTAACATGTTAGGTCCCAGAGCATGGTCTGAAGGCAAATAAGGCAGCCATCTTGCTGAAGCTAAGCAGGTCTGGGTCTGGTCAGTGCTTGCAGGGGAGACCTCCTGGGAACCACATATAGCCACCTTGAGTTCCAAGATGGAAGAAAGGTGAGATATAAATGAAATAAATAAAATAACAAAAGGGTGTTTAGGAATTGATTTTTAGATATGCATTGCTAGACCCTTTACATGAAACTTAACAGAAGGTACACTGTATGTTAATTTCTATATGAAAAAGTCCTGGGTATTATTTTTAATTGCTGCGTATCACTTCCAGTTTCCCCTGAAGAAGAGCAGAGATCTTTGAAAATGCCTTAGGATATGGGATAACCAATTTGTAAATAAATCAACTTGCTCCTACAGGCTACACCTTTCTTTCTGTTTTGTGGAGGTGCAGCCTTCCTTCTCTTTGTGACTTCAATTTGGTAGGCAATTCAAATTTGAAACAGGGATGCTCAAGGAACTTTGATACAAGCCGACCTAATCCACTTCTCTCAGGCTAATGTATGGAAAATAGCCATCTACCAGCTTTTGTATTTTTCAAATATTCCAATGCCATTCTTGGCTCAAAAACCATATCAAATATTTTTAAATGCATATTTTTCCAGAGAAAATATGTTTAGAAGGGCATATTTTGTGAGAAAATACATTTAGAAATGCATATTTTAAGAAGAAAATGTGTGTGTGTGTGTGTGTGTGTGTGTGTATTCTCATGCACATTTAAAATAAAATTGCAGATTAAAGCAGCAAAAGGACAGAATGGACTTATGGGTAAACACATGCACAAGTGACACAGACTAGAAGTAGAATGATTCATCCAGGCCTAGCCTGAAAAGATCAGGTTTGGTATTTATCTATTTATTGCATTTATTTTCTGCCTTTTTTCCTCTTGCAAGGAACCTAAGGTGGCTTAGATTCTCCTCCTCTCCATTTTATCCTCACAACAAGAACCCTGTGAAGTAGGTTGGGCTGCGAGTCTGTGACTGGCCCAAAGTCACCCAGTGGGGACTAGAACCCGGATCTCCCAGCTCCCAGTCCAACACTCTAGCCACTACACGACGATGGCTCTCAGTAGCTTTTCAGCTACTAGTACATGTAAAACATTTATATACAGCTCTTTCTACAAAGAATTTAAGGTGGCATTCATGGGTTTGTCCCATATTTATCTGCACAACAACCCTGTGTTACTGTGCAGTAAGTTAGTCTATCTCAGCCTTCCCTGAACTGGTACGCTCCAGATGTTTTGGACTTTTAACTCCCATCAGCCCTAGTCAGCATGGCCAATGATCAGGTATGCTGGGAATTGTAGTTCAAAACATCTGGAGGGCCCCAGGTTGGGGAAGGTGGGATATGTTTTTTTCATAGAGACAGCAACTTGCCCAAGATCAGCTAGTACGTTTTATGGCTGATTGGGGCTTTGAGCGCAGGTCTCCCTAGCAAACGTTCAACACTTTATCTGCCAAACCACACTAGTCATATACAATAGTCTATAATATCATAAACAATGTGAACTTCTACTAATCTCTAGATGGAATAATCTACCCTGAAGTACAATTTGTTTCACTGTCACTAACACTTTTTCGTTAATGTTCTAGACCACCTACCTTGACGCCAATAATAGACTTACGATGATAAAAACAGCAAAGGGATGCTACGACTCTCTGAAGAACATTAGAGTCCTTCGGCATTTTCAAAGCCTTTGTCCTGTGGACCAACAGCCTCCCTTGGAGCGCAAGATGAGTGGTCCCTCCCAACTACTTTCGAGTGCTCCCACTGAGCTCTTGTGCTGAGCCACTGCCTGTCAGGGCTTCTAAAACTCCCCCACCTCATACTTTAATTCCAGGCTGTTTCCTCACTGAAAGCTGATCCTGTCATCTGGACATTTCCCGCTTGCTTCCATCTAGCATGGATCAGTATCATCATGGGACTTGATTCAGCCTGCCAACAAAATCTTAACCCTCAAAGAGAAACTGACTTTTTTTTATTATCTGGGAATCCCCAAGATTACAGGCACAAATCCCCAGAGTCCAACAAAAAGCATCACCTTAAAAACAAAAACAAAATAAAGACAGAGGCATGCAGTAGTAAGCAGAGTAATTGGTTCCCAGAAAGGTTTTGCTGGTCCAGCTGTTTCTCTGCAGTCACAAAAAATAAGTCATGCCCATGCTTACATCAGTAACACTGCTAGGTACACAACTGATAAGAGTGATTGCAGGGGGAAAACAGTTGCCTAGGGGGCTGCTACTCTTCCTGATCAAACATGACGCTGCGTCCTAGCGAACAGGTAACCAAGGGAAAAAAGTCAAGACTATTTGTTTTGAATTAGGAAGCTGCTGGCAACCAGCCACACAATGACAACAGAGAAGCCGGTAACATCACCACAGCCGCTAGTGGCGTCACAGCAGTAAACGCAGTAAACACTGCCTTCTGCCATTTAATTAAAAGATTTCAAGGCCTGGTGCTAGTCCCACACAACTATGTCAGGCTCCTGGAAAGTCACACTTAATAAGGCTTACTGTGCAAACTTAGGGTACCAGCCTACTCCCCTGAAAAATCCACTGGACTTGTGTTGTTGATTTCAATAGGAGGTGCATTTCAGACTTTGAAGAAAAAGAAACAAGAATTCCTTTGCAAAACACAGGTTAATATCGACTTTGTGATTCACAGGCAAAATCAAATGTCAATCTATGTCAGGAGTAGGCTACCTTTTGCGGCACATCTGACATTTGGGAAAAGTGTCCTGGGCATCACAACAAATTGCTTGGGGTGGGGGGAACTTAGGACCTTCTCCGGATTCTCTCTTTTCTTGCCATTTTTTGGGCAGAGGACCATTTTCCCCATCTCTTTTGAGGTCAATGGAGCAGTATCACTCCACTGATTTTAACAGAGGTAGAGAAAAGCGGCATGCTGGGCAGTTTTGGCAGGTACCACTGCACTTGCAGATTCCAAGTTGCTGAACCCTGATCTATGCAAAAACACTGCTATGGTTTTGCATGGAAAAGCTCGACACAAAAGGACAGTGCAAGGCTATTGAGAAATATCCCTTTCAAGCGTTTCCTTTAATTACAGGCTGCATGACAGAAACCAGATCACAATATGCCAAAAGCAGAGTGCAGGAGCTCTACAGAAAGGGACTTCAAGAATAATAAACAGCTATAGAGGCCTCAAGTAAGTGATCCAAGCTACATATGGCAAGGAAACCAGCAACAGCAGCACCAAACATAACCGTGCAAGCTAACCGGGAAGGAAGTTCCTCCCAAACCTGCACTACAGCGGTCAGATTGTAAGCGCGAGCAAATCCCATGCACCACAGGTGCTTCCAGAAGCTTTTAAAGTGCAATCATTACGGATGTCCGTCACTAGGAAATGCAGTTCTTTTACGACTCACTTTGCATCTGCGAGCCAAGCTGCAGGCTGTTCCCTGAATTCCAGGAACTTTTTGAGCATTTTGGTGGGTGGTTTTGCAATTTGCACAAATTTCTGAACAATTTGCACAAATTTCTAAGAAATTCTCACAAATTCGGCCATAATTCATGCAAACTGCTCAGAAATTTGCACAAATGGCAGAACCTTGCAAAAATGCGCAAAATTTCCAGAAAATCTACTAACTGGCTTGACTCACTGCAGATTACATTGGTGTCACAGCAGGAACAAAAACAAAGACCGGGGGGCCTAAGAAAACCTGTCAAACTCCATGCCCCAGACAGATTCATCCGACATCCCTAGCAATCGCCCTGCCTCATTTGCAGAATTTTAGGTGGTAGTGGGGTGTTCAGACAACATTGTCTTCTATAGGTAGTCCTCCCTGTGTTTTGTATTCGTAGCTCTCCCTGCGTTTTCCCACTGTTTCTTCTATCTTTTTTCTTATCAGAGAAAATCTATTCAGGAAGGAATGACAGAAAAGCTGCACAATGACTTTTGATTGGTAGGCATCATCTCTCTGGAAGCACCCCAATAGGTATTTATTTGTCACAATCTCATACAACAGCCTGTCCCTGGTTAAGGCAGGTGTCTTAGAAACAGCAGACAGGAAACCTCCAATATACAATATACTTATCTCAGAGCTATCTCCACGTTGTAAAAAACAACCATGTGGTTCAGTTCTTTCTGGGTTGCTTCCAGATGGACAGCCCCTAGCACTCCCAATCAAGAGGCATTGTGCAGATATTCCAACTTTGCCTCCTTAATGGATTTTTTTGTGTTAAAAAGAAAAGAAGGAAGAAGAGGTGGGAAAACATGGGAGGATTACAAATGAAAGATGACAACGTCTAGATCCTCTGTATTTGAGGCAGGGCAATTGCACAATAAAAACTTCATCTAGATGCACTCCTGGACTCTAGTACTACAGAATACAGCAAGAGACTACATGTTTGAATGCTCACTAATGTCAAAACCTTTTGCCTGTAGAAAGCTATCATGTCACACAGAAGGGTGTTCACAGCAGTGTTCTGTATCAATTACAGTTTTCTATGCTCAGGGCACATGCATTTTGGGGTTGATATTTTTAATCTGGGAAGCATTCCAAAGTGCAATTCCCTACCAACAGTCAGAAACGGTACAAGCCAGAAAGTGCAGCAGGTGTTATTTTTTGAATGTGAAAGTTCCACAATGCAGTCAATATAGCTTTTATTCAACATTATCAGTAGTTACTGGAATTCTCTACCACAAGATGTTTATTATGAGATGATTGCTTTAAATAGCTTCAAGAATGTCACCAGCCGTTCAGAGTTATGAGAACAACATCTAATGTTTAATTTTAGGTATTTAATTTTAGATGGAATCAGAAATCCCTTGTGAAAGAGATGCATTTATAACTTGTCCATTAAGCAGCTAGTCAGAGGGGTGGTTTCTATCAGGACTGGTCAAATTCCTTAGAGCCAAGGGCTACATCGGGTGTTGGGGGGATAGCTGCAGGCCGCACATATCACTCATACATGCACACAGATGCACATCTCTCTCTCACACACACATAAGAACGTAAGAATGTAAGAAGAGCCATGCTGCAGCAGACCAAGAGTCCATCTAGTCCAGCATTCTGTTCACACAGTGGCCAACCAGCTGTCGACCAGGAGCCCACAGGCAGGACATGAGTGCAATAGCACCCTCCCGCCCATATTCCCCAGCAACTGGTGTACATAGGCTTACTGCCTCTGATACTGGAGGTAGCACATAGCCATCAGGACTAGTAGCCATTGATAGCCTTCTTCTCCATGAATTTGTCTAACCTCCTTTTAAAGCCAGGCAAATTGGTGGCCATCACTACATCTTGTGGAAGTTGAATATTGCACGCGCACGCACACTGCACGCACAAATCACACACACAATCCTAGTGGAGATCACTCGTGTGGGAGGGGGAAGCTTTAACCTCCCTGCTATCCCAGCAATACTGAGTAGTATCACAGGGCTGGGGGCAAAGTTAAAGCCTCCCCCCATTGCAGTGATGTTGCTGAAGATCTCTGAGGTGGGAAGGAGGCTTTAACCCCCATCGTAACAATTCTCCGAGGAATGAGGGCACGTAGTCCTCATGCATGCCCTGTCCTTGGAGCATCAGGTTCCCACTATCTTCTCCATTTCACCAGTGTTGCTGAAGGTCACTGAGGTGAGGGGGAAGCTTTAACCTTGCCTCCACAGTAACAATTCTCTAGGAAAGGCAGCACACAGGGTGTCATCCTCCATTGTTTATGTTGACATTTATTGCGGTTAGCTGACTTCAGCATTTTTTATGGAAAGGTGGGGTATAAATAAAACTTGCTATGTCAGCAAAAAGGCACTTAGAAAGGGGCATTTGGACTTCATTGATAATGTCATAAAAATTTCACTGACGTTTGCAGGAATGCTACTTTGCAATTATAGGGGAAACACCATTTAATCTGACTTATTCTTATCACATATCTTAGAATCACAGAATAGTAGGGTTGGAAGGGGCCTACAAGGCCATCGAGTCCAACCCCTGCTCAATGCAGAATCCAAGTCAGAGCATCCCTGACAGATGGCTGTCCAGCCTTGTCTTGAACGCCTCCAGTGTGGGAGAGCCCACCACCTCCCTAGGTCATTGGTTCCATTGTTGTATTGCTCTAACAGTCAGGACGTTTTTCCTGATGTTCAGCCGGAATCTGGCTTCCTGGAACTTGAGCCCATTATTCCGTGTCCTGCACTCTGGCATGATCAAGAAGAGATCCTGGCCTTCTTCTCTGTGACAACCTTTCAAGTACTTGAAGAGTGCTATCATATCTCCTCTCAGTCTTCTCTTCTCAAGGCTAAACATGCCCAGTTCTTGCAGTCTCTCTTCATAGGGCTTTGTTTCCAGTCCCTTGATCATCTTTGTTGCCCTCCTCTGAACCCTCTCCAGTTTGTCTGCATCCTTCTTCAAGTGTGGTGCCCAGAACTGGACACAGTACTCCAGATGAGGCCTAACCAGTGCTGAGTAGAGGGGAACTAGTACTTCCCGGGATTTGGAAGCTATGCTTCTATTAATGCAGCCCAAAAGAGCATTGGCCTTTTTTGCAGCCACATCACATTGTTGGCTCATATTCAGCTTGTGATGGACAACAATTCCAAGATCCTTCTCGCTTGTAGTGTTGTTGAGCCACGTATCCCCCATTTTGTAACTGTGCATTTGGTTTCTTTTTCCTAGGTGCAGAACTTGGCATTTATCCCTATTAAATGTCATAAATGCACAGACCAAAAAGATCCTGAAATAGCTCACAATATAAAATAGAAAGTACAGAATACAAAACAATTCAGAACATTATTATTTTTAAGTGAACAGAGCTCAGCAGGAATAGCTTTACAGCATCACAGTTCAGCCCTGTAACGTATCAAGCAGTAACAAAGCAGAGGGCCTCTGAGTTCGTGAAGACAGCACAGTTCCTTCATTACTGAGTAATCATAATCCAACCCCATGCATCCTGGATTAGAAGACAGGTCCAAGGAAGAAAGTAAAAGGGTTCCATTTCAATTGCTTCCACTTAAAACCTACTGTATTGTTTCAATTGCACACAGAATACAATGGTTCTGTTATCAGATGGAATCCACTAAGGGAATTACCACACAACACTAAAAGCACATATTTGCATTTTCTGTAGCTTTAACATGAATAAATGTAGAACTAAGTCAAGACAAGTCATCTTGACTGTATTTAGCCATTGGCCATTATTACAACAAGCCTAACAATGATGAGGAAGATTATAAAATACAAACATGATTAAAATATTAAACCAAGAAACCTTGAGTACTGCTATTCTACGTATTTACACATAGAGCATTTCTTGTTGTTGTTCAGTCGTTCAGTCATGTCCGACTCTTCGTGACCCCATGGACCATAGCACGCCAGGCCTTCCTGTCCTGCGCTCTCTCCCGGAGTGTGCTCAAGTTCATATTCATTGCATCGGTGATGCTATCTAGCCATCTCATCCTCTGCCGTCCCCTTCTCCTTTTGCCTTCAGTCTTTCCCAGCATCAGGGTCTTTTCCAGAGAGTTTTCTCTTCGCATTAGGGGGCCAAAATATTTGAGCTTCAGCTTCAGTATCTGTCCTTCCAAGGAGCACTCAGGGTTGATTTCCCTTAGGATGGACTGATTTGACCTCCTTGCAGTCCAGGGGACTCGTAAGAGTCTTCTCCAGCACCACAGTTCGAAAGCACTGATTCTTCGGCGCTCAGCCTTCCTTATAGTCCAGCTCTCACAGCCATACATTACTACTGGGAAAACCATAGCTTTGATTAGACAGACCTTTGTCGGCAAGGTGATGTCTCTGCTTCTTACTATGCTGTCTAGGTTGGCCATAGCTTTCCTCCCAAGGAGCAAGCGTCTTTTAATTTCATGGCTACAGTCACCGTCTGCGGTGATCTTGGAGCCCAAGAAAGTAAAATCTGTCACTGCTTCCATTTCTTCCCCTTCTATATGCCAGGAGGTGATGGGGCCAGATGCCATGATCTTGGTTTTTTTAATGTTGAGTTTCAAACCAGCTTTTGCACTCTCCTCTTTCACCCTCAACAAGAGGCTCTTGGGATCTTCTTCGCTTTCTGCCATTAGGGTGGTATCGTCTGCATATCGGAGGTGGTTGATAATTCTCCCAGCAATCTTAATTCCGACCTGTGATTCATCCAATCTGGCGTTTCTCATGATGTACTCTGCATATAAGTTAAATAAGCAGGGTGACAATATGCAGCTTTGTCGTACTCCTTTCCCAATTTTGAACCACTCAGTTGTTCCATGTCTGGTTCTTACTGTTGCTTCTTGACCCTCGTACAGGTTTCTCAGGAGACAGTAAGGTGGTCTGGTACTCCCATCACTTTAAGAATTTGCCACAGTTTGTTGTGATCCACACAATCAAAGGCTTTAGCGTAGTCAATGAAGCAGAAATTGACGTTTTTCTGGAATTCTCTTGCTTTCTCCATGATCCAGCGAATGTTGGCGATTTGATCTCTAGTTCCTCTGCCTCTTCGAAACCCAGCTTGTACTTCCGGTAGTTCTCAGTTCGCATACTGCTGAAGCCTAGCTTGTAGGATTTTGAGCATAACCCTGCTGGCATATGAAATGAGCACAATTGTGCGGTAGTTTGAACACTCTTTGGCGTTGCCCTTCTTTGGAATTGGAATGTAAACTGACCTTTTCCAGTCTTGTGGCCACTGTTGAGTGTTCCAAATTTGTTGGCATATTGAGTGCAGCACTTTAACAGCATCATCTTTTAGGATTTTAAATAGCTCAGCTGGAATACTGTCATCTCCACTAGCTTCGTTGTTAGTAATGCTTCCTAAGGCCCACTTGACTTCACTCTCGAGGATGTCCGGCTCAAGTTCAGTGACCTCACTATCAGGGCTATCAGGGACATTAAGAGCTTTCCTGTATAGTTCTTCTGTGTATTCTTTCCACCTCTTCTTAATCTCATCTGCTTCTGTTAGGTCCCTGCCTTCTTTGTCCTTTATCATGCCCGTCTTTGCACAAAACGTTCCCTTGAGACCTCCAATTTTCTTGAAGAGATCTCTAGTCTTTCCCATTCTGTTGTTTTCCTCGATTTCTTTGCATTGTTCAATTAAGAAGGCCTTCTTGCCTCTCCTTGCTCTTCTCTGGAACTCTGCATTCAGTTGGATATATCTTCCCCTTTCTCCCTTGCTTTTCGCTTCCCTTCTTTCCTCAGCTCCTTGTCAAGCCTCCTCAGACAGCCACTTGGCTTTCTTGCATTTCTTTTTCTTTGGGATGGATTTCGTTGCTGCCTCCTGAACAATGTTACGGACCTCCATCCATAGTTCCTCAGGCACTCTGTCTATCAGGTCTAATCCCTGAAATCTATTCCTCACCTCCACTGTATATTCATCAGGGATATGATTTAGGTCATACCTGAATGGTTAAGTGGTTTTCCCTACATTCTTCAATTTAAGCCGAAATTTTTCAAGAAGCAGTTCATGATCTGAGCCACAGTCAGCTCCAGGTCTTGTTTTGACTGACTGTATAGAGCGTCTCCATCTTTGGCTGCAAAGGACATAATCAATCTGATTTCGATATTGACCATCTGGTGATGTCCATGTGTAGAGTCGTCTCTTGTGCTGTTGGAAAAGAGTGTTTGCTATGATCAGCATGTTCTCTTGGCAAAACTCGATTAGCCTTTGTCCTGCTTCATTTTGTACACCAAGGCCATGTTTGCCTGTTATCCCGGTGATTTAGCATTCCAATCCCCTATGATGAAGAGGACATCTTTTTTTGGTGTTAGTTCTAGAAGGTGTTGTAGGTCTTCATAGAACTGATCAACCTGAGCTTCTTCGGCCTCAGTGGTTGGGGCATAGACTTGAATTACTGTGATGTTGAATGGTTTGCCTTGGATACGTACTGAGATCATTCTATCGTTTTTGAGATTGTACCCCAGTACTGCTTTTCCCACCCTTTTGTTGACTATGAGTGCTACTCCATTTCTTCTAAGGGATTCTTGCCCACAGTAGTAGCATTCCAATCCCCTATGATGAAGAGGACATTTTTTGGTGTTAGTTCTAGAAGGTGTTAAATCCCACAACTTTACTGGAGCTTTCTGCTTCCTTTTGAAATCCAGGATCATGATGGACTCCCTTTACATGCACTTCCCCTACTTATCTGTGTGTTCTATATGTTTCATTATACAGCCACTAGATGGCACTGTGGTCTAGCTCCTCTTATTGCGCAACTTCCTTTTTTCATGAGGAAACTCAACACGCTGCCATTCTCTCTGATCTTTTAAAAAACAGGATAAAGGTCATTTGGCCTGAGAGACACGCTGGCGGTTGATGACATCATGTAGGACCCACAAACTTCCGTGAGTAACCAATCTCAATCGCAGGATAAAAGCCCCATGTGGAGAAACCTGTATAGTCCCTTCTCAAAATGTAAAAACCGACATTGGGCTACAATATACACTTGATATAAAAATAGTTCTCTTCTGCTTTCTATTCCAGATGAATGTCATTCATACATGCATAAGAGGCAAGAGGGGCTGAAAACAGCACTTTTAGTAAAAACGTTGTGCAGTTGTAATGTATTCTGTAAGTCAAGGTGGGCAACCTGCGGCCCTCAGACTAATTTCAAGTGCTCTTTGCAAGCAATTGGTTCAGACCTCTGGCAAGAGTGCTTGGTTGTCTCACAGCAGCCCATGGAACAGGGAGGGAGAGGGAGATGCAGGAGAAAGAAGGAGAGAAAAGAGGAGTAACAGAAAGAGAGAGAAAAGGGAGGACACAGAAAGGGAGAGGGAGAGAAGAGGTGGTCCTGCCCACTTTGGGCTCTGGCCCCACCCACCACTGGTATGTGGCCCCCAACAGATTACACGAAGAAATGAGGCCCTCAACAACAACAAAAAGATCTCTGCTATGAATTGTATAGAAATAATTGGGTGTTGGGATTTGTCTACCAAGTGATTGGTGTAGCTAGATTTTTGTCTGTTCTCAAAAATCAACAGAACAGCTCTAGTCAACACCCAATACACTCTGCCAGAACACTGATGAAATAGTCAGAGTACAGCATCTGTTCACAGAATTCAGCTCACAGCAGGTGAATACCAGAAACCATTCTAATCCTCAAGAAAAATACATCCCATTTTAATGGAACCATTCAGAATGAAAACAGCAGTTATACTGTTGCTAAAATTAAGCTAGTGTTGTTGTTTTAACTCAGTCCAGTCATGTGACTGGCATGGTTTAAAAAAAAAAGTCAGAAAATGAGCCCAATCCCACCAAAATTGAACACTTCTAAAACCCACTGATTTGAAATCAAGACACACGCTTAATTCAATCCTCATCCTGAAGTGAATGCAACTTAAAATGGCTTAAACATTGGCTAGATCTAATTTGCACCTTGTAACACTGGATGCCAGCAATGTAGTACTCTGTGCATGCAAGCACATACACAAGAGCATTTGCACACACCCTGTAGGCTTCACCCTGGATAGTTTCCATCTATCTCACACATTACATTAATGGCAGGTTGCACAAACCCTGTCAAAAGTCTTGAGGCCTCTATTATCTCTGGCCACTGCTTAGAGCTCAGTTGAAGGCACAGCTTCCTAAAGTCAGGCTGGACACAGACAATAGTTTTTGAGAGGCTTAAACATGATATGATGAATATTGTTGCCCACAGCGTATAAACCCATTTCTTTTGTCCGACAGCCACCACTGGTCAAATGGGCATTGCCTCTATCAAAGCATTCAAACACCTGCTAAACCTATTTATCAGAAAAGAAGCGACAATGGAATTAATGTGCACACCATGAACAATGGTGCCTTGTTCATACTATCTTCAACTCTCTGGAAAAAGTACTGCCTGCCAACAACTGCTGTACTAACTTGTAATAAAACTACAATGGCTTGGATCCTTGTGCAAGTGGAGACCACAACTGCTCATGCCAGGCAGGGTTGGTCATGCCCCCACTGGAGGACTCCTCTTAAGAGGATGATCCAGAGACTGCTGATCCAAACATCACCGAGGAACTGCCTGTGTCTAGAGATTTTGAGGCGGATCAGGGGGATCCTGAGCCCTTGGGGAGAAGGTGGCTGACCCTACCCCTCACGACTAGTTAACCCCATCTCAGACTCAGAGGCAAACACCGAGTGGCTACCTAGCCCCAGGGAGTAAACGCATCTCAAGGTTCAGGCTCGGCCAGCTGCGGAAGTGCCCACCCGAGGAATAAGGACTCCTCATGAGTAAAGGTATATTACAATGCTAGAACAATGGCTAGTATCCAATGTTGGTCCTATGTCGAGTAAACCCATTGAAATGAATGGGACTTAAGTCAGTCATGACTAACCTCCCATTCATTTCAATGGGTCTACTCCATGTAGGCCTAACACTGGATATTACCCAATGTCTGTGCAGCAGCTCTTGTCTTTCCTAGATAACCTAGCTCTTCTCTAGTTCTCCCTGTGTTTGGCTTTTAGACTGCCTACTGACCTCACCCCGAGTAAATCCTTGCACCTCCATAAGTAGGGCAGGGTTGCTGATTTCTGCTGATTCTGCCCTCCCCTCGTTGCTGCACAACACATGCCCTGTAACACATTGATTGATGTCCCTAAGGGTCCCTGGCCCTCAAGAGTGAGCTGCAGTGGGAAAGAAGGGGACTCCACCTCTGGCTCTTTGGTTCCAATAGGCATACACCCAGAACTGCCTTACAAATTGGGAAGATGACATCCATTTCCTCTTATTAGCAAGGTAAGCCTTTTACCAGGCTTAGCAAGCCTTTTACCAGGTCACACCAATCACTCTGTCTAACTCAGTGCAGTTTACCCCAACTAACAGTGGTATTTCCCAGCCTTGTCCCATCAGATCCTTTGGAGATGCCAGGGACTGAACCTGCTGACCCTCAGAGATGCAAAGCATGAGCGCTATCTCTGAGCCAAAGCCTTTTAAAATGGAAGGGACCACCTAGCGGTGGCCTGGGCAAACATTTTTGGGGAAGGACTAGAGCTCAGTGGTACCATGGGCTTTGCATGCAGAAGGTCCCAGATTTAATCCCTACCTTCCCCAGTTAAAAGCACTGGGGAGCTGGAGATGTGAAAGACCCTTGTCTGCTTGAGACGCTGGGGAGCTACTGCCAGTCAGAGCACACAGTACTGTACTAGATTGATGAATGTTCTGACCTGGTAAAAGGCAACTTCTTAGGGCCAAAACAGACATTACATTAAATCTGTGTCTAGCAGCAGCAGGTTTTGTTTTTAACTCTAGAGTAGGCACAATGGGCTGATGTGGATCAAGACCCTAGGATGGAGGATGGGGTTTTAAGATCCAGATCAGGGCCCCTGCACCTACTCAAGAGTAAAAATGAAACTACACACACACAGTGCTTTTTTTCCTGGAGAAAAAGGTACAGGAAATCTTGAATTATGCTTCCTCAGGAGAAAATGGTGATTAAATTGTAAGGAAGAGCATTAACATAGTGGACAAACACAACAGAGAGAGAGGGAGAGAGAGAGGAAGGTGCCAGAACTCAGTTCCAGTGAGTTCCACCAGAAAAAAAGCACTGTGTAGAGAGAGATAGAGATAGAGATAAAGTAATGTCTGCTTTGGCCCTTATATTCCACGCGGTATACATGTATGTGTTAGTGCTGCCCAGAGACTTTGATCCCCAGGAAGCTATGTTGTTCTCCTCAAATCTCCTTCCAAAATCACCACAAGGACAGCCAGAGGAAATGGCTGCCAGTATTTTCTCCTGGAGCACATAAAACAAATGGAGACTTGCTTGTGTGGGTGCTTCCAGATGTAGGGGCTCTAGTGCTAACCATAACAGGGACTGTGCAGCTATTCCATTTTTAAGGGTGCAATCCTATGCATGTTTAGTCAGAAAAAAGTCCTACAGCTCCCAGCATGCTGGCTGAGGCATGCTGGGAGTTATGGGACATTTTTCTGTCTAAACTTGCATAGAATTGTTCCCTAACAGACTTTCCACTGTTAAAAAAGATGGAAGAGGTAGTGGAAAATCATGGGAGGGTTATGAGTAGAAGACATCGCTGTCTGGAGCCCTCATAGAATTCTGTGAATGAGGCAGGGTGACTGGGAAATAAAAGCCTGGTCTGGAAGCAGCCTTGTGTTCAGGAAGCCATTTTCTTCAGATCAAACTGCCACATTATAACCTGAGTGGTATGACTCAAAATGTTTGGATAAAGCTAATTTATCTGACGTATGCAATTGCTAATTAAACCATCATATTCTATGGGCTGCAGCAGGGGCATACACCACATCTCCTTTGTTATACAGTCCAAGACCATTTCTAGAATCTGCATGGCAAGAAATTACACTCTGGCTCCCCCCTACGGGTAACAACTATATGCTGAAAAGGTATCTTAAAAAAACAAAACACCGCCACTGCAGTACAGCTACTGCTTTATTTTGCTCCTTTTGAGCAGCTTGTCAAGGTTGAACCCCTGATGAAACTGACCTTGGTTTGGAAACAACGCACACATATGAAAAAGAAACTTGCATTTTACAAACGTGAACACATGTTCCAGTAAAAAAGTGCCCTCTCCCCCAAATTAAACTCTAAAGATCTCCCACAACCCAATATTCAGTCCCATGTGCGCAGCTCAGCTTCTTATATGCTGGCCTCTATTTTGAGGTAAAAGTCATGTCCCAAATTTTTGAGTGAGGAGCAAAAAATGTCCCATTTTCAGAACTTCCTAGTGACCAGTGTGCCCTGGGCCATGTGTGTGCCAAATGTCAGCTTTCTGGAATGTGTTTAAATGTGCTTAAAATGAAATGGGTATAAAAATTGTTTTTAGATATATGTTATCTGTGTGTGTGTGCGCTATCTGTTTATATGTTTTTACATAAATTCTTTTTTGTGCTTTGTATAATGTATTTTAAGGTGCAATCCTATCGGGCAACCTGGAGGCAACCGCCTAGCCAATGCAGGGCAGGAGCAGCATGGAGGGGATCATCCCCTCTGTGCTTCAGCCGCCCTGCATTCACAGCTAGACAGCCAATTTTGGCTGTCTAGCCATGGGAAGTCGGAGTGGAGGGCAGATGCCAGACAATGCATAGGAAACTTCGGAACGACACTTCCGCCCTCCCTGCCCTGGGCCCAGGAACGCCCCGTTTTCGCCGCTCTGCACTTCTCTTACGAGCGCAGATCCAATCCACCCTGCCTACGAGGCAGCATGGGAGGGAGTGGAAGTCGGTTCTCAGGGAACCGACCTATCCTATGGCCATCTAGCCACTGAGTAGCGGCCGTAAGATTGCACCCTTAATAGTTTTTAATCTTTGTGAACCACCCAGAGAGCTTCAGCTACAGGGCAGTATAAAAATATAATAAAGGAAATGAAATACATGAAAAATGAATGCCTAGAAATATCTTCACTATTTGGAAGAATACTTCCTGTCCCCCTTGCTTATGTGGATATATTGGGGGTTTGCTGTCCAACTAAGGCCAGCATGTGAGGTGCTGTGGATTCGCACCCAATTTAAAAGAAAAACCTGTTGCAAGGGAGAAGTGTAGAAATCAGCCTTTTCCAATGTGGTTACTCCAGATTGCCGGACTACAACTCCCATCATCCCTGTATGCTCTGCAATGTGCAGCTGGAGTTCTAGATTGTAATTATTCTCTGTTTATTCCAACCAGAACAGAAACAATACTGAAAATTAAGGTGGGGGGAAGTCCTGCTTCCCCTAAGCCACCCTGTCCTGGGTCTTCTTTAATTCTAGGGAGCGTTGTCTCCCCTCTATCACCTGCCACGCCCTGAGGTTGAATAGGAAGAGCCATAACTCAGTGGAAAGCACATGCTTTGCATGCATAAGGTCCCAGCTCCAATCCTCAACATCTCCATGTAGAGCTGGGATAACCCTTGCTTGAAACCCTGGAGCACCATGACCAGTGTAGTATAGGCCTGGGCCGCCCGACATGGTGCCTGTAGGCAGCAATGTGTCACGCTTCTCTTGGGTCCCCTCTTTCCTGATGCACTCACACACCAATAGAGAGGCTTCAGTCTCAGGCCTTTAATTCATTATCAACAGTTCATTACAGATGCAAATCCTCTAAGACTCTCAGGCTACAAAGGAATGCCTCCAGGGGATTCAAATGGGAACAACTATGTTGCCTACAGTTTGAAGTGAGGCTTGCTGGCTAGACTAACTTAGGGAGTCCCGCCCTTCTGGTGATGCTTCCCTACGTTGCCCCTCATGCATCGCTAACTGGGTTGACTGTCTGAGCTCCGCCCCTGACGTTTCCCTCTTAGCTCTGCGCCGTAGTCTAGCACCTCTTAGGTCACAGCCCCCACTCTCCTTTTCAGGGGTGTTTCTGAGCACAGGGAGTGGGATAGCAGTTCAGATTCTGAAGGACAACCATCAGACATGGGGGAGGTATTTTCCCAGGCTAGTCCAGATATGAGTAGGCTCAGGTTACAAACGTCCGGATGGCCGAGCATGAGGGTCCCTCCTCGCCCCCGCCCTCCTGGGAGAGGCAGCAAACAGGAGGAGGCGGGGTTTGGGGAGAATGACCTAATAGATGCCAGATGCAGGTGCAGAGCAAAGACAGAGAAGGCAGGGGCGGAACTTAAGACAGTCAACCCGATTGGCCTTGAGTGAAAAGCTGAGCTTAGAGGCCTCATGACAAGACAGGGACCTCCCCCCCTTAAGTTAGGCTAGCAAGACCGCCTCCCTCTTCAAAGGGCGGGCAACTCTCGTAAATTCCATTTGAATCCCCTGAAGGCATTCCTTTGTAGACAGAGAGTCTCTGAGAATTTGCATCTGTATGACACTGTGAAGTAATGGATTAAAAGCTATAGACTGAAGCCTCTCGTCTGTGTATGTTTGGGCGCTGAAGCAAAGTGGGGGCCAAGGGAATCCTGACACTCCTCCTCCTTCCGGCTTCTCACGGGGGGGGGGGGGGCTTCAGGCCCAGCCATCTGGTAGTTAGTAACCTGAGAAGCACACCTACCCATATCTGGACTGACTTGAGAAAATGCATCCCCCCGTTCTGGCTGTTCCTCTTCTGAATCTGAGCTGCTAATTATCTCCCCCTGTACTCAGAATCAATCCTGACACAATGTCCCCATGGACACTTCCCTTGGTGCCTACCAGACTCCTTGCCCCTCCTGATTTAAAAAAAATAAATAACTGGGAGGCCAGCATGCTGCAAAGTGAACTGCCAGCCACCAGCACCACACCATCTTTATTTCCAAGAATGCCTCTAGGGGCCATGTTTTAAAACTGGCTTAGCTTGGAAGGAAAGGGCGGTAGGAACACAGGAATGCAAGAAGCTGACTTGTATCGAATCAGACCACTGGTTTATCTGTCTCATTACTGTCCAGACATGGGATCTCCAAGCTTTTTTGGTCAGTGAACATATTTGGAATTTTGATATCATGTCGTGAGTGCTCTCACAACATGGCTGTCATGAGCAGCTCTTAAGCATTTACAAAATGGCTGCCATGGTGGGTGTGACCTAGCACAAAAGCCCCATTTCCAAGAAGGCACATCAGTGAAGCTAAAAGAAAAGTAATTTGGCCTAGGACTTAACTACAAGGCAGAGGTGGGCTCTGAGTTCCAAAACATAAAACCACTCTTTTTTGCTCCAACACCCATTTCAGAGAAGGCAAACTGATGAGGCTCAGAAGCAAGTAACTTGGGGAAGAAATTGAGTACAAGGCAGAGGTGCGATCTGAGCCCCAAATGACAAATCACATATTTGCCATTTGCTGCAGGCTGCAGCCATCAGCTATCCAGTTTCAAAACATGAGGGAGTTCCCCATCGCATAATCTAAATGAATAAATAACAGAGACCTTGGCCATTATTGGGCCTATTATTAAGAACTGGACTGGGTAGCTGGTGTCCCTCCAGGTCTCAAGTCTGGTAACTGTAAGGTGGTGGTGGTGGTCTCCTCCTCCTCCTCAGAATGGATATGTGTCAGGACAGGAAGTGTAGATAAGGGTCAGGGACACGGGAAGGTATTAAAATCCTACCAAAAGGTTGCAGTCAACAAAATCGGTTTATTAGTTCCGATCAGTCTATGAAATTCAGTCGCCCTGTCTTCTTCTTCTGCTTCTTGGACCATACTGTCCCCTTTTGAGTTGCCTGGACTTTGCTACTCTTAACGGTACAGAGGCCCATCAGGGTTTAGACTCTGTACTTAGCAGCTATATGCTCCCTGGTTCCTCCAAACTTTTCTTGCCTGTACTCCTTCCTTGTTCAGTAGCTCTTCCTTCCTCAACTCTGTGTCTCCTCTGTCCTCTTCCTCAAGCTTCCTTCTCCTTCACCTATCATTCCCTAAGGTCCCTAACTCTTAATATGCTGCTTACTCTTCAGCCCTCATTTGGACCCCTGGCCTCTGTGCTCCCTGCCAGTTAACGTCCCTATCTTCCAGTCCTTTGCCTACCCCACAAAGCTATTCCTGTCCCCAGAGTCTAAGTGATGTTCAAATCCCATCCCTATTTATGTCTTTCCCTCACAGAAGCTGGACTGCAAAAATTCTAATAGCTTTGATCCCTGAGCTGTTAGAATAATCATAAACATTGCACCTAAGTTAACCAATTGGAGAAAGTATTATAGTTTTGCATCATCTGGAATTTTGCTAAGATTAATAAAAATGGTTTTATCTAACCCAGCCTTCCCCAACTGGGGGCTGGGGATTATGTGAGTTGTAGCCCAACCACATATGAAGGGCACCCAGTTGGGGATGGCTGATCTAAGCTTTTAACAAAAATGCCATTAGGCCCAGTAAAAATGAATGTAACATTTCCAGGTTCGAAAAGATACAGTAAGTTTGGAAACTCAGAATGTAATCCTATATGGATTTTCTTGGAAGAAAGCCCAATAAGAACAGTGGGGCTTACTTCTGAGTAAGCATTCACAAGATTGTACTGTTACATAAGATATATTGTTTGAGGGCTTGAGAACAAAAATATTCTAGGCAATCCTAACTAGATAGGCGGTTGTCTCCGACCTCGGAGGCGACCGCCTATCCAAAGCAAAGCAGGAGAGGCATGGGGGGAATCGTTCCCTCTGCACCTCTCCTGTCTTGCTGTTTTTCGCTAGACAGCAGTTTTCGGTTGTCTAGTGGTGGGGGGCGGGCAACCAGGAGAGGAAGCTGCCGTACGACACATTGGATATGTCGTACAGCATCTCCGCTCTCCCTGCCCCGGAACACCCGCAGCCCCGCCCTTTTTCAGTTGCTCCGCACTCCTTTTGCACGCACAGAGGATGGGGCTTCTCCACGCTGCCTCCGAGGCAGTGCGGACACGAGGGGCAGTCGGTTTTCCAGGGTCCAACCTCGGAGCCTGGGCTCCGAGGTCAGTTCCCGGAAATTAGCATATCCTATGGCCCTCTAGACAGTGTCTAGTGGCCATAGGATTGCTCCCTTAATAGCTATTATTTTGTATTCATTCTTTTCCAGAGTCTCTCCAAGTCCAAAGCAAACTTCAAAAAACCAAACAAACCACTACGTCTTCTGATAGTTTGGAAGCACAATGCTACTATTAAATTGATTCTATGACACTAGATAGCCATTTTCTCTTTAGTATTAGTAGGAAAATACCATTCTATTTATCACACTAGAGGGCAGTGTATTACCACAAGCCACAGGCTTAAATGACATATTCCTAATTAAACCTAAACAAAGGCCTCTAGAAATTAAATGACTGGATCTAACAACAGCTAGACACAGAACCAATGTCATTTATCTTTAACAATTACAATATCACTCACCTGTGAGTTACTGCCTTAAACCTTCCTTGCTAAGCTTTTCACAGAAGTCAACATTTGGCGAAAAGGTTAAATCAAGAATATATAATCCTAAATGGCTTCTACAAAAGAATTTATGAAGTGTCCTAGACACATCCATGCCAGAACCTTTCTCCCCATCTATTAGCTCACAGTTATTATAGCATGGAAACTGAAATACAGCGTGTTAGAATTGGTAGAAGTCTTTCTTGTTTCTACTTGTATCCAAGTGACAATTTCTCAACGTTTACCCTTGTTCCAATATTGCTGCTGGAATACCGCAAATGGGGACACCGGGTTCAACTACTGAATCTGAGCACAGGGGCTTCACTTGCTTGTGTAACACTGACAAATACTCTCTCAACTACCAATCATTAGGAACTTCCCATCTGGCAGAATGCACTAGAAATCCAACAGACTCAATACTCGCAAGCTACAACAAGCACATTTCTGTACTAGCTGCCTAAGGGCGGTATTAACTAGCAGTTCCTGTCATCAGGATGACAAGGTCTGAGTTACACAGGCTGTGTTTCCACAACAATGGAAGGAGAAGCTAATGGAGGAGTACCGGATTTTCAAAAGGAATCAGCTTTTCTGTGCTTTGTTCCATGCAGGGCTCCACAAGCAGGTTCTCCACACGAGTAAAAATCACTTCACAGAACATACTTCTTAGTGGGAGTAGGGGCTGGAGTGAATGTCATCCGACTGACAGGGGCTGCTCAATCAATAAGAGAGGCTTCCCCCCGCCTTTGTCCTTTCCCCTGAAAGTCCAGATGCACCTGCATTTCAGGAACAAGCCTCATTGAGCACAATGTGAGTTCCTTCTGAGGAGACACTAACTGGTTTGTGCAAGGACGGGAAACACACAGGAAACACCCCTTGACTGGGGTCACGGTGAAAGGCATGCCCCTGGGAAGGGCTAGCATACCTGAGGTCAATGTGGGGGTTGGGGTACACAGCAACTATACCAGGGAGAACCCGATGTCATGACCCAGGAGTCCAGAAGTGACATGGGTTCTGAAGCCAAGGATGCAGTGGTGCCAACAGGGGAGCAGGTTTGAGCACCACTGCAGAACTGCCAAAGCCCCCTGAGCTTCCAGAGCCCCCTGAGCCCGAGCCTCCAGAGCCCCCTGAGCCTAGGCCCCGCACCAGAACAGCACCCTCATCTACAAGAGTCCCACATTCCAGGGAGCCAATGCGCCAACGCCAGCAGCGTGCCAGGCATGAATTCTTGGAGAGATGGAGGAGTGCTAGACTACAAGCCAGGAGCCTGTCCCTTTAAGGCTTCCACTCTGAAGGAAAGGGTGGAGTCTGGAACTGTAGCATAAAAGGGCTTCAGTCTGGCCTCAGACTTTGTCAGAGCAAGTTGCTCACTAGGAGCTCTCCTGGGTGCCTTGACTCCCGCCTCGACTCCTTGCTGCCTGATATTGAACCCCATGGGCTTCTGCTCAGGCCAGAACAGGACACCCGACTTAAGGAAAAGAATCAGATTATAAGCAGTCTCAGGAAATCCGTTTTTTCCATGATAAGACCTCTACACACAGCCAGTTTGGAGTAAATCACTTGTGGAAACAGGCCCATGGTCGGAAGAGATTGTATCATGGCTGGCTAAGGTGGAGACTATATTGTGGGAGAATACTTCCACATTCTTCAAATCGGCGGGAGGGAGGGAATACTTCCAACAAGAATTTAAAAGATACCAAAACAAGAACACGAGAACAGTCTTAATTGTCTCAAATGAGCAGTTCTTTTAGGCCGATGTCCTTCCCTGGTTAGTCAGTCAGTTTGGGTCACTTTTGAGGTATACTAGTTATTTGTTTATTACATTTCTGTACCACCTATTAGCCAAAGCTCTCTGGACAGTTTACAGGATAAAGCTTAAAACCATAACATACAGTAACATAGTAGAACCTAATATGAAATCCTAAGTTCAAAACAGAATTAAACCAAAGTAGTAGCCAAGAGTGCCAGCAGCAGTGCAAGGATCTAAAAACGCACTAACATCATTTTTAAAACCGATGGAATAAAAAGCCTGGGAAAATAAAAAGGTCTTCACCAAAAAGACCACAATGTAGGTGCCAGACAAGTCTCTCTGGGACTCCAAAACCAGGGTGCCACCACTGAAAAGGCCCTATCCTTAGTAGACACCAGCCTCACCTCATTTGATAGGGGCACTCGGAGAAGGGCCTCTGAGGATGATCTTAGGGTCCAGGCAGGTATATTTGGAAGGAGATGATCCTACAAGTAATCTAGCGCCAAGCCATTTAGGGCTTTGTAAGTTAATACCAGCACTTTGAATTTGGCCCAGAAATGGACAGTACCAATCATAAAGCACTGGCATAATATGATCATATTAGCCAGTCCCAATTAACAATCTTACTGCCTTATTTTGGACCAGCTGAAATTTCCAGACCATTTTCAAAGGAAGCCCCCATTAACATTAACAGTACTTTAGTCTCTAATTTGCAACTAATCATTCTCTAATCAGCAACTAGTTTTGTTTTAGCAAGGGATATATTTGGAAAGTCTGAAGGGCTAGTAACATTGGCTTTACCCACTGACTCATTCCCAGGCACAAAGATACACATACACACAAGGGCTCCTTAACCCACGCATCCCAGGGAGAATAGTAACAGGGATATTTGGGTGTTTCCAGATGGAAGAAGCAGTAAGAAAATACATGGTGAGTACAATAACAGTGGTGGAGACTACCAGCAGCACAAGATAAGAGCAAGCAGGAACGGCATCATCACACCTGCCTAGAGCACCAGAATGCCTAATGCCATGATTGGAAGTAATACTGCACCAAGGGTTGGATCCAGATTTAGTATGGATCAACTACACTGGTGGAAGTGGAGTTTCCCATCTACTCCTTCCACACAGCCCCTCCAGTCCCCTAAAAATGCCACCCAGAGTGTCAGGAGACCCTGCTGAATGGGGTGAGCTCAGGTGTGTTGGGGTAACAGGGATACCCCAAAACTTGAGTGGAGGGGCCTTCTGCAAGTTGAACCCTTCCTCTTGCAGAAAGTCTGTTCCTCTCACAGAAGGCAGTTCCTGGCTCCAACCCAAAGTATTTTGGAGGTTTTAGGTATAGAAGTGACTTGTGGGTTCTGAGAATCAGTTGACTATTTTTTATTGTTTCAAACTTGTTGCCTGCTAGTTTCCATCCATTATCTACATAGTCTTTAATGTGAAATGGTAAACAAATGTTCTTTATTCAGCTCTCAAAGCTATTTGGGATTAACACGAAGCACTATTCATAATACCTTTCAGATCAGCCTCCTTCTAGTCTAGTCATGCCAAAGAAAAGGGGTAAGAAAAAGTAAAACTTCCATATCCAAAAGAGATACGGTTTCAGTTCATCTTTTTTGGCACAAACATGAATCTGACATGTAGGTATGTGACCCACAAGGACAAGAAGATTAGTGCGGGCATCTGTATAATCATTGTCCACCAAAGAGTGAATGAATTGCCAAAAAACAAACAAACAAAAAAGTGCTTAGTTTTAATTTGGCAAAAGTGATAAAAACAATTGCTTTCAGTCCTCTCTTGATTTACCACCCAATAAATATTTGATGAGAAGCAACACTTCCCACACGGTTAGCTGCGCTACAGAACATAGGACTCAGCTGCAAAGCCATGCAGAGCCCTGTTCCCCAAAGGACATGTCAGGAGAGAGTAAAAAATGAGATGCAGGAACTGGATGGGAGGGTTATGAGACTGAGGGTGGGCAGTCAATGGGCAATGAAGATAAAGTGTCAAGAGGAGCTTAATGGATGGTACCTGCTGAGACAGAAGGCCAAACTGACAAGTGGGTCTTCAATCGATATAGAACTCTGCCCATGGAATTTCTTCCAATGCATCATGAGGGGAATGACAGTACTCCCAGTTTGCTTCCTTAACATACGACTAGAGGTGAAATAATCATTGCCAGAAACAGTATCATGTTGTATGGCAGGAATGGGAAATATGTGGCCCTCCAGATGCTGTTGAACTATAATTCCCTTAATCCCTAACCATTGGCCATGCTAGCTGGAGTCCCCTGTTGTATGGGTTTCATGCATCTTTCTCAGTTTATGGACCATACATAAACTGGAATTTGTGGACTGTTTACTAGGAATAGTCCCTCTTTTGCCCATCCCTGGTAAAATCAATATTTTGCCTTTGGAGGGCATTTTGGGAGCATCTTTTTAAAATGTTGTTTGCCTGTGCACTAGAGATGTTCAGGCTTCAGTTCACACTAGAAATTAAACCTTTGATTGAGGGTGTTTGTCTAGGCTCAAGTGTACGTGTTCTACACTATAGTAGCATACATGTATGAAACTGCACAAACACAGGACACAATAGGCTAGTGCTCCCTGCTCAACCCCCCTCAGATAACTGCCTAAGCAAACAATTAACGTTGCTGCATGTGTACAGATTGCCCATAATAAGTACAACAAGATCGATCCATTGTGAGATTAAAATCTTGGGTTTTTACTAAAGTAAAACTGTTATGATCAATTCAGTGAGTCATCTTGTTGGAAAACCAGTTCAGTCAAACTATTGTAGAATAAGTGAGCAACAGCAGAGAACAACAATTCAGCAATTTTTAACCAAGTGGATATTTACATATGTGTGTGCGCATTTGGGCAGTGATTCCTGGTGTGCGAATATGGGTGTTAGAAGCACATTAGAATGCCCCTTCTGTAATCAGTAAAATTTTGGAGGGTATGATGGACTCCACCCTCTGTGCCCAGTATCTTATCTCAGTCTGTCAGGTGGACCATAATGAGACCTTAAGGGAGGGGCCATAGCTCAGTGGTAGAGCACCTGCTTTGCATGCAGAAGGTCCCAGGTTCAATCCCCAGCATCTCCAGGTAGGGCTGGGAAAGAATCCTGCCTGAAACCTTGAAGAGCCACTGACAATCAGTGTTAATAATACTAGGCTAGATGGACCAAGAGTCTGAATCAGTATAAGGCAGCTTCCTGTGTTCCAGGACAAATCTTAAACTCTATGTGGACATTAGATGGGCTGAATCAGTACATACGAAGCCCCCCCACACACACACACACACAAAACATATATGGAGACAGATTAAAATATTTGAGAACTGCTGTTACAAAGGAAAGAAGGATGCCAGGAACCTCTTAAGGCATAACAAAGCAATGAAATGTAGCTGCAGCCAGTTACAATTTCATTCGCAACATAAAAAACCAGAAGGCCTATCTAGTCCAGCATCCTGTCTCCCACAGTGGCCAACCAGATTCCAGTGGGAAGCCCACAAGTTGTTCCCCAGCAACTGGGTATTCACAGGCATACGGATACTGGAGACAGCATTTGGTCTAGTATCCACTGATTAGGCTTATAATCCACAAATTTGTCCAATCCACTTTTGAATGTCATCTAAGCTAGTGGTTATCTTTACATCTTAGAATTAAATTTGACATTGCTGCCATCAACTGGAAAGTCTCAAGGTTCTTGTGCAGACAAGATAAAGAAGTCAAGAATAAAGATTTCCAGAAAGAAGTACAATTTGACATGGCTATGTTTGGGATTGCTGTATTTTGGTGAAGCTCCATTTCCTTCATTCAAGTTTCTGGAGCATTACACCACCATGGTTGCCCTTATCCATGTGGGTGGAAAAAAACTAAGACTGTGCTTTCTGACTATCATCATCCTGGAAAATCATCATCAATCTGGTAATTCTTCCCATCAAGTGATTCTCCCCTAACTCATCTGTGAAGCACTACTTTTCAAACATTGTGCCCAGCTCTAGTATTCGATGAAAATGCTTCCTTTTAAGGAAGAGATGAATACATTCTTCCCTCTTCCTTAAGTTCCTGGCACATTAGAAACAAGCCCTCTTCTATTTAAAACACATTTTCAATATTGTCAGTGGGTGAGGAGGGAGGGAGCCATGCTAGACCGAGATTCTACAAATTTTATTCTAAATGCTTTAATACTCTCTCCTTCCAAATTCACAGCTGGTACCGTTTGATCTTTTCTCCACCACAGGGAGTTGGCATGTTAGATTGTGCGTATGCAATCTCAGTAAAGCAAAACAAATTCTCTTGCAGCCAGTTTATCTGCCTAGTTCAGCCTTCTCCAACCTGGTGCCCTCCAAATGTGTTGGACTACAACTCCCATCATCCCTGACTATTAGGCATGCAGGCTTGGGTTTGAAGTCCAGCACACCTGGAGAGCACAAGGTTGGGCAGAGATGGACAACATGTGGCCCTCCAGATGTTTTGGCTACAACTCCCATCAGCCCTAGCCAGCCTAGCCAATGGTGAGGGATGATGGGAGTTGTAGACCAAAACCTCTGTAGAGCCACAAGCTGCCCACCTGTGAGGTTGGACAAGGCTGGCCTAGTTTCTCTTTGTCCCAAAATAAATCTCTCTCTCTTTCTCAAGGTATGTCAACTATTGCAGTTGTTTTGCCTCATTAAAAAGCATCTCCCTCTCTTTTCATTACTTGATCTTAAAAAAAAAAATCTAAATACAAAATTGCTTCCATTGCTTCTTGTGAGCAGCCAGCCTAAAGCGGATTGGCCTGTTTTCACTTGGGGAATAAAAGCCAGTTCTAAAAGAGCTATTTAACTGTGACCAGAGAGTTTCAGTAGTCCTAACAGAACAAAAGAAGACTTCTAATCATGCAGCCACTTCTCAGTACATTCGCTTGTTCACGGGACCCAGCTTTTGTATAATTAGCAGCCTCCTTTTTAAGCTGCAGAATGACCTAATGCATCAATACTTTATGGATGTTATAAAAAAGCATTCATTTGCATTCAGCTATTACAAATGCTATTTTGCAGAGCCATTTAAAAAAAGAAAGATTCCCCTCTAGAATTTATGTTACAAATGAGTAGGCTAAAAATATCTCGAGTTCTCATGTGTCTCTGAGCAACATTAATAGGAAGTAAAATTCATTCCTTCTGCTTTCACTCTCTAGCATGGCATCTCTAGACAGATCACTTAATTTAAATCTAAAGCGCAGCTAATCATTTGCTTCAGAGACACAGAAGCGTTTGTCAAAACAAAGGGAAAGAACAGACGATGAAAGGTAAAATGATATCGCAAATCTACAACAAAGGTATTGTTCAAAAGCAGACTGTAAATAGGGTTTAAATGGCGGACACAGCTTGGCTCTGTTTATTTATGTAGATGCAACACAGGATGTAATTATTATTGCTTGAAACTGGCCAACATGCGTTTCATCTTCACTCAAATAGATTTGGCAAGACCACAGTGAATTCCCCTTCATTCTGTTTAGCGCTAATACATACATATTAGCATTTACAAAATGGTAACTTACCGTGGTATGCATGTAACTACTTGGCAAGCTGGTTGTCTTACCAATATGTGAAGAGGATCTTATACTTCTGCAACTGACAAGCAATCTGGATGCGGGGTAAGACTCTTCTCCCCACTTGATAGGACTATACCAGCTTGCGAGTGAGAACTTGCACACCAGGGTAGGTTACCACTTGGCAAATGGCCACATTCACCCTCTGACACTGACATTTCGAAGCACGGCCAGTCAATGGCCAAGTCCATGTGAAAGACACAAACCAACACAAAGAGAATCTCAAACAGATCTACATAGGAATGGCAAGAACATAATTCACGTACACCTGTTCTTAACCAACATCAGCCTGTGTCTTCACCTGATGTCAATCAGCAGACCTAGACACATTCCTCTACAGTTGGCCCAATCTGAATGTCGGGATCTTTCTTCCAGTAAGAACTTGTACGGAATTCTGCTGGATCCTGTACCACTGCATGCTATGAAATATGAAAATGACTGTGATAGGCTAATTTAAGGTTTGAACAAACTGGTGTTTGAGTAGGACATGTGTTTTGGTTTATACTTCACCTATAAACATTCTATTATTTTTTTTTTTTTAAAGGGGGGTAAAAGGCAAATCCTCCAACTGGCATCCTTTATTTATTTACATCCCAGCCTTCTAGGGTTTGTGCACCACTCAACCATTAAAACCAGCTATAAAAGACAGCAAAATTTCATAAAATAACAAAACAATAAAACAGACTTGGGTTTAGCAGATAAACCAAAGAGTATTAAAGCCATAGAAAAGGCCCTCTCTCTTGTGTGACCATCGACCAAGCCTCTACCATAGTAAGAATATGGAGCAGGGCCTCCCCACAAGACTGTGGGAACTTCCAGGTCAATTTGCATGTATTCCTTGCTTTGGATTATGTATTCTACTTCTCCTGGTTATGGGAAAGGACAAACAATTTTGCCAGGCCTGCCTACCATCACTGGGAATCCGTCTCACTCTCAAGTGCCCACTAGCCATTGCCCTCAACTTTCCAAGCTGAGTGCAGCTCTAAGAGCTGAGAAACCTTCCTTTAAAAAGAAAAAAAAATCAAACCAAGATACAGATGATGCAGAATGCTGTATCTAAGGATGTATGGATTCTCTAAAATCTGTTCTGTCTGTGTTTTGCGGACTGTCAGGTGGATTTTTTTGTTTTCGAATTTGCATGAATTCTCATTGGTGCGAATTTGCATGTGTGGAAATGCACAAATTTCCCAAAATGCACATCTTCACGCTTCAGCCTATGGGGAAAATGCACATTTTGGCCATTTTTAAAATGTTGTGTATTTTTCTATGACAAAATTTCTGCAAAATTTGGGAAAGTTAGAAAATTGTTTTGTAAGTCCGTGGAATCCACCCGACAGTGGAAAAGCCATTCCGCTGCAATATCCGTGGGTTAGGTTCATGAAAATTCAAACTCATTAAGTGCTATTGCAGATTTATTCGACATCCCTAGCTGTACCCAATCCTAATTCTCTGTTGTACTTCTACAGTACAGCTGCAGCATCCATACCATAATGGGCCTTGCATGCTTTACCATTTGCCTACCCAACAGTATGTCATTGCTTCATGTCATTATGTATTTTGTAGAGAACCGTTGCTGAACTGCCCCAAACCAGGAGAAACTATCACATTGACACCCCACTAGTTACACTTCCAAAGTTAGATTTCCTGACTTGGATTTGGCCTGCTAGGTCGAAGTCTGAGAACCTCTGACCTACAGCCTTAAGCCAATGAACAGTTTACCCAGACGTCTGTGAAATCCATTGATTGTACATATGCGACTATAAAGTCGTGCATGTCCTCTCAAGCCCCGAGACATTATTCATCCCTGCAACAGTTCTTGCCACAAGACTCTACAGACATTTTAGGAACAGGCTGGGAACAACCAAACCCTTCTCGTTGTATATGGAACCATTTAAAACCACCTGTTCCAATATCCTTGAATTGTAATCTGTTGGGGGTAGAAGACGCAATTGCTGTGGTGGGATTTATTGCCATCTAACAGCATGATCCATTTACTTGGAAGTTCCACTGATTTCAATGGTAATTGCACATAAGTAAATATGCACAGAATTACAGCGTAAGGGTTATTTTTATAGCTTACTGCTTATCATGGTCATTTCCTTCTAGAAAAGACACATGCCCAAGATTATCTGAAATAAAGGAGATCACTAATGGACAATCCTGAGTGTGGTTTAAATCTCTGAGCTCAAGGAGAACAAGCAGACTTTGTGCCTCAGTACACTTATTATGCAAGTCTAAAATGAAAACAGAAAAAGAGGTATTAACAGAATTGGTTGCTCAGCAATTCTCAGCACCCTTGGGACTGTTTATGGATGACTGCATACCATTCCAATTCAGAAAGTAATTTCAATAAAACAATTTTATTTTTTATTATTTTATCATCACTTGATGGGGATGATTCATGCAAATTTGAGTGTAACAATGGCTGCATTCACAGGTTACAATAAGCCAGGATACTGGTGAATCCTGGCTTACCATGAATGAGTTGCATGCCCATTCACTCCTGCTTGGTTCTTCCTACTAGCGTGAGTGGCTCAACAAAGCAGAAATGGTTTGTTCAGCATGTTATCCAAACCTGGGATCCTGGTTTGTTGCTCCCAAACAAGCCAGGATTCATAAGCAAAAATCAAACCCTGGTTTATAATCCTGGCCTGTAAAAGGAGTGAAAAGCCAGGATCCAAGTTTCCGACAACAAGCTAAACAAACCATTTTTTAATTTGTTTAGCTGCTCACACTAGCAGGAGAAGCTAAGCAAGAGCAAATGGGCTGTGTGAATGGTGGCCCAGAATCCTGGCTTACCATTTCAAGTGAATGCTACCACTTATGGAATATTGCTGAAACATACAACTCAGGAGAGTGACATAGTGCAGTTTTTCCTGTACTGCACTATTCTGATTGCCAACTAGCAAGGTGTAATGTTTGAATACTCCCCATTGTTGTTGTTGTTGTTTTTAAAAGGAACAAATGCTCCCTGCAGGTAGAAAACTAGCATGTCATGGAAAAAGTTTCTAGTCTAGCATTCTCCCTACAATAATATTTTTTCTACCTCAGATTTTTTTATACAATGGAAAATTTAAACATACTGTCACCCCACTTGCAGCCTAAAATGGTACAGCCCAGCAAGAGCTGCACCACCTGATTTTTCAGTGTGGCATAACATTTAGCCATGCCACGGCAGGAAGTTCCAAGAATGATGTGGTAACAAGTCAGCCTGTGTTAAAAACCAGGCCTTGGGCATTCAGAAAAGCCATCACGTGGTGGCCTCATTATGTATCAAAACTGACTTAACATTTGTGTAGTATGAATTATACCTGAAATTATCTAAACCAAGAAAGTGAAGATGTAATTTTTGTAAAGCTTTCTAGAATAAGATATGTGCACTGAAAAGAAAAGATAGCTAAAAAATGCAGAGGTATTCCCATAGTTCAGCCTTCCCCAACATGGTGCCCTCCAGATGTTTTAGACTACAACTCCCACCATCCCTGGTAATTGGCCATGCTGGCTGGGGCTGATGGGGGTTATAGTTCAAAACATATGGAGGACACCATATTGGGGAAGACTGTCACAGCTGTTAGTGCAACAAAATTAAGGCAGCAATCCTCTACACACTTACTTCACAGTAAGTCCTACTGAACTTATCAAAACTCATGTCTGAATAGATACATATAGGATTGCACTGTCAGTGACTTTAGATTGTATTGTTTTGAATGACTGGAAGTTTCACAGTCATAAAACAGTTGTGTTGCCTGGCATTTTACAAATCTATAATATTATTTAATCTTTCTATATAATGACCATCAGTGTCCCACAAAAGGAACCATACTTTTCCAGCTCTGTCTCATCAGTCCCTCCAGTTTTCCTAGATGCTCCTTTTTCTATTGAGGGGTGGGGGATATCAGTGTTTGGGAGTCTGTAATCAAGTGTACCTTCCATTTATATCAATGTGGTTTGTGAAAAAGAAACACGTTAAAGATCAAATTACCAAAAGAAAATGTTCCCATTCTGATGCAACAGCCTTAATGTTGGAATATAATCAGAAGAAAATGAAAGAGCCCTTAGTGACAGTGATGATTAATTACTAAGGTCACAAACTGACCTTGCTTTCTTCAAGCAATCTAATTAGGTACCCCTTTCTTTCCAAAGAGTCAACCCACCATAACATGGTGGTATAATGAACTGGAGAAAATAAACTTTATTGGAATTATTGGCATTTACTAATAAGACAGTGATTTTTAGCTTTTTTCTTTATGAAGGCTTGGAAGTAATGAAGTGATTTTTCATACCTTTACATACTCCATAGTTGGATCCATAGTATTCTGATCTCTGCAAAAGAGATTGAGAACAAAATCAATATGTTATTTTTCCTCCTTTTTGGACCTAGTGGCGATGCATCACTACTGCAAAGCTGAGAAAACAACACAAAAAGCCACAATAGACGCATAGGAACTGGAGAGTCTCTGTTAATTTCCATTTATCTGCCATTTCTATAACTAACATATGCTGCACATGGACACGTTTGAAGTATCACATTCATTTTAAGACAGAGAATGGCACATATTCAGTCTGGATGATCAAAATGCCCACATGTATTGAAAATAAACTGACAACGTGACTGAAGCCCTTTCCATGGATTTATGAACCCCAAATATGAAACTGTGGGTCAGCCCTACACCAGGTGAAGACCGTTTTATTCTCCCAGACATTTCAGTTTTTCAGTTTGCTTTATATCTGGTTTTATATTTTAAATGTTTGCGCGGCTGCTAGCTCCTGTTTCATTATTATTTTTATATTATAGTTTATAATACTGTACTGTATCATCTGTACTTTATTGTCTTGTAGTTTGTTTTCAATTTTTGTGAACCGCCCAGAGAGCTTCGGCTATTGAGCGGTATAAAAATATAATATAATATAAATAAATAAATAAACCATACCATTTGATAATCGTAATTAGTTTTATATTTGTTTTCCACTGACCTTGTAGGCTTTTATAGAAAATAAGAGGTGCTGTCAGCTCCATTCAAGTAAATCAGTGGTGGAGAACCTCAGGCCTGGGGGACAAATCCGGCCCTCCAGTGTTCCCCTGATCGCCCCACCCCCTTCCCCCTGGCCCCACCCCTAGCATGTTCCCTAGCCTTGACCAGTCTTCTGGCTGCAAAGAGGACTCTGAGGCAGAGGAGACTCCCTCCATTAATCCAGTCCCCACTAGGCCAGGGCCTCCCAGACCAGAGGATGTGCCTCTTCCTGACTCCTCTGGTGCAGAAGACACTCCCCATTACAGCCTTTACCACCCCCACCCCGTAGGAGCCAGTGGCTACAAATCAGGCAGTAGCCCTTTAAGAAACAAACTACTTCTCTGAGGGGATGGAGTTAACTGCAGGTCTTGAGCTGCTGGCCTTTATAAGGCTTCAGAAAGCCTTCGACTGTTGCTGTGTCAACAGTTCTCCTTGCTTGAATCTCAGCTAACTGGGAGCTAGCCAAGGTCTTGGAAGACCCTGCCTGGTCCAACTTGCCCAGCTATTCAGCACCCTTATACTGGCCTGGCCTGGCTTGGCCCTGACTTGCCAGGTCCTTGCCTGTATGTACCTTGCTGGTTTTAGCCCTCTGGGTGCCTTGACCCAGGTTGAACAGGACAACCCCCTTTCCCCTAACCACCAATCATTTATTTCCCAGCTTATGCATATCTTTCCCTCATTCCTAAAGGTTGAATGCCTCCCCTAAGACTTAGTTACTGGTAGTTAAGAGCTTCAAGTTACAATATACTGGCATTTTTTGTATTTTGGCTCCACCCATTTTGCCTTTGGCTCTACCCCATTTGCATTCAGCCCTGCCCACTGCTGGAATGCGGGCCCCAAGAACTTCTCTAAAATGGAATTTGGCCCTTGGGTTGAAAGAAATTCCCCACTCATGAAGTAAACAAAGAGCTTCACCAAAAGTTCCAATAACATATGGATTGCACCAATGGCTGTCATACTTCTTCAGAACCGTAAGAGCCGGAAATTGATACACACAAGACTACCGTTTTACTGTGTTTTCTACCACACATTGTGCTACAGATCTGTACCTGATGAGCTATAACACTTGGCAGAAGTGGGGGGTACAGATAACCAAGCTACCTCAGGAGTAAACTGTTCATCTGCATAAGCGAGAGATGACCAAACTACCCTGGGGCAAGTTTTCTCCTCACCTCACCCCGAGGTAGCTGTATCATCCTGCCAAGCAGTAATGAGACTATTAGCACACGTCCTTCATTGTTGCTTTCAAGCAAGCCATGGGTTCAAACTCTAGGTTATTCGTACTCAAACAACCCAGAGTTCCAGGTTCAGATGTCACACTAAACAATTCAGGGACTTCGCGATAAACAATTCAGGGACCTGAGTTGTTGACAAAGTGCAAATGGGTCATTCTAATCCTCTTGCTGGCTATTCCTGCATCCTGAACACATTTATTTTAAATCCCTTATGATATATATATATATATATATTATACACACACACACCACAATATTTCCTATATCCATAGCAAATTTGTGAACACTGACTACAGAACGATGGTGCATTATTAACTTTACAAGAAGACAGCTAGCTTCACTAGTGAAAAAACCACACATCTTTTTCCCCTTTGGAGTTGAAGAAGAGTCTAATTATTATATGGAAAGTGGGAACTATCTTTCATTTTCTAAGTGGTAATTTAACCTAGAATACTGAATTCAATATTAATGTGCCTCTTGAAAGATCTACTGTGAACTTAAGTAAATTGCATGTGTATATATAGGGGGGCAGGGAGATGCAATTACTTGGTTTAGAAAAAAAGATTAAATCTGCAGAAGCCTTGTTTAAAAGAACAGAGGGGCAGCTATGCTATTTTATATAGAGATTCAAATTGTTCCCCAGGCACAGAGTTTGCCCTTCTACCAAATGCCTATTAATAAAGAGTCACTAGGCAGTTTCAGCATCCTTTGGAAAGGAACCGAACAACTATACCTTGTAAATCAGCTTTATGGCTGTGTAGTATTAAGCAGATATTACACATTTATCTTCTTCTGTAATACGAATGAAGAGGACCGGCTGTGAAAGAGTTGGTTTGTCTAAGGCTGTAATCCTCTATGCCACACATGGGAAATGTGTAGTCCTCCGAATATTGTTGGACTACAACTCCCATCATCCCTCACTATTGGCTATATTGGATAGGGCTGATGGAAGTTGCAGTCTTAACATCTGGAGGGCCACACATTCCCCATCCCTGCTCTACACACTTATTCCCATGTAAGTCCCATTGAAATCAGAGAATCTTACTTCAGGGTAAACACGTTTAAGATTGTGCTGAATGACAAGCTAATCTCCTACAGGCATCTTCACAGAAGACACTTGTTAAGTTGGTCTTGTGCTTGTAACTAGATATCCAACTTAAAAATACGTTATTTTCTCTGGACCCCGTCTGATAAGGAATTCTCTGCTTCCAGCCTCCCCAAATTGTTTGAAAACAGATTCTTTTAGGATGCAATCCTATGCATGTTTAAACAGACATAAGTTCTACAACTCCCAGCTTTCCTCCGCCAGCATGGCTGGCTGAGGGATGTTGGGAGTTGTAGGACTTTTGTCTGTCTATACATGCATAGGATTGCACCCTTAAACTCTACAAATTCCATAATGAGATGAACATGAGATAAATTCTCATGTTCACCTGATGTGTCACAATCACATAAATTATGCTTGGATCATGCACAGCTTCCATCCTGGCTAGGATACAAGACAAGGGAAGTGGAAGGGTGTCACACTGGTGCTAAAAGAGAGTGCTCAGCATTACATCTGCACTGAACAAACCATGACTAAAATAGCACCTTGCCACAAAATCACAAGCAGCATCTTCTGCTATCTCTAGAGCAGAGCTGGGAATAAGGTAAATCTGGATCTACTAGTAGATCTCTGGGTGATCTGCAGCAGATTGGCAAGAATTTCTGACTCCCAATTGTTTAACAATAGCAGCTACAAAGTAACTTAGCAACAAAAAGACCTCCTCCCCCATTACACTGAAATAAGTGGATTTTTGTTTGAATGGACTGTGAACTGAACAGTTCTGGTACTCAAAACAAATTCATGGGCCCAGAATTTGAATTCTAAGCACATGTCATGTGCACCAGCCTCTAGTTTGCAGATCTTGGGGTTCTACTAAAAACAATGAAGTAGATTCCACAAGCTTGAAGTCTGCCGACACCTGCTCTGGGGACAGGGCTCAACTTGGCAAGCTACAACTTTGGAATCTTAACCAGCAAGATTAAGGCTAACGATGGTTAAGCATTATAAGCATCTCTACACCAGTCTAAAATCCCGCATTTAAAATGGGGCTTTTTGCTTCCATTTTAAATGCATGATCACAACTGACTCCCTTTTCACACGCTTCCTTTTCCCCCTCCCCTTTCCCCCTCCTTCTCCCCCTTATCTGAGTCTTCCATACATTTCACTGGTCTAGCTCCTCTTCTTGTGGCTTTCCTTTTTCACGGAGGGAACTGAAGTGGAACACAAGCGGAGTAATTTGAAACCTCATTATTTCTGATCTATTTAAAAAAGGAATAAAGGTCATTTAGTGCAGGAGATGCTCCGGAGGTTCATGACATCGTCTAAAGGGCCCGCAAACTTCCATGAGTGAGCAATCTCAAAAGCAGGATAAAAGCTACATGTGAAGAAGCCCTATGTCTCTACAAGAGCAGACCAAAGTGGAAAGAGAGAGACAAAGGGACAGATAATGGGCTCCATGTTGCAGAGTGAGGCTGAAACTGGATTCAGGGTCTGGAAAGTTTAAGACCATTGGCCTAAACTGGGGTAGTCAACTTGTGACCCTCCAGTTGTTGTTGGACTGTAACTGCCATCAGCCCTAGCCAGCATAGCCAATGGTAAGGGAAGGTGGGTGTTGCAGTCAAACAACATCTAGAGGGACAGAAGTAAAAAAACCCGGCATCATGAGTTTTTTGCTCATAGTTATGTAACTCATGCTATACCATGGATATTCTCTACTATTGTAGAGAATGAATACACAACCAAGCCCTACAGCATTTGTTTGCAATTACAGCATATCAGAGTTAACAATACTATAGAGTTAACGCAAAAGTAACGTATGCATAAATACTATTGGTATTATGGGATTCACTCTTCTATAGCAGAAGAACCTTATCTCGTATTAAGGGCTTTTCTACACAAGGCATTTACCGTATGCTTGTCATTCCCTACTCACAGGTGTTTACAGGTTCTTTAGATGTCTTCATGACCCTCTAGTTTCACTTCTGTGTCTAATGAGCACTTTTCGTGAGTTTTTTTAGAGCAACGAAAATGTGGCATTTAATTGTGAAAGAGAAAGGAAGTGTGATTCCTCTTGTGTATTTGCACTATTCTGCTATGCCACAGTGCCACCTCGAGGTTATGTAGTGGAAAAGCAGGAAAGAAAATGCTCTTCGTGTAGTGCTTGGATCTCAGTTCTGCAACAAAACCGAAAATACATACAGCGGATTAACAGCTCCATGTAGAAAAGCTCAAAGTCACCAGCTAATGCTTTGCTCCACATGGGAAGTGAAATCTGCATTCGTAGAGTGCAGGGCCTTCTTGGCTGTTGCATGCAATCCACACAAAAACTTTCCAAAGGATGCATACTACGCCCCAACACAGGTCAGCTCTTTAAAATTGGGGTTTTATTTATTTTCTACATTTTATACACAAAAATCACAAATTTCAATGGCAAACTCAGGTGGTGAGTGCCCACAAGAATGCAGCCAAAACAGGGCCACTGAGAAACAAGAGGGAGGTCTCAGCATGCTTGAGGAAACCTCAGGATTTGCAGAAGTACAAATAAAAATGTATTTAAAAAAAAAATATCTTAGGGAGGGGGGAAAAACCAAAACAGGCCAATGATGACTGAGCACACTCAGTAGCCACAAAAGTAGAGTAATATTTGCAAAAGAAAAAATAGAATGGGGATGTAAGAAAAGGATGGAATGCCCTGCTTGGAGAGAATGGCTGCCTGGAACCCTGGAACAAGAGCATTCCTTTTAGGAGGAAGGATATACACTGCAACATTTTGTTGCAGGACGGTCTTGTATCTTTTTAATTCTCAAGAGCATATCAGGCATTCACTTCTCCCTCTACAGATTTCTGGCTACAAGCATGGTTCTGTAGGTGAAAATGTCCCAAACTATACCTCTCAAGATTATCAGCAACAAGCCCCCCAAGTTATTCCTCTGCAAGCAATACACACACAAACACAACCAATAAAGACAAGCCACCAACATTAGTCTCTTACCACCAGTTCTAATTAGTCATATTTATGGGGCCACCAGCAATAAACCAACAGGATTACAATGATGCTCAAACACAGCTGCACATGAGACCTTTAGCATCAATTGCAGCTGAAAGCTTGTTTCACTACCTTAATAAGCTGTCTTTCATCTGGCATTATAAAGTCCCTAGTTAAAAGATGTTTAACTTTCTGCAGAACCCACGTTTACCGCCTCTTTGGTTTGTTTTGCTGTTTGCTTACAGGATGTGTGCTCTTAGACTGAGGGATGCTTTTGACTTGCACATGATGGAAGTTTGACTAAATCAGGGGTTTGCAAGTGGTGAGTTTGCACTCTATGTTTGGCTTCCCAGCAATCAGATAAACCTTATTTCCATGTCAACAAAGGAGCATTTGATGTAGAGAGCAGCTCATTAGCATTGGAAAGGAAAAGCTGTTTCATTCTGTAGAAGATAAGAGAACAATTATAACAAAAAGCAGCTTCCCATTTAAAGAATAGCATTAACTTATGAATTTATTCAGGTGACATCATAGACCCTCAGAAACACACAGGAGGCAAAAAGAAGCCAACAGCAAATGCTGCTCGCCTTCAGTGTGCTAATCTTCCAGAGGCATTGACTTTTTCTCCATTTTAGCACATTGCACACACATCCTGGCTGAGTTTCCAAACTCTGCTGTTACTTTTAAGAAGGGTCTATGGTTCAAGAGGCAGCAACACAGTTACTGTTGGCTTAGTGGTGTATGCTGGGACAGGGTGATGATTGTTTACTTGGACTCCCAAAAGACCTTTGACAAAGTCCCTCTCCAAAGACTCCTGAGAAAACTTAGCAGTAACAGAGTAAGAGGAAAGGTCCTCTTATGGATCAGTAACTGGTTAAAGTACAGAAAGCAAAGAGTAGGAATAAATGACAAATTCTCCCAATGGAGGGATATAAACAGTGGGATCCCACAGGAATCTGTATTGGGACCAATGCTTTTCAATTTATCCATAATTGATCTGGAATTAGAAGTGAGCAGTGAGGTGGCCAAGTTTGCTGATGGCACCAAATTATTTAGGGTGGTCGAAACAAAAGGGATTGCGAGGAGCTCTCAAAGGATCTCTCCAAACTGGGAGAATGGGCATCAAAATGGCAAATGCGGTTCAATGTAAGCAAGTGTAAAGTGATGCACGCTGGGGCAAAAAAATCCCAACTTCAAGTATAACTTGATGGGATCTGAGCTTGCGGTGACCGAACAAGAAAGAGATCTTGGGGTTGTGGTGGAAAGCTTGATAAAAATGTTGACCCAGTGTGCGCCTGCTGTGAAAAAGACAAATCCCATGTTAGGCATAATTAGGAAAAGAATTTAAAATAAACTGCCGAAATCATACTCCTCTTATACAAAGCTATGGGAATACTGTGTACAGTTCTGGTCACCACACCTAAAAAAGGATATTGTAGCGTTGGGAAAGTGAAGAAAAGGGCAACTAAAATGATCAAGGGGCTGGAGCACCTCCCTACAAGGAAAGGTTACAATATCTAAGATTGCTTAGCTTAGAAAAAAGGGGAGACACAATAGAGGTGTACAAAATTATACACTGTGTGGACAGAATGGATAGGGAGAGTTTTTTCTCCCTCTCTCATAATACTAGAACCCGGGGTCATCCCATGAAGCTGATTGGCGGGAGATTCAGGATAGATAAAAGGAAGGACTTCTTCACACACTGCATAGTTAAGCTATGGAATTCACTTCCACAAGATGTAGTGAGCGAGCTCCTCTCCCACGGATTGCTGTTCCTCCTCAGATTAGGGATGGCGGAGAATTTCTCCCCGAAACTTCAGGGGGCCAAGCGCCAACGTGTTCGGCCCCCCGAAGAAGTTTCGGGGAGAAATTCTCCGCGCCCCCCCACCCCCCCTGGGACGGGACTTACCTTTCCCGAATGTCCCTCCCGGCGGCGGGTCCCGGTGGTGGTTCGGCAGGTCTTCGTCAGGGGCGGGGGCGGCAGCCAGTCTTTCGACCGGCTGCTGCCGCCGCCATTCCAATAAAAGTAAAAAAACAAACAAAACGCCCCCGTGATAGGCTACGTGATGATTAACGTAGCCTATCACGGCTAGATTTGCAAAGTCAGCCGTGACAGGCTACGTAAATCGTCACGTAGCCTATCACGGGTGACTTAAAAAAAAAAAAAAAAGCGCGTACGGCTAATGGCGGCCCCCATAGGGAGCCGCCATTCACGTTCCTTATTTGGTTGCTGTAGTCTACATAAAGATTACGTAGACTACGGCGAAAATAAGGGCAACGCTATTTGCATTGCCCTTATTTTCGCCGTAGTCTACGTAAAGATTTATGTAGACTACAGCGACCAAATAAGGAACGCGAATGGTGGCTCCCTATGGGGGCCGCCATTTGCGTACGCGCTTTTTAAATTTTTTTTAAGTCACCCGTGATAGGCTACGTGACGATTTACATAGCCTATCACGGCTGACTTTGCAGATCTAGCCGTGATAGGCTACGTTAATCATCACATAGCCTATCACAGGGGCGTTTTTTAAAAAAAACTTTTTATTTTGCGGCCGGGCGAGGCGAGGCGCCTCCTCCCCGGCCTGAATTTCGGCCGGGCGAGGCGGGAAGCCTCCCCCCCGGCCTGAATTTCGGTCGGGCGAGGCGGAAAGCCTCCCCCCCCGGCCTGAACTTCGGGGGGAGAGCAGCGAAGCGCCTCCCCCCCACCGCGAACAAGCTGCGAGACCAGGTAAGTGGCTTTCGTGCACTCCTACTCAGAATCAGAACTGCTCTGGGGCTCTATTGGCTCAGTTTCCACTCTGACAGGTTACTCGTCCTGATGGCTATATGCTACCTCCAGAATCAGAGGCAGTATGCCTATGTACACCAGTTGCGGGGGAACATGGGTAGAAGGGTGCTATTGCACTCATGTCCTGCTTGTGGGTTTCCTCTGGGTAGCTGGTGGCCACTGTGTGAACAGAATGCTGGACTAGATGGACCCTTGGTCTGATTCAGCAGGGCTCTTCTTACATTCTTATGTTCTTAGAGTACAGTTGTTCTGTTGGACCCACAGAATCAGGCTCTCAGAAATCACGTCGGTTCCATAAACAGAAGACCACAGAGCAAGTGGTCTTTATGAGGACAACTATATAGTGGAAGCACGTTACATAGCAGTCATCTTCAGGTATATGGGGGACAACTATATAGTGCAGTGGTGGACAACTTGGTGGTCTTCCAGGCTTTTTGGCCCACAAATCCCATCAGCCCTAACCAGCATAGTCAGGACTGGGGAATGATGGGAGTTGTAGGCCAAAACATCAGGAAGACCACAAGTTGCCCAACCCTGATAGAGTAGAGGCAATAAGGTGTCTCCACAACAACGGAAGGAGAAGGAAGGAGTGGCTTACCAGCATTTTTCAAGGAGCCGGTTTTGGTCCAGGCAGGGTTCCACAAGCAAATGCATCACACCATTCTAAGTCGCTTGACAGAACATACTTCCACAGGGGTGGGGGTGGAGTGAATGTCATCTGACTTGCAGGGGCTTCTCAACTAATAAGAGAGGCTTCCCCCCCTTCCTCCTCATTAATCACAAGCCTCGCTGAGCACAATGGGAGTTACTTTTGAGTAGACACTAATTAGAAAGACATGCAGGGGAAACACAGATGGGGAACCAGCCCCTTTCTAATCTGATGCTGCCAGGAACGAAGATGTGAATTAGTTACTTCCGATGTGCGCATTTGGGGGACAAGCCTCACTGACCAGAAGGGGAGTTATGTCTCAGTAGACACTACTTGGTTTGTGCTGGGAAATACAGGGACAGGAGACAGGAAACACCCCTTGACCAGGGTCATGGTGAAAGGCAGACCAGAGGAGCAGGGCTAGGATACCCGAGGTCAATGCAGGGGTTGGAGCACATAACAACTATACCACAGAGAACCTGACTTAAGGAAAAGAATCAGACTTTAAGTAGTCTCAGGAAATCTATTTTTTCCCCGATAAGCTCCGGGGCGGCTGCTGGCTGGTCATGACGTCATGTAGCCCTAACGGCCTGCAAACGCAGCCATCTCGGAGTAAATCGCTGGTGGAGACACTCCCCAAGCTACACAGAACACATCTTCAGCTGCATACATTCACAGTTATTGTTTTTTTAAAAAAAAAAATGTTAAAAAATACATGTTTAAATTAAACTACTTGAGCTGAAGGCTGTCAGAATCTGATTCCTTTGGATAAATTTGATTCCTCTGGACAAAGCGAGGCAATCTGTAATCTAATCAAAACCTTTAGGCTAAGGACTCAGTCAGATTAACAGCCGCCTATACCTTTTTTTCCTACAAGAAGAGCGTTTTCCAGCATTTTAGACATTAACTGATCCAACAAACTAGTAGCATCTTGCTTGCAAAATGGATAACACAACTCTTTGTAAAGCTCAATGCAAAAATAGCTAAATTCTGTCAAGGCAAGATAATTTTCTAATGCAAAACAATTTTATGAACCAAATTAATTTAGAAAAGTCTAGTGTTAGGGCAATCGTATTTTTAATATAATTTTAAAAATAGCTAAATGGGACAGGCATAAGAACTTCTTTTATAGATTAACACTCCTATGCATGTCTATTCAGAAGTCCCATTGAGTTCAGTGGCACTTACCGGTGTGTAGGACTGCAGTCTGCATTTAGTTCGTTAAGATTTCCTACAAGCTAATGGCCTACAGCAGGGGAAGACAGCCTGTGCTCTCCAGATGTTTTGGACTACAATTTCCATCATCCCTGACCACTGGCCATGCTGGCTGGGGCTTTTGTAGTTCAAAGCAGCTGGAGAACTCCAGGCTTCCTACCCCTGACCTAGGGGTTTCCATCAATCCTAGTCCACACTAACAACTTAAGGGCCCAACTGAGCCAAAATTAAGCACTTTGAAATCCATGGGACTTCAAAGTGCTTAAACTGTCCCACTGGTTTCGGTGGGACTTCAAAATGGTTAAATTTAGCAGGATCATGCACAAAGGGTTAGATAATATTACATACCCACATGTCTTACCACAAGATTGATCTGAGAAACTCTTTCATTCTTTAAATTTTGCATTTAACAGTTAAATTTATTACAGATGTCTACTTTGCCACAAGAATTCTGTAACACTTCACCATTGCATTTCACACAGGTGATTTAAATAGTCTTCAAATTGAAGTTTACACACACACAAGGATAAAAGCAATTTTCTTTAGGTTTCAATGTGGTCAGTTCTTCTCTCATCTGCCAGGGATTTCACAGCTAGACTCCGAGGAATGATCAGTGCTCATTTCAATGGCACTTGAATGCTTAAATCTCTTTGAGATCAGAATGTATTCTTTGGCACTTCACTATTTGTGGATTAATTAACCGAAACATACACTCTTCAAGTACGTGGCATGTGCTCATTGGAAAATACAGAATCATCCATATGTGCCAGTCATCAGCTCTGGAGGCTTGAAATTCAGTCAGCATGTACATGCCAGGCTTTCTTTATGATTTGATTTGTACCCTGCCTTTCTACCAAAAAACTGGCACAAGGCAGCTGAATAAGCTTCCCCTATTCAGATTTAGGATCAGTAGATCAAAATGTGAAAGCTAAGGTACATAACAATGCTGTGAAGGTGGATCTTTGAAAACATACCTATAAGATCAGTTCTTCCGCAAAGTACAACATCTTCCACTTGCATAATTCCCAGAAAGAGGCAAAGGCATTTGAAATCAAAGACGGTGTTTTAAAAATGGAAGAACCACGAGTGCTTATGGAGACAACTATGTTGCTTCTTCAGTGTTAAAAACACTATTAAGACCAAGTCCAAACCCCTGAGCCCCGCATTCGCGAAGAGCGGAATGCAGAGTAGCTTTTTAAAGGACCACAGTATAGCCTTCCCTACTCGCAGCCTCTGAGGACACTGCAATTCTGCGGGAGCATTACAGCACCAAACTTCCCAAGCCCCCAGCACGTATGTAGCTCTTCTTCTGCTTGTGGTGCAGGAATGCTTGAAGTTAAGGTGCAGAAGGCTCTTGGAGCATCTCTACACCAGGCTAAAATCCCACATTTAAAACAGGGGTTTCTGCTTCCGTTTTAAATGCAGGATCACAAGGGACTCCCCTTTATACATGCTTCCTTCTCCCCCTTATCTGAGTCTTCCACATATTTCTCTGATCTAGCTCCTCTTCTTGCAGCTTTTCCTTTTTCACAGGAGAACTCAGGCGAAACACAAGTAGGGTAATTTGATACTTCATTATCTCCGATCTATTTAAAAATGGAATAGAATCATAGAATCATAGGGTTGGAAGGTGCCTACAAGACCAACCCCCTGCTCGATGCAGGAAGCCTGATTCCCAGGTGGTCTCCCATCCAAGTACTAACCAGGGCTGACCCTACTTAGCTTCCAAGATCAGACGAGATCAGGCACATCCAGCCATCTGAGGTAATTTAGGGAGCAATCCTATGGCTGCTAGTCAGCGGCTAGACGGCCATAGGATATCTGCCAAAACGGAGCATTCCAGGGAGCGTTCCGGGGTGGGCTGGGCAGAAATGCCGGTATGACACAATCTATGTGTCGTCCAGCAGCCTCCTCCCCCACTCCGCCCTCCCGCGGCTAGACAGCTGAAAATGCAGGGCAGGAGAACCGTGGAGGGAATAATGCACTCCATGCTTCTCCTCCCCTGCATTGGATAGGTGGTCGCCTCCGAGTTCGGGGGCGGCCACCTATCTGCATAGGATTGTGCCCTTAGTGCAGGACACGCCCTGGAGGTTCATGACATCATCTAAAGGACCCGCAACCTTTTGTGAGCGAGCAATGATAGAGTCATAGAATGGTAGGGTTGGAAGGGGCCTACAAGACCATCGAGTCCAACCCCCTGCTCAATGCAGGAATCCAAGTCAGGATTCTCAATAGCAGGATAAAAGCTCCATGTGAAGAAGCCCTTGGTGGGATTTACATGGCCTCTCCAAATCTCAGCATAATAGGAAGAGCCACACATGGAACCAATGAGTCAGGAGACTGCGGCTAGTTATGAAGCAGAGGTGTCAAACCATAGGGCCATGGACCAAATCCGGCCTGTGTGGGGACCAAATCCATCCCTCTGGGGTTCCTCAGATGGTGACACACCCTTTCTTCAGATCACCAATCATTTGGTGGTTTTCCAGCTCTTGCTATTCTAAAAGGCAGAAATGCCTCTCCTTAGTTACTGGCACTAAGCGCTTTAAGCTAAAATATACAGGCCCTCCTTGATATTTTTGCCCCTGCATTTTTTGCCTTTGCCCCACCCCCTTTTTGCCTTCAGCCCCACCCACCACTGGAATGCAGCCCCCTGAGAGCGACTGAAACTGAATTTGGCCCTCAGGCTGAAAGAGGTTCAACACCCCTGTTATACCAGTTCTGGGGCCTACTGGGGTCTCTCTATTCTCCCTGCATACAGGGCGCAGGACTGAGGCCCAGGGGCAAAAACTGAACCAAAAACTGAACTTGTACGCTGCCTTTACACTAAAGAAAAAACTGCAGACTTCCTGTTGTGGAACCTTTCTGTGTTTGCAGTGGGCTCCCAGACGGCGACCACGTGATTACTGAGAGGGGACGTTTTTAATTTTCAAGGTTCCATAGAGATCAATGAAACAGCACCCTCTAGTGGCTGTTTTAATAGTGTTACAATCTGACCTAAATAGATAGTTCATTATTTCCGGATCCTTCTGAGATGGAATAACCAAGAAATACCTCTGGGTGTGCCCTGGAGGTTGACGATGTCATGAAAAGGACCCCAAAACTTCCATCAGTGAGCCATCTCAGTAGCAGGGTAAAAGCTCCATGTTAAGAAGCCCCTAGTTACAGAAGGTCTAGCCACTAAACCACGGGTGGACAACTTGTCCAATGTTGTTGAAGTACAACTCCCACCAACCCTAGCCACCATGGCCAATGTGAGGAATGATGAGAGTTGCAGTCCAGCAACATCTGGAGGGCCACACGTTGCCCACCCCTTCACTAAACCATCACTGGCTGTTGCACTGAATTCGATGGTCCAGTTTTAGGATTCTTAATGCATTTGCCACACTGTAGCTGCCAACGCACCAAGAGTTTAGGGGAATACATGAGGATTCAAACCAACACTAAACCCCGAGAGGTCAAGAGGGTATCTTCTCCATCCACTGAGCAAGGACACTGGTATGTGACTCTCTGTACCATCACTGCAACAGTCCACACTGTGCTCATAGGAAACTATTTGGCGATTACAGTGAAAATAATCTGCATTTTTGTGCTAAACAGCAGAGGGGTGATCTCAAACGCCAAAAGGTGAGGATGGAAGTTATTCATGCTAGTGGGATCTGAGCAATGCTCTCCCCCACCTCTGTTTTAAACCTGTGATGGACAGAGGGTTGCCAAGTCTCCTGAGGCTCAGGGAAGTCTGGCACGGAGCCTAGTAGCCAGGGGATGGAGTCCACCACGCAGTCAGCCTATCTTCTCCTTTGTTGGAGCCCAAAGAGTGTAACCCCAGCAGCTGGTCTCAAAATCCAATCTACCATTTACATGCAGCTGTAGCAACCAAGGGAGCATTCTAATCCACTTGTGTTTCATTTCAGCAATTATTTTATTTATTTATTATTTATTTATTGCCTTTATACCCCACCTTTTTTCCTCTTGCAAGGAACCCAAGGTGGCTTACATTATCCTCCTCCTCTCCATTTTAACCTCACAACAACCCTGTGAGGTAGGTTAGGCTGAGCATCTGTAACTGGCCCAAAGTCACCCAGTGAGCTTCCATGGCTGAGTGAGGACTAGAACCCGGATCTCCCAGCTCCCAGCCCAACACTCTAGCCACTATACCACACTGGCTCTCAGTATTTTACATAAGGATCCAGCACTTTGCTTGGAGTGTTATCTTTGGAACTCGTTGGCCCGAGAAGGATGGATAAGGAGGCTATATCTAGTTAGCACTCTGCTCGACATTGTGCAAGGGACCAGACTGGAGGTGGTGTGGAGGAGGGCAGGACAAAGGCTACACCCACCCATCCCCTCAGTGTGTATAAGCACATGCTGGAGAAAGGACTAAGGCTGGTTGGTGCAGAGCCAGACCACGGAAGATAAGATTAGTACCATTGCTCAAGAGAAGAAGAGAAATGGTTTAATGGGGAAATGGATTGCAAAAACCAGTACAACCTGCACCGAGATCTTGGGAAAGGGACAAACTACTGATGTAAGTAAAACTTGTAAAAAAATCTGGCTTACCCCATAGCATCCACAGCTGCGTCACCAACCACAGCGGCAAAGGCATGTGGGGGCTGCAACCTCATTTACCTTCTGGTCTATCTGCCCCCTCATTGCACCCCACCCTGGTAAACTAGAATATCACCATCTATACCAAGTTCAAGTCCCATAAAAGGAAAAAGATACAAGAGGTGGACAAAGGAGTTTCTTTCCACAGCATAAGTGGAACACAGCATAAGTGGAAAATCTCTCTTTCAGATGCTGCTGGTCTCGATGTTGTCAGCCACGCCACCTCTCCTTTAACCAGACCCACTTAGCATTACCCTTTTCCAAGTTCTTGTTGAACAATGTTTGCAGGAGTAGACTGGCGGGTAGGACAGCATGGGCAATCCTTCCCTAACAAGCCGATTTCCCCCTGCAAATGCCCTCTCCTTTTAGCCCATTTATGTCCAGCAACCAAAGCATGTCTGGCTGGGAAAGAAGTCTCAGGGGCCATTTGAAGGGGCAAATCAGCAGGCATTGGAAGGATTAAGAACCCCACCTGTGGCTTGCCAAGTCTCCCCCTCCAAATGCTTCCCACTCTGCACATCTGCATTACCTCAGTCAATGTTGAGGTACAAGGTACAAGGCGATGATCTTGTAGACCCCTTCCAATCCTACTGTTCTATGATTCTATGTGAGTTTGGGAAGGTATTTGTAAATTCTTACACTTGAAAGGAACAAACAGCCTTCCATACTCACAACATACTAAACAAAGGGAACATTCCCGAGGATTCTGTAATATTTACCTTTACTAAGGGCGCAATCCCATGCATGTTTAGACAAAGAAAAAGTCCAACACCTCCCAGCATTCCCCAGCCAGCATGGCTGGCTGGGGAATGCTGGGGGTTGTAGAACTTTTTTCTGTCTAAACATGCATAGGATTGCACCCTTAACTGATTAAAAACCAGACAAGCAACTTTAAAAAACAAAACCTAAACTAATGACAGCCCTTGCTAGATTGGGCAGACATGTATCAGAAATAGTTTGGATGTGGGACAGGACCCTGAATTTGGACAGAGTTTCCTTTAAACTCTGTGATTCGTACTGAACCCCTAAAGATGCTATTTTTAATATTTGAAACTTTCAGACAGGAAGTTTCAAGTATTCCTATACACACCTACCTGGGAATAAATCCCACTGAACTCAAGAGGACTGGTTTCTGAATAGACATGCATAAGATTGCACCATAACAGATCTTTTGCAATGCAATCCTATATGTGCTGACTCAGATACAAGGCCCTTGGGCTCTATGGGGCAGATGTCCCTGTGAGGGGGTATAGGACTGCATCCTTAAACATAAAAATGAGTTTTAAATACTGTTATGTTTCAGATTGAAGATGTCCTTATAAGCAAAGGATATCTGCCTAGATCCTGCTAGTATAGGGGGCAGACATGCACACTTCTACTGAAGCAAGCTTCTGCATGTTTTCCGTGATAGCTGGATGAACAACTGTGTGCAAATGGATGCTGCATGTGAGGTAACTGGCCCCACCTGGGCAATGTCTGTGCAGCTGCAACTCAGATTTGAGCTGGTGATAGCCCAACTCATCTGATCAGGAGATAGCAAGGCAATGGATTGAAACCATCCTCCATTCCATCTCTGAATAGATGAAGGTCAATATCGAAATCAGATTGATTATGTACTTTGCAGCCAAAGATGGAGAAGCTCTATATAGTCAGTCAAAACAAGACCTGGAGCTGACTGTGGCTCAGATCATGAGCTTCTTATTGCAAAATTTCGGCTTAAATTGAAGAACATAGGGAAAACCACTTAACCATTCAGGTATGACCTAAATCATATCCCTTATGAATACACAGTGGAGGTGAGGAATAGATTTCAGGGATTAGACCTGATAGACAGAGTGCCTGAGGAACTATGGACGGAGGTCCGTAACATTGTTCAGGAGGCAGCAACTCAATCCATCCCAAAGAAAAAGAAATGCAAGAAAGCCAAGTGGCTGTCTGAGGAGGCTTGACAAGGAGCTGAGGAAAGAAGGGAAGCGAAAAGCAAGGGAGAAAGGGGAAGATATATCCAACTGAATGCAGAGTTCCAGAGAAGAGCAAGGAGAGACAAGAAGGCCTTCTTAAATGAACAATGCAAAGAAATCGAGGAAAACAATAGAATGGGAAAGACTAGAGATCTCTTCAAGAATATCGGAGATATCACGCGAACGTTTTTGCAAAGACGGGCATGATAAAAGACAAAGAAGGCAGGGATTTAACAGAAGCAGATGAGATTAAGAAGAGGTGGCAAGACTACACAGAAGAACTATACAGGAAAGATCTTAATGTCCCTGATAGCCATGATAGTGCGGTCACTGAACTTGAGCTGGCCATCCTAGAGAGTGATGTCAAATGGGCCTTAGGAAGCATTAGTAACAACAAAGCTAGCGGAGATGACAGTATTCCAGCTGAGCTATTTAAGATCCTAAAAGATGATGCTATTAAAGTGCTGCACTCAATATGCCAAGAAATTTGGAACACTCAACAGTGGCCACAAGACTGGAAAAGGTCAGTTTACATTCCAATTCCAAAGAAGGGCAATGCCAAAGAGTGTTCGAACTACCGTACAACTGCGCTCATTTCACATGCCAGCAAGGTGATGCTCAAAATCCTACAAGCTAGGCTTCAGCAGTATGTGAACCAAGAACTACCGGAAGTACAAGCTGGGTTTCGAAGAAGCAGAGGAACTAGCGATCAAATCGCCAACTTTCGCTGGATCATGGAGAAAGCAAGAGAATTCCAGAAAAACGTCTATTTCTGCTTCATTGACTACACTAAAGCCTTTGATTGTGTGGATCACAACAAACTGTGGCAAATTCTGAAAGAGATGGGAGTACCAGACCACCTTACCTATCTCCTGAGAAACCTGTATGAGGGTCAAGAAGCAACAGTAAGAACCGGACATGGAACAACCGACTGGTTCAAAATTGGGAAAGGAGTATGACGAGGCTGCATATTGTCACCCTGCTTATTTAATTTATATGCAGAGTACATCACGAGAAACGCCGGGTTGGATGAATCACAGGTCGGAATTAAGATTGCTGGGAGAATTATCAACAACCTCAGATACGCAGACGATACCACCCTAATGGCAGAAAGCGAAGAGGATCTAAAGAACCTCTTGTTGAGGGTGAAAGTGGAGAGTGCAAAAGCTGCTTTGATACTCAACATTAAAAAAACTCAGATCATGGCATCTGGCCCCATCACTTCCTGGCATATAGAAGGGGAAGAAATGGAAGCAGTGACAGATTTTATTTTCTTGGGCTCCAAGATCAAAGCAGTCGGTGACTGTAGCCATGAAATTAAAAGACGCTTGCTTCTTGGAAGGAAAGCTATGGCAAACCTAGACAGCACAGTAAGAAGCAGAGACATCACCTTGCCAACAAAGGTCCGTCTAATCAAAGCTATGGTTTTCCCAGTAGTAACGTATGGCTGTGAGAGCTGGACTATAAGGAAGGCTGAGCGCCGAAGAATTGATGCTTTCGAACTGTGGTGCTGGAGAAGACTCTTACGAGTCCCCTGGACTGCAAGGAGGTCAAATCAGTCCATCCTAAAGGAAATCAACCCTGGCTGCTCATTGGAAGGACAGATACTGAAGCTGAAGCTGAAATATTCTGGCCACCTAATGCGAAGAGAAAACTCTCTGGAAAAGACCCTGATGCTGGGAAAGATTGAAGGCAAAAGGAGAAGGGGACAGCAGAGGATGAGATGGCTAGATAGCATCACCAATGCAACGAATATGAATCTGAGCACACTCCAGGAGAGAGCGGAGGACAGGAAGGCCTGGTGTGCTATGGTCCATGGGGTCATGAAGAGTCGGACACGACTTAACGACTGAACAAGAACAACAACAACAACAACCATTACCAATGATTTGACCAGGAAGACACGTGCACAGTAACAGGTGCAAATGTATACAGTTGGATTCAGGCCATTGTAACACAGTCAAAGGAGGATGGAGCTAAGACACCATCTGGTCCTGCTGTTATGGACTGTACAACCAGAGGGTGTGGACAAGATACCAGGAAGACTGAGGCCTACCAAATGCCTTGTGGATCCTTGCCATTCTAGTCTACTGAAATCTGCCAGGGCTGAATGGATCTTGGAGTTGGTTAATACCTCTCTGATTGAGGATGTAGTCCCTACCATCTTTAATGAGGCACTGGGAAACTCCTTTTGGGGAAAAACCCTTGATCCTATCATCTGGGATAATTATCCCAGTCTCTAACCTTCTGTTCTTGGGCAAGGTGTTGGAGCATGGGGTGGCCTCTCAAATCCATGTGGTTTTGAGGATACCAAGTATTTGAAACCATTTCAGTCTCATTTCAGGCCTGGCTTTGGGACAGAAACAGCCTTGGTTTCCTTAGTGGATAATTTACTCTGGGGAATGGATGGGGGAGAAGTGTGACCCTATTGGTTCTCCTGAACCTCTCAGCAACATTAGGTACCATCAAACATGGTATCCTTCTGGGTTACATGGATTGTGTTTGGGAGGCACAGTATTGTGTTGGCTCCAGTCCTTCCTGGAGGGACAGTTCTTGAAGGTGGTGCTGGGGGACTTTTGTTCTGTCTTTGGCACATAGCCTTTGGCATGCTGCAAGGGATCTATTTTTCTCCCCCTCCACATGCTTAATATCTACCTGAAACTACTGCTGAATTCACGTTTATTTGGTTTATGTAGGATTGTATTTTTAATCCCCCTTTATTGGACTTTTTGCAGCCTAAACATCTTCGGAAGGAAGGAAGGAAGGAAGGCAGGCAGGCAGGCAGGCAGGCAGGCAGGCTACACAGTTTTGTGGAGCTTCCATATATAGAGCACATATTCTACAACTAAGTTCTCCCCTGTACGCAGAGACTTCAAGATAGTTCTTTAAATAAATAGCCATAAAACATTTTAGAACATAATCTCAATAAGCTTGTATTTCTATCTTCTAATAGCAGCAGTTCTTTATGTGCTAATTTTTTAAATACCTTTATTTAAGTAGTTGATACTGATGACCTGACCAAGCATCGTAAGATAAGAAAGGAATTTTTAAATAAAAAAAACCTGAACTCAGTACACAGAGATTGCCTGAAGGGCACTGTACATTCCAGAGACCCACTTGCATTTTTCTTCTCTGCTTCCCTCTCCCTTTTCATGTAATATTAGTTAATCTCTGTTACAGTTTTATTTGGCACTCACTTTTCACTCTAGGGTGCCAATGTTGATAACAAAATGCCTCAATATCTCAGCATCAGAAGTATCATGAATGAGCTTTTGCTCCTGATTCTTAGCTAAACATATATTATTTTTTTCACAAGGTACTGAGCACTGCAGTTCAACAGTAAGGATTACAAACCATAAAGGAACATTTTATTCAGGACACTTGCACTAAACAAACCACTTCAACCATGAGCTCAGAGGCAGATTTAAGTGAAACTGGAGCCAAGCTGGCTTTGGTCTGATCAGCGCCTGGATGGGAGACTGCCTGGAAACCCCCGGTACGCTAACCTTAAGTTCCATGATGGCAGAAAGGTGGGATATAAATATATGAAATTTCAATTATACAAGTTATGAAACTGAAATTTCCATACTCCCCTGCTCTGGGTCACAAATAGGGTGGCAACCTATGCTGCACCAAGAAAGAGGAAATGCACCACCAAAAAAGAAGACACAGATTTGCATAAAATTTGCATATGCTAATTTTTCTGTACAGGTGCACATTTAGAAATAATTACTATAATTTAAACAGCAATACAGTACATCTCACCATAGTGGGGAAGACTGTGACCAGGTGACCTGTCTGCCCGCTTAGACCAGGTGTTAACTGTTGATGGGCAACTTCAGGGTCCAGCTCTTCCTCCTGATGGTTCTTTATCTTTATGCTGAACTTAGAAAGGACAGAGGACACCTTCAAACAGAGGCCGCCTTCAAAATAGAGGACTCTCCTCTGACAGCCCTTTAAACAGAGGACATGCCTCTATAAATTAGGACACATGGCCACCCTAGTCACAGGCTATACAGGGTCCCAGATACACCAATATCTGATTTTACTTTCTGAACCTTGGTACACATGCCTGAATACAAAATACAGGTGTACTGTATAAGACACAATAGTGTGGTTGTGTGCATTTTTCAGTACTTCTCTTTAAAATACAGCGCGTAGACATGTACAGGATCACACTGCAAGAAGGATTTGCGATCTTAATTTAACAATTCACTTTTTTCATTCTTCAAATAAAGTGTTATTTATTTAATCAGTTTCTAGACCACTTGACTATATTTAAAAAGAAATCTTGAAGCAGTTTATGACATAGAAATTTGAAGTACAAAACATCTACAGTAAAAATATTTAAAGAGAAAGAGAAAATACAGAACATCTCAGTTAAAAATATTTTTAAAAAACATCCTCAATTAAACATTTAAAATCAGAGAACAATCAACAAACTGGGCAGCATAATCAGGCAGGGAAGGTCTAGGTGAAAAAGTAGGTCTTTAACTGGCTCTTAAAACATACCACTGTTGGCGCCCCCCACATACCAAAGGGGCAGGATTCCAAAAATGGGGTGCCACTATGGAGGAAGGCCACTTCTGGGTTGCCACTAAACAGCTATCTGCAGGTGGCAGAACAACCAGTAAGGCCTTCTTTAATGAACTTAGTAATCAAATGGGTCAATATGGGGAAAGTCAATCTGCCAGGTAATCAATGAATGTCCAACATGAACAATATAGGACAATATATTGTCTCTGATAGGACAATACTAATGAAGGTCTGTTAGGGGCACAACATGCTACAATAAAACGGACAGAAGATACATAAAACTGGCAGCTACACCACTCGCCATAATAATAGACTATAAGAAATGCGCCTAACCAAGCACGTTCCTGCTTTCTTGGGGGCAGGAACTGCAGTCTTTACACACTATACCAACACAATAAATTGCTTAGGTGAAGTAAGACCTGTGAGAAAGCAACAGAGCATTCTTCTTCTGATAGTATCTCAGCCTGCCTGTACTACCCAGTAAAAAGCAAAGTGAGTCCAGGCAAAAAGTTCACAAACCAGTTCAAACAAGCAGTGAGCCTCTGATATGATTCCTCCAGAACAATGTGAAGGGCTACCTGCTCCCATGGGAACCTGTCTGATCATTAAGATCGCCAGAAGAGGCCCTGCTCTGGGTGTCTCCACCTTCGGAGGGGAAGTACCAGATTTGGGCCTCTTCTGTGGTGGCACCCAAGCTATGGACCTCCCTCCCAAGACTGTAGGTTTCTGGTGAATGAAATGTTGACACATAAGGGGTGTTCACAAGTCTTCCGCACCCCCACATGTTCGTGAACACATGAATGGGAGAGCAGGGGCCACACCCTTGTGTGTAGAGTGGAGGGCCAACAGCTCAAAAAACTTACACGCACAACCTTAGTCATGTGGTACAAGATGGAAGGTCACGCACTTCCATCATTGAAGGTTTTGTAACCAAATCATACCAACATGTATTAAAATATATGTCACTTGGATCAGAGATACATGATGAAGAAGTATAAGAAGTAACTTGTAAATCTATAGTAACTTGCAAATCTAGAAGCAAAACTTGCAATGTAAAATGCGAGACTAAAGGCCAAACGACACATGAGGCAGAAAGTCTGTGATCAGATCTCTCAATACCTTCACTTAAAAGCAGCCATGCTGGAAGGGCGAATTGGACAGCAGCCACAGTGCTTCTGTCCCTATCCAAATTACACATGCTACAGTAGTGTTTTGTTAAAAAACAAAGAGATAAAAAACATTTTCACAGATCTCCCACATCATGTATAGCCTGGTCCAGAATATTCAGCATTCACATATGAATGCTGTCAATCTAAGATTAATTTTGTGAAAGTCTAAAAACTGATTATGTATATCAGCTCTCCCCAACCTGGTGCCCTCCAGATGTGCTGGACTGGGAGTTACAGTCCAAATTATCTTGAGGGCACCAGGTTGGTGAAGGATATATGTATGTATGTATGTATGTATGTATATGTATATATATTCTCCACACACACAATCTGGATGAGTGTCAACATTCAACTGAAGCTTTTGAACATTTGATAATATCTAGACAATTTTCTAGCATTCATGTACAACTGATGACATTTACAAATTTCATATATTCACTGTCACATTGTAAATTCTAACATTAGGACTTGCTAGTCTTTGGGCACAATCTGATGCATGTTTAGACAAAAAAAAGTCCTACAATTCCCAGCATACCCCATGCTGGCTGGGGCATGCTGGGAGTTGTAGGACTTTTTTTCTAATGCACAACAGCATGGAAGCAGGCCTTTCTTTCTTTACAATTTACTGCAATGTATTTTTAAAAGCATTGTCACAAATTCACTGAACTATTGTTCAGAAGGGTCTCTTTCCCACACCCTTCTTTCTCTTCTGCCCAGGCAGCATTAATTCATCTGTAGTCGGCATGGAAATGGGATTAACATGAGCCACCCTGGGAGAAGATTATGTATAGCTTCTCTTTAACGTTTCCAGAGCTGAGGAATCCACAACCTTCCTTTGTGACTCAATAGCTGTTGCACAGAGGTAAACAAGGCCACAGCGTAAATACATCCCCTACCACTGTTTTCTAAATCAAAACATTTTGTGGCTACAGTAACCAAAATAATGGGGTGGTGTTTTTTTTTTTTAAAGATTATAGGAAAAAATGGATATTGAGTTCCAGGCCAAACAGATAAACTCATCTGTTTACATCAGCGTTCCCCAACCTGATGCCTTCCAGATGGGTTTGACTTCAACTCCTACCATTCCCAGTCACTGGCCATGCCAATACGCTAATCTTAAAAATACATACTAATCTTAAGTTTAAGGCCTAATCCTCACCAAGGTAGTAAATCTATGTCTGGTCTGTAGAGATTGCAGGTAGAGTGTTCAAAAGAACTAAAAAATCTTCCATAGCTCACCAGAAAAATAAAATCCCTCCACAAAGAAAACAAGATGCCAGATAAAAAGAGATCTAGCTTGGCCTTCCCCCCAATAATTTTCTACGTACAGCAATTTTTTTGAAAGAATGAACCCTCCACTGTCAGTCTTATGTGGCCCAGAGACAAGTTCAGTAAAAATTAGACCTACAATATAGAGTATTCAGACAATTTGGAAATCTACTGAAGATGGGTACAAACTACTGATTTTGTGTCTGACGCATAACTCTGTTGCAATAAGCAGCCCTACAGGGCAACAACTAAGCACCATTTCTTTGTGCCAGCTATAAACTTGTAATATGTTCTCCCCTCACCCACCCCTAACAATCGCTTGCCTGTTTAAGTTGCTTACATTTCTGGCTGCCTGATTTTTACTTATGGGCAGAAATGGCAATATGGAATTTAGGTATATTAATTATACAAGATTGACAAATGCCCTTTAGATGCTGTTCCCCATACCTGGGTTTCTAACATCAGCTGTTCAATGCCTTCTGGAGACCAAACACATTGCCTCACTTAAGTTCTGGAGCCTGTAAATCCTATCAGCAGCTCTGGCTCCCACTGTCCTTAGGATCTCAATGTCCCTGATTATTATGGTGCTTGTCCCTCTCTCCTGCCTACCAATCAGCTGCCACAAACTCTTGGCTCTCCTGCTGGGGCACAGGAAATGCCAGCAGGAACTAAGGCTCTCTGGGACTTACGGAATCACAGAGTTGCAGGGGGTCTGGTAGTGCCATCTAGTCCGACTCCCTACTCTATGCAGAAAATCCAGAGTTTGACCATTCCCAACAGATGGTTGCCCATGCTCTGCTTGAAGACCTCAAGGGAGGAAAAGCCCACCACCCTTTCAAGTGATTGGTCCCACTGTTGAACCGCTCTCACCACTGAGAAGTTTCTCCTCCCAAAATCTACCCTCCTATAACTTAAGCCTATTAGATCTAATCCTGCCCTCTGGGGAAGCAGAGAACCTCTGCCCTCTTCTACCTAACAGCCCATCAGATATTTGTGTCCTCTTCTCTTCCTCAAGCTAAACATACCCAGTTCCTTCAGCCTTTCCTTATAGGGCTTGTTTCCCATACCCCTGACCATCTTTATTGTCCTCTTCTAAATCTGTTCTATCTACATCCTTCTTAAAGTGTGACACCTACAGCTGAATACAGTACTCCAGATGAGGTCTGACTAGTGAAGAATAAAGTGGAAATATTACTCCTCGTGACTTGGAAACTATGGCTCTATTAATACAGCCCAAAATAGCATCAGCCTTTTTTTGCAGCTATTCACACTGTTGACTCGTATTCAGCTTATGATTGACTACAATCCTAAGATCTTTTCCCCATTTACTAGTGCCAATCCATTCTATACTTGAGAATTTGACTTTTTTTTTTGCACCTAAACGTAGACCTTTGCATTTGTCTCTGTTGAATTTCATTTTGTTAGTTTCAGCACAGTTTTCTATCCTATCAATGTCAATTTGAATTTTACTCCTGTGTTCTGAAGTATCAGCTATCCCTCCGAGTTTTGTGTCATCCACAAATTTGATAAGGATTCCCTCCATCCCTTCATCTAAGTCATTGAGCTGGTTCACACCTAATGTCAACCCATTCACAGGTTGTTGCTGGAAACTGAAAGCAGTTCGAACATGTCAAGCATCCCCAAAATTCATGGGTTAATTAACCCACAAATTGCTGCCAAACACCACTGTTAAGTCCAAACAGGGTCAGTCTAACTGGTCTATAGTGTCCTGGATCCCCCTTTCCCCCCTTTTTGAAGATTGTAACAATCTTTACCGGTCTCCAGTCCTGTGGACTTTCTGCGAAAGAGTATCACACAGGGAGTCACAAATCTCGCTATCTGTCAAAGTACAAGTCCAGGAGTTTCCCGTAGAAGTGTTCTTACTCGCTTTTCGTAAACAACTTCAAGATTTAATCACATGACAAGCAGTATATAAATATTGCTAATAAATTTAAAAAGTTGCTTGTTCTGTTCTAACACTGCTTCTGATTGGTTCTTTCAAATCTCACAAGAGAACTCAACACCCCAAAAAGATACATGTAAAAATGCAGAAAATGCATAAACATCCACTACAACAGCCTTCCCCAAACTGGGGCCCTCCAGATGTTTTGGATTACAACTCCCAGCATCCCTGAACACTGAGCATGCTGGTGGGGGGCTGATGATAGTGGTAGGCCAAAACATCTGGGGAAGGCAGGTCGACAATTTAGCCTCAGTGTTTCCCTCATAATAATGGGCTTGCAGCCTGAGCAGGGCCCACAGGCCCTGGTCAAGGGTACCCATTTTCCCCTACCATGCCTGGGCTCTACTGTGCTGCCATCTCCAGCCTTTTCAATCCCACCAAATTCCAGGTACTCAGAGACTGTACAGCCAAATCACAACCCACCCCCAAACCAGGAACCTTGAGCTTACAGTATCCTAGTTTCTATACAGGAGCAATGGCAGGCAGCTGCTCCACCCGTCGCAGCAGCATTGGCAGCTGTTGCCCAGCAGCTGCACCCCTTGTGGGGTTTGCCAGTGCCTGCTTGGTGCATTGGCAGGAAGAGATAGGCCACGCCAACACAGTGGATCATACTTTTTCCCATTACGTTTTTGAATAATAAAATGGTATACAACCTGCTGACACAAATGCCTCAAGTTAAATTATTTCGTACACCTTATTTTTATGCCAACATATAGCTTCACTTTCTTGTCCCCCCACGTCAAAGACAGGGAAGGATGCAGGGAAGGGTCTGCAAAACACAACAGAACCTCCAGTGTGTCAAACGAAAATAAAGAAGTTAAAAAATAAAATTAAAAACTAATGAAGGCTGTTGTCACAAGCAGAGGCCAAAATAGACAACGATGCATTTTATGTGCCAGATGCTAGTTGCTTTTGTTTGTGTGGTGAAAGACAGACACATCTGTTAGTCTATCTAAAAAAAACAAAAAAGTCCAAAAGGCATTTCCTGAATTAACCAAAAAAGCATAAGAAAGAGCAACTGGCCAATGCAAATAGAGCACAATGAACATAGCCATAGCCACTCATCCTGAAAAGGATGGTCACCAAATGTAATGCTGGTTCCACTTAGGGCTCAGCCTTGAGAAAAGAGGGCTAAAAGATATACAGTCATGTGAAAAAGAAAGTACACCCTCTTTGAGTTCTATGGTTTTACGTATCAGGACATAATAAAAATCACCTGGTCCTTGTTGTTGTTGTTCAGTCGTGTCCGACTCTTCGTGACCCCATGGACCATAGCACACCAGGCCTTCCTGTCCTGCGCTCTCTCCCGGAGCGTGCTCAAGTTCATATTCGTTGCATCGGTGATGCTATCTAGCCATCTCATCCTCTGCCATCCCCTTCTCCTTTGGCCTTCAGTCTTTCCCAGCATCACGGTCTTTTCCAGAGAGTTTTCTCTTCGCATTAGGGGGCCAAAATATTTGAGCTTCAGCTTCAGTATCTGTCCTTCCAAGGAGCACTCAGGGTTGATTTCCTGTAGGACAGACTGATTTGACCTCCTTGCAGTTAGGGGACTCGTAAGAGTCTTCTCCAGCACCACAGTTCGAAAGCATCAATTCTTCGGCGCTCAGCCTTCCTTATAGTCCAGCTCTCACAGCCATACGTTACTACTGGGAAAACCATAGCTTTGATTAGACGGACCTTTGTTGGCAAGGTGATGTCTCTGCTTCTTACTATGCTGTCTAGGTTGGCCATAGCTTTCCTCCCAAGGAGCAAGCGTCTTTTAATTTCATGGATACATTCACCGTCTGCGGTGATCTTGGAGCCCAAGAAAATAAAATCTGTCACTGCTTCCATTTCTTCCCCTTCTATATGCCAGGAAGTGATGGGGGCAGATGCCATAATCTTAGCTTTTTTAATGTTGAGTTTCAAACCAGCTTTTGCACTCTCCTCTTTCACCCTCAACAAGAGGCTCTTTAGATCTTCTTCGCTTTCTGCCATTAGGGTGGTATCGTCTGCATATCGGAGGTTGTTGATAATTCTCCCAGCAATCTTAATTCCGACCTGTGATTCATCCAACCCGGCGTTTCTCATGATGTACTCTGCATATAAGTTAAATAAGCAGGGTGACAATATGCAGCCTTGTCGTACTCCTTTCCCAATTTTGAACCAATCAGTTGTTCCATGTCTGGTTCTTACTGTTGCTTCTTGACCCTTGTACAGGTTTCTCAGGAGACAGGTAAGGTGGTCTGGTACTCCCATCACTTTAAGAATTTGCCACAGTTTGTTGTGATGCACACAATCAAAGGCTTTAGCGTAGTCAATGAAGCAGACATTGACGTTTTTCTGGAATTCTCTTGCTTTCTCCATGATCCAGCGAAAGTTGGCGATTTGATCTCTAGTTCCTCTGCCTCTTCGAAACCCAGCTTGTACTTCTGGTAGTTCTCGGTTCGCATACTGCTGAAGCCTACCTTGTAGGATTTTGAGCATCACCTTGCTGGCATGTGAAATGAGCGCAATTGTGCGGTAGTTTGAACATTCTTGGGCGTTGCCCTTCTTTGGAATTGGAATGTAAACTGACCTTTTCCAGTCTTGTGGCCACTGTTGAGTGTTCCAAATTTGTTGACATATTGAGTGCAGCACTTTAACAGCATCATCTTTTAGGATTTTATATAGCTCAGCTGGAATATTGTCATCTCCGCTAGCTTTGTTGTTAGTAATGCTTCCTAAGGCCCACTTGACTTCACTCTCGAGGATGTCCGGCTCAAGTTCAGTGACCACACTATCATGGCTATCAGGGACATTAAGAGCTTTCCTGTATAGTTCTTCTGTGTATTCTTTCCACCTCTTCTTAATCTCATCTGCATCTGTTAGGCCTTCCTTCTTTGTCCTTTATCATGCCCGTCTTTGCACAAAACGTTCCCTTGAGACCTCCAATTTTCTTGAAGAGATCTCTAGTCTTTCCCATTCTGTTGTTTTCCTTGATTTCTTTGCATTGTTCATTTAAGAAGGCCTTCTTGCCTCTCCTTGCTCTTCTCTGGAACTCTGCATTCAGTTGGATATATCTTCCCCTTTCTCCCTTGCTTTTCGCTTCCCTTCTTTCCTCAGCTCCTTGTCAAGCCTCCTCAGACAGCCACTTGGCTTTCTTGCATTTCTTTTTCTTTGGGATGGATTGAGTTGCTGCCTCCTGAACAATGTTACGGACCTCCATCCATAGTTCCTCAGGCACTCTGTCTATCAGGTCTAATCCCTTAAATCTATTCCTCACCTCCACTGTATATTCATAAGGGATATGATTTAGGTCATACCTGAATGATTAAGTGGTTTTCCCGACGTTCTTCAATTTAAGCTGAAATTTTGCAAGAAGCAGTTCATGATCTGAGCCACAGTCAGCTCCAGGTCTTGTTTTTACTGACTGTATAGAGCTTCTCCATCTTTGGCCGCAAAGGACATAATCAATCTGATTTTGATATTGACCATCTGGTGATGTCCATGTGTAGAGTCATCTCTTGTGCTGTTGGAAAAGAGTGTTTGCTATGATCAGCGTGTTCTCTTGGCAAAACTCTATTAGCCTTTGTCCTGCTTCATTTTGTACACCAAGGCCATGTTTGCCTGTTATCCCGGTGATTTCTTGACTTCCTACTTTAGCATTCCAGTCCCCTATGATGAAAAGGACATCTTTTTTTGGTGTTAGTTCTAGAAGCTGTTGTAGGTCTTCATAGAACTGATCAACCTCAGCTTCTTCGGCCTCAGTGGTTGGGGCATAGACTTGAATTACTGTGATGTTGAATGGTTTGCCTTGGATTCGTACTATCATTCTATCGTTTTTGAGACTGTACCCCAGTACTGCTTTTCCCACCCTTTTGTTGACTATGAGTGCTACTCCATTTCTTCTAAGGGATTCTTGCCCACAGTAGTAGATATGATGGTCACCTGAATTAAATTCACCCATGCCTGTCCATTTTAGTTCGCTGATTCCCAAGATGTCGATGTTCAGTCTTGCCATCTCATGTTTGACCACCTCCAGCTTACCTTGATTAATTGATCTTACATTCCAGGTTCCTAGACAATATTGTTCTTTACGGCATCGGATTTTCTTTTCACCACCAGACACATCCACAGCTGAATGTCCTTTCGGGTTTGGCCCAGCCGCTTCACTCTTTCTGGTGCTACTTGGAAATACCCTCTGCTCTTCCCCAGTAGTATAATGGACACCTTCCGACCTGGGAGGCTCATCTTCTGGCGTCATATCTTTTAGCCTTGTGATACCTTCCATGGGGTTTTCTTGGCAAGAATACTGGAGTGGGTTGCCATTTCCTTCTCCAGTGGACCACATTTTGTCAGAACTCTCTGCCATGACCTGTCCATCTTGGGTGGCCCTGCATGGCATAGCTTATGGCTTCACTGAGTTACGCAAGCCCCTTCGCCACAACAAGGCAGTGATCCATGAAGAGGTCCTTAGCAGGTCTTAAAATTAGGTAAATACGACCTCAGATGAACAACAACACATGACATATTATACCGTGTCATTATTTATTTTACAGTAATGAAGCCAAAATGGAGAAGCCATGTGTGAAAAACTAAGTACACCTTATGATTCAATAGCTTGTAGAATCACCTTTAGCAGCAATAACTTGAAGTAATCATTTTCTGTATGGCTTTATCAGTCTCCCACATCGTTGTGGAGGAATTCTGGCCCACTCTACTTTACAACATTGCTTCAGTTCATTGAGGTTTGCGGGCATTTGTTTATGCACAGCTCTCTTAAGGTTCCACCACAGCATTTCAATCAGGTTGAGGTCTGGACTTTGACTGGGCCGTTGCAACACCTCGATTCTTTTCTTTTTCAGCCATTCTTTTGTAGATTTGCTGGTGTGCTTGGGACCATTGTCCTGTTGCATGACCCAATTTTGGCCAAGCTTTAGCTGTTGGACAGATGGCCTCACATTTGACTCTAGAATACTTTGGTGTACAGAGGAGGTCATGTTCGACTCAATGACTGCAAGGTGCCCAGGTCCTGTGGCTGCAAAACAAGCCCAAATCATCACCCCTCCACCACCGTGCTTGACAGTTGGTATGAGATGTTTGTGTTGATACGCTATGTTTGGTTTTTGCCAAATGTGGTGCTGTGCATTATGGCCAAACATCTCACTTTGGTCTCATCTGTCCAAAGGACATTGTTCCAGAAGTCTTGTGATTTGTTCAGATGCAACTTTGCAAACCTAAGCCGTGCTGCCATGTTCTTTTTGGAATTCAGGCAAAGAAGTCTGCTTTTTCATGCCAGTGAACCACTGTGCCCACCACTCACTTAAAATACACACACACACACACACACACACACAAATGTATATGCTGGCACTTTTTTAGTTCTATACTGCTGATTTTATTGCAATTTTATTTGGATGATGATGATGTTTTAAGTAGCAAAATGCCAACAGGAATGTATTTTATGTGGTGTTTAATAAATGGAACTAACAAATAAATAAATGGCTGCTATACAGAAGCAAACAAGGCAAAACATCTAAGAAGACAACAGTGGCCATTTCTATGTATAGAAACAAAGAAATTCAGCTGTAGCAGGAAGAGACACGGAACAGCTGCCCGTTGCTTAAGAACAGGTTTGGAGCTTCAGACTGAAGACCAAAATCAACTTGAGTGGACCTTAGAAAGAAAACACGCACAACATGCCTGAACTCTCATATTATTACAATATGAGATTATAGCATCTGGGTTAAACAAAGATATAGGGGGAAAAAGAGACACAGAGCACATCTTATATTAATGAATGCCATAATTAGCTTTAAAAGTGCAATTTTATACACATCTACTCAGAAGTAAGTCTCACCAAGTCCAATGAGTCTTACTTCCAGGGTAAGGGGGTATGGATTGCAGCGTTGTTTTTACATTGGGGAACACACGAGTGCAATTTCTCTTGAGCGTCACTGGAAATACTAATAAACTTGGGTAGCATTCATAGCAGATTAAATTTAACACGATTTACCTGTGGTGGAAGCTGTCATTCTTCCAATTTTTCTGGGGATACTCCTCTATGACATCTTGAATCAAAGGTCCTTGGGTTCGATGTGCTTTGGAGTATGGCAATGTTCCCATGTGGCTAAAGGAATCACAGGATCCAACAGGAATGGTTCCCTTTTTCTTCCTTGGAAGGGTGCCATGGATAGAAACATCACTGCAGGTGTTTGAGCGACGTTCGGAGGATGGTTTGCTACTCAAAAGGTCCATAGAAGAGGCCAGTGAGAACTCATGGTTCATCTGCATATTTCTTGGGAGACTTGCAAATTTCCCAGCTGCGATCATTCTCAGTTCTAGAAAACAAGAAAAGCACACAGTGGAATTTAGAAAACACAAGAGCAACCTTCTTGGACCAGGGCAGAGCAAATCAGGATCAACATTCTGACTACTCATCTATCTTACGTTAGAGGAAGTTTTTTTTTTTTTAAGTGTGTTAAAATTAAGAGTTGACAACTGACAGACCCAGGATTAAGAAAGTCTACCATGAGCATATCTAGGGGTGTGTTTCCACGACAATGGAAGGAGAAGCAAATAGAGGAGTACCAGATTTTTTTTTAAGGAATCAGCTGAGAGCTCCACACCTGTAAAAACTGCTTCACAGAACATACTTCCGGGTCAGGGGGGAGGGAGGGCTGGAGTGAACGTTATCTGACTGGCAGGGGCTGCTCAACCGATACAAGAAGCTTCCCCCCCAGGCTCCCCCCCTTTCTCCTTTCCCCTGAAAATCCAGATGCACCTACATTTCAAGAGCAAGCCTCACTGAGCACAATGGGAGTTACTTCCGAGTAGACACACATACACTTGTGCAGAGAAAGATGGGGGGAACACAGGTATGGGAAACCAGCCCCCTTTCTAACCCGATGCTGTGCAGGATCTCTATAACAAAGGTGTGAAGTAGTTACTTCCTAAGACAATAAACTAAACAACGGCGAATGGGAGCCTCAAGATCACACTTTACAGCATTTAGGGAATTTGTGCTTTAAACTGTGCTATTTCAATTGAGGGGGATCTCTGTAAATTCTGATGTGGGCATTCAGGGGACAAACCTCATTGAGCACAATGGGAATTACTTCTGAGTAGACACTAAACGGTTTGTGCAGGGACGGGAAACACACAAGGAACACCCCTTGACCAGGATCAGGGTGAAAGGCACACCCCTGGGCAGGGCTAGCATACCCAAGGTCAATGCGGGGGTTGGGGCACACAGCAACTATACCGGGGAGAACCCGGCTTAAGGGAAAGAATGGGACTTTATGCAGTCTCAGGAAATCTGGTTTTTCCCTGAAAAACTCTGGGGTGGCTGCTGGATGGCCATGACATCATGTATACCTAACGACTTCAACACACAGCCAAAGTAAATCGCTCATGGATACACCCCCATAGGTTTAAAATGCCAGGCTACTGTTGTTACTGTAGCTTTCTAGCCAGCTTCGCGCTGGCATGAGTCAGCATGTTGTTGTTGTTTTAATGAATGGGAGAGGAGAATAGAAGCAGGAAGTTCCCAAACTTTTAGGGTTGAGGGGCACATTTGGAATTTGGAGAGAATGTTGCTCTCACCAAATGGCTGGGGTGGGGGCCACTGGCCTTTCATAAAAAGGCTGCCGTGGTGGGCATGGCTGGCGATAAGACACTCATTTCCCAGAAAGCGAACTGGTGAGACTAAAAGAAAAGTAACTTGCCCAAGAATCTAAGTACAAGGCAGAGATGGGGGGGGGGGGCTGCTCTCCAAAACACAAAACCTCTATTATGAACCCAAATAAAGATGGCACTGGAAGGCAGAACTTTGCATTGCAGTGTACCAGCCTCTCTGTTATACAAATAAAAATAAAAATTAACGATCAGAAAGGGCAGGGAGCCTGGGGGACACCAAGATAGGAGTCTACAAGCACATTGGTGCCCACAGACCCAACATTGGAGACCCCAGACTTAATAATGAATCTCATGGAGAGTTGTTTACAACCACTCAGCTATCTATAATAGTGCTGAACCTTGTAAAGCAGGGATGGGCAGCTAATGGCTCTCCAGATATATTGGCCTACAATTCCCATCAGCCAATTCCCAACATAGCCAATGCTGAGGCAAGCTGTACGGCATCTGGAGGGCCCGATGATGCACACCTCTGCTGCAAAGCAAGTAGAAAAGCTACACCACTGGCATCGATGGATACTGCTCCTCTAGTATCCAGTCAGTGTGGGACCAGCTCCAGTTACAAGTTGTGATTGTACACAGGCCTCATCCACTGGCACATTTTATGCACCACTTTGCCAGTGCAGTGACTTGTAGGGTCAGGTCAAGATGTATGACAAATCCAGAGTTGAAAACCCAAAACACACATAGATACTCAAATGTTCTGCAGGATTTCAGGAGGGTAGGCTGTTATTACCAACAACATTTATCGTTCTAATTGTTGTTTAACTCCCAAGCAGATCTTAAGCAGGTCAAACATCAGCGAGGAATCATTTAACTACAGCTAAGTTGTCAGAAAGGACTGATATTGTACAGACGATCTTCAGTTCAAGTTCAGCAAGAGGTGCAATTTGAAAAATATTCAGTGCTGCGGGAAAAAGGCTTCCTTAAGGAGCACAGGCATGGGTCACGTGTTCCTAAATGCCTGCAAGCAAAAGGATCTAACAAGGCAGGAACAGATAACTGGAAGCCTTTTGTGGGAAACACAAATTATTTGACGCACATTCGGCTCAAGATGCTCCAATACATTATCCCAGTAGTATATAAAAATATATTTATGTATGGCTTGGATCCTGAGTTCCCAGAACACTGGATGGTGGTGATAATTTTCACTAATCCCCCCCCCCAAACCCAAAATCTGCTCCAGCAGTTTGGGGACCATCCAGAACAGTATAAGGCAGGGGCGGGGAACCTCTTTCACCCCAAGGGCTAAATTCAATTTCAGAGAAGCTTTCAGGGGCCAAAGAATCGGTGGTTGGGGGAAAAAGCGTGGAACTTGGGGAAGGGGGCATGGCTCCCTGGGGAACCCTAGAAGGTTGGATTTAGCCCCTGGGCCCGAGATCCCCACCCCTGGTGTAGGGGGTGGTATGGGGGGGCTGCAGGGAATGGGGATTCAGCAAATATTGCCTCCCCCCACATTTCTGTCCATTGGAGCCTCTGCCGGTTTGAAAGCCCTTCTACAAATGACAGGCGCCTTTTTGTTCACAGAAGTGAGACTTACGATCTGAGCCTATCTAAACCTTCAGACAGACCCTTACAAATCTACATTCATGGAATTCCATTCTTATGGTAGAGGCAAACGGTGAACTTTAGACAAGGTCATAACAGAGAGATCAGATACAATCATCCAAATGGAAATAAAAACAACATAGGAAACTGCTTTATAACCAAGTCAGACCCTTGGTCCACCTAGCCCAGTACAGTCGACACTCACCGACAGCTGCTCTCCAGGGTTTCAGGCAGGGTTTTTTCCAGCCCTACCTGGTGATGCCAGGGATTGGACCTGGGACCTTCTGCGTGCAGAGCAGGTGCTCTACCACTGACCCATGGCCCTGACTTATGGGTGTCATATTTACCTACTCTGAAGTAATCTTCAGAGGTTTTTCTCAAGGTGTCCCTGCCAAGTGTGGTTATAAAGGTGACTACCAGAGAAAGTACAAGCGGGGTTTCGAAGAGGCAGAGGAACTAGAGATCAAATCGCCAACTTTCGCTGGATCATGGAGAAAGCAAGAGAATTCCAGAAAAACGTCTATTTCTGCTTCATGGACTACGCTAAAGCCTTTGATTGTGTGGATCACAACAAACTGTGGCAAATTCTGAAAGAGATGGGAGTACCAGACCACCTTACCTGTCTCCTGAGAAACCTGTATGAGGGACAAGAAGCAACAGTAAGAACCAGACATGGAACAACCAATTGGTTCAAAATTGGGAAAGGAGTATGATGAGGCTGCATATTGTCGCCCTGCTTATTTAACTTATATGCAGAGTACATCATAAGAAACGCTGGGTTGGATGAATCACAGGTCGGAATTAAGATCACTGGGAGAATTATCAACAACCTCAGATACGCAGATGATACCACCCTAATGGCAGAAAGCGAAGAGGATCTAAAGAGCCTCTTGTTGAGGGTGAAGGGGGAGAGTACAAAAACTGGCTTGAAACTCAACATTAAAAAAACTAAGATCATGGCATCTGGCCCCATCACTTCCTGGCATATAGAAGGGGAAGAAATGGAAGCAGTGACAGATTTTATTTTCTTGAGCTCCAAGATCACCGCAGACGGTGACTGTAGCCATGAAATTAAAAGACACTTGCTCCTTGGCAGGAAAGCTATGGCAAACCTAGAGAGCATAGTAAGAAGCAAAGACATCACCTTGCCCACAAAGGTCTGTCTAATCAAAGCTATGGTTTTCCCAGTAGCAACGTATGGCTGTGAGAGCTGGACTATAGGGAAGGTTGAGCACCGAAGAACTGATGCTTTCGAACTGTGGTGCTGGAGAAGACTCTTACGAGTCCCCTGGACTGCAAGGAGGTCAAATCAGTCCATCCTAAAGGAAATCAACCCTGAGTGCTCATTGGAAGGACAGATACTGAAGCTGAAGCTCAAATATTTTGGCCACCTAATGCGAAGAGAAAACTCTCTGGAAAAGACCCTGATGCTGGGAAAGACTGAAGGCAAAAGGAGAAGGGGACGGCAGAGGATGAGATGGCTAGATAGCATAACTGATGCAATGAATATGGACTTGAGCACGCTCCAGGAGAGAGCGCAGAACAGGAAGGCCTGGCGTGCTACGGTCCATGGGGTCACGAGGAGTCAGACACGACTGAACAACAACAACAACAACCAGAGAAAGGGCCTTTTCAGTGGTAGCACCCTGGATTGTGGAATGCCCTTCCCAGAGAGGCCCGCCTGACACCTACAATGTGGTCCTTTCAGCACCAGGTAAAGACCTTTTTATTCTACCAGCCATTTTAAGAGGTTTTAAAGGTCGTTTAAAGATTGTTTTTAATACCTTTAACATTTTTGTGTTTAAACGTTGCTGTCAGGGGCTCCTTGGAGGGCTCTCTCAGTCTAATCCAGTAGCTAAGTCCAGACACAGACAAAGGGATTCTTTTCAAAGCTTTATTCTTCTTTTACAACTTAACAACTATACCGTTTGCAACTAGATCTGAGCAGCACAGTACCTATGCCCTAAGTTGGAACAGTTGGTCCCCGTTTGAAAGGGAATTACTGGAAGACCCCTGAACTTAAGGACTAGGGAGAGTCCCTCCCCTTTTCCCTTGGATCCTCTGGGGGCAGCCTTTGTTTGAGCGCCAACCGGGCACTACGCCTCCTTTCCGCGCCCTCCATCTGGCGCCGCTCTCTGCGTCTGCGTCACGCATCCACCAAGTCTGCTATCTGTGCTCGGTCACTCCCTGGACTGCTAACTAAACTAGGAATGCTGGTGGGAGGAATCTCCGTCAGCTGTTGGTCCTGGGAAAGAGGAGCACGCTCCTCTCCCAGGAGCGACTGCTCTTCCTCAGAATCAGAACTACTCTGGGACTCCATGGGCTCAGTGTCCACCCTGACAGTTTTCTGCAGGAATTGTTATATTGGTGCTGGTTTTATTCTATCTATTCATTCTGTTCTATTTGATGTTTACATTTTAGTGTTTTAAGGGTTTTAAATGTTGAAAACTGCCCAGAGGGCCATGTTGAGTGAGTGGTACAGAAGTGTTGAAATTAAAATCAATGAATGAGGAACAGGGATAATTGGGGGCCATAACAATAAGAATAATGCATTTTTTCTCCAGAGTATTTTCCTCTAAACCTTAATATCTGAGTCGGCATTAAAACAAGATACTTTGTAACATTTATCCCAGATTGAATTAGCTTTCTCACTATAATTGTAGATGTAAGCCACAAATTAACTTCTCGTACATGTTGCTTGTACATGTCTTCTCATCTTTCTGAGCTAGCTGTAGTTATTGTTTACAAGCAGACTCACTTACAAGGAAATATGTAGAGCTCAATGTTCCATTTGCCTCAGGGTGCAGCACCCAATGGGTAAAATAGAATACTTGCATTAACTTGTAGGCCACAATCCTGAACACGCTCACCCAGGGCATTATTTTCAGTGGGCGCAACTGGGCATGGGCCCCAGATCTTTTTGAGCTGTGCACCGGATCTTTTGAGCTGTCCTAATTGCCATTTTTTTTAACGTTTTCCCATTGACTTGCACTGGAAAACAGAAATGGCCATAACTTTTTTAGTTTGTATGATAAATACATGAGACTTGGAGACCTGACAGCCCCCATGGATCTGATTAAATCTGCCCAATTTCAGACAGTTAGGTCTAGTGGCTTTTGTACTAGTCAGAGGTAAAATTTGCTTTTTTCAAGAAAATCTGTCAAAGTAAAGAGCTATCTTTTTTTGTGTTTTCACATAAGTTCATGGAATCTGGGCAGTGGCAGCCCCTATAGAGATGACTGAACATGCCAGATTACAGACAGGTCCAGTGGCTTTTGTGCTAGCCAGGCATAAAGTTTCCTTTTCTCAAAGACTAAAACAAAAAGTAAAAAACTGTCAAGCCACACAGGGGATTAGGGATCCTAATCAGGAGGTGTTTAAGGCAACCAGTAGGAGGTCACTATTCCTAATCTCTGGTGTAGGGTTTTTTGAGGTGCAAAAAACCCTCTCTCCTGCAGCTTTTCTGCTCTTACATGCCCACTGTTGGGAGCTTGCTTGCAATGAAATTTTGAAGAGGGAGAAGGAGGGGAAGAAAGAGCTTCATGTGAAATACTGGTATTTCACACAGCATCTGATTTTACTGCCCTAAACTGGAAACTTTGGCTTCTGCAGAAGTTTAGTAGCTTCAGTACAGCAAAGGATCCAATCAGCCTCCACAAACTTCTTTCTCCCCCTCCACTTTAATTTCTCCTAAATAGCTGTAGGACTCAAATAATCCCAAAGGGAGGGTTAGGACTATGTGGTGCCATGATCGAGGAACTGATAAGGCTTTTAAACAGGTTCTACAGTTTTAAAAAAGCTAGAAAAAGCCCTCAGCCACCTCACCTCATGAAGTTCATTTAAGTACGTGCAATGCTTGCAAACCTTGCACAGCCTCCTAAATTCCTCTGAAGTACTACCTCTCTGAAAGGAGACACTTGGCTTAGGGAATTCTCTCTACCCCCTCCCCCCCAACATTTCCAATCACCATTCTTCTTTTCTTCTTCCTTCCCCTATCCTGTTCTTTTTCTTCTTTATTCCACCCAGAGGATATCTTGGGGAATCCTTAAAAAGAATTATCTTCGGTGGGCAAAAAAAGTTCTGAACTGTATTTCATTTTATATGAACAGACAAGAGGGTTGTTTTTTCTCCTTCTCACTCAATTCTTTGAGAAAAGTGGGTTCAAACAAATCTGGGGCAGTTTTGTTTGTCAGTTGCCATTATCCAGCAATAGGAAGGGCTGTAGCTCAGTGGTAGAGCACATGCTTGGCATGCAGAAAGTCCCAGGTTGCCCAGCATCTCTAGGTAGGGCTAGGAACCTGTCCTGAAACCCTGGAAAGCTGCTGCTGCCAGTCAACATCGACAGTACTGGGCTAGATGGACCCAGGGTCTGACTTAATATAAGGCAGCTTCCTATGTTCCTATGAACAGAAAGCTTTAATAAAAATAGGAGTTTGGGCTTTGTTTTTTAAGCGGAGGAGAGATAAATACTGCTCATTTATACATGCCTATGTTTGCCTACTGAGAAGCCCCATTATGTTTAATAAGGCTTACCCTCAGGAAAGTGTGTATAGGATTCCAGCATAGGTTACTTTTGCAGGGAGGTTTGCACCTTGATGTTCTGTGTGCTTACTCAGAAATAAGTCCTGAGTTGTGAGCATGGTACTGACTGCAGGCTTAATACAGTGCCTACCTAATTCCATCTAATGAACTGACCACCCTTTCAGCATAGTCCTATGCATGTTTTGTCATTTGTGTGTGTGTGTTTTATTTTGCATGAACTCTAACTTCAGTGGTGAGGGAAAGGCACTTAGTACATGCTCAGAGTTTCTCCGTAACTTAACCCTAGTTTCGAAAAGAGACTCATTGGCTGAATCCTGGTGAAGTCTTGGCACAAATGAAGTTATGGGGAGGAAGATACAATGAGAGCTTGTGCATAACAAGGAGGAGGTAGAGAGGAGTTGCACAAAACAAGACATCTGTTTTTATGAAGAGTTGCTGGAGGATGGTAGGATGAGGAGGGATGGTTGCATGGAGGGGAATAGAATTGGTAGGAGGAGAATGTAAGTGCTCAGTGGTGAAAGAAAAGCATTCTGCATATGTTCAGAGGCACTCTCTATTTAAGAACATAAGAAGAGCTGTGCCGCATCAGACCAAGGTCCATCAAGTCCAGTATTCTGTTCACACAGTGGCCAACCAGATGCCCACGGGAAACCCACAAGCAGGACATGAATGCAATAGCACCTTCCCACCCATGGTCCCCTGCTACTAACATTGCTGAAATGTAAATAAATTCTCCCCTTCATGGATCACTGCCTTGTTGTGGCGAAGGGGCTTGCGTAACTCAGTGAAGCCATAAGCTATGCCATGCAGGGCCACCCAAGACGGACAGGTCATGGCAGAGAGTTCTGACAAAATGTGGTCCACTGGAGAAGGAAATGGCAACCCACTCCAGTATTCTTGCCAAGAAAACCCCATGGAACCTATCACAAGGCTAAAAGAGATGACGCCGGAAGATGAGCCCCTCAGGTCGGAAGGTGTCCAATATGCTACTGGGGAAGAGCAGAGGGTATTTCCAAGTAGCACCAGAAAGAGTGAAGCGGCTGGGCCAAACCCGAAAGGACATTCAGCTGTGGATGTGTCTGGTGGTGAAAAGAAAATCCGATGCTGTAAAGAACAATATTGTTTAGGAACCTGGAATGTCAGATCAATGAATCAAGGTAAGCTGGAGGTGGTCAAACATGAGATGGCAAGATTGAACATCGACATCTTGGGAATCGGCGAACTAAAATGGACAGGCATGGGCGAATTTAATTCAGGTGACCATCATATCTACTATTGTGGCCAAGAATCCCTTAGAAGAAATGGAGTAGCACTCATAGTCAACAAAAGGGTGGGAAAAGCAGTACTGGGGTACAATCTTAAAAATGATAGAATGATCTCAGTACGAATCCAAGGCAAACCATTCAACATCACAGTAATTCAAGGCTATGCCCCAACCACTGAGGCCGAAGAAGCTGAGGTTGATCGGTTCTATGAAGACCTACAACACCTTCTAGAACTAACACCCCAAAAAGATGTCCTCTTGATCATAGGGGATTGGAATGCTAAAGTAGGAAGTCAAGAAATCACCGGGATAACAGGCAGGCATGGCCTTGGTGTACAAAATGAAGCAGGACAAAAGCTAATAGAGTTTTGCCAAGAGAACATGCTGATCATAGCAAACACTCTTTTCCAACAGCACAAGAGGCGACTCTACACATGGACGTCACCAGATGGTCAATATCGAAATCAGATTGATTATGTCCTTTGCAGCCAAAGATGGAGAAGCTCCATACAGTCAGTAAAAACAAGACCTGGAGCTGACTGTGCCTCAGATCATGAGCTGCTTCTTGCAAAATTTCGGCTTAAATTGAAGAACGTCGGGAAAACCACTAAACCGTTCAGGTATGACCTAAATCATATCCCTGATGAATATACAGTGGAGGTGAGGAATAGATTTCAGGGATTAGACCTGATAGACAGAGTGCCTGAGGAACTATGGACGGAGGTCCGTAACATTGTTCAGGAGGCAGCAACGAAATCCATCCCAAAGAAAAAGAAATGCAAGAAAGCAAAGTGGCTGTCTGATGAGGCTTTACAAGTAGCTGAGGAAAGAAGGGAAGCGAAAAGCAAGGGAGAAAGGGGAAGATATACCCAACTGAATGCAGAGTTCCAGAGAATAGCAAGGAGAGACAAGAAGGCCTTCTTAAATGAACAATGCAAAGAAATCGAGGAAAACAATAGAATGGGAAAGACTAGAGATCTCTTCAAGAAAATTGGAGATCTCAAGGGAACGTTTTGTGCAAAGACGGGCATGATAAAGGACAAAGAAGGCAGGGACCTAACAGAAGCAGATGAGATTAAGAAGAGGTGGAAAGAATACACAGAAGAACTATACAGGAAAGATCTGAATGTCCCTGATAGCCATGATAGTGCAGTCACTGAACTTGAGCCGGACATCCTCGAGAGTGAAGTCAAGTGGGCCTTAGGAAGCATTAGTAACAACAAAGCTAGCGGAGATGACAGTATTCCAGCCGAGCTATTTAAAATCCTAAAAGATGATGCTGTTAAAGTGCTGCATTCAATATGCCAACAAATCTGGAACACTCAACAGTGGCCACAAGACTGGAAAAGGTCAGTTTACATTCCAATTCCAAAGAAGGGCAACGCCCAAGAGTGTTCAAACTACCGCACAATTGCGCTCATTTCACATGCCAGCAAGGTGATGCTCAAAATCCTACAAGGTAGGCTTCAGCAGTATGCGAACCGAGAACTACCGGAAGTACAAGCTGGGTTTCGAAGAGGCAGAGGAACTAGAGATCAAATCGCCAACATTCGCTGCATCATGGAGAAAGCAAGAGAATTCCAGAAAAATGTCTATTTCTGCTTCATTGACTACGCTAAAGCCTTTGATTGTGTGGATCACAACAAACTGTGGCAAATTCTTAAAGTGATGGGAGTACCAGACCACCTTACCTGTCTCCTGAGAAACCTGTACGAGGGTCAAGAAGCAACAGTAAGAACCAGACATGGAACAACCGATTGGTTCAAAATTGGGAAAGGAGTACGACAAGGCTGCATATTGTCACCCTGCTTATTTAACTTATATGCAGAGTACATCATGAGAAATGCCGGGTTGGATGAATCAGAGGTCGGAATTAAGATTGCTGGGAGAATTATCAACAACCTCCGATATGCAGACGATACCACCCTAATGGCAGAAAACGAAGAGGATCTAAAGAGCCTCTTGTTGAGGGTGAAAGAGGAGAGTGCAAAAGCTGGTTTGAAACTCAACATTAAAAAAACGAGGATCATGTCATCTGGCCCCATCACTTCCTGGCATATAGAAGGGGAAGAAATGGAAGCAGTGACAGATTTTACTTTCTTGGGCTCCAAGATCACCGCAGACGGTGACTGCAGCCATGAAATTAAAAGACGCTTGCTCCTTGGGAGGAAAGCTATGGCCAACCTAGACAGCATAGTAAGAAGCAGAGACATCACCTTGCCCACAAAGGTCCGTCTAATCAAAGCTATGGTTTTCCCAGTAGTAATGTATGGCTGTGAGAGCTGGACTATAAGGAAGGCTGAGCGCCGAAGAATTGATGCTTTCGAACTGTGGTGCTGGAGAAGACTCTTACGAGTCCCCTGGACTGCAAGGAGGTCAAATCAGTCCATCCTAAAGGAAATCAACCCTGAGTGCTCATTGGAAGGACAGATACTGAAGCTGAAGCTCCAATATTTTGGCCACCTAATGCGAAGAGAAAACTCTCTGGAAAAGACCCTGATGCTGGGAAAGACTGAAGGCCAAAGGAGAACGGGACGGCAGAGGATGAGATGGCTAGATAGCATCACAGATGCAATGAATATGAACTTGAGCACGCTCCGGGAGAGAGCGCAGGACAGGAAGGCCTGGCGTGCTATGGTCCATGGGGTCACGAAGAGTCGGACACGACTGAACGACTGAACAACAACAAAATAAATTCTAGTCATTCTAAATTTGCATGCATGTATACCCTTCAGGAATTTTGCAGGTTTCTTGCCTGGGGGACACCTCTAATGATCTGTGTATTTTCATACAAACTTACCCAAAAACTATTGGGGAAGGGAGGAAGGGAAGGGAAAGCACATCACTCCCTGACCCAAATTGGAGAACTCCCCTGCCACATGAACTGCTGCACCTATCCTTCTGAAACTTTGCTGTTTCTTACTTAGGGACAACTCTAGGCTGTCTGTAATTTTCAGAACAATGGTTGACAAGGAACATAGAGAGATAAATATGTCCTCTTTTGGAGACCTCAAAATGTCAAGGACACCCTTGCACAAAACCCCCTGTGGCTGAAATGTGGCAGATGTGATCTCCTCTAATGGGGCAATGAATCCTGAAATGTTTATCCAATTCTTCCAAATAATAAAAATGTTATTGGCAGTTCCTTTTAAAAGAAAATCAAAACATAAACCCTGCACCTATTTCTCTGACACTGGGCAGGTGTAATCCCCTTCTAGGAGGCTACTATGCCTGGAATTATTGTCCAGTTCTGGCCAAGAGAAAAAAGTTAGTTTTTTTCTAATTTCCCATGGTAGTCAACAGGAAGCATAAAGGCTCATTTTTCGAAACCTTGACTCAAAGTTTGGTGCTGAGCTGAAATGGTCTGACTATAAATTGGCCCAAGCAGAAGCGGGATATTTTCTAAAATGCTGAAAAGGGGTCTGAGTTGAAGTGGGGTGAGGGGTCAGTGCACACTTCTTATGTATGTATGTATGTAATCTATACACACACACACACACACACACACACACATATATTAGAGGTGTGCTTAGACTCAGATATATATATTATAAATTTGTGTTATGGGCCTGTGCCCTGGATCTTTTAAGAACCTAGCAACACCCCTGTCGCTCACATTTTCACTGGTTGCATGTACTTCCAATATGCAAGTCGGTTTAGTGTCAGAGCCTTAGGGGATCTCTACACCTCAAGTTTATTGCGCATTCATGGTTGCTCACTCACTGAACTGTGCAGGTCCATTACATGACGTCATCATTGTCCAGTCATTATTCCACTATTTCCTCCCACCTATCCTGTGTTTTCCTCAAACGGAAAAAATGGGGTATTTTTCCAGTTATGCGCAAATGGAGCACCATGTCCTCCCCATGTATTTCTCCCCTAGCATGAATGAAGCGCTGAGTGTGGTTGTTGGGGGTGTGGTCATGATGTCGAAGGTAGTGACAAAGGTCTGATGGGTGTTCAGCCTTTCCACACCAGCACTATTTTGGCTCCTCACCATTTTCAGCCTGCTTGTTCAAAACAGAGCAGCAGAGCAGCAGAATGCCAGAGCAGCAGCGAGGGGGGGCCGCAGAGGGGGGGCCGCAGAGGGGCTGAGTGGCAGGGACTGGCCAAAAGCATGGAAAATGGAGGCGGGGCCCATGGAAATCGGTGGGGGGGCTGTCCTCATGTCGGTCCCCATCCACCAGTAATGTGCAAGGGGAGGGAAAGGGGCAGGAACCCAGGAGCAAGTATCACTGAACCTGGAGCGTGCGTAATGCCTCTTCATGGAAACATAACACTATGGGAATGGCCATCTACAGAGAAGGAAGCGCATACAAAGGGAATCAGTTGTGATCATGCATTTAAAATGGAAGTGGAAAGCCCTGTTTTAAATGCAGGATTTTAGGCTGGTGTAGAAATCCCCTTAAAAATTTAGGGATGTCAGAGAATTTCGCCACGAATCTCAGGAAGGCCAAATGCCAGCGCATTCGGCCCCCTGAAATCGGTGGCAGAATGGTCTGCCCCCCCCCGCCCCCCCCAGGACAGGACTTACCTTGGGCGAATCTTCCTGGCGGCGGCAGCGGCGGCTCCAGCGGTGGTTCGGCGGCCGGTCTTCCGACCAGCTGCCACCGCCATTTCCAGTTAAAAAAAACAAAAAACAAAAAAACGTGATAGGCTACGTAAAGATTTACGTAGCCTATCACGGCTAGATTTTTAAAAAACACCGTGATAGGCTACGTAAATGTTTATGTAGCCTATCACGGCTGATTTAAAAGAAAAAAACAACAACGCGCGTACGCAAATGGCGGCGCCCATGGGCGCCTCCATTTGCGTTCCTTATTTTGGCACGTCTTAGTCTACGTAAACATTTACGTAGAGTAAGACAGCGAAAATAAGGGGAACGCAAATAGCGTAGACGCTACGCTATTTACGTTCCCCTTAGTTTCGCCGTCTTAGTCTACGTAAATGTTTACGTAGACTAAGATGTGCCAAAATAAGGAACACAAATGGTGGCGCCCATTGGCGCCACCATTTGCATACGCGCGTGTGTTTTTTTCTTTTAAATCAGCCGTGATAGGCTACGTAAACATTTACGTAGCCTATCACGGCTGCATGCAGGGACGCAAGCAGCGGTGGCTACGGCTGCCACCATTTGCGTCCCTGCTAGCCAGCAGCTGGATGTCCAGCCGCTGGCAGAGCTGGCCGGCAGCTCCGCAGAATCCCTGTGGAGCGGAGCCGGCTGGCCGGAATTTCGGGGGGGGGAGGGACGGAGCGCCTCCCCCCCGGCCAGAATTTCGGGGGGAGGGACGGAGCGCCTCCCTCCCACCACGAATGTCACCCTTCGAAAAGGTAAGTGACTTTCGTACATCCCTATAAAAATTACCGAGCAGAAAGTGGCTATTGCAAATCCAATTACGCACACAATCTCCATTTTCAATTATGTGCATTTTAACAAGAGCAGCCTGATAATAAGGTGCATACATAAAACCAGGATCGATAAAAGCTCATTGGATTTTGTCAGCATTATATACTCTGCTAACAAAAAGCCCTGTTTTTAAAATATTTCCACTCTTCTTGAGGAAACAAAATCGGGCCAAATTCAAGCAACTTCACCATTGATACCTGGACTGGACATACGAATATAGCTCTCAAGCTGAGTTATTAACAGCACAATACTCAGGAGTAAGTCCCATTGTTTAGGCTTCAGTCCTATACAAACAGGTTACTGTGTGGATAGGACTGCAGCCTTAAACAGCATTATGAAAAGTGATCTATGTCTTTGGAGAGTGGTACTAAGACCACTGCTCATAAGATGTGTTATTTGCTGTGAAGTACACACTTCCACACTTTGCTCTAAAAATCATGCTTTTATGTAACCCCTATAGGAGGCATAAAAAGGATGAGTTCTCCCCCAGCAGCATTTCCCAACAGAAACCAATATCCCAGAACAAAGACATTGATAACTTGCTTACTAACACAAGTAATTAGCGCAAGATGTCTGTAGATACTGCTTCTGCTGAGCCCAAGCACTCCCAGAAGTTAGTCTCTTCACCACTGCAAAACCTCAAAATGCCTTAAGGATGCAATATTCAATTCAGACAGGAATACTGCTGAAGAAACGTATTTGGTAGGACGTATTATTTTCTTCTTCTTCCCCTGCCAGTGTCAGCTCAGTCACACACAGCTTCAAAGGTTGGCTCAAGATGCTAGAGGGTTTCATTACAAGGAGATATGGAAACAAGCCCTAAATGTTACTTGTTTGCTGAAGTGCAATCAACTACAAAAGCCACAGGCCCTGGGAACCGCATGCCTTAAGGCTACTTTCCTCAATTGTTATCTGACGGTTCCTTACAGGACAAAAATTTTAATATGGCCAGTTAGGCTTGCAAACTTTTGAACCAGCTCCTCTAGCTGTGCCTTCATTAGCAGCTGGACCAGGAGCAATTAACAAACAATAACATTTATCTCCACACCATAAAAATCTGACCTGATTTTTACTTGTCAAGCTGCTACTGAAGTCACATAAGAAAGCCAAATTGAACTTCTTCCTGGTCAGCTGGCAACGTGTTGATGAGCCCCAGGTGTGCAGTCACGTGTGATGAGTAGACATGGTTATACGTTTTTTCCACATTGCTATTTTGAAAGGAAGGACTATGAAAATAATGGTGTGGAAGGCAACCCTTATTTCTACTTGGAACAGAACAACAACAACAAAGCCTCACTTGGTATCACATAATGCAAAATATAGGATGGGCAGGGCTTCCTCACCACTATTGTCTTCTTTAAAACAGTTCCATCACCCTTCCTTGTAGCCAGAATCAAAGCTTCCTCAAGAAACCATGGATATATCTATGCTGCAGACCTACATTGGTTTAATAAGCATGGATGTAAATTAATTCCGCAATAAATGAAACCCTGAACCAAATGGTGTCCATTCGGTTCAAGTGCCATTCGTTATGGAACAAATGCCATGAGTAACAAATGGATGTGAATGGGATTCAGTTTTGTTATCTTATTCGTGCCCATTTGTCACTCATTCAAGGGTGGAAAGGGGTTGGTTTTTCCAGTGGCAGCAATGCTGATTTCAGCAGCTACCTCTTGGTGGCTATCATTTTATTCTCCCAGAATGACCCCAAACATTGCATTGCTCTGGGGCATTCTGGGATAAAAATGGGGCCGCCAGTGGGAACTGCCATTTACCCCTCAAGAATGCCCTGGAGCAACACAATGTCCCGGGGATTCTGGAAAAATAAAATGATGGCTGTCAGGACACAGGCACCAAAAATCAGCTCCACCGCAGCTGCAACAGTCAGCAGCAGCAGCAGCAACAGGAAACAGAAGGAAGAAGGGGAGCATAATGAAAACAAATGCAAGCAATGAAAATGAATATTAATTTTAACAAGAGAATAATGGAACAAATGAAATTTTAATATGTAATCATTATTCCCTCTCCACAGGGGACCTTGGGAAGTATGGGCTGACACAGATGTCTTTGAATTCTCAGTACCTTCTACAACCTAGTTCCCAGTTCTTTAAGGGACAAACTGACATATGCCCAATATTAGTTGTAGTATAGATGTGCCCATGGTAGCCTGATCTGTTTTAGCTAATCAAGCAATAACATGTTCCTAGATTTTGGCATAATAAACTGAAGGGCTCTTTTCCATTCTCCTCGAAATATCATGGAGTAAACAGAAGAAACACAGTCCAGAGACTGCGTTGATGTATGCATCTTTATGAATGCACATGGGCACATTTGGGAACTTTGTAGGTTGACTGCAAACTCTACTGAAGACTCACATCAGACATCTAAGCTCAAGGTGTAGAGCACACCCAAATGGATGGACAGCAGTGACCTCAACAGTTAGGTACTATAAATCACTGAATGAATGCTATGAAGTTGCATTTTAAATCTTTTAAAAATCCAGTTTGGAAAACAGCACTGTGGCTCAATTCATATGCATTAGAAGTTTCCAAAGCTAAGCCCCATACATTCAAATGGGTTCATTTGAGCAGGGGTCCCCAACCCCCAGGCCGTGGACCGGTCCCGATCCGTGGCCTGTTAGGAACCGGGCCGTGGGGCTGTGCGAAACCCTCTTACCTTGGGTCCCGGGGGGGGGAGGCGATCCATCCCTCCCGCCCGGAATCCTCGCCGGCCCCAGCCAGCTCTGCTCAGTGGCGAGTCTGCGGAGCTGCCAGCTGGCTCTGGCTGCTGGCGGACTTCCAGCTGCTGGGACGTAAATGGTGTCCGCATAGTGGATGCCATTTGCATCCCTGTTCTTCAAGTAATAGGCTATGTAAATCTTTACGTAGCCTATTACTGCAAAGAACAGGGATGCAAATGGCGTCCGCATAGCCGACGCCATTTCCGTCCCAGCAGCCAGAAGTCTGCCAGCAAAACCATCCCCTCCCTAGTCTGTGGAAAAATTGTCTTCCACAAAACCAGTCCCTGGTGCCAAAAAGGTTGGGGACCGCTGCATTAGAGGACTTATCCTCCTTATCTTTGCTGATTTGGCACCTTCTCAGCAATAAAGACACAGGCAACATAGAAGCAATTCCACTGATTGCAGAGGACTATGGCAAGGTTGTTTAAAACAAAGCTGGAGTTCCATTATACATACCTTTATGAAAGTTTTACACAGTTATCTAGGGCAGCCTTCCCTAGACTCCCACAAGCCTCATCAAAGCTCAAAGTTGTAGTCCAATACATCTTGAGGACACCAGGTTGGGGAAGATTAATCTAGGGACATATTCCTTTTAACGTCCTCTATTAGGATGTGCAGAAGTTCCACATGAACTTTCTTTCCTTTTCGTCATTCACATATTCTAAGGAAGGAGGTATGGCATGCTTCTCGGGGCCTGTATTTTCCAGAAGTGCCCCCTAGCCTGGAATTATATTATGCCATACGAACAGATCTCCTCCTGAGAGTGTCAAGGTTTCCTAATAAAACTGGTGCCATCTGGGAGTAAGAGACCTTCATGGTTTTGAGACACAGATGCTCAGGTACAGCGTTACCTATTAATATGGAATACTAAAGTGTGTGCAACAGCTGTGTCTTACAGACTGAAAGCATTTCTCTTTTCCTGGTGAGCTGAAGCTGTGGTCAAATGTTTTACCAAACATGAGTTCAAATTTGGTAGGGCTGATTACTTTCAGAATTGGAGGAATTCCTTTGGGGACTGGATCTGGAATGGGGAACCTCTTTCTGCCCAAGGGTTGAACTGAATTTCAGAGAAGCTCTTGGGGGCCACATTTCAGTAGTGGGCGGGGCCAACAACAAAAGGAATGAGGCCGAGATACCTGCATATTTTAGCTTAAAACCCTTACTGCTAGCCTTTGCGCATGGAAAAAAAACAGCCATGCAAAGCAGGAAAACTGGGAAACAATCAGCAGTCAGGGGAAAGTGGTTGCGGCTACGGGAAGGGGTGTGGCCCTCTGGGGAACCCCAGAGGACCGGATTGGGACTGCAGGAGGGCCAGAGTTGTCCCACTGGCCCAAGGTTCCCCACCCCTCCTCTAAGGAAAGGGGACTGTATGAGCAACATTAAGACAAGCACAGCTCGGCAAGTCAACAGGCAAACAGGAGAAGTGATGTCACTTCCTTCTGCTTCCCTCCATTTGCCCAGCCTTCCCATGATTTACTCAACCTAGAAGAGGGTACAAAAAGGGACAAATGAACCATACAGTTAGCTGAGTGATTGGGCTGGGCACACCCAATGACGGAGCACTGTTAACAATGCAGCAATTAAGCAAGTGTAAACAGAGTTAACCGGATCAAAGCCTGGATAAGTGAGTACCTGGAGCCTCATGTAAGCTGTTCTGAGCTTTTTATAAATGAAGAGTAGACTATGATTGTGATTAAATAAATACATCTTTATTTGAGACAAGTGGCAGTCAAACTATTGGCTTGGCCTGATCTAAAAGTCCAGCAACTTGTTGCAGAGTCTTGTCCGTCTTGGTTTAGGCCCTCTTTAGTGCATACATTTTGTTGTTTTTCTGACCTAAATTTTTGTTATTTCAGCCTTGTCTTTTGCTGCCGCTGGATCACAGAGTTTGATAGTACCGGAATCCAGATCAAATAAAACGGGGATTGTGCTCTGGGACATTTAAAGAGAGTCTGAAGCTACTTAAAATGCATCTCTGAAAACATGTTATCTTCTCTTATTAGCAGGGGATGCCTAAAACCATAACAAAAACAGATTCCAAAAACAACAAAAAATGTTATTTTAGTTTGCTTCCCTTGTATCTTTTCTTTCAACAAGTTACACTAGAATTAAATCTGGGACAGGGTCATGAAACCTGAGGCTAGTTTTGCTGACTGAAAACTGAAAGGAAGAGATAAAATGTTAAACCCCAAATCTTGGCGAGAAACAAGTTCTTATGTCAGCAGTTAATTAAAGAGTCTATAGGTAGAAAGCTACACTTAGATCTGGGAGAAATGGGATTGGAATCTAGCTCCACCAGAGGTAGATTTGTGGGCCAATCCCACAAATAAGCATATGATACAGCCCTCCTGGGACCTGAGAATGCAGACTGGGAAAGTCACATTATCAGATTCTCCCACATCAAAAAAAATCCTTGGGTTGTATCCAATTGTGTCATCCCACAAAGCTTCTACTACTTGCAGAAGCCCCATTTTCATCCTTGCACAAGTGTCGAATACTTTGAATCCACTCGCACAACCCGTTCCTCGACTCATTACAACTTCATAGGGATGTTACTTGTCTAGTTGTGCAAGTTGTTCTGCTAGAGCTCACACAAGCACTAGAGCGGCTTTCCCCAACCTGGTGCCCGTCAGATGTTCTGGAATCCGACTCCCTTCAGCCCCAAGCCAGCATGGCTAATGGAAGTAGCCCAATCCCAAGAGGGTTGCGCCACATGCTATTCTCTGAACAAACAGATTGGTTCTGTACAGTTTTGGAAAATTCAATGACTGTAAATGGGAATGATATTATGTGATTGTTGTTGTGAAGGAAAACACAACTAAGACCCCTTCTTTGCAATTAAAGGTGCCATACAGGAGTAACAAAAATGATTTTAAAAAAGAGGTGAAATGTTTAAGTTCAGGCACATAATGAACACCTTTTACAGTAATTTGGCTCTATCTATTTAGTACACTTATATCTCATTCAACCTTTATAAAGCTCAGAGCAGCTTATATGCTACTCTCATCAGGTAGTTTTCCCATCCATGCATTCACTAGGCTGACCTAGCTTTAGAAATCTAATAGTGCCATGTATCCTCAGAAATCTTTGGACCCTTCTACCTGATCTGTTATCTGCTTTACTCATGCTATTGCTAGGGCAACGCCAAATGGCCTTCCATACTTATCCTTATTTCGTTGTGGGTCCCACTGATTTCAACTAAACTTCCAAATAAAAATGCTTAGGATCACAGCCTTGTAATGAAAACATAGATTCTGACATTCATGAGCTCTCTCTGCAGATAAAGGGCATACATTTCCTGGGCCATTACAACAATCTTTAGCCTTCTACCTGATTCATATATTTTCTGTCTGAACGTTATAAACTTAGATAGACCAAACTCTCTTAAGAGTTACTGATTACCTTTGGGTCTATAAACATTCTTGCTCTCTACCACAGATCAGCTTCTTTTCCATGCTGTTTAATGAAGGTATCTGTGTAGGAATATGGGCAGATTCACACAATCACAAAGGGAAAATAAGCCAAGGCAGCTTATTTTCCCTCCTCACGTGTGCCGGTCGCAAACCGCCTAGTTAGTGTAATTACACTCGCCAGGTGTGGCTTGTCGTGATGTCTGAACCCAGGAAGGGTGGGTGGCTGGGATGATTTGCAACCACCCCTGAAACCTATAGCTTGTTCTAGGGTTGTTGGATGGTTTGTAAACCACCCCAAGCAGCCACCTCACTTGGTTGGGACATCACAATAACCTACGCCTGGTGAGGATAATTATGCTAATTAGGCGGCTCATGATAGGCACAGACAGGGAAGAAAATAAGCGACTGCAGCTTATTTTCCCTCCGTAATTGTGTGAACCCAGTCCTTGGGAAAGAAACACACCAAGAGCAAAGAGGCTGCTAAATGCTATATTTGACAAGTATGGATGTCAAGTGTCAAAACTTTAGATTTCAAAGAGAACGTCTTTGTGCAGCGATCCGACAGAAGCAGTCTCCTGCTACACCACTACCTGTATTACAGTAGAAGTGCTTGCTCATCTTTACTGCGCACTGTGATAATCTGGAAGCTTATTAGAACAGGTTCCATCCCAAGTTAAAAATGAACGAAGCTGCAGGATAGCTTTGTTTGAGGCGAACACAATTATTTTTTTAATAATCATGTCATCTCATTAACTTCATGCTGAGCCAAATATCATCGACATTAATCATGCATTTCCCCAATAATTTCAGACAGAACATATAAGCTCCTGAGGCAACTGATCTTACAGAAGAAAGGAAAGGCTGTAGCAACAGCACACGCTACAAATAATGGAGTCACCCGATGTGTCAGATATTATTCAGTACTCCCAAGGAAGACAGCCGCTGCTAGGGCAGGAGCAAATCTCTCTCTCTCTCTCTCTCTCTCTCTCTCTCATTCTCTCTCTCTCTCTCTCTCACACACACACACACACACACACAATTTGTCCATACTAACCTCAACCTTCATTCCTACCCCCAGCTCCATTATCTCAATCTTAGGTGCTAGCTAGTTATCTGGAGGCTTAGCACTTGTCACGGAGCTCTGGCTCTAAGGAATTCATGTACCTTTCCCTATGTTGCATTGGCTGATGGTACTGAGGACCAACAAAACTGGAGCTAATCTTTTTTTTCTTTTTTTTTAAGCAGACTTTTCCTTAGGAATTTGAAACACATGCCAAGTACTGGATTTGTTCAAAAAGCTATGAAGGATCTAAGGTGGACCTCTAATGAATCAGTTATAGGCGGATCGGTATAACAGCTAACATTACGCCAGTTAGAATCACCGAACTGGCATCTCCCTGCTCTCCACCTAACATGAGTACTGCGGGGAAATAATCCACCACAGCCTTAATGCATCCCTGCCATGGCCCCAGTAAAGAGGGTATGCCAAGAGCTTCTTGGACTAATTCTCTTCCCCCACACACACACACCCCCCCGGGTCTTTTCTTAACTTGGAGAGATCTCAGTAAGATAAAGTTTGAGACGTTCTGGCTTCAGGTTTTAGAAAATGTTTTTTTTAAAAACCACATACCATGCAACGGTGACTCAGGATCCAATCCTATGCATGTTCAGACAGAAAAGAGTCCTACACCTCCCAGCATGACTGGCTGGGGCACGGCTGGGAGTTGTAGGATGCTTTTCTGTCTAAACATGCATAGGATTGTGCCCCCAGTGGACTATTCTACATGAGCCGGGGGAGGGGGGGAGTTCCCATGTTCCCTTTCCCACTGCTGCCTCCTTCATGCTCTCCTGAAGCTGCTCCTGAAGCCAGGGCACCATCCAGAGTGGGAATCAACAAAGGGCTTCAATCAAAAAGCAAGAACTGCAACTCCCCTCCCTTCAAGCAGGAGCACTTTTTTTTGCTCATGCTCAGGGCTACTACGATCCCAGTGAAATTACATTTTTATTCATACTGTAATTGTTTTTAAATGTTCGTGTTAATTACCCTTATCTCCTGCTTTTACGGGAGGCTCCCATTCAATTCACTGATCAGGTCCACGCTTGCTTAGCTGCAACAACGCTGCCACTTGGTGCTCCCTGAAGGACCACTCGCTGGGCTTTCATATTACAATCCAAACTGTTCCCTGTGATAGCGATGCACCTGCTCAATGTAGCTTTATGCATAAGCAATATGCATATTATATGCCCTTAATCAATATGCATCTCTTGATAGTGCATTTAAAATCCACTTCCAAATAATACATGGTTTGGCTGTGTAATTTAGTCAAAAATAAATACCACTGTTTGAAAACCCTTCTGTCACTTTTACCAAGATAGTATCATTTCTTTGTCATCAATAGATCACTAGAAAACAGGCCCTTGACTGAATATATTGTGCTGACAGGTCAAATAAAAACTATTTTCTTGGGCTCCAAGATCACCGCCATGAAATTAAAAGATGCTTGCTCCTTGGGAGGAAAGCTATGGCAAACCTAGACAGCATAGTAAGAAGCAGAGACATCACCTTGCTGACAAAGGTCCACATAATCAAAGCTATGGTTTTCTCAGTAGTAACGTATGGCTGTGAGAGCTGGACTATAACTAAGGAAGGCTGAGCTTCGATGCTTTCGAACTGTGGTGCTGGAGAAGACTCTTACGAGTCCCCTGGACTGCAAGGAGGTCAAATCAGTCCATCCTAAAGGAAATCAACCCTGGCTGCTCATTGGAAGGACAGATACTGAAGCTGAAGCTGAAATATTCTGGCCACCTAATGCGAAGAGAAAACTCACTGGAAAAGACCCTGATGCTGGGAAAGATGGAAGGCAAAAGGAGAAGGGGACGGCAGAGGATGAGATGGCTAGATAGCATCACCGATGCAATGAATATGAACTTGAGCACACTCCAGGAGAGAGCGGAGGACAGGAAGGCCTGGCGTGCTATGGTCCATGGGGTCACGAACAGTTGGACACGACTTAACGACTGAACAACAACAACAACAAATAAGAACTAGTAAGCAGATTTCAGAAAAGAATGCAATTCATGATTTAGCTCTTTTGATCACATTATTCGACTCTGAAAACTGCTCTTTGCACATGAGGGGAAGGAACTATATACACCCTTCTCAAATAGCCCATCATTCAGTAAACGTGTCAAGATCTTTTATAGCAGGGATGATCAGCCTTTCAGCATCAGGGCTCCAATAACCTTAATAGTTATAGAGAAAAAGGGGATTTGGGCAGGTGTCACAGTGGTCATGTCACAGTGCTGAACAGCTTGAAAAGCTGCGCCTGCCCATATAACCTTATCGACACAACTGTTAAAAGGGCAGGATCCTTAATGTTGAAAGATTGGCCACTGCTGGTTTGTCATGACAGCTCTGTCATTCTTACCAGTTAACAAGCAGCAAAAACAAAACCCAAGCAAAGCACATTTACTCATCTATTTGCGATCAGACTTATTTCAAGGAAGGGCAAATTCCAAAAGGGGACCCATGTTAAGTCTCCCATAGCAAAAAACAAACAACTTAAGGGTGCAATCCTGTGCAGGTTTAGACAGAAAGATGTCCTACAGCTCCCAGCATTCCCCAGCCTGCTGCTGGCTGGGGAATGCTAGGAGTTGTAGGACTTCTGTCTAAACCTACACAGGACTGCACCATTAAAGACTCGCTAATCTATTGATACTTTCATCAGATGCATGGAATAGACAAACCCTACTCATGTGTTACATGTGTGAATACAGTAAGCATTGTGAAAGGACCACCAGGACTGCATGTTTAGCCCCACCCCCTAAGGCACACCACTCCGGCCTTCCCCTCCATTGCCAGTTTTGCACAGCTTCTGACCCAGGAAGCATCCTGTACTCTTGGAGGCTCCCTGCAGAGTTTCTGAATCGCACAAGAGGCCTCCACAAGTACAGAAGGCTCCCCACTTCAAGTTATGCCAAACAAAGCAACATTAAAGGCGGGGCTAAATGCATGGCCCCGCTGCCCATTTGACCACCCTTACCCTATTCACACAAGTCATGCTTGAATAGGGCTACAGAGAAAACTTTAAACAGACAAGGGAGAGATAGGATATATCCATAATCTTCACTAGCTTGGACTTCACTAAAGTGGAAAACATTTGGCTGAGCTGTACCACAAGCACAAATGAACATTCCTCCTTTATATAAAAATCTCCCTCCCTCAACTAGTATGCCAGGGAGAAGGATAAGCTAGAAGTCTTCTCCATTTAGTTGACTAAATGTCAAAACTGACATTTAGTTTTCTATGTGGAAGGAATCCTTTCCCCCCCCTTTTTCGTTTGGATGAGGGAATATTCAGTCATGTGAGCCTGCAGCTATAGTATGAAGTGGTACAGCCCAGATACAGGTTGACACAGTAAGAAGAAGTAGACCCTAGCCCATTCAAGCTTGTCCCAAAATAAATGTGTTAGGGCAGTGTCCAATGCTGCCTGCGTACCAGCAGAACTCATCAGTAAGGAGCTAGCAGTTCTTAAAACAACCAGAAATGAGTGGAAATGGTAATTCTTTCCAGAATGGGGCAGGTCAGCTAATCTTGCAAGAGGGAGCTCTACTGACCTGTCCCATTCCAGAAATTAGCATTTCTGCTTGTTTCTGGGGTTGCTTTAGGCAGCACTAACTCCCATTGCCCTAGCAGTGGGTCCCACTGCCACATCGGAATGAGTTGAAGTGCAGCAGCAGCATTGGATACTGCCCTTAGTCTGCAAGGTGCCACAAGACTCCCTTGTTCTTACTTCCAAGTAACTGTAGTTAGGATTGCAACCTTAATGATAACTCATATTGGATTTGTTTCATATATAATCCAGTGACTGAGTTAAAACAGCAAAAAAACAAAACAAACCCGAAGAAAATAAAACCTCTGCTCTCCTTCTGCACCCCTAGACAGAAGACTTTCTTTTATTCTGCACGGCAAGTCCATCCATTATTCTCCCACCATTCAGTTACCATGATTTCTGGGAGTTGTCATGGATACGCATGTGAACTTTTCCAACCAACTAACATTCAATAAACCTAAATATCTTTCAAAATAATGGACTTTTGGAAAAAGAAAAGAGAGAACGAAAAAAAAAAAGAATCCAGCCCAAAGCAGTTTATTGGTGTATTCAAACCATGTTTTTATTAACTCATCCAATTAAAACAGCACAAGTATGCAGTTAGGAACATTGGTATGTATTTAAGGTACACTCCAGCCAAAAGGTCTGAAATGTGAGAGTTATGGACATACTTAAATGTTTCCCAGTGCAACACATGGGATTCTAAAACATGCTTAATTTTGGCTCTATTAGGCCTGATATTGTTTATCCTGCCCATCATCGAAAGAGCTCAGGATGATACACATCAGGTAATAATCCCCTTTTATCTTTCTCACACCAACCCTGTAATGTAATGAAGATTAGGCTGAGAGATACAAAATCATGTTGACTCTGGAATCAAATGCAGCTTTAGACTTCGCTTTGAAATAATTATAAGTTTAGCCTAATCTTATTTTTTTCCCTATCTACCGACCCAAGGTTATTTCTTTTAGTATCAATAGCTCACACTGGCTCCATGGCCCTTTCTGTTGTCTAGCAGCTTAAGATTTGCATCAGTTCTTCACAAATGGAGAGAGTTCAGGATGAGTCATATCCAGAGAAGTGGGTTCTTCTTCTCTCCCTTCCTCTTCTCAGGGACAAACACAACCAAGCTATTCATTCTTCAGCCAAATAAAGCAAGAGAACAATGTTGTCAGCGCAGCTACAAGGCAGCCCACTTCTCTCACTCTTTACTAACTTTCCAAACAGATTCATTAGGAAGCCTGTCCCACCCCCAAAGACCCTGCCTCCAATTGAACCTTATCCAAAACACCGCCAAGGGTACCTACCTGAGCCATTTGATAATAGGATAATCTGGGTGTAACACTGTAAACAAGTGTGCGGTGGAGGAGGAGAAGAGAAGCAACAGAAATTGTTTAGAAAGAACAAAGAGTCTTATGGCACTTTAAAGGGTAACAAATTTATTCTGACATGAAACTTTTGTGGACACTGTCAACTTCATCCCGATGAAGTACATCTGAAATGGACATTGTCCACAGAAGCTTATGGCAGAATAAATGTGTTAGCCTTTAAGATGACACAAGACTCTTCATTGTTTTTGCTGCAACAGACTAACACAGCTACCCCTCTGGAAACTGTTAGAAATTATTTAGATAATTCCAAACAATAGGAATACGTATACAGTTTTTAAAGAGGGTTGTTGTTTTTTTTAAGGCCTATGCATTTTAAACAAACTTTACTTCATAGAAGAATGTTTTGTATATTCAGACATCAGTGCCAGTTGTGTCTGCTGAGAGAAAATCAGCCAGGATATTTAATGGGCAAATTCCTTCACATCCCAACTACCATAGTAACGTGTTGTTGTTTTTAAAGTCACTCTTACAAGTCGACACACACAATTGCTTGCAATTCATTAAGCAAACCTCTCCATTATTATCCTCTTCCAAATCCAAAGGTAAACTTGGCTAAATTAATCACAACTAAGCTAGCGGAGAGCACAGACACAAAGTACAGTGTGTGTGTGTGTGTGTGTGTGTCTGTGTCTGTATGCCTTAAAGGTGTCTGGTTAAACTGCTTATCCCTTGCATAATAATTACACAGGAAGTTCTAGAATTTTGTACGTACTATATTGCAGAAATGAGTGTGACAGGAATGGTACAGGCACTTGGCACTGAAGAACATGACAAAACTGATTATTATTATTATTTTGACAGCATCATCAATTGTCACGATGCTTTACAGAAATACAAAAGGGCAGGTCACAGTCCCAAGGAGACTACAGTCTATAATTCAACACAAGGGAAAGAGGAGGCAGGGAAAGAATATGCAATTGCTGCAATGACATGTAGTTTAGTTATAGTATGGAATGGGAACTAGGATGTTATGCCAATAAATCACAGAATCAATATAATTAGGATACAATCCTATGCATGGTTAGACAGAAAAAAGTCCTACAACTCCTAGCATTCCCCAGCCAGTCATGCTGGCTGGGGAATGCTGGGAGTTGCAGCATATTTCTCTGTCTAAACATGCAAAAGATTGTGTCCCAAGTCATAGAATCAAATTTCGAAGGACTCAAGAGACCATCTAGTCCAAACCCCTATGCTAAGGTAGAATCAGCAACTATCTCAACAACCCAGGATGATTACAACAATGATGAGAATGATGATGAGAAGAAGAGGAGGTAGTGAGTGAGGAAAGAAAGAACTGTCAGCCTTGAGGTATTTTATCCTATATTCAGGACTGCCCCATTAACATCACATAACGTTTCTTATTAAAAAAAATTAACATGCTACACAGTCAATCTTACTAGGCTTTAAAGTCACAAGTATACACACACACACACACACACACACATATATATATATATATATATAGTATCTTCCAATAATGTACAGAAGATGCACAGTTCTCTATAAATTTGTTAGATGACCAAGGTCCATCTCTGGCTCTAATGTAATTAGTACATTTTATCATTTCTGCTAATTGCCAAACCTTTGTAAACAATCACATAGCTTAGGAGTTTTACTATTTTCCGATCAATAGCCAGCAGTAGCCATTCCAGCAGTCTGTACTGACAGAGATGGGAGGGAAAGCAGAGCCCTGGAGAACAAATCACTCCCCCCCCCCCTTCCTTTTTCCTTGTGCGGTGTGTCTTTTTAGATTGCAAGCCTGCAGGCAGGGACTGTCTTGTTTAATCGATTATATGTAAGGCACTCTGGGGGCCTTTTTGGCGGAGGAGCAGCGTAACAATAGTATAAATAAATGTTTAACCTCACACCAATACCACATGTCAGTCTTCATGTAAATTAATATGGGGTGGGGGGAATAAGCATGCACAATGTATAGAGATATATCAAACCATGCTCACAAGCATCAGTTTATAGCCCATTTTTATTTATTTATTTCATTTCTATACCGCCCAATAGCCGAAGCTCTCTGGGCGGTTCACAATATATGCTGCACTGAGAGTAACGAAAAAGCCACCCTTTCACACTATTCCGACTGTGATGATGGTTGAGGCTGCAATCCTACACAGACGTACCTGGAAGTAAGCCCCACTGAAAACGTGAGACTTATTTCTGAGACGACATGCATAGGATTGCATTGCAAGTAGCACGATTAAGGGGCAAGTAGCCCGCATTAACCAATGTAAGTTATCTGCATTAAATAACCGGGAGTTTTCGACTTTCTATATGCAGGACTTGCATTCCCAAAGTTTTCCTGCAAAACCTGAGCCATTTCAGAATGGCAGCTGTCCCGCACTACAAACAAACATCCACCATAACCGCAGCGTTGCTTGCTTCTATGTAAACACGCACGGGCTTGGACTGCCGCAAATCTCCTTTGCCCCAGCCACAATTTACTCCGGTCATATATATATATATATATTCTTGACGGCAAATCAACAAACGGAAAACCCCGCCAGCAGCCTGCTCCCAGCTCCGCAGATCGCTACACCCCCTGGCGTTGTTCTCCCCGAATCAACAGGGCTTCCTTCCAGAGCACGCCCCGGTCGGTTCTGATCTCGGGGATTCCTCTTCCTACGAAGCCAGAAGGCACCGCTCTTACCTTGCCGGGGGACGCACCAGCAAACCCCGCACCAGGAACCGTGCAACGACTGGTCGCAAGTTCTCCGCTTGCACACCGATCATCGGGCGCACGCGGCTCCTCCGGGCTTTTTTGGCAGCCGGCCTGGTCGGCGATCACTTAAGCAGCGGCTCGGCCAGGACAGAAGCGCTGCATGGCTGGGTGTCTCACGCTTCTGGCCGAGCTGCGAGGCAGGACTTGGCCGCTCGGCGACGCCGAGGCTGCCAGCAGCAGCAAACCCAGACAGCTGCCGAGCACAGCGCGGGGGGAGGGAGGATCCCGCCCCACACACGGAGCCGTGATTTAGTGCTTCTCCAGCCACGCCCCTCCGTCGGGCTCATTCAGCCTGGAGCCCCCTCCATAAAAGGCATTTACATACGGTGACCTCCCGGTGCCCTTGTGGCAATTTTTTTTTTTAAAAAATAACCTTCCTTCTATCCTCCCCATAATTTCACGCTGTAAAATCAATCTCCCCTAAAAAGTGGTGATTTAGTACGTCCTAAATACAAGCCTTTTTTGCGACTAGGGCTGGCCAGGCTATAATCACAGCTAATTTCGTTATTGGGGAGAAGGGGTTGTGCCAGGGTGCCCCTCCCCATATTGGCATCCAATCTCCTGTGCGGTGACTGTGTGTGTTTTTAAATGTCAGATAGCATTCACGGAGTGTGTGTGTGTGTAAGCATTCACTGAGCAAGCCAAAGGGCCACATACCAGCAAATAAGCATGCTTAATTAAAACAGCTGGAGACAAAAGCAATACATAAACAGCAACTCACCCTTGTGTGTTTTTCCTCACTGGATTAAGCAAAGGGGCAGTTTACATGAGCCACCAAATTTGGATTGGTGAAAATAGCCCATACTGTGGGCAGCCTCCCATCAGTCATATTATTGCCAAGGTTCAAAGCAGGGCCAGCCCTACCACTAGGCAGCATGAAGCCTATGATAGCAGAGGTCAGGATATGATCAGCAAATTGTCAACCATCTCAGCTAAATCTGATTTGTTGTTATGTCCAAACAGGAAATTGTGGTTAGTGTTAACTATGGTTAGTGAAACAACCCAGGATCATTGGCCATAGTTTGAAGTTGGGTTGTTTCAATCAACTATAATTAACACTAGCCATAGCTTGTTGAATGTAATACTAAATTATGCCTTTAGCTTTACATAAACAAGCCTCAGGCTCACGAGCTCCCCCTCCCCTCTTCTCCTTACATGACTGCAAAGAGGAGATCCGAAGCTTTTGCTTCCATTTTACTTAACCTCAGTTATTCATTGGCCCTGTTCACACATAACGCTAAGCCACCATGGTTAGCATTGTTAAGGAAACCATGGTAGCTTAGCATGTTGTGTGTGTGGGGGGGAGAAAATTCCAACAATGATGGGTTAGTAACCACCCCGGATAACCACCCCCCTGTAGTGGGGTTAAGGGGGCCCAGGATAGCTTACCATACCTGTGGCAGGCTCTCCAGTGGTTAAAATGGGCTTTGGGTGGTTTCTAGGCCACGACCATAGAGACAGCAGCCTAGAGCATCCCGCACTTCTGGCAAAGCTCGAGGCATCACAGCCAGACTCTATGGTTTCCGTCACATAGCAGCGGATGGAGTGGCTGGCGCACGGGTTTTCCCAGCATGATCGCCACTGGCATCACCACTGGTGGCAGCAGGAGGCAAGGGAACTAACTACTCCTTGGCATGCCATGCAGTTCCCATTCATGTGACGGGCGTGTGCATTGTGGTTTTCCTAACCTCCCTCCCCCACTGTAGTTCCCTTAACCACACTCTCTCTGTGTGCATCTGAACAGGGCCATTATATCTGAACCCTGAAAGGATGGTTAGTCTTAACTATGGTTTAGGCCTAGCCCTTAGAGAAACAAGTCAATTTCAACCCATGCTTTATTATCTTGGTTTGTTTCCCTGAACCATAGTTACAATTAACCACAGTTTGGAATTCATACATAAAGGTCAACCATGATTAATTGAAAACAGAATCATGTACTTCTAATCTCCTCACAGCTGCCCCAGAGGAAGAGAGGGGGAGGAGGAGCTCACAAACCTAAGGCTCACATGTAATACTAAAACATAGATCTGTTACCAGACATAGCAACAAACCATGATTAATTGCAGTGGAAGCAAATGCTTCCAATCTCCTCACAGCCATGCCAAAGAAAGAGAGGGGAGCACATAAACCTGAGATCGTTTATCACTAAACTATGGTTTGGCATTACATACAAATGACTTTTCGTATGTGTATCTTTTGTTATTTTATAAATCTGTGTGAGGACACACCATACAACTGTTTTAAAATGCCATGAGGAAAAAACACACATTCATTTTGAGATAAGAGCTGCCACAGACAACTTCACATAGAAGTAGAAAAATAACTTTCTTTTAAACAATTTTAGCAATTACCATACAGCCTTGTTTATTCGTAAGACTTGGGAGAGATATTAGAGTCTTTCAGACAGTCATGCTTTCAGATAAAGTGAAGTACGATTTACACAGGATTTACACAGGATAAAGAGTACATTACACAGGAGATGTACTATAAATATATAATACAAAATAAGATGAATAGAAATTATGGACAACCATTTCTGATAAGAAAAGTTCTCTAGTTCCTGTCTGTGTGGTCTTGTGGAAGAAGAACTGAATCTGAATCTGGGTTAAACCACTTCTATGGACTCAAGTGGGCAAATTATTATCTTTCAACTTTGACTTTCCATCCATAAAAAGAGCATAATAGCAACAGTCCCTTACCTCACAGGTTTGTTGTAAGGACAATCACAATAAAATATTATAAGAAAGCAAAATAAAAGTGCTACATAACTGAGTTCTTTGCTGTATCTGCACTTTTTTTCCAAGGGCACTTCTTGATGTCTCTTGACTATGCTGCATCAGTTTTTCCTGTTCAGCAATCCAGATCTGCAAGGGACTTCAGTCCATGCTGTCTCCTGCCAAATCACATGACTGACTGGCCAGAGAACCACTGCAAGCCATACATTCTGCATGGTTGACTTCTTAGAATAAATTTGGAGGTTACTGGGGGGTACTCTTGGTAGGATGCTATAGCACACAGCTCAAAGGATAGGATGGGTGGGGAACATGTGTGGTCCTCCAGATGCTGTTGAACTGCAACTCCTATCAGCCCTAGCCAGCATAGCCAATGGTGAGGGATGATGGGAGTTGCAATCCAACTACATCTGGAGGGCCACACACTCCCCATCCCTGGTATAGGAAGTTAACATTGACCTGGTTTGAATGATCAAGCAGCCCACTGTGGGTTGTTTAAGCCACAGTGGGCTCTAGCACATGCCGGGCGGAATTTGCATATTCAATGCCTGGCTGCACCTTGCTGTGTCTTGCAAACCCAGGGACTGCATGTTATGCGACGCTTAACCCTCGCCTAATCCAACAACAGACCATGGGTTAGGTGAGGGTTGTTTAACTCTCGTATAACCCAAGGTACTTGGGTTCCCACAACACGAGGCATGGCCAGGCGTTAAATATTCAAAATGGCCACCTGCACCCACCCGGACCTCACTGTGGCTTAAACAACCAGTGGTGGCCTGTTTTCATTGTGCAAACCAGCCTGTTAGAGATGTACTACAAGGCCCAAATGTATCCCCTTCAGTGGGCATCTGCCATCTCCTAGCCCTCAGTTTTCCCAATCCTTACTCAGGTATAGTCCCCAAATAAGCCATCTTTTATGTTCCAATGGCTGTAGTCTCTGTTTCAAATGACCAATTCACATTCTCACCCAGCAGAAGACCATTGTTCTGTGATGGAGGAAACAGGTCAGGATGTGCAAGGTATTCTAACATGGGCCCATATGTGCAGAGACCCAATTTACATAATCCTTGGCCAGGTATGAATATATGAACCAGCCTTATAGATACAGTATTTGTGTTTCATTTATGAGATTAAGTTAAGTGCCTATCAGTAACCCCTTCTTTTACATTTTTGGCCATTTATATGCAGCTCATAATCTCAAAGGACTTGTATTTCCAGATTTGCTCCTTCTTCATTAAGGTTATGCCCTGTCGTTACCTATTTCTTTAAACTCTCACATTCTGGTAGCCGCCTCTGAAGGGATTCCTCGCTTTCCTTGAATTTTGATATTTTGCAGCTGTGTTGTCTTCTCTAATCCCAAAAAGTTTTTCTTAACAGTGTTCAATTACTTTTGTTTTGGTCTGAATTCATAAACCAGGAGCCCAAAGGCTTTACTGCTACATGGATAATAATTCTGCCTTAGCCAGCGAAGCTTTTTTCTAAATAGAATGATAGGTTGTTGAGCAATACCAGTTCATAAATTTCCTGTAGTTTGACTGCTTTAAAAAAAAAACACACCCCTTTTCTTTAACCATTTCTGTTCCAAAGTCTGACCCTTTCCATCTCTTCATTACACAAAGCTATTACCTTTTTCTCAAATTGCATCTTAACAGCATCTACATACACAGTGTAGTTCAATTTGCTCTCCCTCAAGGATTTCATCATAGGATTTATGAGTTCTGCCAGATTATCACAATAATTCTGCTAAAACAGTGGTTACAATAATGGTGTCAAGCAGAAATCTTCAAGAGTCAAGGATCTATAAATGGCACACACCAACCCAGTTTGGGTGTACAATCTTGGCTTTGTACACATACATTCTGTCCTCATGCTAACCCTCCTTTCTCAGCATGTGGAGATTAACCCAGGAAGTATTCCATGATTAACCATAGTTTCTGACCTAGGAAACCATGGTTCTCAGGTTCAAAAAAAGCCAGGATCAGAAACCACAGTTGAAATTGATTTAACATCTGGCTTTTTCTGAACCTAGTAACCATAGTTTCTCATTTTGGACATAACAGGAAACGATGGTAATGAAAGACTTTGTGGGTTAATCTCAGCGTGCTGAGAAGGAAAGGGGCCGCATGAGGACAGAACATGCAGGCATAAGACTCCTGCATATTTCAGCTTTATTAAACTGAAGTTGGTATGACCGAACTGGGCTATTATGTATTTCCAGTGATTACACTCCATTCTATCCCAGGGTTATAAAACCAGCTTCTCTGAATATGGGATTGCTCAGAAAGTTGCTAACAATCAATAAGAATAGATCCAGAAGGAGGAAACCACTTATGGTTCTATCAGTCAGGCAATGTGCTTTGCACTCTTTACCACGATCGCGCTAGCAACAGCTGACGATGATTCTGCTTTTTGCAGATGAATTATTGGGGCAGAGACCCATATCTGCACTTGTACATTTCCTTACTTCACACACTAAACACTAGGAATCACTCTGGCACATTAAAGAGCAGCTTCTACCACATCAGGGTACGTCCAAATTACATATTTAACTCAGGAAAATGATGTGGTAACTCATGTTTTGGGACCATCAGTATGTCAAGAATTAAAGAAAGTGAACTGAAGGACTATTTCATATATACATAATATAAAAAGTTGGTCCATTAGGAAAAAAATCTAATCCATATCTAAATCCAAAGAGCCTTCTGGATTCTTTCTAAATGTTCATGAGATGTTGCTGTAGCTATCCCAAACCCACTTCCCTATGATCTAGTTCTACTTTGCCTCAACAATTTTGTGGGAAGCCTGGATCATTTTGTTACACCAACACTGTTCATCCATCTGTTTGGCTGGGGAATTAATTTGGTATGGGAATTAACAATGTGACCCAGAGCTTTCAAGTGCTATTGAAGCAACATGGGTTGGGATATTGGAAAGGTTTTTTCAGAGGCTACTAGCCCAACTCAGTAACATATGAATTGGGCCTCAGTTTCTGAGACAGCAGCAGATGTAACTTGACGTATTCGCAAAGCTTTGTGTATATTTTTGAAAGGGAAACTAAAAATATTTCAAGCTAGAGTGGATAACATTAAAATGGTGGTGGCCCTGGACAGTATCCTGCATTTTTGTAGCTGGCCTTGCTGTAACAGTCTAACAGTGCAATTCAGTGCATGACTACTCAGAAGTAAGCCCCACTGAGTTCAATGGAGCTTACTCCTAAGAAAGTATGGACAGAATTGCAGCCTCAGACACAGAAAATAACGATTTATTTTTATAATTTATTTTTATAATTTATTTTTATAATTTATATCCCACTTTTCCCCTCCCAAAAAAGGAGTTCCTCAAAGTGGCTTACAAAATACAAAAACATAACAGCATCAATGATCAATCATTAAAACAAGTTTACAACAAGCAAAAAGCATCAGCAAAGACAAACACACAAAGAGCCAAGACTAACAATAAATGAACTTAAGCAACCATCCTACTCATATACAACCTAATACCATTGGTACAAAAGCAATTTATGTTATTTATTTTCTTCCTGGCTAGGTAAGCCATTCCCTCACCTCTATCAGTAATGTGTGATACTTCCATTTTTGCTGATTTCAGCTTTCTTCTTTCTGATATCTTTTCTTTGAGACTATTGGGGTCACTGAACAATACATTATTTTCACTTTAACAGACCTCTGCCACATCATCAAACGTGTCACATAAGAGAGAGCAGCTGAGAGGTAATGGCAATCATTTCAAGCCAACAAGACCCTGACAGCTGATTCTTGTTGTAAGACTGTTATAAACACAGTTGCTCCGGGGGAAGTAAAACAGATAAAATATACTGGAGAATAAATTTAATTCACCTCAGGTATCATCTTCCCCCTTCTATTGTCTTCTTCAGACCTTTGCCTAAAATATTCTCTCTCTCTCTCTCTCTCTCTCTCTCTCTCTCTGTCTCTGTGTGTCTTTTGTTTTTACCCAGATGATCCAGAATTGGATCCAACAATTCTTTCAATATAGAATTTCAATATTCCCATAAGGCAATGTATTAAAAATCAAAGCATCTGAAGATTATAAATAGAAAGAAACTGACATGAATTTGGAATGTTGACAGAAATTCAACATGCTTGTCTGCAAAAGAGAGAGGAAGCTTCGATGGATTTAGAAACAAAGAGATGAAAGCAGGAGAAACCAAATATTCCTTATAACTAGGATATAAAATCAGGATTTTATTTTTGTTTTTCTAAGGGGAGGGAAAATGGGCTGCTTCACAGACTCATGTGGATCAGAGTTGTCATGGTGGATGGTATGGATGTGGCATGGTATGCGCTGGGAGCTCCACATCTAGGCCTAGGCATAAGTAGACTTGATTCACACTTGAACTCTCCCTACTAATGCGGGGGAATATTAGCATTTTGTTAACACTAATAGTCCACTCTTCCTCCAGTAAGCTTACAATACATGCAGTTCCCAGGTGGTCTCTGAACTGGCAGCTTTCAGGGCTAGAGCTGCTTGGCTTCAGCAGTAGGAGTACATCATCTCCCTTCAGACCATCTTCTGGGCCTGCTAGCAACACAACAGGCAGTCGTTATGGTACCGGTGCTATTCTATTGACATCACACATAACAACGTAAGAGCTCTGCTGGAACAGACCAAAGGTCTGTTGAAACAGCATTCTGTTTCAAGCAGTGGTCAATTGGATGTCGCTAGAACAGCCTTCCTGAATCCAGTGCCCTCCAGAAGTTTTGGACTACAACTCCCATCACACATGTCCATTGGTCATGCTGGCTGGGGTCAATGGGAGTTGTAGTCAAACACTTCTGGAGGACACCAGGTTGGGGAAGGCTGTGCTAGAAAGAGTACAAGCAGGACATGAAGTCCCAGCACATGGTACCCAAGTCTAGAGATTTGCTCCATTTACCTATCATGGCTAATAGGCTTTGACTGATCTATTTGTGTTAATTTGTTACATCTAAGCTAGTGAGCTCACATAGTCAAGTTTATTGTTTGTAGCCAATGGTCATTACCATCTAAGCCAATGACCATTACCACTACCACTAGTGGCTATCACAGTGGACCTGTTCGGATGCAACAGCAGAGTCTGGCGGCAATTTGTGGGTTAATTAACTCATGAATTGCAGGGACGGGCAACGCACCCAAGCTGCATGCAAGCCACTTCCTGTTTCTAGTAACAATACTTGAATGCCGCACTCAAGGGTTGTTACTGTGACATCTAGATCTGGGAACTTGGGGTTGTTCGTGGGTTAAACAAATCCTGGCTTACTGTAAACAAGCTGTATGCTCATTTACAAAGCCCATTCACTCCCACTTGACTCCTCCGACTAGTGGGAGCAGGTAGTTAACTAGAAAATGAAAGCTTACCACGCTGTCCAAACCCAGGATCCTGGTTTGTTATTTCCAAACAAAGCAGAATTCATAAGCCAAGAACAAACCCTGTTTATGATCCGGGTCTGTAAATGGTGCGTTGTGGGCTTGGATGTCATGGTAAGCTTTGGTTTTCTGGTTAGTTTAGGTACTCATGCGGGAAGAAATGGGCTGCATGCGCTAGTATTTAGCTTGTTACCCTTGTGTGTGAACACACTGTTTCAGTTAAATTCCTCCTTTCCAAAGTTCAACTGGAAATTTAGGATGAATCATTTTGAATATCACTTGGAGATGTGTAAGAGGAGTTCAAGAGCCTATGCGCCAACTCAAAACAGGCATCTGGCACACTACTAGAAGAGTAAGTGCATAAAAGACTGGAATGTGGCACGTAGTAGCTCTTGTTAAAATACTGACATTCCTTTTAAAAGGTTGCTGGTATAAATTAGAACTGTACTGAAATAGATACATTAAACAAAAATCTATTGATTAAACCAAGTGTATTATGTTGTAAATGCAGACATTATAAAAACACAGAAGACTACCATCGAGAATATGTGAAGACCTTTTTTTATTTTCCCAGCATTTTAGTACTCTAGTCTTTTAGCTCTGCTCTTTTAAATCTGTATGTTACATCTCTACTACTTTTCTGCTAGGTTTTTTTCTGATTGTACTTTTATGTTGTAGTTTTAAGTGTTCATATTTTATGTTGTTTTATGTTGTACTTTATGGTTTTAATTTTTATGAACTGTCCAGAGAACTTCAGCTAATGGGTGGTATAGAAAGAAAGAAAGAAAGAAAGAAAGAAAGAAAGAAAGAAAGAAAGGTGAATCAGACCTGTCCATTAGTATCAATAGTTCAAATAAGTCAAGACTAACTTAAGTCACAATATGTTCAATAGGACTAAATCACAGCTAACTTTCTCAGGATCAGGGCCATGAAATACAGGATAAATTGCAACACAAACAACTATCAACATTTGCAGCATGACTATTCGTGTGCTTTTTATTTGCTTGTCATGTTTTGGTTTACCTTAAGGTATTGCTCTTTTTATTTTATTTTGGAGAGTTGCTTTTGTGGGCTTCTTCTGTTGTGGTTTCATGAAGTGAAGTGGTTGCATACTGTGGATAGGTTTAATTTTTTCTATAAAGGTGATGGCAAGCTTTATGTAAAAATGTGTTGGTTTATGGGGCCTCCATGGTGGTGGTAGCAGTCATTGGGCTTCTCCACATGGAGCTTTTATCCTGCTATTGAGATTGGTTACTCATGGAAGTTTGCAGGTCCTTTAGATGACGTCATCAGCCTCCCACGCTAAATGACCTTTATTCCATTTTTTAAAAGATCAGAGATAATGAGCTATCAAATTACCGTGCTTGAGTTCCATTTGAGTTCCCTTATGAAAAGAGGAAAAGCCGCAATAAGAGGAGCTAGACAACAGCGCCATCTAGCAGCTGTATAACGAAACATATTGAAGACTCCAATAAGGAGACTCCAATAAGGGAAAGGAGAGGGGAAAAGGGGGGAAGGAAGCACGTGTAAAGGGAGTCTGTCGTGATCCTGCATTTAAAATGGAAGCAGAATGCCCTGTTTTAAATGCAGGAATTTAGGCTGATGTAGAGATGCTATCTATCTATCTATCTATTTATTTATTTATTATTAATTTCATTTCTATACTGCTCAATAGACGAAGCTCTCTGGGTGGTTCCGAAGCTCTCTGGGTGGTTCCGAAGCTCTCTGGGCGGTTCCGAAGCTCTCTGGGCGGTTATTATTATTATTATTATTATTAAGTTGCAATCATCAGTAATGATGCACAATGCAACATATGCAGCACTTCTTTTGTATTGTATCTGGATTGCCACGTATGAATTCTTGATTGTTGTAGTCATAATCAATTTATTTATATGCCATATTTTCCACAAATACATTGTGCTTAAAACAGTTCACAGAAAATAGACAATTTGAAGACAATGGCCACAATAAAAATTATGATACCGCTACAATGTCGCATCGACATTTCAACAATTAAAAGTTATTTTAACGCATATTGAAAGATTAAATGAGTATAAAACTTACCAATCAGCCAATTAACAATATCCAGAAACAGCAATGTAAACATTATATCCACATTAAGCAATCCATTCAGCAGCTCATACTAAGATACCTAACAATAAGTTACCTAGACCAAATCAAACTAGCAGCAAAAGAAGAATAGATTAAACTAACAAAATTAAACTACCTCTTATCAGCAGCCTCCAACCAAATATGGCCAAGCATACAATATCCCTATACCCAAACACAACCAAAATGTCCAACTAAAAGCCACCCCTTTGTTGAACCAAATATTCGTTTAATGTATTTATGCAGATCTGAGAGTCTATATTCAATTGCAAGGGTAGGAGTAGGTGCTGTTACTTCTACAGGAAAGCCTCATAATTGCATGTTTTTGCCCACCGCTCTCCAAAATGGGATTCCCAGACTGCTGAGGCTGGGCTTCCCTGAAGAACACACCAGCGCTGATGAGCATCTGAGCTCTCAACTCATCAATGCTGATAATCAGCTGAGCTGTTGGCTCTGATGACCAGTCTCCTAGGCAACAACAGCATGCCAGAACATTCATCGCTGGATGCTCAACGCATCCACGAGAATCACACAAAACCATTAGATGGCCCAGTCACAAAAGCTTCTAATCTAACTCCTGGCAGAAACTTAACACTGAGAGGTAAAGGCTGCAGCTATGGGAAATAACATCAGATAAAACAGTGCATGCCTTTAAAAAGCAAAGTCACACACAAAAATCCCAATACACAGAAACCCAAAGCCAACATAAACACTCAGATATCCTCGTCAACAACTGCACATGCCAGAATATCAAAATCACACACCAAGATCACCCTCCTTTTGTCTTCTGCAAAAACAGCTGGATAATGTGACAGTGTTTGACATGTCAGTATTCAAGTGTTACTGTGCTTGCATAATATGATTAAGGAAATGAGTTGCCAACTTTTTACTGGATCTATTCCTATCCCTTTAGCAGCAGCTTAACATGCAGAAATTGCAGTGGATGAGACTTTTCCTGGGATGGAGATAACGTGAGGGGTTAGGTGAGGAACTGTTCACCTTTCATTTTTGTATCTCAGGTTGCTACAGGGCTGGCCCAAGACATTTCTCTGCCTGAGGCAAACAAAATGGCATTCCCTCCATTCCATGTACAGAAGCCAACAGGAATCACAGTGAAATCTTACTTCCACAATGGCAACAGGATAGTGTCCTCCACCAAACCCACGGTCAGGAGGCTAATTTAGGGGGTGAGGCAGGCCGGGCCATGTGGCACACACAGTTCTGTCCTCCAAGAGAAGCGAACGTCCAGGAGGCTCAGAAGGAACAGATGGGGAGCTGCTGCTACCTGAGATGGTTTGCTCACTCTGCCTAGGCTGGTCCTGGGCTGCTATTAATAATGCAGGAGTAGGACAAGTGCAAAAGGCTGGTAGACCTCTTTAGGAACCATTACTGTATGCACAGCATGATTTAAACTAGGGCACCTCTAAAAATAAAAAATTCCCAGGTGGTGGGCATACACACACTTATAAATCACCAAGTCCACTACATATTTACACAGGCAACCATAAGGACATAACAAGAACCCTGCTGGATCAGACCAAAAGTCTATATAGTCCAGCATCTTGTTTCCCACAGTGGCCAAGCAGATGACTATGGGAAGCCAACATGCAGGACAAGAAGGCAATAGCCCTCTCCTGGTGATGATCCCCCAGTAACTGGCATTCAGAGGTATGGTTCCTCTGATCCTGAAAGTAGCATATAGTGGTGTATAGCCGCCAGGACTCCTAGCTATTGATAGTAATAAGCAAAGGATTAGGCTTGCTTGTATTTTGCTGAAAAATCCAGTGACTCTTATAAGCACACATCTATTTTATACTCTGGAATTTATTTCCATATATAAAATGTAATGTATGAAACAGCATTGAGTGTGGAGAAAAGGTTCCTCTGTTTCTTGTGAATGTATAGATAGCTTTGATGTACATTCAGTGAAAACATTGGGAATTAATTCCCAAGGATCAGGTAGAAAGTAACGGGAAAGACCTCTGGAGAGCTGCTGCAAGTCAGAGAAGACAATATTATGCTAGATGGACAAATAGTCTGACTTAAGGCCCCTTCCTTTTTTCCTGTGGTTGTAAGCTGGTGACCAAGTGGTTGCTGCTCATAAAATGTAAAATATGAACAAAGCCTGAAGATATACAGGTCTAAAGCACTAAATAAACCATACAAATACCAGAGTGTTGAATGTACATATTGGCATCATATGACTGTTAAGTGCTCATATTACTGTGAGTAAGGCAAAAGAAATTAATACCAACCATCCTTGTAAAATAACTGAGTGATACATAATGATGATCATTACTCAGATCATATAATCATGTATCACCCTTAACCTCCTTAGAATCAGGCAGCGTTGCTTCTTATTCATTTCTTCCTTTTTTCAGCTGAACACTTGGAGTTAGAAAATGATAATAAAATGCAGGAAGATTTTGCAGTTTTCATAGTTCTAAGGATGGAACAACACGTCATGCTTGACTCAGGGCTGCCAGTGAAAATGACACTCCCATGTTGAATTCTCTCCCTGCACCCCCATTCTGTGATAGGCACACTTACCTGTATCATCATGATGCCATCACATATTGTGTTTCCCCATTTTTCTCCCTCTCTCATAATACTAGAACCTGAGTTCATCCCATGAAGCTGATTGGTAGGAGATTCAGGACAGATAAAAATAAGTACTTCTTCACACAGCACATAGTTAAACTATGGAATTCGCTACCACAAGACATAGTGATGGCCACCAATTTGGATGGCTTTAAAAGAGGGTTAGACAAATTTCTGGAAGAGAAGGCTATCAATGGCTACTAATCCTGATGGCTGTATACTCCCTCCAGTATCAGAGGCAGTATGCCTATGTACACCAGTTGCTAGAGAACATGGGTGGGAGGGTGCTATTGCACTCATGTCCTGCTTGTGGGTTTCCCATGGGCAGCTGGTTGGCCACTATGTGAACAGAATCCTGAATTAGATGGACCCTTGGTCTGATCCAGCATGGCTCTTTTTATGTTCCCCTCCGCAGCTCCAAGTCACAGGCTGATACAGGTGGGGGTAGCTAAATGCACAACATGACAATGTCATGATAGGGAAAACATAATGGGGAGAGAGGGAACAACTTGATATGGGAATGTCGTTTTTGGCAGCAGCCCTCTTTTGATTGTAACATGTAGTTCAACCTCTGAAATCTTCCTGCCCTGTTAACTGAAATGGCCACCGATAGCATTTTGCCTTGTAAAATAGATTCCAGCTCTACGATGGATATTGGCATCATCTGATGTCTCCAATGGCTGACTTTAATGTAGTGAATCCACATGTTAATCGTTTAAAACAAGGCATCAGTAATATACACTGATGTTAGGTAAGAGATGGACAGTCAATATATGTAACAATTGGTAGAGGGACCACAGATGTCTGTGTGTTGTTAAGGGACAGAGATATTTCTGTCCTGTTAAGAGGCAAATTTGTTATTTATATATATTCCCACCTTTGAAAGATGCATGGCTCATTATGGATCCCTCTGTGACATTATAGAACTTTATACAAGAAAGAAGATACTTCTGACAAGAACCAAAACTGCAGCTGAAATTGCTTCTACTGTTTTCAGAAAGAATACACAAATGAATAATAGCTTCTCTTTGTGTGTGATAGACAGATGCCAATGATGTTTTTCATTCAGTTTGTGATGGACACAACAAGGGTAAAGATACATAGAGCTCCAAAGAAAACAAATAAGTTGGAATACACAAAGGACAGGATGGTAGGGTCATGTGTTTTTTAAAGAAATCTGGGTCCATATTGCACATAAAAGCCAGGCCCGTCTATTTACATTTATGGCAACTAAGTCTGCACATCCAGCTCTTCCTTAAAGGTGACAGGATGATCTAAAAGTTTCCAGCTCTGGTAGCTGTCAAGGACAGCCAGAGGACCACACAGGTACTGATAGAATCTTTGACTGAATAATAATGCTATGGAAGAATCTGAACTGGAATTTTCTGTCTGCTGGCAAAGTGACCAGAGATTTGGCTGAATTCTGCAAAGCAAATAGAGAATCAAACACATTGTAGACTAACAAAAAAACCTGGCTGGGATCATGAGGATTTTAAATGTCAGCAGAAGAAAAGGCAATATTATTGGCTTGCTATGACTGTTTACTTCATTGCCTATAGCAGGCATGGACCAACTTCAGGTCTGTGGGATCTACTTTATTTTTTGTTAATAACTAGAACCCTGAGATTCATCAACTGAAGTCAAGTGCACAGTAGTGGGGGGGGGGGGAGCCAGATGAAAAAATGGTGACTCAGGGGGCAGAGCCAACAGCCAACAGCAGAGAATGTGTGGCCTACAACTTCCATCAGCCCTAGCCAGCATAGCCAATGGTGAGGCATGATGGGAGTTGTAGGCCAAAAAATCTGAAAGGCCACACCTTGGCTACCTCTTGTCTACAGCATCCCATAAGCCATACACCATGATGTCCTGCATACACAAGTACAAACCTACATCTGGGCTACTACAGATCAGTGATTCTAACAGCATACTTTTTTTGGAGGAGGGTAGCCTTTTGTTGTTGCTATTGCTAAACTGCTGGGAACCAGAAGCTTTAGCCAGCCTACTGCAAATCATCCAGAGATCTACCAGCACCTCTCAATCTGCTTTCTGCTCACCCCTGGTCTAAGAAAACAATTCCCAAAATATGCTACAATTCTAGCAGTACACTGCTGTTACTTGGGGGAGGGGGGGTAGAGATTTTAGACATTATTTTTGCAATTTTTTGAGAGATGTTAGGCTAAAATAACCCTCTCTAACCTAGCTTTTGGATTCAGGTTTGGTTTCACTCTCTCCTTCTGCAGTACTAGTAGAACTTTAAGCGAGAAATTAATTTTTGTTGTTGCAGATGGAAGGCTAAATGAAAATAATGTGATGCTCCAGGATAGTCCAAATAATGAAAAGCAAGTGTTCCCAGAGAAACTGATCATGCACCCTTGCTCCTAGACACAGCACTTTATCCAAGGCAGACACAAAACAAAAACACTTGATAATAGACTGGAGACCAGAAAATCGCTACTACTGTGAAAACAATAGTACCACTGTGAAAACAATAGCCTGTAGTCACATTTAACTGACAGATCTATACAGAAGCAAGATGCCATGCCCTTTGAATATGATGGGCCTATTTCCTCACCAGCAATCCTGTAAAACAAGGAATAGATGTGGTTCAGTCTACACTCTGTAGTTCAGTTGTATCTAAAAACTGGGAGCAGAAACTACACCTGGAATTGTTTCTACTGTTTTCACTAAGACACAAACCCTCACAGCTTCACAGTCAAGTTGGAAGATCCTAAACATCCTCATTGGCTGGCACTAATTTACCACTCTCATCTGCACATGCTGGCATTGGATGAGCAATTTCAGAAATTCCCACACATTACCGATAAAGAAGGGAAACATATTGCAAAGTACTATAGCACTCAGTCTAGCTTTCTATATTCTCTGGTACAGGGAAGATATAAGGCTCCCTAACCATGATTAAGAGTTTGGGAGCAGGACAATTTTTCCTGACTCTGACTTGGATTCCTGCATTGAGCAGGGGGTTGGCCTTGATGGCCTTGTAGGCCCCTTCCAACCCTACTATTCTATGATTCTATGACATTGACTGTGAGCAATCCCTTCTCCTCCCCTCCCCTCCCCTCCCCCATGCAAAATTTCCCACTATACTCTCAAGCACCATGCCCCAAAATGAGATGTTCAGGCCACCATTTCCTCCTAAGAATCAGAATCCAAAAGGCCTCTCACCACTCTGACCAATTCTGCTGGGCAACTCAGTACAGATGCAATGGCGCCGGAAAATTAAGGGCATCTCTACACCAGCCTAAAATCCTGCATTTACAATGGGGCTTTCTACTTCCGTTTTAAATGCAGGATCATGACTCCCTTTTTCACGTGCTTCCTTTTCCCCCTCCCCTTCCCCGCTCCCCCTCGCCATATCTGAGTCTTCCATTATCTTTCATTGATCTCGCTCCTCTTCTTGCCACTTTTCCTCTTTTCATGGAGGGAACTCAAGTGGAACACAATGGGGTAATTTGATAGTTATTGTCTGTGATCTATTTAAAAATGGAACAAAGGGCATTTAGTGCAGGAGATGCCCTGGAAGATGATGGCGTCATGTAAAGAGCCTGCAAACTTCTGTGAAGGATAAAAGCTCAGTGTGAAGAAAGCCTAAGATTTCTTTGCCACAGTCACCACCATGAAATAAACTCTAGCCAAAGCTAGGTAAGATTCATCAAGATTTTTTGTTCACTGTTCCTCTAATCATCACCTCTGCACTCAGGTATGCTTAAAACAGCTCTTTGTACCCTAACAAACAAAGTCATCGTTGGCCTCAAAACAAAACAACAAATAATTTTCTGCATGCCTTGGGTCTGTATATACATTTGAGGCTATGCACGATGTTGAGGACGAATTTTTAAATGTAATGAACTTTCTATGGAAAAAGAATTGAATGAATAAATAGTGTCTACAAAACATGCAGTATCACTTTTGATAAGGCTTTAATTGCTGAGGTACACATTTTTCATTTTTCACTTATCTCCAAGGACTTTGCTATGATTACATGTTTAATTTTTCAAAGTTCTCCTCTACATTCCTGAGGAAAGCTCTTGAGTTTGTTGATCCTAAACTGGGATTAAAGTTACAGAGGATGTCACTGTTCACATTTGTTTTTGATACAGCTTTTTCTGTGATTTATTTTCTCAGTTTCAATTGCTCCTTTCAGTAAAGTTGATGCAGGGTCACAGAGCAGGGCAAAAAGAAGGATGAACTGCTGGTAGGAAATCTTGATCCACACTTTACACACAATCACAACACTACTACGAGATGAATTCACCACTGATGGTCTCTTTCAGACCCACAAAATACAACAGGGTGCAAAGCAACTTACAACTCTCCATAAGATTTGTAATACAAATATCAAACCCATATATCAAAATGTTAACTGTGGTGCAGTTAGGTAATATTAGATTCTGGACTTAATTGTTTTATGGGGGTGGTAGGGTGGCCACTTATTAAAAAAGAGCATTCTGATTTGCATAACATTTGCATATGCTAATGTAGATATACAGATGCACATTTAGACAAAAATTATTATAATTTAAATAGAAATACAGTTCATCTCGCCATAGTGGGGAAGACATTGACCAGGGGACCTGCCTGCCTGCTCAGTCTCCTGTCCGGGTGCTAATTGCTGATGGACAGCTTCAGTGCTCCTGCTTTCCCTTATAATTCTTTATAATTAAACCAGACTTGGACTGGACAAATACAGGACATTTTCAAATGGAGGACTGTCTTCTGTAAAGTAGAACACATGGCCACCCTAGGTCCCCCCTTATTTAGATTATAATGTATATTTACTTCACTTACTTCAAAATGTGGCAATTCAGCCCTGCTGCACTTGAATATGTGCACATGAATGTGGCAAATCAGCCCTCCTTCTGCCAGGTGAGACCCTTGATATCTGCCCCAAAGTCCTGCCCTGACAGTGCCACTGAATGCTAATTTGCATTAAAAAAAATACCGCTCTTTCACATTCAGATTTATCAGACTTACTTCAAACGCACAAGAGAGGCTTAAAGGTAATTTAGGCTATAATACACTTATCTGGAGGGAAGCCCCATTGAACTATGTGGGGGTTACTTCTTCGTAGACATGCATAGGACTGCACTTAGGCGGCAATCCTATACCCACTTATCTGGGACTCAGTGAGACTTACTGGAGGGAAGATATGTGTAGGACTGTACTGCTAAGTGTGACAAAATCACAATACTTGCCATATGGAGTTTATATTAATGTTTATGTATCTGCAGCGTTAAAAAGAACCCAGGTAAGTTAGGGTTAGCTGTTTGGTAGAGAGTGAGTGAGTGAGTGAAAAGTGGGAGGGGCGTGTGTGTGTGTGTGTGTTTGAGGAGACTGAGTTTATAAAAGGCAGGAGCAGACAGTTTGTTAGACAGGGTTTGGGGATAGGGGGAAAAGGGCCTTAGGCTTTGATGAAGCTACATCTAGATAGTGGGGATGTGGGAATAGGAGTTAGAAGGGGTAGAATAGGTAGGGTAAGACCGAGAACTGAGTGATTAATTATAAGATATAACATCTCCTGTATTAAATAAACTTTACTTTGTTTTTGTAAATTATAAAATCCCACGTCTTGTTCATCTTTCTGTGCTACCAACAGTGTTCATATTTTCTGGGTGCTTCTCCTGGTTGGACAAAGGGAACCAATCAGGCATATTGGGTGACTCTTTGACCTGGTGAATTTAGGGGCTGAAGCTTGTGGAACAGTGAGGACAGCTGTCCCAAAGCAGAGGCAGATGGGCCTGAGGGAGGGTTATGTCACACTAAGCCTCCCAATGGAAAACACTCTTAACAGCAGAATCCTAAACACACTGACCAGGAATTAAGTCCCATTGGACGGTTAGACTGCCATTTAAACAGCATGCGATTACCTTTCTAAATAAACATGGACTGTTGTTAGAGAACTGAGAACTCCTTTGTGATAACATTTATGTAGGTATTATTTATTTATCTATTTATTAACATTTATATACTGCCTTATTTGGTAAAAAGCCATTAAGGCAGATTCAACAATTCAACAAAAAGCCATTAAGGTGAACAACAATCTAAAACAATGACAATGTAAAACAATTTTCAAAAGAACTTTAAAACATTAACTACATAATTTAAAAGGCTAAATTAAAAAGATGTGTTTTCATACCCTTTCTAAAAGCCAAGAGAGTGGGAGGCCAATAATTGAGTGAGAACTTTCCACAGTTTGGGGGCGACACAGGAAAAACCCATTCACATGTGCCCAACAAACAGGCTTCTGTGGGTAATGGCACCCTCAAAAGGGCCTTTCCTGCAGATCTTAGTATTCAGCCAGGTGCATAACAAGACAGGCAGTCCAAAACATGCCAGCCAAGCTAGCAACAACAGCAGTTCCCAAGGAGTTTTGTTGTTATTATTTAGGGGAGCTCCATTTAAGAGCCATTGTATTCTCTTCTTCCACTATTAATCGCCTCTAGCCTGACATTTAATAAAATTCAGAATCTGTGGGTGGAACTAGATGATACAAGAAAAACAGAGGGTTACCAACCCTGTGTTTTCCTCATAATTCATGGGCTGGGGTGGGGAGCACTTCCAGGGAAGAATGGGTGGACAGAAGGGGGTTGCTTAAATATTCCCACCTGACAATTTTCAATTACCTCCCTCAGCCAGGCTCCAAAACAGTGAGTGATGGGGCTGTGTGGGTGCAGGGGAGAGAACGGGCTTACAGGAGAGCAATTTGCAGGTGAGAATCCACAGGCATGAGAGCAGCTAAGCACTCCACTCAACCCATCCCTTCAACCTAGGAGTCCTCTACAGTTCTTTTATCTGACTGGCAGCAGCTATCAAGCATTTCAGACTGGAGTCTCTTACCCAGCCTTACCTGAAGATGCCAGGGTTTGAACCTGGGACCTTTTGCATGCAATGCACATGGTCTTCCCCTGAGCTATGGCCCTTCCCCAAACTGTTGAGATGAATCTAGCAGTTTTCATTGCAAGAGAGCTGGATAGGCAGAAACGGTCAGGGATGCTTTTAGATGCAGAACGTCCTGACTTAGGCCAGAGGGGTGGGGCTTGTGGGTGGAACTAAAAATTACCATGGCAAGCAGCATCTCCATCCCCACATTTGTCAAGGTAAAAGATCCTCTGCCATCCCACAGCATCTGTCCCGACAATGTACATTTTTGGAAAGTCCTTTTACTCTGTTGTTTTTCTTAAATTTGGCCCCGAGGCTGTGTGCTCCGTCCCCCTGCATTAAATCCTGGGCATGCCTCTGTGACCTGGCTGTGACCTGCAAGCGATGTGGTCAAGGGGTGGGGCCACCCCTTGTCCCCCCCCATTCCCTCTTTTTCCCCATTTGCAGTAGGGGAAACTTTCACAATAAGTAGCCTCCTTTTCCCAGTCACAATAGCAGTAGCACTGTTTAATTGGCAATAGCGGAGTAGCCTGTTTATATGTAGCACGCACTAAAGAATACACAAAGTTGAAGGAGAAAGGGCAGCCAGTAGCAGGAGCCTGCAGCCATGGTATTTTACAGTTGTGTTACTGTGATACACCTACAACTAAGGAATACCCACAAGGGAAGGAGAGAGGGCGGCCAGCCTCAGTATTTCACAGTTGTGCAATACACCCACAACTTCGCAGTCGTGTGATACACCTATGGCTAAGCAGTACCCAGAAGGGAAGGAGAAAGGGTGGCCAGTAAAGCAAGGGAGCATTTACAGGGCTGGGAACAAACCTCCCCAATCATGGAATCACGTTGGGTCGCCCCTTCAAAGTAACGCAGCAGTTTGCTTTTTCCATTCACAGGTAGCAGCCGCTGAATTATTTGTGCCTCCATGGGGTCACCAAGAGTCGGACACGGCTGAACGACTGAACAACAACAACAACAACCCCTTCAGAATAGTCCCCCGTGTGTGTGATTTTCCTGTGTGTTTGTGGAGAGGGGGAGGAGGCTTAGTTCGGGTTGGGGAAGCAGAGGCATCAGCAGCCGCCACCACTGCTGACTCCAGAGTGCTAGGAGAGGGAGGCAATTCCAGCCCTTTCTCTCCGTGCAGGACCTAGGCACCTCCTGTCTGCCCACCCATCAGTTTGTCCCTGGCCTTCAGTATTGCTGCTTGACAGCTGGTGGATGCGAGGGGGAGAGGTGTAGGGTAAACTATCCAATATTACTCATCTCTTCCATTAAACGTCCCTGAGCAGTGAAGCATGGAGAGGGGCAGGGAGCAAGCCTCTCTCATTGGCTGAGCAGCATCTATGGGGTTGATGACATTCACTTCTACTAGTGGGACTCTGCCCATCCAACCACAGAGAAAGGCGGATTAAAGTGCAGTATGACCTGTCAAAAGCTCCTTTTAAAGTAGTGTTTATTCCACATTTTTTGCTTTGTGTGTCTGGGACGGACCAAAAGCGATTTCATTAAAATCCTGATAATACCGGAAGCTTCTCATTCTGTTTCTATGTAGACTCCCCACAAGACTGCTCTTGGGAACCCCTGAATTCTAGGATCAGTTTGGCAGGAGGTGTCCTATATTCTAATGTTACATCTCTCTTTTAGATTTTGAATGTAACGCTTTGACTATGTCTGAGAACATTTGCCCCATAACACTGATGCCCCATAATGCTGAAGTTGTTATTGCTAGATGGCACCAACTGTATGATGGACTTTGACTACTCCATAATAGATAGTCACTGTGTGGCCAAAAATATCTTGGGCTCCCAGATCACTGTAGGATAATAAAGTGATCCTCCAAGTACACAGAGATTGACCATTCCTGTTCTGGTGCATGCTGCTTACACATTCCTCTTTATATTCAAATACTTTCCACCACTCCAGTTAGATTATAAGTTCTTGATTTGTCAGTACCATATAACAGATCTCTTACCTTGTTTTCTTTCTACCTCTTGAAGGATCAAGATGTTAGAAACGATGTGTGTCCGGTGGATTTGATTCTCAACTCCCATTTTCTTAAGTTCAGCTTCAGTCAGGTGGAGTAAATCCTATTACAGACCCAATGAAAGTGAAAATGGCTTAGAAAATCATAACTTCATTCATGAAAAAATATAGATTCTTATTTGTTTTCTAAGCTAAATTGTAAGATTAAGGCTGCAACCCAGTGCACACTTTCCTGCGAGTAAGTCCAATTGAACTCAATGCAGCTTACTTCTGAACAGACGTGTATAGGACCTGCACTGCAAGAACATATTTTCATGATATCTTAGGTCTTCTTGCTAATTTCTCCCTGTAGACCAGAAGGATTCCATAAAATGTCATAATCAGATAGATGTAATTTAGTTTTCCAAGAATACACTTGCATTAATTTATGTACTTATTTATTACACTTCTAGTCCACTTTTTGCATGTTGCCTTAATTCAGGGGTGGGCAACATGTAGCCCAAGGGCCACATGTGACCCCCATGGCCATTTTTGCAGGTCCCACCTGTTCCTCTGTAACCACTACTGTGAGTGCTGAATTTGCTGCCATAGTGGTGGCAGCAAAAACTGCTGCAATTTTGCAAGGAAACAAAGCATGCTGGGGAACATGCGCCTTGCTTGCAAGCAGAACCACACTCCTGCAAGCCTACTGCAAGCCCCACAGAAGCGCAAGACTGCTTGGAAACAATGCACCTTGCGGGGACAGCAAAAAGCACCATGCTTTTTCCTGCCAGCAGCAGAGAAATTTGTCAGTGGCAGCCGCAAATTTGGCAGGGATGGGGAGCGGCCCTTGATGGATTCTGGGGGTCAACGCAGGCACCCCAACACTGCACGTTGCCTAACCATGCCATAAGTAATTGCAGTAGCACTTGCAGTGGCCACAACTACTACAGTAAATCATCCGCAATGGCAGTGATTGGCAGCAGCAGCAGTGGGAATCTTGAGGGCACAGATAAGACTTGGGGGCCACATGTGGCCAGCAGACCATGTGCACCCCTGCTTTAAATCTTGACTTCTGGGGAATCATGTAAACAAAGGGCTCCTAGTATATCAGTTCCATCATCTTCATTCTTCTCCAGTGATCATCTCAGTCCACTAAGATCACCCTATGCAACTCACGACCTACCAAGCTGAACACAACCCATCAGCCACGGGCAGCGAAGGCTGGTAGCACCTATTTCAGTGGGGTGGTGAATCACCTCTGGGTTTCAGTCAGAACTTTAAAGGAACTATCCAAGGTGCTGAAGCCATTTTGGGGCTAGGTTTCAGCACTCTAGATAGCTCCTTTAGAGTTCTGACTGGTTCTGACTGAAACCCAGAGCGGATTCACCGCCCCACTGATATCGGAGCCACCAGCCTCCACTGGCCACAGGCATGATGACCTTCCAGATTTTGCCACCTGCCTAAAACTATTTTTAGTACCTCTGTTGGATCGGATTTTTATCTATTTTAATTATCATTTTTATTGTTTATAACTCCAGCATATGATAAGGTTTTAAAATAGTTCTTGGGATTTATTGTTGATTGTTTAAAATTGGTATATTTTTGTATGTAACTAGTTTTCTATTGTGTTATTATATTACACTTTTAGGGGTTTAATCTTTGTAAACTGTCCAGAGAGTTTTGACTGTTGGGCAGTATAGAACTGTAATAAACGAAATGAAATGAAATAATTAATATAGTAATTAATTAATTCTACTAATTAATACTGTACAAGTAATTCATTGCCAAAATAGGATGCTATCAAAAGTTTCAATAATTCGTTTTTAGTGTGCTACTTTACCGCCTTTCCAATAATTGAAAAGCAGAGTAAGAAGCTCTTTCAAGTCATCATCCTTTATTTTGCTATGCTTTGTCTGAGGAGCATTAAAGGTGCATTCTTTGGAATTTACTTTGATGGAAGGTGCTCTTAACCCAGAAATCTATTGTGGTATCTTTTACAAGAAATGGCATCTCAACTCTAGAGCCATAAAGCACAGAATCACGCCATTTAATTACGGACAATGCATGGCAACAGCCACCTGCAAAGAATTTCTATTTTTAGATCGTACCACAGTCTAGAAAACTTCATTGTTCTCCTCGACCCCTGAAATTGGTGGACTGGACAAAGGCGTTACCAATTAATTTATGGAACCCCCTCCACTTAATTTTTTTACCCTCCATTTCATTGATAACATCATTTCTAAAAAGTTGGAACATAATGGTAGACTGGTACATTTGAAAACATCTAATTGTGTACAATTTGGTATAACACTGTTAACATTTCTGTGAGAACCAGGATGTTGTAATGGGGGGGGGGTGATCTGTGGCCCTCTAGCTGTTGGACAGCTCCCATAATCGCTGTTCACTCACAATGCTTGCTGGGGCTGATGGGAAATGGAATTCTATAACAACTGGAGGGGTTCCTCACCCCCTTTTGCAGTGGCTAAAATGTTTGGTTTGCATGCGGGAAACTCGGGTTCAGATCTCCACAGTTCTATCCAATGTTACTCCTACTTTGAGTAGACCCATTTAAATTAACAGGACTTAGACTGAGATCAGATACAACCAATTCTCAGCTATGAAGTTGTTTGGGTGGCCATGGGCATGTCAGCCCCTCTCAGTCAAATCAACCTGACATGAATGTCACAAGACGAAATGTACTTTGGAGCCAAGGCAGGACATTCAATAAATAAATCATCTTACAGACGATTGTTACTTTGGGCCCAGAAAAGTAAACACACTCCAGATAACAATTTCCCATAACATCTCCAATGTTAGATCAGAGTATCTGTAAGAAGAGCCATGGCTCAGTGGCTTTGCATGGAAGAGATCCCAAGTTCAATGCCTGGCATCTCCAGGTGGGACTGGAAAAGACTATTGGGCCAAAGTAGACATTACTTCAAAGATGTAGCAAGCAAGAAACTATATCTTTGTTTTTTTTTACTCTAGTATAATCACAGGAGCCCTGATCCAGATTGGGACCCTAGCATGGATGTTGGGGGGCTTTAACCCTTTGTCTCCTCTGTCCCCACTGGGGTCCCAATCCAGATCAAAGCCTCATGCCTGAAATTGATACTGCAAAATAGCGATCCATTAAACCAAATGGGGCAATATTTTGTGCTATGAATTGCAACCACGGGGCGCCGGATCCGGATTGGGACTGCAGTGGGGGAAAAGGGTTACCACCACTCCACATCAGGGTCCTGATCTGGATCAGGGCCCCTGTGCTTACACTAGAGCAAAAAAGAACAAAACTCATAGCTGCTTGCTACATCTTTAAAGTAATGTCTGCTTTGGCCCTCAAACCCTGAACAGCCACTGCCAGTTGGCATAGAGAATGTTGAATTAGATGGACCATTGGCCAGACGCAGCATAAAGCAGCTAAGTTCCTAAGACAAAATGACTAACACGGGGATTTAGAAGTATAGTTGCTGATTTAGACAGTTCCACTGGCACTGAAGCTGTTGTTGCTTTGCTTCATCTACGCTTGATGCCTGCAAAACCTTTTATCTGCAAGAGCTCTAGTTGGTCCCTTGGTTCCTAAGAGGAACACAGGAAGCTGCTTTAAAATGAGTTGCTCCGTACTTTTCTCCACTACTCCCTGCGTCAGGGCTGCCAGTGCCAACTGGGACAATTTGCCATGGACCCCTGTAAAATAAGAGCCCCCTGCCTCAGCCCCTCTGTGTACTGTTTGCCCCTGTCCTGGTTCTACAACATTGTTCACCAGAGCCACCACACACACACAGGAGTCCTGGTGATGGGCTGTGGCAGAGCCCCCAACATCACATCTCCAGGTGCCATAAACCCTCTAAGCTGCCCTGCCTTCCCTCCCGATATGCTTTCTTCCTAGTTGGGGTCCTGAAGATTCTTCGTCATTCAACTACTCTATCTTCTCTCTGCCTGGTAGGGCTGCCACCAAATCATATTTCCAAAGAGGGACACTTTGACTATAATCCCACACAGAATTAAGTATGTTTAAGCCCCTGATTTAAACTACTTTAAACACATTTAGCTCTGTGTTGGTTTGTGGCCACAGAATTTGTGACATTTAACATATGAGACATCCATATCCTCGTATAAATATAAAAATAAAAGTTAAGAACATAAGAAAAGCCCCTCTGGATCAGACTAAAGGTCTATCAAGTCCAGCATTCTGTTTCCATGGTGGCCAACCGGAAGCCAACAAGTAGAGCATAAGTGCAACATTACCCTCCTGGTTGTGTCCTTCAGCAACTGGCATTCAGAGGCATATTGCCTCCAAGCCACAATGCCTAGTAGCTATTGGTAGCCTTATGTACACTGAAAATTATGTACATTGGTGCTTCGGTACTCTGAAACTGGGACAAATGTTAAACTAAAGAATGTCTAAAAACTGTAACAGACTTAATAATAGTTCTACACAACATAATGTAGGCTTACATTAGGCGTTAATCATTTTCTATGCTAGTCCTGGAGCTTAAGATCCATTCCTATGCAGAAAATTCCACGTAAATCAAGCTGGACTTCCTTCAAACTAGACCTATTGACTAAGGGCATCTCTACACCAGCCTAAAATCCTGCATTTACAACGGGGCTTTCTGCTTCTGTTTTAAATGCAGGATCACAACAACTCCCCTTTTCACCTGCTTCCTTTCCCCCCACTCCTTCCCCCTCTTTCTCCCCGTATCTGAGTCTTCCATTATCTTTCACTGATCTCACTCCTCTTCTTGCCGCTTTTACTTTTTTCAGGGAGGAAACTGAAGTGGAACACAATGGGGTAATTTGATAGCTCATTATCTGCGATCTATTTAAAAAACGGAATAAAGGGCATTTAGTGCAGGAGACGCCTTGAATGATCACGACGTCATGTAAAGAGCCCGCAAAATTCCGTGAAGGAGCAATTGCAGGATAAAAGCTCCGTGTGAAGGAGCCCTAAGAACAGGAAGACAAATCTAATGATATCACGGAGGTTTTGCTTGGTTGGTTTTACGTGACTTCACCTCAGTGCCTCACTGAATTTTGATACACACACACTAACATATGCAAATTAACAATGGGGCTTCTCTGGGCTTGTGGGGACAGTGTCAATGGTAGTAATAAAACAGCGCCTCTAGAACTGTAAGATAGTTAATAGTAGAATGAGCTCCAGTGCCTGGACAAATCTGCTGTATCCAGAATGATACACTAGTCAATCGAGGAGTTAATTCCTACCTTCCTCCCCCCTCAGGCAAAAGTTCTGGTCTATTTAAGCATGAAAGCCCTTCTGTTGTGCATATTCTCTTCTGATTTCCTGTCTGTGACAGTTCTATGGTGGAATCTTTTGTGTGTGAAAAAGAAGGGTGATTCTCACAGAAACAGGCTCCAACTTAATGCTGCACAGTATTGACTGCCATGCCATGCCCGTCTGCTTGAAGAATTGACCTAGGCTAGGCTATCTAGGAAAAAATAAGTGATTCCTTCAGGAGCCATTATTGACTCATATCTCCAAAACCCTTTTGTCTTTAATCAGTTTAGATTATCAGACTACCCTCCTCAAAACTCACCAAGAAGCCTTTGGAACAGTTTCCTAGTTCCAGTACACTACTGCAACTAAGCCTATGTACGTGCAATTGAAACCATCACATCTTCTTCCCTTGTTTACCCCTGCTTCTATTCCCCTTCCCGTGTGGTTTTACCTTATGCTGGTTTTTAGATTGTAAGCTCCTCGGGGTAGGAGTCTTCTCCTCTCCTTCTTTGTAAAGTGCCATGTATGTACATAAGATGTGCTATATAAATAATTATATAGGGCTGTATCGAATGTTACTCTAACTGAAGTGCCATTCATTTCAATGGGTCTACTCTAAGTCAGACTAAGATTGGATACAATTCATAATACTCCTGATGCTCATGATGGTTGTACGTACAGCATAAGATGTGGTACAAGTTTGCCTTCTAACAGACTTTGGCTGAAATCCAATGTTGTGCAAGCGGAATTCTGCTCGTGCAGTGGGACTGTCTCTTTCTCTCAGATTTTGATTTTCCCTCCTCTCAGACCAGATTTTGAGGGCATGCAGAGTGTTGCAGGGGGGAAAGGATTGCCCCCTCTCCATTCTGTTGACAGAAGCCACTCCATATGGTTGCACCCTTGAGAGATGGAAGCCTCTGGACTTGGAGTTGCAATGTCCTGCCAGGCTGAAGCTGGCCAGGTGGGAGGAGCAGCAGAGTCAATCTTTGCCTCCCTGTCCTCCAATCAGTGGGGTTTTTGCTAGGCAGGCTTTTTTGCCCGTCTAGCAACAGTGCTTCAGATGGGGAGGGAAGGAGGCTGGAAGAGACTCAGGATAGCTCATTTCCTGGCCTCTCTAGTCTTCTCCCCTCCCTGCCCACCAGAACGCCCCCTTTTCCCTCTCTTGGAGGTCAATTTCCAACCTTTGAGGCCAGCTGGCGTAGTTCTTTCCATGCCAGCTGTGAGGAGGCAGGGGAGGAGGTGGTCAGTTAGATCTCTGACTCCCACTTCCAGGGTTCAAGCACTGTCTCCGACCTCAGAGGGGGGAATCCTCACTATCCTATGGCCCCTCAGACAATGTCAAGAGATCATAGGATTGCTCCCTTAGGGTATAATCTTCTGCATGTTTAGATAGAAAAAAAGTCCTACAACTCCCAGCACAGCTGGCTGAGGGATGCTGGGGGTTGCAGGACTTCTTTCAGTCTAAACATGCAGCAGATTGCACCCTAAATCAGATACGATCTTCCTTGACCAAATCAATCTTAAATATTTTGGGCTTCAATAGAAATATTTGATACTGCTGACAACCTAGTGTGTCCTGAGAACCAACATTGCTGTAGGTTTGGGTACAATCCAGCCAACGGTATTTATTAAAGCTGCAATCCTGTGACCACTTACTTCAAAGTAAGCCCCACTGAAAATTAGTGAGGCTTACCTCTGTGTAAACATAGCTAGGGTCATACTTTACATACACTTTATTTAGATTAGAAAGAATTATGCAGGGGCTAATTATTTGTTAGAATGGGAAGAACTAGACCTTAGAAACAGGTTGTTGCTGAAAACAAGAGCCCTGTGTAGAGTCCTTCCCCCTTCTTCCCATAACATTTAGACCAGCCTCCCCCAATCTGCTGTCCTCCAGATGTGTTGGGCTACAACTCCCATTATCCCCAGCTGGCTAATTTAGGCAAAAATTTACCTGTCTCTGTTTTTCCACCCTCACCAGCATCAGCAAATGCTGCAGAACATGGGTAGGAAAATGTGCAATGATACACAGAAGTATGCCTAAACATCAACAGAAATTTGTTGAAACCTGAAAACCTTCCAAGCCTTTAAAAGAGAGAGAAGAAAAAGGAAAAGACTTTGTTTCCATTAACTAAATAGTGATATTTTCATTTGAGCTAAATATTTGGTGTAAGTACCAAGCTCGCTATCACATATCCCTCCCATTCATTACAATAAAACTGGGGGAAATATACTTCCCTCTTTATCTTGATAAATACCTACTTTGGTGCCAAAAGCCAAGACTGTACTTGCTCGTAAAAGGTAAGTAACAGGGCAAACAGTAAAATGCACACCTTATCTCAATGAGGGTGTCTTATCTTAGACCCCGATAAACAGTCTGCATTTTATGACATGCTTTACTTCACAGATATACAATATGTGCTGGGTTTTTTCCAGCTTTTGCCCAGTACCTACGCATAGCATTTGCCTAGGTGAAATTAAGGCTGTGATCCTAAACATGCTAGGCAGTAAGTCCCATTAAACCCAGTGGGACTTACTTCCAAATAAACATGCATAGGGTTACGCTGCACACAATGTATGATGGCTGAATCACTTGGTTACTACCTGGAGTAGTTCTACCTGGGGGGAAAAACAAAAACCCCACATTGCTGATTAGTATTGCAAGCACAGAAAATCAGATCTGCTTTGACCATGTAACTTTTAACTTTTCTTAAACTTGAAGCAGAGCTTTTTAATTTGCTATGGCTCTAAGATGTGCATGCTGTTATAGGCAGTGGAGTTCTAAGCACGCAGCTCCTTTTAGGAACATAACCTTAGTCTTCACCTATGAAAAATGAAAGCCCTGATTATTTTGTCTTTCAACAGATTGTGCATATTATAGGAAAGTTTTAAAGAAATTACCCAGTCGACTCAGTTCAAGCCTTAAGGGGCAATTCACATCTCACTGAAGCAAACAACAAAACCCCCATAGCATCCAGGGTTTGGGGCTGCACCCTAAAGCTCCAGTTCTGAGAGGAGACACATGCGGCCATTGGTGAGCTCAATTTTTATCCTGCAGGGTCTTGTTTAGCCCTCAGGCCAGGGGGGCCCTGCATGTGACCCACAGCCCAAGTTTTGCCTACCCCTGGCCTAAAAAGAAATAGTGGGCAAATGTTAAAAGAAAGAAAAGATCTTCCTAATTAAATCAAAACACTGAAGCATATTATTATTATTGTTGTTGTTGTTATTATTATTCAAAATGAGGAGGTACAGAACACTAGCCAACAAATGTTCTGGTTTGAAATTAAGTGGTGGTGGTGTATGTATATGTATATGTATGATACTACCGACATTACTCAGGTTGCACAATCAAAACAAGCCACCGTGTGGCTTAAATAAGCCAGGGTGGCTTGTTTTAATCTCCAGTGCATGAGGGACCAGCTAATAAATCAAATGAATGAACGAACAAACAAATAAATAAATAAATACTCATCTGGGCACAGCTTGTCGTGTTGTCCAAACCCAAGGGGCAGGGTTTGTTTGAGGGGGAAGCAACCCTCAAATAACACATGGTTTATTGTAGGGTTATTTGAGGGTTGTTTCCCCTTCAAACAAGCCATGTCACCTGGATTCGGACAACATAACAAGCTGTGCCTTATTGGTGCCAGGTGAAGACGTTTTAAAATTCACCCTGGCTTTTCAGGATGTTTAGTTTACTGCAGTGTTATTCTGTGGTATTGTTTAAATCTTTATTACATACAATATTTTTTACTTAATACTATTTCCCCTCCCCAAAACTTTGTAGACTGCTTTCCAAGGCTCTTTACCTAAAACTTAATATGTATGTATAAATAAACATCTGAGAGGCTAACTATATATTCCTTGCAAATGTGCTTATTGGAGCAGTGTTCGTTTGTTTTAGCAAGGAAAGAAGCTTAAGAGGGGAAATTCGGAGTACAGAAATAGCAGGGGACTTAACCCACACCTTCTCTATTCCAGCCAGATCACACACTCCAGCAGCTTCACCCCTCCCAGGAGGGTTCAAAATGAGGTGAAATCACTGAAATATACTGTGGGTTGGGAACCTCTTTGGGGATTATTTGGAACAGAGATTATATGATCAGCAAGGAAAGGATTTAAGCAGGTCTCTCCCTCCTGAATCTGCTTTTCTCAAATTAATCCCAGTGTTGACACTCAAATATAGGTATTCGTGCATAACCAATAATTAGTCACTGTTCTTCTCATTGGGGAATTCCAGTGTTCCCTGGAACAACAGTTTGAAAGCCACTGTTCTAGGGAGTGGGTTGGAATATTTGTATCAACATGACTCAACACTGGAGTGGTTGGTGTAATTTTCCCACCGACAACTGGTTTCTTACCTCTACCCCATCATATTGATCATCAAAAAGAGTGCAGTATTCTGGGAGGCCCAGCTGAGACAACCAGTTAGAAATGGAGAGATGCTTCATGATTGCCTACTTGCGTCTTCTCAAGATGCCTTTGGTTCTGCAGAGCAAAAAATCAGCATTAACTTCTAGTTACAATCTTAAGAGTTCATATATATGCATATTCATTATTCATTGGCTGTACCCCTACCACACTCTGCCTGTGAGTACTGCTGCTGCAAACAACATTTTCCCCACACCTTCTTGGCCTGGGTTTCACAAACTGTGGATGACGTGGTCAACCTGTATTTGTATTAGACTGCACCACAGTGCGTGTGTGTGCATGTGAAAGAGAGACATTGTGGAAAGTTCTCCTATCTAAAATAAATAAGTATCATTCATGCATAGAAAAATTAGCATGTCAAGGTAAAGGCTAGGTCAGGACTCTCTTCTCTGCCATCTAGTTCCTATCTGCAGTGATATTTTCTTTTTTATGAAGGATCCTTCAGTCATGAGAACTCCCATCTGTGGTGAAGACACAGTTTGACCACTTCATCTGCTACCCAAGAGAAAGCCTTGTCTTTCATTTGGTAATTGAGGGGCCAGGCGGTACTCCTCAGGAGACCAGACTTGGCCTAGGAGCCTCTTGTTTGTGAACTCTAGGCTGGGGTTAGGGGTGTCCCCCACACCATGAAAAGAGGAAATGTCAGCCTATCCCTCCTATTGTTATGCTTAACAACCTCATATGTAAAAACTACAAATTTTCATAAATATCAGTGGATGAGCACACATAGTAGGAGGGTACAACTGAACTTTCCGGATCCTTCTCAAAACAGAACAGGTAACATACGAACACTAGCTAAGTAGTAAGGAAATAGTGCGGCACCATCTATAGGTTGGAGGTGCTATATACCAACTTATTACTGATGGCATTTCTACAAAAATAGCAAGTAAGTGCTCTGTGGACTGTTTTAACCTGGGCCAGCCCAATAGATTTTGCTGCCTGAGGCAAAGGACAAGATGGCACACCCTTCCCTTCCATGTAAAAAAGTCAGCTGGACTGGCAGTTGAATCTTTATTCATCCCTGATAAAGGGACAGCCTCCTCCACCACACTTGAAGGCAGCAAGCTAGCTTAGGGGGTGCAGGGCAGGCTGGTCCACAGCTCCCTCCTCCAACAGCTTGTTTCCCAGCTTCCGAGCATCTGCTGCCTGAGGCAACAGACTCACTCTGCCGAATGGTAGGGCCAGCCCTGGTTTTAACCTAGGTTTCGATCCATATACAATGGAAATGTACCACCCAGTACCACATACAGCCCTCAAGGCTGAAAAGGTTGCCCACCCCGATACAATGACACTACTCACAACTTGCTCTGAAGAAATGCGGTTCCATGTGCAGAAGATGCTTCTTGCTGTGGTGCGTGTCTAAAAATGTGTCTATTTTGTCAGTTCCATTCCTCAAGCAAAAGGATTTTAGCTTGCTGTGCATAAAATCCAATGGAATTATGACTTGTCAGCAACAAAAACACTTGTTCTAACCTGCTTACATGTTAAATATTTTTACACATACAGTTGCCCACAGGCTGATGTCATATGGTCAGCAACGTGTCAAAAAGAAAAGAGAGCTGTTGAACATGGTTACAGCCCACATTGCTGAGGTTATACATTTTAAACAAGTCTTGAGGGATGGGGAAACCTTAGGGAAAGCATGACATAATGCAGGCTTGGGATTACTCAAAGTACATGGATGTTTTATTAGTGGAAATGTCAAACAAGCCTTCAAGCAAGAAAAACAACTTCTTGACTGCAATATTTTGGAAGCTGCTACATAATCTTTAACTGTCCAGTTACAAGTGCTTAGAATGGGTGTCACCACTTAAAATAAATCCTGGAGGATAGATGTATATTATAACAAAATGCCCATCGATATGAATGTTGGAGTGTGTATGGAAGAGAAATCCTACACATTGCAGGGATCATAGTGGATCTCTATACATCTCTTTGTGCCCTATGCTGTTGGAATGGCTCAGGGCAGTGGACAGGTTTTTTCCCCTATCATAACACCGCTGTCAAGTGCAGAACTTTATTTTTCCCTATAGGAGTGAACAGTAGCCATTCATTTACATATGAGTAGGAAGGAGGGCACCCAGGGGTGCTGGGGTGGAAGTCAAAATTTCCACCCTGCCTACAGTGACCTCGATGTATGAAATTTAAAGCAGGTTTGCCCTCACTTTTGTCCCAGAATTGCAGTCCATTTACTTTGTTCCATGGAATTCCATGGGAAGCACCATGAAAACCAAGCCAAGAAATCCCATCTTGGGTTCTGTTTGTTCATTGTGCTAGAGAGCAGAGGTGGGCAGACTTCAGACTTGTGGGATCTACTTTGTTTTTTTACTAGAACCCCAAGACCCACTAACTGGAGCCTGGAACAAAAGACATACAGTTCGAATTAAAGAATTCTGAGCTCAGGGGTTTGTTTTGAGTACTGAATGAAGGGCAGTCAGTCCACACAAAAGTTCACTTCTGGTTTTCCCTAAGCTTTCTTCATTTCAGCAGGATAATTAAGGAGGGGTGGGGGATACTTTTGTTGTATCTATTGTTAAACAACTGGGAATCAGGTTGCCAAGCTACTGCAAGAGGGATACATTTGCCTTCTGCCCATGCCTGTGCTAGAGTGTGATGGGATTCTGGAAATTGGCGTGTGTGTGTGTGTGTGTGTGAGAGAGAGAGAGAGAGAGAGAGAGAGAGAGAGAGAGAGACTACATGCTACAATGATCCATCATTTACTTAACCCAAGCCTCTGAAAGCCAGCAGAGACTGAAAGATCAAACAGCACTTCTGGAATGTATCTTATGTTCAGACTTTGGCAAGTGTCCCAGGAGTTGCGTAACTATAGAGCAGGCACTGAGAATGCCTTGCTACATCCCCTCATTGTATGCCACATAATGTATGGTAAGGGTTAGCCACTGGCAACAGATAGAATGAATCTGGGCTAACCCCAAATTGTGAGAAAAGTGAGTCGCTGAGATCCTCCATGCTCATCACCCATATTTACATCAATCAGTTTCTTAATATGACAGTTCCGGATCCAGACAGTGCAATCTTCCTACTGTTCATGAGCAGGAATCTCTCCCGTCCTGCTGTGCTCCTTATACAGCTCAGGGAGAGACAGGGGGAGATGGCAAATGAGATGAGGAAGTTTTCTGCTACTCAGACACCAACACCTTAGTCTGTGTTCCTTCTTTCTTTCCAGGACCGTGTCTCCACGACAACAGAAGGAGAAGCGAATGAAGGAGTACTGGATTTTTAAAAAGGAATCAGCTTTGCTGTGCTTTGGTCCATGCAGGGCTCCACGAGCGAGTGCTCCACACTAGTAAGAATCGCTTCACAGAACATACTTCCGGGTGGGGGTGGGGGTTGGAGTGAATGTCATCTGACTGGCAGGGCTGCTCAACCAATAAGAGAGGCTTTCCCCCCTCTCCCCCCTTTCTCCTTTTCTCATGAAGGTCCAGATGCACCTGCATTTCAGGAGCAAGCCTAACTGATCACAATGGGAGTTACTTCTGAGTAGAAATACATATGCTTGTGCTGGGAAAGAGGGAAAACAATCCGCTTTCTAACTGCAGGATCTCTAAGGAAGGTGTGAAGTAGTTACTTCCTAAGGCAATAAACCAAGACATGGAGAATCGCAGGTTCGGTGAAGCATTTTCTAGGCTTTAAACCTCAATTAACGGGGATATCTGTAAATGCTGATGTGGGCATTCAGAGGGCAAGCCTCACTGAGCACAATGGGGGTTACTTCTGAGTAGCCACACATACGCTTGTGCTGGGGAATTGAGGGGGGGAGAACACAAGCATGGGAAACCAGCCCCCTTTCTAACCCGATGCTGTGCAGGATCTCTATAACAAAGCTGTGAAGTAGTTACTTCCTAAGGCAATAAACCAAACAACGGAAAATCAGAGCCTCAAGATCATGCTTTAGAGCATTTAGGGAATGTGCTTTAAACTGTGCCATTTCAACTGAGGGGGATCTCTGTGAATTCTGATGTGGGCATTCAGGGGAGAAACCTTGTTGACCACAACGGGAGTTCCTTCTGAAGAGACACTAATTGGTTTGTGCAGGGATGGGAAACACACAGGAAACACCCCTTGACTGGGGTCACAGTGAAAGGCACGCCCCTGGGCAGGGCTAGCATACCTGAGGTCAATGCGGGGGTTGGGGCACACAGCAGCTAGACAGCTGAGAACCCAACTTGAGGAAAAGAATCGGACTTTAAGCAGTCTCAGGAAATCTAGTTTTTCCCTGATAAGCTCTGGGGGTGGCTGCTGGATGGCCATGACATCATGTACTCCTAACAGCTTCAACATGCAGCCAGCTCGGAGTAAATCGCTGTTGAAAACACCCCCAGGGCAAAGAGGAACAAACAGACCAAGGGAAGGAGGGTTCCTCTGAGATGTATGTCAATCTGCCTCTTCCCGCAAATACAAATCCTTCCTCTGAAGGGTGGGAAATGATCAGCAGAAACAAGCCCGGTGTCAGCAGCACCCAGCATAGTGAGGCATTTGCCAGGGCCCACATGCTGCAGGATGTCAATGGAGGCTGGTGGTTCCGATTTCGATGGGGCTGAGAATCCATTCTGGGTTTTAGTCAGAACCAGCCAGAACTATAAAGGGGATATCCAAAGTTCTGAACCCTATCCTCCAAATGGGTTCAGCACCTTGGATAGCTCATTTAGAGTTCTGGCTGGTTCTGACTAAAACCCAGAGTGGATTCACAACCCCACCAAAATCGGAGCCATCAGCTTCCAGTGGCCAGGACTGATGCCTTGCCCGCCCCGCCCCCCCCATGCTCATCATGACTTCTCCTCCAGGAGGTAGCGCTGCTGCAGACACAAGTGTGCGGGGAGGGGGTGGTTAAGCTGGGGTCGCAGCAACACTGCTACCAGGGGGCTCAAGTGACAGCAGGCGCTGGTTGAGGTCTGCCCTGGGCACCCCCAATTCTGGAGTCAGGCCTGAGCAGAAAGATCATGCTAGTGAAGCCAAAAAGTCTGGAGCCAAACCTGAAATGCTGGGCTTGGTGCATTCGTTCAATAACCCACAGTTAAGGTATCCTTAACCCACAGTTAAGGTATCTCACTGTGAGAGCCAGTGTGGTGTAGTGGCAAGGGTGTTGGACTGGGAGCCGGGAGATCCGGGTTCTAGTCCCCACTCAGTCATGGAAGCTCACTGGGTGACTTTGGGCCAGTCACACACTCTCAGCCCAACCTACCTCACGGGGCTGTTGTTATGAGGATAAAATGGAGAGGAGGAGGATAATGTAAGCCGCCTTGGGTTCCTTGCAAGAGGGAAAAAGGCGGGATAGAAATGCAATAAATAAATAAATAAATAAATAAATCCTCAGCACCTCCTCCAAGCCAGCTTAACAAGCTCACAGCCTGTTCACACAAGCATTTATATCACCTGAAGACTCACGGCTGAATGTGTGAACTGATTCAGTTAAAATACACGGTCCCCAGTCCACCTAAAGTTGGTCAAGACTTGGTCCCATCGAAGGCAATGGAACTTGTTCCCATTCATATCAACAAGAATTAGTTGCATTTAACTTTAGCTAGATTGAGGCTTTGGTGTTTGGGATACGAGGTGAGACAATAGTTCTACCTGTTGTGTTAGATTATGATGGCACATTCACTTTTGCAGCTCATCTGTTTATTTAGTACATTTATTAGTTGCTTTTCAACTCTCAAAGCAACGTACAAAGAAGTCTTAAAATAGCACCGTCATCAAATGACCAATACGTATGTGTGAGCTGGCACAATAAGTCTGCAAATTAAGCACTAGACACCTGCTCCATTCATCCTGGGTTTTGTAACAGACATCAATCTCACATACAACAGCAACAGCAAAAAAGCAAAGGCGTCAACCCAGGGCTGGCCCTACCATTACACAGAGCGAAGCGCCCACCTAGGTGGCAGATGCTGAGAGGTGAGGAATGGCGGTGAAGTGCTGGAGGACAGAGCTGTATATGCTACTCAGTCTGCCCTGTTTCCCATAAACTAGCTTGCTGCCCAAAGTTGCAATGATGGATGCTGTTCCACTGCCAGTGATGAAATAAGATTCAGCTGCCAGTCCAGTCTGGTTGGCGTCCAACTGTGGAATGGGGTGTGCTGTCTCGTTTTTGTTCTTCGCCTCAGGCAGCAAAATAACTTGGGCCAGCCCTGCATCAACCCCTCAATGTCCTGTGTGACAAAGGCCTGGGGGGAGTTGCTTGGTCCACTGCATTTTTCATACACTCAGATCTACAAATGAGTCTCTCCTTGCCCATTTTTGGGTTGCCAGTTCTCTCCTTTTCCTGCTCATGATGTAAAAAAAAAAGGTAAAGGTGTCCCCAGCCATTCATCTCCATTTCTAAGCCGAAGAGCCAGCGCTGTCCGAAGATGCTTCCGTGGTCATGGGGTCGGCATGACTGAACACCGAGGTGCATGAAATGCTGTTACCTTTCCCGCTGAAGCGGTACCTATTTATCTACTTGCAATTTCTTGCTTTCGAACTGCTAGGTTGGCAGAAGCTGGGACTAAAGACGGGAGCTCACTCTGTCACGCAGCACCCAGGTCTCAAACTGCTGTCCTTCCAACCTTCCGGACCTTCAGTGTCTTAACCACTAAGCCACCGCGGCTCCTGATGTAGATCTCCCTAATAGTGCAGAAAGTTTCCCACTTCACCCTGCCATTTTCTAGACATGGTTAGTACTGGAACAGAAACTCCTCATTTCCTTTGTGAGATCCATGCAGTGAGCAGCTCCAGCCTTGCAGTCATGGTAGTGATGTACATGGTAGACTGTTTCCACTCCTTTCCACAACGTAAGAGCCTTTCTACATAAGGCATTTAAGGTGCGCTCGTGATTCCTCACTCACAGTTGTTTGTGGCTGCTTTACGTCACGTTGTTATCCTCAGGGCCTCTCCTGTGCGGGGGGCAGCTTCTAATGAGGAAAGTCTGGTATTTCCATGAATGGTGGCATGAAACTCTAATGTATTTGTGCAATTCTGCTATAGAATCATAGAATAGTAGAGTTGGAAGGGACCTATAAGACCATCGAGTCCAACCCCTGACAGCAGTGGTTGGACTCAATACTGCAGAGGTTATGTAATGGAACATAGAGAAAGGCAGAGAAAGAAAAACACCAGGAAAAAAAATGCGTAAAGGAGCCAATCTTAATCCCACAAAGAATCCAGAAATAGAAGCCTAGGTAAAGTGGTGGGTAAAAAGCCTCATGTAAAAAAGCCCTAAGTCCAAAATTTAGGGCTTTTCTGTAGGATTTCTGAAGTAAATTGAAGTGGGATGTCCCAGAGAACAAGTGTAGCCCAGCCCTGTCATTTTTAGTCCTATGCATCCTCCCATCTTAATTCTTCCTACTAGCTCAAGCTCATCTTTTTCACTATGCGGGCATAATAATGCCTTCCAAGTCCTCATCTCTACTCAGGTCCACCATCCATCAGAGTAGCATGACGAAGGTGACAAAATCTCAACCTTTTAACATCCTCTCCCCTTAAGCCTCTTAATTAAAACGAATTAAATCATTAAATTATTATGCAGTGAAAAGCGCCCCTGGTAAGCCCTGCAATTTTCTTATCCTTTTTTTGCTTCATCCCAGTTCAGAAACTTAAGTCTTCCAGGCATGTCGCAAAAGTATCTCTTTACTCCAGTCATTAAAGCATTTGGGCCTTGATCCAGCAAAACACTTAAGGACATGCTCGAAGTTTATCAAGAATTTATGGGTTATTGCTGACTCAGTTGTTTGAAAAGTGGCAGGTGAAAAAACGCCTGTATCTAAAAGGGAAAAAACTGCGTACTACAAATATTGCTCTACTCAGAATCACGTGATGGAAAGTGGAGAACAAGCATGTTAGCCCTGTTCCCTCCATCACCATCCCTGCCACCTTCCACAAGTTGGAGGACGAATGTCTATAACTGGGAGCCTGCTCTATTCCGCATGTGATTTAGAGCCCATGAACATAAAGCCAAAACTTTGTGTGCTGTTTTGTTTGCAGAAGCTCTCACTGCTGCAGAGACAAGTGTTCAGTCTGAAATGTGGCTTGTCTCTGCAGCAGTGGGAATTCCTGTGAGTAGAACAGGATGCAAATGTCTACCACTGAGACACTGGCCTTCCAGCTGCGCCTCTTATTTTCTCCCACAGGTGTGCATATGTATCCTGGCTGGCATCACAGGTAGGCATGGCTCGGTATCGGCTGAGGCCGCACACCCCAGCAGGGGCCCACTTACAGGAGCCCCCTGGAGTTGTTCTTCCTCTTCGTCATTGCAACCTCCTTGTTCACCTGCCTCTCGCTCTGGTTCAGACAACGGTGGTGGTGAGAAGGAGGAGCAGTAGATGCCTCAGCCTACTTGCTCACTGGCTCTCTGCCTGGCAAGCAAGCACATGGCAGCAATGATAAGAAAGAGGAGCAAGAACAGTTGGTGACAGTGGTGTTAAGAAGGCCAAATCACTGAGGAAGGGGGGCCTCCAAAACCTGCAGCCAGCACTGCATGCCCAGTGCTGTGTGTTTCCTTCTTTCTCTGGGGAGTGAGTTGTTCAGGGAGGCTTTTCCACAATAAAGCTCCATTCTGAACAGCGAGTTGATGGCCTGGCAGAGCCTCCTCTAGAACACAGACAGAGAGTCCTTGAACCGGAAACTTTAGGATGTGTAGCTTGAGAGACAGTCAGACACGTGTGTATCCCAATGGGACATGCTCTCTCAAGAACTACGAATCCCAGAGTCCCTGTGGGCATTTCCTGTGTCACCCGTGTGTGGCAGCAAGAGTGAGAGACACCAAGCAGTAAAATAATTAGGGTGGCATATAAGTAACATACATGTATGTCATACTGTCAGGTTGGGCTGTAAAAACAGATTATGAACATTCCCTGTGTTCCCTGTGTGTTTTAATGTAAAGAACGCTCCTGTTTATCCAAATACTTTAGTCCTCCTTTAATCAAATCAGTCGTGATCATTTGGATGAATGGAATTTTACTGCATCTTAGGATTCTTAATGTAATCAATGTTATAATGTCTGTCATGTTCCTGTGTGAATATCTCAGTGTACTAGTGCTCCCTAATTCTGCGCAGACTTACTTAGAAGTAAGTCCCAGTGAGTTCAGTCTGGGACTTACACCTTCAAAATTGTGTTAATGGATGGCAGCACACACTAATGCTTGACAAACGCTTTGTAATACAGATCTATTGTAGTTTTTATAAAGATTTGCTGCACTTTTAACCTCAGAATGAAGAGAAATGCCAAAGGAATTGCAGGATTTACACAGAAAACAGCACATGCTGAAGAATGAAATCATAAACAATAGTTATCTAATCTCCCTGGGCCAGCTGCATTTAATCTGCTATTAACATGCTAAAGAAACCCAAACTCAAATCTAAGAAATTCAACAGCTTTATGACTAGCTTCACAAAGCCTTGCCTTCTGTACACTTAACTGTTTCATTTCAATGTTCTGTGGAGCATTTTTCCCCCTACTTGAGGCTTTTCTGTATCCAAGGCAGCCTTTCTCCAGGCAAAACTTCCCTCTATCTGTAATTAAGCAAACTAGGCTGAATGTTGATTTCAAGTCCTGCTGCGCGTTGCATAGACCTTGAGAGGAAAAGCTCTGAACGATGTTCGTGTAGCAGAGGGGTTTTAAACTTCTTTTAGAAGGGCCAAATTCAATTTCGAAGAACCTCCTAGGGGGCTGCTGTCCAGGTGCTAACTGTCGATGGGCTACAGTTTTTACGGTGTAATCCTACGCGTGTTTAGACAGAAAAAGTCCTACAACTCCCAGCATTCCCCAGCTAAGTATGGCTGGCTGGGGGATGCTGGAAGTTGTAGGACTTTTTCTGTATAAATATGCGAAGGATTGCACCCTTAGAGTTCTTTATCTTTAAACTGGAATTGGACAGGGTAGCCCTTCAAATAGAGGACTGTCCTCTATAAAAGGGGACACTTGGCCACCCTAGGATAACAGTGAAGTGTACCTCCAATGTAAAAAAAAGCTCCAATGGAAAAAAGCTGTGCCTAGATATCAAAAGTCTAAGGATAGCTGGACTAAATTACTGGCCAAGGGAGCTTTTACTATCATATATCCTCATCTATTCCAACTTGGTGCCCTGCAGATTTGTAATCCACATGCTGGCTGAGGAGTATGGAAGTTGTAGTCCAATACATCTTCAGGACAATAGATTTCAGAAAGATGCGAATAAAGATGCGGACAAGAAGTATGAGGAAAATGGACAAAATATCTTTTTGCTCCTTGTCAAACATTTCCACAGTTTGGGTTTTGGGCATGCATACTGAACAATTATACAATATGAACTTAAAAAAAAAAAAAGGCTGGTCATAACATAGCAAAGCATGCTAAGTGAATTTAGACAGACATTTCTTGAGTGCCTCTTTGAATGCCCTGAAGCTGAGAAAGCATCATAGTCATCAAGGCTAAGCATTTGCTGCCAAATGGATAAACCCAAAGGCACGCAGTTCATTTTCTTCCTACATGTCTCACCAGACTATAAATTTGTTAGAAATGCAGTGCAAAAATTGCCTTGGAAACATTTGGCAAAAGCCAGCAGATTTTAGACTACACTGTGATAAATGTTCTAGATTCTAAATAAAGTATTGTTTCCCTCCACAGGAGAATATTTGATTAGGCAGGAACAATCATTATAAAATGTAGGGGGGGGGGAGAAATGTAATAAAGCAAAATCCCTAAATTAGAAGCACTACCTAAAGTGGGGGGCAGGGGGTTGGCAGAGGCCAGCCTCTGGAACTTGGGGCTTCTCTACACCAGGCTTTTATCCTGTGATCCAGCTTGGTTACTCACAGAAATTTGCGGGTCCTTTACGTGACGTCGTCAACCTCTAGGATCTCTCCCATGCTTTGTGACCATTTCCGCAGCTTTATTTATACTGGGGAAAATGCACTATTTTAAAATGGTGGTTTGAATTGCTCCGTGTAATTATGAAGTTGCACTATAACTGCTGCTATACCATAGTGCCATCTAGTGGCTGTATAATGAAACATATAGAACTTGCAGAGAAAAGAAATCCCCGGGGTAGGGGGAAGGGGAAGCATGTGTAAAGGATCAACCTTAATCCCGAAAAGAATCTGGTAGCGGAAGCTCTGGCAAAGTTACAGGATAAAAAGCCTTGTGTAGAGAAGCCCTTGAACTTCACTGGGATAAACAAGGCCCCTGGAGCAGAGGTAGTCATTCAGGTTGCTATATCTGCATAGAGAAATGAAAAGCCTCCAAAGGATTTTGCTCCTTACTGAGACTTTGCCTCATGTATGATGAAAGATAAAGATGACTTTGTAGGTACTACAGATATGTTAGATCAGGGATGAGGAACCTCAGACCTGGAGGCCAAATCCAGCTTTCTGGGGTTCTCCAGATGGTCATGCCCCCTACCCTTTCCCCTGAATCACCAATCATTTGGTGGTTTTCTGGCTTTTGTACAGGTTTTCCGCATTTTAAAAGGTTGAAATGCCTCTCCTCAGGCTTAGTTACTGGAAGCAAGAGATGGGGGGGCACTCCTTTTGACTTTGGGAGTCAAAGTCAAAAGGACTTTCCAGCCACCCACTGGAATTAAGCCACCAAGACCATCTCCAAAATTGATTCCAGTCCTCAACCTGAAACAGGTTCCCCACTACTGTATAATTGCAGTATTTCCACTTAATCTGAGGGGTTCAAATAGCAGCCAGGTAGATGGTGATTTTTAACAGAAAACCAGCACATGGGCCCAATCCAGATCAGGAGCACATCCCCAATCAGGGCACAGTGCCTGCTTTTTCTCCCAAAATAAAAGTGGCCCGGTTGAGCACGCGTGTTTAAACACGTGACTAGCATCACATGGACGTGAATGTGCATTTCTCATGATTTCAAGTTTAGGGTAAGATATGTGTGGGTAGATTTTGTGCTGTCTTTGGTGCACATTAAGATGTTATTCCAGGCCTGGTTTAGACACCTCTTGGCCCCATCAGAGGAAAGTGCAAGGCCATCGGCAGCTGAGATGAGATCACATGGAAATTCTGGTTGTGTGAACCGGAGGCTCCACATGAGGCACAGACACATGGCTGCTGCAATTCATGCAGTTATGGTGATCCTTTTTGAGAGTGCTGTCCCCCAGGGATGCGCCAGTTCATACAAGCCAGCTGTGGCACAAAGTCCTGTGACAGCCCTGTGTCCTCCCATGGGCAATCATGTGGAGGCCTAGATGTGTCCAAGCTGGGCCTCAGAGTGACTTTTTCCAGAGCCTCTATGGACAAACCATGCCCTGCTGCAGAAGACAGAAAGTTCACACATTTTCCAAGGCCCAAGGATCAGCAAGGGGTCCACCACATGAACAGGGATGCTACTTTGACATGGCACAGGACATCTAAGGGGGTTGGAGGCAGCATGAGAACATTCTCAATTTAAACAGGAACAGACCATTGGTCCACCTAACTCAGTACTGTTTACATTAGCCATCCCCAGCCTAGTGCCTCTCCAGATGTTTGGCACTACATCTCCCAACATCCCCAGCCAACATGGCCAATAGGCAGAAATGCTGGGAGTTGTAGTCCAAAACAGCTGGAGTGCAGCAGGCTGGGGAGGGCACTGACTGGCAGTAACTCTCTGGGGCTTCAGAAAGGGCTCTTTTCCTAACCACTGGCTGATGGGAGCATTCTGACCAGCAGCAATTCTCCAAGATGTCTGGCACTGGCAGACATCTTGTCTACCAGCTCTGAAAAAACAAAGAATCCCATGACACCTTAAACTGGGGGTAGTCAACACTGCACCTGCCAACAGCTCCCTCTGTGCCTGCAAAGTGCCCTGTAGAAACCCGTGGTGGTGGTGGTGATGATGATGATGACGATATTATTATTATTGTTGTTGTTGTTATTATTTCATGTGTGGCCAGAAGTACTGCCTGCCATCATTATTCCTTTGAATGCCTCTGGGCCCCACATGGACCCAGAGACATTCTTGGAAAGTAAAGATGGCGGGCAGTTGGAGGCCTGCACTTTGCTTTGAGAAGTAATGGCCCCTGTTGCCACTGCCTGGTAAGTGTGGGGGAGGCTTGGGGATGGCAATGGGGCACTGGGGTAGAGCTGGAGAGAGGAAGAAGTGGAGAGATTGGGCTTGTCTAGCAATAACCTAACCGAGTGGGTGGAGAAAATTGAGAGAATGAGGCTGGGGTGGGGAGAGCGACAGGGGGGGTTAGGGAGGCTTGCAGGGTGGCTCAACTGGGGAGGATGGAAGAACGGAGAAAAGGGATCTGTGTGCATGTTTACCTTGGGTGAGGAGTGTGTGTTTGGGGTGTGTGGGGGGGGGGAGTGAGAGAGAAAGAGAGCAGGGTAGGGTAGGTGATCCTGAACATGGGAGAAGGGGTCGGGGGAGAGAGAGAGAACTGTGGGTTCAAAGGAGTGGTTTCGTGTTTTGAGGCTGAGACCCAATCTCTGCATTGTATTCAGGTTCTCTGGCAAGGTACTTGTCTTCCATCCAGTTTCTGTGAAATGAGCAGTAAGAAGGTGCTTCCCTCCAGGTTCTTAACCATACAGCAATTTTAATATGCGGTTCTTACGGTAATTTTGGCCACTGCTCTAGTGCATAACAAACAGCATTCTCAACATCCTGCTTATCAATGTGCTCTTATTGCGCAGATCTATGCGGTCCCCATGAGAATATAATCATACTTCAACTATTACGTTTTCCCCACACTAAGGCCTGCAGTTGTTTAATTGCCTCCTTCAGAAATTTCTTCCTGAAGCAAAGGGCCTTACCTCAGTGGAATTGTAGTGTCATGATGGGGGTGGGGGGAACCCCTCTGGGTCAGATCTCTGCAGGTACAAACCAGCAAAGTGCTGTTCAAAGCAAACAAGCTCTTGCCAGTTTGCATCAGCTGAGGCACTGAAATTTTACATCCTTGTGGCAGCTCTGTTTCTGTTAGCTCTTTCCACTTGTGCTTCATAACAATTCAGCTTGCCGTAGTGATTTCCATGTGAATGAATCCCTCAGCTTTATCTGAATAGAAGACTCTGTTTAACCAGTTGCTTCTCCAGGGGCCCAAACTGTCACAGACATTACGCATACTCTTCAGTCTGAAATGAGACAAGAGGGTTTTTTCCCCACTCAACAATAGCCCAGATCAGTCTGAACGAGTACTTGAGCCTGCTTACAAGTAGGCAGAGGCAATATCAAATAACTCACTGAACAGCGCATCAGTAACCCCTTTCATACTTTATAATCCTCAAACGTACTTCATGGTTCATTTGCTCAAATCATTGTTCAAAGCTGCCATAATCAGGTGCCATTAGCCAGGATCCTGACAAATTGTTTGGAAGGCTCCTTGTACGCAGAGAGAAAAATCCAAACAAAACACCCAACTCTTCAACAGCTGAAAAACAGCTATTTTGAGCAGACTTTCCTCTCAGATGCCCATACACAAACTTGAATATGCAGCTCAGGTCCGGCGCTTTGCCTGTTCACATACAGTATGAAACACAACTCAACTTGCCTGTGTCTGGGCAATGTGACGATAATGATATGCTCTCACAAGCTTACTGCTCAGCATTTAAACACTATTTGGATCAGCAAGTCCACTTCCAAATTAAAATTCAAGCTGTAATTATAAAGAGGTATTTCTCCCAAAAAGGTGTTGTGCAAGGAGCTGGCCCCCCCGCCCCGCCACACACACCCCTCAGTTATTTACAAACATGGCTACTTGCTGCCCTACATTGTGGTTTCCCAGTGATATTCACAAAGCACTATCATTAAAATAACAAACTTAAGTAAGATACCATTACATCTCTAGCTAGCTAGGCTGTTAGTGTTCCCTGTTGGTAGGGAAGCTGAAAGAAGTTTAATAGCTGTGCTTCGTATGCATATGCATATTTGTAGCACACTAGAAATGGTGTGCTAGTGGTTTATGTTGTTTTGAATAACATTGTTTCGTGTGCGCTGTTTCCCATCCAACATAGCTAGACTCGCTTCACTGGACTTGTCTCTGCCTTGCCCTTCTAGTAAGTGCAGCTGCTTTGATTGGCTTCCTGGAAACCTTGAGGTTTCCTACACAGGACAGCTGCTCACAAGCTTGGAGGGGACAGGTAGATAGGCAGCCACAGCAAGGGCCAGGAGGCTCCGGAAGTTGGCAGTGGGGGTCCCTTATGAGTGAATTGTAAACAATTCCATTACGTTAGCTACTGTTGGTCTAACAGTACAAACTGAGCTCATTGGTAATTGACTACAGTTCTACTTCACCCCTGTCGAGTAAGAATAGATAAAAGTAACGTATTGTCAAGGCTGATCCATCGGCAGCTGTCGTAGGTGAGTCAGGAGCCAGAAGTCAGGAATTAATCTGGGGAGTCAGAACCAGGGAACACATCATGTTGAGGAACAAATCCAGACTGGGACCACAGGGCACTTGGCCCTTCCCCTCCGTGCTCTTTTCCCACTGAAAATCATCCTGGCAGGCTTTCTACTTGTGCGGAGAAGCCCCTACACTTATGCATCTGTATGTGGTCAGGGCCCCTTCACACCTATGCGGGATGTGTGGCGCCTGAGGTGTGTGGCTGGCATGCGCATCAGGGTACAGGGAGTATGGCTAGCAGTTGCAGTCCTGTTCCCCTTCCCCATGCATTTGGTGAATATTTATTTATTTATTTATTTATTTCTATACCGCCCAATAGCCGAAGCTCTCTGGGCGGTTCACAAAAACTAAAACCAAACAACACACAATAAAACAATTTAAAATATATAGAACATTAAAACCACAATATAACAATACAACCACAATAAAACCTAGCAGCAGTACAGGAGTTTAAAATACAGATTTAAAACAGCAAAGATAAAAATTTAGAAAGCTAAAATGCCTGGGAAAATAAAAAGGTCTTCACCTGGCGCCGAAAGGAGTACAATGTAGGCGCCAGGCGAACCTCACTAGGGAGCTCATTCCAGAGCCGGGGTGCCACAGCAGAAAAAGCCCTCCTCCTAGTAGCCACCCGCCTCACTTCCTTTGGCAGGGGCTCACGGAGAAGGGCTGCTGCTGATGATCTTAAGGTCCGGGCAGGCACATATGGGAGGAGGCGATCCTTCAGGTAACCTGGCCCCAAGCCGTTAAGGGCTTTGAATGTTAACACCAGCACTTTGAATCGGGCCCGGAAATGGACCGGCAGCCAGTGCAGCTGGAAAAGTCCTGGCGTAATATGAGCTCGCAAGCCAGTCCCTGTTAACAATCTTGCTGCCCTATTTTGGACCAGCTGAAGTTTCCGGACCGTTTTCAAAGGCAGCCCCACGTATAACGCATTGCAGTAATCCAGACGAGAAGTTATCAGAGCATGGATAACTGTAGCTAGGCTATCTCTGTCCAGATAAGGGCGTAGTTGGTATACCAGCCTAAGCTGATAAAAAGTGCTCCGTGCCACTGAGTTCACCTGTGCCTCAAGTGACAGTTCTGGATCCAAGAGCACCCCCAAACTACGAACCTGATCCTTTAGGGGGAGTGCAACCCCCTCCAGAACAGGTTGATTATCACCTAGCCGGGCAGACGAACCACCCACTAACACTACCTCCGTCTTGTCTGGATTGAGTTTCAGTTTATTGGCCCTCATCCAGTCCATTACCGTGCCCAGGCACTGGTTCAGAACAGCCACTGCCTCACCTGGTTTTGATGAGAAAGAGAGGTAGAGCTGGGTGTCATCCGCATATTGATGGCACCTCAGCCCACACCTCCGGATAACCTCCCCCAGCGGTTTCATGTAGATGTTAAACAGCATGGGGGATAGAATAGAGCCCTGTGGAACCCCATGGCACAATTGCCATGGCACAGAGCAATAATCCCCCAGCACCACCTTCTGGAATCGGCCATCCAAGTAGGAGCGGAACCACTGTAGTGCAGTGCCTCCAACTCCCAACCCAGACAACCTATCCAGAAGGATACCATGGTCGATGGTATCGAAAGCCGCTGAGAGGTCCAGGAGAATCAACAGGGTCGCACTCCCCCTGTCCCTCTCCCGGCAGAGGTCATCCCACAGGGCGACCAAGGCAGTTTCCGTTCCAAAACCAGGCCTGAAGCCCGATTGAAATGGATCTAGATAATCCGTTTCATTCAAGAGTGCCTGGAGCTGTCCTACAACCACCCGCTCAAGCACCTTGCCCAGGAAGGGGATGTTGGCCACTGGCCTATAATTGTTAACATCCTCTGGGTCCAGGTTAGGCTTTTTCAGGAGTGGTCTAATTACTGCCTCTTTTAAAGCGGCAGGCACCACTCCCTCTCTCAAGGAGGAATTTACAACCTCCTGGACCCAGCCGGACAACCCCTCCTTGTTTGATTTAATAAGCCATGAAGGGCAAGGGTCAAGCACACAAGTGGTCGATCGGACTTGGCCAAGCACCTTGTCCGCATCCTCAGGCCTCAGTAACTGAAACTCATCCAATAAAACTGGACCAGACGGTGCTCTGAACGCCTCTACCAATGGAACTGCATTAATCGTGGTGTCCAATTCATGACGAATCTGAGCGACTTTATCCTCAAAGTGCCGCGCAAACCCGTCACAGCGTGCTACCGAGGGTTCCACCGTCTCTCTCCCTGGCCCAGAATGTAACAGGCCACGAACCACTCGGAAAAGCTCCGCCGGGCGACACTGAGAAGATGCAATGCTGGTGGAAAAGAACTGCCTCTTTGCCACCCTCACCGCCACAGAGTAGGCTCGATAGTGGGCTCTTACCTGTGTTCGGTCAGACTCAGCACAAGTTTTCCTCCACCTGCGTTCTAGCCGTCTCCCCTCTTGCTTCATTGCCCTCAGCTCAGGTGTATACCAAGGAGCTGGCTGGGCTCTGCTCAGAGGGAGAGGGCGCTTGGGTGCGATCGTGTCAACCGCCCGAGTCATCTCTGCATTCCACAGAGCGACCTGGGCTTCAACAGGAGCACCAGCCATACCAGCAGGAAAATCCCCCAGAGCCCTCTGGAATCCATCGGAATCCATTAATCTCTGGGGGCGGACCATTTTAATAGGTCCCCCACCCTTGCAGAGGGGAAAGGCCGCCAGAAGTCTAAACCTCAGCAGGAAGTGATCTGACCATGACAAAGGGACAGATGTTAATTCCTCTACTTTCAGATCACCATCCTCCTGCCCAGTCGAGAAAACCAGATCAAGCGTGTGTCCTTTTATATGCGTTGGGCCAATGACATGTTGGGACAGCCCCATGGTTGTCATGGCGGCCATGAAGTCCTGAGCCGCCCCGGATACAGCGGCCTCGGCATGGAAGTTGAGATCCCCCAGGACCATCATCCTGGGGGTCCTCAACACCAAGTCCGAGACCACCTCCGTCAGCTCAGGCAGGGAGTCTGATGGGCAGCGGGGTGGGCGGTACACCAACAGAATCCCTAATCTGTCCCGGGTACCCAACACAAGGTACAGACACTCAAGATCTGCACTCGAATGAGCAGGAAGCCTGGAGAGGGAGATTGAATTCCTATAGACCACGGCAACCCCCCCTCCCCGACCCTCAAGTCGGTGTTGGTGCTGCACTGAGTACCCAGGAGGGCACAGCTGGGAGAGAGTGACCCCTCCCAGTTCCCCCACCCAGGTCTCAGTAATACATGCCAGGTCAGCCCCCCCATCCACAATCAAATCATGGATGAGGGAGGTCTTATTTTGGGCCGACCTGGCATTCAGCAGCAGCACCACCAGACCCGAGGGCAGACTGGTAAGGCTGCCAGGAACCATCAGGTTGGGGGAAGAACCAGAAGAGGGGATAGCTGTAAGGTGTCTAGCCCCTCTTCTCCTCAGCTGGCCTGTTAATCCCCCAACGCCATACCTCCCCCTGCCCGTGACCACAGTTATGGTGGCACCTCCCCCACCCCCTGAGTTGTCCAATAGTCCCAATATGTGGGAGGGTGTTGTCTGAACATCCCTGCTGTAACCAGAGTTTGAAATGAGGATTCAGAGCAAGGACAACTTGTAGGCCAAAACATCTGGAAAGCCATAATTCCCATCAGTCTTAGCCAGCATAGCCAATGGATGATGGGAGTTGTAGGCCAAAATGTCTGGAGGGCCACAAGTTGCCCACCCCTACTTTAGATAGACCCTGACTAGTAATAGGTCAGGAGATGTAACTCATTTATTTATGTCAAATAAACTTTTACCATTTTTCTATCAGTGGTATTCATGGTGGGCTGGAAGCAGAATAAAGCAGTATAAAATAACATCAGTAAAACAGTATGCTCAGATAGCAAATAGAAGAGCTCTCTCTCTCTGTGTGTTCATATTTCACACTCCTAAAGTGTTTATAAGTCATAACCTTGTCAACAGCAATATGCTTCTTAAGTAGATGAGTCTTAACTGCGTTGCCAAAACAACAACAATCAGCAATGAAACTGGGGCAGAGTTCCCCCGGGATAGCATTGCATAGTCTGGTGCTACTATAGAAAAGTCTGTCTTTTGTACCCACCCACCAAACATCTGACGATGGTGTGGCTGATAATAGGGTGTATATGTTGATCTCAAACCTCAGGCTGGTTTATATAGCAGGAGGATGTTCTTAAAGAAGTATAGTCCAAAACTATCTAGGGCTTTAGGGCTTTAAAGATCAGAGCCAATCTTTTGAATTGAGCCCAGAAACAAACTGGCAAGCAGTGAAGATGGTTAACTATGGTTAAGCCCACTGAGGGAAGGGTGGTGTGTGTGTGTGTGTGTGAGAGAGAGAGAGAGTGACAGAGAGCAAGAGTGAGAGCGACAGAGAGAATGAACTGGCATATGAGAGGGAAGGGCTTGAGCTGAGGAGTGGGTGATCCCATAGCCCATTCCCGATCTCTTATGTTTAAACTGGGCCTTTGACAATTCTGAAATAATGTACTCTAGAACAGTACTAGTGACTTCATGAAGCAACTCTGAAGAAAATGTGGATTCTCTGCGATAAGAGATTTTGGTTCAGAAGATATAATGTCCGAGCGAGAAAGAGAGAGAGATAAAAGAGTTAACTTCGTGCAATAAACATTAAAATCACACCCATGAATGCTTCATTTCACATATTGATTCAAGCTTCTGTTGCTAAGAAAATATTTGTGTGTCACAGAACAGCCTTATTTAATGAGTGCATTTTAATACATGGATTTTCTATTTAAGTGCTATTGATTAAATCTCAGACAAGATACTAAAATAAATGTGCCAAGAGATCTGCATACTGGGATCACAATACAACATGAAAAGCCCGGTCATTACTATAGGAGCCCAGGGCCTAGATTCATGTCTTGAATCCAAGCAAGGCCTAAACATGACTAAGTAATTGCTGTATTCGCTTCTATAAGCTGGAAATATGATAAAGTTTTTGTTTTCCTTGCTGCTGCTAGTTCCCTCTGAGCTATGAAAAGATCTCACAAGCTGTTCATGACCTCATGCTTCCTGGAATTTTCTTAAATGCATGGGAAAGTACAGAGCAACTTGTTGTAAATTCATAGGAAGGAGAACGACATTGAACAAAAAATAAATGCACATCTCTGGATAAAGCTACTTGGTAAGGAAATGCAGAGTCCAGAGATTGCACATTAAGGGCTTTTCGACATGGAGCTTTTATCCTGCTATTGAGATTGGTTACTCAGGGAAGTTTGTGGGTCCTTTAGATGACATTGTCAACCTCCAGGGCATCTCCTACACTAAATTACTTTTGTTCCGTTTTTTAAAAGATCGGAGATAATGAACTATCAAATTACAGTGCTTGAGTTCCACTTGAGTTCCCTCATGGAAAAGGAAAGGCTGCAATAAGAGGAGCTAGATCATAGCACCATCTAGTGGCTGTATGATGAAATGTATCCAAGACTCAGATAAGGGGGGGAAGGAGGGGGGAAAGCAGGGGGGGGGAGGAAGCACATGTAAAGGGAATCCATCGTGATCCTGCATCTAACATGGAAGCAGAAAGCCTCGTTTTAAATGTGGGATTTTGGGCTGGTGTACAGATGCACTAAGGCTGCAATCCTACACACTTATCTAGCCTGGGCACTTATGCATTGCCAAAAAAGACAAAAAAGGAAAGATTTATATGACATTTGCATGTGTTAATTTACATGTATAGATGCATATTCTGGGTGCTTCCAGATGAGGCTTTTATAGCATCATTGCCTGCTTCATTTACAAGATTTTACAGGCGAGGATGGAGCGGGGTGTCCAGCTGATGATGTTTTCCCCTTGTAGCTCTCCTGTGTTTTCCCACGGCTTCTTCTGTCTTTTTCTTCTTACTGCAGAAAATCCGTTAAGGGAAAAAAAAAAGATGGAATTTCTGCATAATCCCTTCTAATTGATAAAGCTAGGAGCCCTCCATTGGGAAGCACCATTAGAAATAATTTCTATAATCTAAATACAGGACTTCTCACCATAGTGGAGAAGATGGTGACCAGGTGACCTGTCTGCCTGCTTAGTCTGCTGTCCAGGGGCTAACTGTGGATAGGCAACATCAAGCACCCTGCTAGCTCACCCTTCTTATTACGGTTCTTTATCTTTAAACTGGACTTGGACTGGGCAGCCCTTCAAATGGAGGATACCTTCAAACAGAGGACTGTCCTCTGACAGCCCTTCAAATAGAGGACTATAAAGTAATTTATTTAGAGATCAATCCTATAGTCCCTGGGTGAGCATCCCAGGGACCATAGGGTGGCTTGGAAAACCCCTCTGAGGTTGAAGGCAGTGCTCCGACCTCGGAAGGGAAGTCGGAGATCTGACCCCTACCCCCTCACAGCCAGCGTGGAGGGAACTGAGCTGGCTGCCTCTCCAAGGTTGGAAAATCAACGTTGGAGAGGGGAAAAGGGGGCAGTCTGATGGGCAGGGAGGGGAGGAGACTGGGGAGGCCAGGATACAATTTATCCTGAGCCTCCCCCAGCCTCCTTCCCTCACCCTCTGATGTACCCTCGCTAGATGGGCTAGAAAGCCTGTCTTGCTAAAATATAGGAAAGCAGAGGACTGGGAAGCGAACATCGCCTCCGCTGGTCCTCCTACCCTACTGGTTTCAGCCTGGCAGGGCATAGGAATCTGGGAAGCCCCTGAGTTCAGGGGCTTCCAAGCAGTGAGGGTGTAAGTCATAGGATTGTGCCCTTTATTAAAAAATACTTCCAGGTTACCTTCAAGGGTAAAGCCCTCCCAATAAAGCCCTCCGAACACAATAAAATCCTAAACAAAGATAAAACAGACAAAATTAATAAAATCATCAAGCACCAGCAGTAAAATATATAGTTCTAGATGGCAATTGAATCTAACACACAATTGCAACTAAAAGACCAGAACAGTCTACTGAGACATACTCAGGGGAAGGCCAGAGAAAAGAATTAAGTCTTCAGGGCCTTTCTAAAGGCTTGTAATGATGGGGCTTGATGGACCCCTAATGGCAACTCCTTCCAGAGGTGTGGGGCCATTGTAGGAAAGGCCCTCTCTCGTGTACTTGCCCATTTAACTGCCCTCAAAGGTGGGCAATGGAGAAGGACCTCTGTTGCTGATCTTTAGGTGTGGGCAGGATGATATGGGTGAAGGCAGTCCTTCAAGTAACTTGGTCCCAAACCATTTAAGGCTTTAAAGGTTTAAATTAGGCCCAGTACTTTAAATTAGGCTCAGAAATGTACCGGTAACCAGCTGATGCAGTATAGGTGTCATATGATCTGACTGTTTCAGCCTCACTAACACCTGAGAGGCCACATTCTGCACCTGCTGAAAATTCTGACCGTCTTCAAAGGCAGCCCCACATACAGTGCATTATAGTAGTCCAGCTTGGATGTCACTCGCGCATGAATAACTGAGGCAAAGTCTGTTCTCCCCAGATAGGACAACTGGCATACCAGCCTAAGCTGGTAAAATGTACTCCCTGAGAAGACATGCATAGAACTGTGATGTAAATTTCTTAGGTGCAATTTCAATTTGCAACTAACGGTGTAAAATGTGAATGTGACAACATGTGCTTGCAAACCAGAAGCCATGACTTATTGAATGTATGCTTGTGGCAAAGCTGAGTTCTTCTCTGTGTAATGTTTTACATGGCCCTAAATACTCATGCTCTTACTTCAGGGGTGGACAACTTGTGGCTCTCCAGATGTTTCAGCCTATAATTCCCATCAGCCCTAGTCAGTATACCCAATGGTGATGGAAGATGGAAGGCCAAAATATCTGTAAGGCTACAACTTGCCCACTCCTGCCTTACATTCTTGGAATCCATAGAAGTTCACACGTTATCCCCACTATTTTTGCAGATGGATACAGAACATGCCAGATTCCATTCAGATCAAAAATTCCACAAAGCTCAACAAGTTTGCTGATGACACCAAATTATTCAGGGTGATTAAAACAAAACAGGATTGTGAGGGGCTCCAAAAGCATCTCTCCAAACCGGGAGAATGGGCATCCAAATGGCAAATGCGGTTCAATGTAAGCAAGTGTAAAGTGATGCATGTTGGGGCAAAAAATCCCAGCTTCAAGTATAACCTGATGGGATCTGAGCTAGCAATGACCAACCAAGAAAGAGATCTTGGAATACTATGAACAGTTCTGGTCACCACACCTAAAAAAGGATATTGTAGAGCTAGAAAAAGTGCAGAAAAGGAGCTGGAGCATCTCCCCTGTGAGGGAAGGTTACAACTGCTGGGATTGTTTAGCTTGGAAAAAAGGAGGGTAAGGGGAGATAGGATAGAGATGTACAAAAATATGCATGATGTGGAGAATGCGGATAGGGAGACTTTTTTCTCCCTGTATCATAATACTAGAACCCGAGGTCATCCCATGATTGGTGGGAGATTCAGGACAGATAAAAGGAAAAACTTCTTCACACAGCACATAGTTAAACTATGGAATTTGCTACCACAAAATATAGTGATGGCCACCAATTTGGATGGCTTTAAAATAGCGTTAGACAAATTCCTGGAGGAGAAGTCTATCAGTGGCTACCAGGCTTGGTAGCTATGTACTACCTCCAGTATCAGAGGTGGTATGCTTATGTATCCCAGTTGCTGGGGAATATGGGTGGGAGGGTGCTGTTGCGCTCATGTCCTGCTTGTGGTTTCCTGGTCGACAGCTGATTGGCCACTGTGTGAACAGAACGTTGGACTAGATGGACCCTTGGTCTGATCCAGCAGGGCTCTTCTTATGTTCTTAACTTCAGATTCTATCATCTAGTTCAGAGCTATCCTTAATAATTTTTCTGCTAATTCCTAAACTAATTAAAAGGTGAAGTCATTATGACAAATTGCTAAATAAGTTCTGTCCAGCAAACATATTTTTGCTAGATTGGTATTTCATTTCTGGTTGTTTGAATCAAATGAGATGATACTTAAGAAAGCAGCACTAATCTGATAACTGCTTTAGCATAGAGGGCAACAAACCTTCCACGAAAAGAGAAGGTTTCAATGTTGGCTGTACAATGTTATTTCACCTGGGTGGGTGAGTGAGAACACTTTTTAAGGACTTCTTATGGAGGGTCAAATACACAAATGACTTTCAGCCTGTCTTCTTCTGGAATTTATAATTCTGTGTTCACAATCACAAGAAAACTTTGGTATGTTAAAATGAACAGGAAGGCAATATTGTTCGGGAGGCCTCTCTTGAGACAGCAAATGTTAGAGTGTAATTTGAGTCCCCCACATTTTGAATAAATTTTGCCCCTAGCCTAGATCACTGTAGGTGCTTCAGTAGTGCTTTCCCTCCCCAGATTATTAGACTTAGTGTGGATTTTTCCTAGCCTAATAAAAATTCAACGACACAGCTTAACAGAACCTGCAAAATCTTTAGTGAACAATAAAGTGATTTTGAAAAAAATAAGGATTAGTCTGTTTTGGTTTATAATAAACCAAAAGAACATAGAAACTACTCACATTTTTTTAAAAAATTGCTTACTATGGTTTTTCTGTATTTTGAACTCAACCTTTCAAAGATCCCCCACAAACTACTGTTTGTTCCATTGCCCTGAAAAGTTGGCATGGAACAGGGTGATTAAATGTGATTTCATCCAGTTCCTTACTTTCCACTGAACTGCTTACCACAGGCTCTATGGATCCATTAATGATACGTTGTATACTAAAGTGCAACATAGCTGTGAATGTAATTTTGCACCTAGCTGCTTCATGAAAATTATATGCAAATAATGTTATCTAAATGCAACGCATCCATGCAAAGTAGTAGCGGCTTTCCAGTTCACAGTTTATGTCTAAAGTGGGCTCCGGCGGTGCTGGACAGTTTGGCCCATCCCAGTCTTTGGACAAAAGGTGACAGTGTCCGCAGTGAAGGACAAAAGGTGACACTGTCTTCAGAGAATACTTAATGCCTGAATATAGTACCCCCGTTCAGTCCATGTTGCACTTTGGCACCCCCCAGTGGCACACAGCATTTATTGCCATTCTCGGTGCTTTTGAGGAGGAAGGTTAGTGCTGAGATTAAGCAAATTCATAAAAGAACAATGATGTGTTAATGACAGCATGGTGCCTCCAAGGCAGATCTAAGCCCACAGACTGAATATCAAAAAACCTTCCTACTGGAAATAATGAAGATCCCCCTGTTCATCCTAACACTTAGGAGCTCTTCTTTATCAAGTCAGATGAATGAGGCATAATCCACATGTATATATCTGTTCCTTTGCTTTGTTTCCTTCAGTAATACAGGTTTACTAAGACTACTCCAATCGGGCATACATAAAAGGCCACATGTCCCCCCTAAAAAAGGAGGGGGAGTAAATCTTCATAACTCATGCAATAATTTATACGTTGTCCCTATATTCTTTGTTTTTCTTAGCAGAAAGAAGAAAAATCACGTGAGATTATTATCTAAACCATGCTACTCTCAAAACAGTGAAAAAGGACATTACACCACTTGCTTTAAACAGATGTTCCCGTTAATCTTTCTATCCTCCTCCTACTGTAGCAAATTGTAAACATTTGCATGTGCAGTTGTTTGACTTCCACTCTGTTAATTGTAGTCCTCTTGCAAAAAAAGTTTAAATAAAACCATCCAAAGATAAATAAATGAAATCAATTAATCCATTCATTTCCTTTTCGCTTTCTTCAATCAACTGAAATACTTTGCTAAAACACAATGCACTTTCTTTATGCACGGTAACTTAAGTTAATGCCCTGATTTGCAAGTAAGAACAAGACAAGGCATATTAAAATCATTGCTGTCTTAGAACTTCCCAAACAACATAGTATATATAAAACAAGAAAATACAAAGTAAGGTTTTGCTATTTTAATATATGTGAAAATATTGTTTTGTGTTTTCAAATGCAAAGTAACTGTGTTAGCTAAGACACTCCCCCGCCACCCCTGACGCCACATTGCCCCAGGCAATATTTTTTTAAACATCTTTCAGACCTGTAAATCACAGAGAGATAAACATGCTAGCTCAGAAAAAGATTCCTCTTGACAAATAATAATTAGTCCATTAGCTTAATTTTATAACCAGAGACTGCTGCTTTGCATATTAAGAGAAAAGAACACATAACATTTCTTACCACTCAAATCGGCTACCATGTTCCACTAATCTATCCTTGAAACTGAAATATCCTCTTGTTGAAAGACACACCTTGAAAAGTCCTTCCAACCAATCAACAATCAGACCTGCTCAGATGTCAAGAGCTTGCAAACCATACAGTGAGAGATGGATTCTAATTGTTTCTTTTGGTTTGTTCCTTAAGACTGAAAGAAATAAACAAAGATGTGTCCCATTCCAAGTAAGTTCGAGGATTTATTTTATCTCTTTTAAGAAATACTTAAGTGTTACTCCCTACTGCCTTTGTTAATATGCTGTAATAAATCAAAACAGAGCCATACACACATACACACACACACACACACACACACACGACACTTGGGATATATTGCATTAGAAATTCCTGCAGGCAGGGGAAGGAGAAACCCATATATATATATATATATATATACACACACACACACACACACACACTCACACACACTCACATAAGATATAATTCAGGCAAAATTAAGCAAATTTAACAATCTGATCCTAGTATCTAGGTTTACTTCTAGAGAAGTCCCACTAAGTCCAATGGGACTTACTCCCAAGTAAGTGTGTGCCAGTTTGCAGTTATGCAGCCCAATCTTGTCCATATTTACTTGGAAATAAGTTCAAATGAATTCAGCGTGGAGTTATTCCCAGATAAGTGTGGAGGGCTGTAGCCTTAGTTCCACTAATTTCAGTAGGACAAAGTCAGTTTATTTATTTATTTATTTATTTATTTATTTCTATACCGCCCAATAGGCGAAGCTCTCTGGGCAGTTCACAAAAACTAAAACCAAACAACACACAATAAAACAATTTAAAATATATAGAACATTAAAACCTCAATATAACAATACAACCACAATAAAACCTAGCAGCAGTACAGGAGTTTAAAATACAGATTTAAAACAGCAAAGATAAAAATTTAGAAAGCTAAAATGCCTGGGAAAATAAACAGGTCTTCACCTGGCGCCGAAAGGAGTACAATGTAGGCGCCAGGCGAACCTCACTAGGGAGCTCATTCCAGAGCCGGGGTGCCACAGCAGAAAAAGCCCTCCTCCTAGTAGCCACCCGCCTCACTTCCTTTGGCAGGGGCTCACGGAGAAGGGCTGCTGCTGATGATCTTAAGGTCCGGGCAGGCACATATGGGAGGAGGCGATCCTTCAGGTAACCTGGCCCCAAGCCGTTAAGGGCTTTGAATGTTAACACCAGCACTTTGAATCGGGCCCGGAAATGGACCGGCAGCCAGTGCAGCTGGAAAAGTACTGGCGTAATATGAGCTCGCAGGCCAGTCCCTGTTAACAATCTTGCTGCCCTATTTTGGACCAGCTGAAGTTTCCGGACCGTTTTCAAAGGCAGCCCCACATATAACGCATTGCAGTAATCCAGACGAGAAGTTATCAGAGCATGGAAAGCTGTACCTAGGCTGCCTCTCTGTCCAGATAAGGGCGTAGTTGGTATACCAGCCTAAGCTGATAAAAAGTGCTCCGTGCCACTGAGTTCACCTGTGCCTCAAGTGACAGTTCTGGATCCAAGAGCACCCCCAAACTACGAACCTGATCCTTTAGGGGGAGTGCAACCCCCTCCAGAACAGGTTGAATATCACCTAGCCGGGCAGACGAACCACCCACTAACACTACCTCCGTCTTGTCTGGATTGAGTTTCAGTTTATTGGCCCTCATCCAGTCCATTACCGTGCCCAGGCACTGGTTCAGAACAGCCACTGCCTCACCTGGTTTTGATGTAAAAGAGAGGTAGAGCTGGGTGTCATCTGCATATTGATGGCACTTCAGCCCACACTTCTGGATAACCTCCCCCAGCGTTTTCATGTAGATGTTAAACAGCATGGGGGATAGAATAGAGCCCTGTGGAACCCCATGGCACAATTGCCATGGCACAGAGCAATAATCCCCCAGCACCACCTTCTGGAATCGGCCATCCAAGTAGGAACGGAACCACTGTAGTGCAGTGCCTCCAACTCCCAACCCAGACAACCTATCCAGAAGGATACCATCGTCGATGGTATCGAAAGCCGCTGAGAGGTCCAGGAGAATCAACAGGGTCACACTCCCCCTGTCCCTCTCCCGGCAGAGGTCATCCCACAGGGCGACCAAGGCAGTTTCCGTTCCAAAACCTGAAGCCCGATTGAAATGGATCTAGATAATCCATTTCATTCAAGAGTGCCTGGAGCTGTCCTACAACCACCCGCTCAAGCACCTTGCCCAGGAAGGGGATGTTGGCCACTGGCCTATAATTGTTAACATCCTCTGGGTCCAGGTTAGGCTTTTTCAGGAGTGGTCTAAGTACTGCCTCTTTTAAAGCAGCAGGCACCACTCCCTCTCTCAAGGAGGAATTTACAACCTCCTGGACCCAGCTGGACAACCCCTCCTTGTTTGATTTAATAAGCCATGAAGGGCAAGGGTCAAGCACACAAGTGGTCGATCGGACTTGGCCAAGCACCTTGTCCGCATCCTCAGGCCTCAGTAACTGAAACTCATCCAATAAAACTGGACCAGACGGTGCTCTGAACGCCTCTACCAATGGAACTGCATTAATGGTGGTGTCCAAGTCATGACGAATCTGAGCGACTTTATCCTCAAAGTGCCGCGCAAACTCGTCACAGCGTGCTACCAAGGGTTCCACTGTCTCTCTCCCTGGCCCAGAATGTAACAGGCCGCGAACCACTCGGAAAAGCTCCACCGGACGACACTGAGAAGATGCAATGCTGGTGGAAAAGAACTGCCTCTTTGCCACCCTCACCGCCACAGAGTAGGCTCGATAGTGGGCTCTTACCTGTGTTCGGTCAGACTCAGCACAAGTTTTCCTCCACCTGCGTTCTAGCCGTCTCCCCTCTTGCTTCATTGCCCTCAGCTCAGGTGTATACCAAGGAGCTGGCCGGGCTCTGCTCAGAGGGAGAGGGCGCTTGGGTGCGATCGTGTCAACCGCCCGAGTCATCTCTGCATTCCACAGAGCGACCTGGGCTTCGACAGGAGCACCAGCCATACCAGCAGGAAAATCCCCCAGAGCCCTCTGGAATCCATCGGAATCCATTAACCATTTTAATAGCTCCCCCACCCTTGCAGAGGGGAAAGGCCGCCAGAAGTCTAAACCTCAGCAGGAAGTGATCTGACCATGACAAAGGGACAGATGTTAATTCCTCCACTTTCAGATCACCATCCTCCTGTCCAGTCGAGAAAACCAGATCAAGCGTGTGTCCTTTTATATGCGTTGGGCTGATGACATGTTGGGACAGCCCCATGGTTGTCATGACGGCCATGAAGTCCTGATCCGCCCCGGATACAGCAGCCTCGGCATGGAAGTTGAGATCCCCCAGGACCATCATCCTGGGGGTCCTCAACACCAAGTCCGAGACCACCTCCGTCAGCTCAGGCAGGGAGTCCGATGGGCAGCGGGGTGGGCAGTACACCAACAGAATCCCTAATCTGTCCCGGGTACCCAACACAAGGTACAGACACTCAAGATCTGCACTCGAATGAGCAGGAAGCCTGGAGAAGGAGATTGAATTCCTATAGACCACGGCAACCCCCCCTCCCCGACCCTCAAGTCGGTGTTGGTGCTGCACCGAGTACCCAGGAGGGCACAGCTGGGAGAGAGTGACCCCTCCCAGTTCCCCCACCCAGGTCTCAGTAATACATGCCAGGTCAGCCCCCTCATCCACAATCAAATCATGGATGAGGGAGGTCTTATTTTGGGCCGACCTGGCATTCAGCAGCAGCACCACCAGACCCGAGGGCAGTTTCTGTCTGTCTCTCTGTGGATTGATTGTATTTCTGTACAGCCTTTCTGAAGCCAACCAAGGCGGTTTACGAACATATCAGAAAATAAAAACCATAATCAAATAAAACATTGTAAAAAATTTAAAACAATGTTAACAAGCTGGTGCTTAATTCACCCACTGAAATCAAGGGGACTAAAAGGTGTACACTTGCTAGCTCAATCGCACTTACAAACTTATCATAATAGTTCTGAATCTCAGATTAGTTTTAAGAGACCCACCAACAATAAGAAGTTAATTCAATCACTTAGGGCGCAATCCTATGCATGTTTAAACAGAACGAAGTCCTACAACTCCCAGCATGCCCCAACCAGCCAGGTTGGCTGGGTAATGCTGGGAGCTGTAGGACTTTGTTCTGTCTAAACATGCATAGGATTGCGCCCTTAGTAATGAGTTTAGATGTGTATAACTGAGAGTAAGCCAGCTGCAGTTTTTGCTTCAGTAGATGGTACACACAGAGACCTGGTTCGCACGATCAATCAATCCATGGATTGTTTTATTTATTTATTTGTTAACCATGGGTTGTTTGAGCACACCAGAGCTTAAATCAGATTTCAGTAGAAGACCATTTCTTCTGGAAACATCCCAGTTAGGATGCAATTCTATGCCCATTTACTTGGAGTGATCCCCATTAAACTCAATGGGATTCACTTCTGGGTAGACATGTGGAAGATTGTGCTGTTAATATGCTAAAACTTTGTAATGTACACAAACACAACCCAAAGATCCACCATCATGGCCGAAGCTCCATCTGCTCCTCTCCCAGTGTAGCTAGTGCTTGAGATTTGGGCATGTCTTCACTCCATCCCCAAATCAGAAAGTGATGGAACACATGCAGCCCTGGCCTATGGAGGTTTTCTTGGAAGTCTGTCTCAATTCAATGGGTCTTACTCCCAAGCGGATGTGCATAGGATTGTAGCTTTAGGGTCAGAGAGAATGGCAAAAGTTAGAATGCTGGGCTTAAACTTTCCACAGATATGTTAAGGGCGTCATTTATTCCAGAATCATTTGCATCATTTAATCTAGAAGCCCTCATGACTAGCAGTAAAAATCCTTAAATAAAAATAGTTTGAATTCTCATAAACATAATTATGGTAAACAATAGCATCCCCTCTCATTCTAGACCACAGGCACCATTCTAGACCACAGACCATAGCCCCAAACCTCCTAAAATTAGATGGATGTACCAATTAAGTCTATGAATTTGACATGTTCCATATCAATACTCCTATACTATATTACCATTCGTATTTTTATAATAAGCTACAACGAATGTTGACAGAAGAGAACACATACAATTCTTTCTACTCATATTAGCTAGGCTCTTCCACTACTGTATCCTTGAAACTTAAATATCCTCTTGTTGAAAGACACACTTTGAAAAGACCTTCCAGCCAATCATGTTGACACTGGGCGATGCCTGAAAAATGATATCTACTTTCCCACTTGTTGGACATGCACCAGTGAATGCCGACAATCACATTCAGGCAATGATCAACATTCACTGACATGTCTGAATTTGTGGACTTTTACAGAGACTCATCTGGGATTGTCGACATGCACCAATTTATGGTGGTTCTCTGTCTTGTAGATTCTGTAAGAAATGCTGCCCTTCACAACATTCTTTTGATGATTTATTTTAATCAACACCCATTGCTTGCTAACATTTTTGAAATTATATCAAATATCCCAAAGGAACAATGCGACACATTATTTCAGCATAATGTCAGAAAGGAGGAATATGCCATGCTGTTAGAACATAAGAACGAAAATGGCACATTCATTTCACAGAAAGAACTCTTTGTCTGGTGCCATCTGCATGGAGAGCCTTTGAAGTTCTGGTGTTTGAGCTTCCTCATATTGTTGCTTCCGCTGATGGGTTGCAGTAAATTTTGTGATACACTGTCCTATGAGAGAGAAGGTAAGAAAAGGTTGACACTGCTTGGAGTTCATCAGAAATTCAAGGGGAAAGGGTAACGTTTTATATGAAAAAGGGCATTTTTTCTTTTTAAAATAAAGGTGTTTTTTCCCCAAACAGTAGGAATACTAGATCCATATACGGAAATATCCATATATACATACCTTAACATGCTTGGGATACTATATAGAAATAGTTGCCATTTAACAGTGTAACCCAGGGGTAAGCAACCCCTTCAGATGTTCTGGACTAGAACTCCCATCAACCCCAACCACCATAGCCAATGATCAGGTATTATGGGATTTGTAGTCCAAAACATCTGGAGGACACTGGGTTAGCTAACACTGGTGTCACTCAATAAATAGAACTTAATTCAAACAGAAGTCTGGATGGCTCTCTAAAGATCTAACTGGTGTGAGATGAATCAAAACAAAGAAGACTAAATTATGATAAAAGACTAATGATGAAGAAATAATAATCCAAACAGATAGCTTAATTGCAGTGCGGGCAACCTTCTCTTACTCTCCATCCACTTCCTTACAATTAAATTGCATTAATGGTTCAGCACTATGAATAGAATATTGTTATTAAAAGATGTATTCCAACTTTTTTTTTCAAGATGTCAGTTTTCATAATATCTTCTGCACTTATATATTCCGCCTTCCTTTCCTTCCCTGTTCTTCATCAAGTTAACTATATGCAAGACGTTCCAAAAGGACATTCCATCTTCTTCATTGATCTTTGGAGGAAATGTGTCACCTTTTAAAATTTTAAGTTGTGGACTTTTCTTGGAGAAAAGTAGCCAAGTTTAAAAGCAATCACTATTTGGACTTGGACTATTTGGAAATATAAATAGTGGCTAGCATCAAAACCAGAATTATTCTACTGGTGTTAACTGGAGGAAGAAGCAGCTGGTAGAAACAGTGCAGAAAGAACTGCACTGGGCTGATTTGAATGATGCCAATGAAATGAGCTTGCCAGTACTCCATAAATGCAGCACTCTGGAATGCATCCAGTAGTGTAATTCTGCTAGCGGAAAGCTTCTGCCACTTGCAGAACCCTCATTTTCATCTTGCATGAGTGTCAGATCCAATATTTTTATTCCATGTGTGCAAGCTGGTATACAAGCAATTTCACAAATCATTGAACAAGCCGTTGCAGTCATTGCACAATGCATTCTACAAGCCATGACACTGTTAGTCTAGGCACTGCTTGCACTAATTGTGCTAGTTGTTCTGCTAGGAGTTGCACAAGAGCTAGCAGAACAATGCCGTCCTTGTGCTTTTCCCGCTGGTGTAACATTGGATACAACTCCTTGATAACACAAACGAACACAGAATCAAAAGGGCTGCAGAGATTACATAGAAGGTTTTTTCCTCAGTGCCACATCTCCTTGGACTTTCCACTTCGTCCTTGTGATTCTATGGGACAAATGTTACTGGAGTACTGTGGGATCCAGCCATGAAGAAACAGCAACCACTACTGTACTGGTAATGCATAAATTGGGTAATGCCTGTTTTCAGAAATCTCAGGCCCAATGCGCTTTGAGCAGTGAATGCGCTGGACCTATTATTGTTGCAAATGAAGTTGTCTCTTCTATCAGGGTGGGGTGCGGTGGGGTTGTTTTTACACTGACTGCTTCTTCTTTTGATTTTGTTACCTTGCCTCACTCTGTTTTGAAGGACTACTCTAGTGTAGTAAAGCATCCACCTGAAAACATTTGCTTTGAGAACAGTGAATTGAAGCAACTGAAACTTTGATTTATATAAAAATGCATGATTCTCATCTTTGTGATATGCCTGTCTTTTCTTGGGTATGTTCACATGGCTCAGACATCTGTTTGCCTGGCCTTAGAGCATCCTGTTTACATTAGCAACTAGGCAGTCCTAATAACAGACATTCCCTGCTGGATATGTGTCTGTTTGTGTATGTGTGTGCTCATTTTTTAAAGAGAACTGTTGTGTTGTCAGATGGAAAATCAATTTTATCACACTTATCTGCTCCCAGAAGTAAACACAGTTTACATATTTTTCTTCTTGTTACTAAGTTGCATTTGAGCCAATAGCCCTGGGTTGTGACCTGCTCTATCACAGTTACAGGGATCAGTCTCAATGAAAGCCCGGCAGATCAAAAACTTACAGATGTAGAGAAGTGCTTTCTACATACGATTACTTTAGCTGGGGGATCCAAATGAATGGGGTGAATCTGGATTTTGGATGTTGGGTAACTGAATGTGTCTGATTCTCTAAAAATTAAGATCAAATATAGGTTGTAGCAGGAAGTGGTCAAGTACTCTAGTGGGAGAAGCAAGAATTTGAAGCCAAAGAGTTAGCACAAAGGAGCAATGGGACAAGGCAGGGGTGAATGCTTCAGTGAGAGTGAAGGAGTAGAAGAAGGAAATAGCTGGGAGACAGTGGGAAGTGACAGGCCTAGGAATACAAATACAGTAGCAAGAAAAGGGATTGAAAGCAAAATCAGAGCCAGGAACAATACAAATATCACAATTTTTGTTCTATCAGTTCTTTGGGAACTGCATGAGAGGCAAATGTGAATCCTTCCCCATTACTACATCTACATATGAAGATGTGAAGCTTCATCTGTTGAATTCCTGCCAGGCAGAAACAAGCAGCTGACTGGTGAGGAGGAGGAGCAGCAATGGCAGGAGCTGCGGCCACCCATTCTGGCCTATTAGAGCAGCCTCCTCCTATTTGGGGAGCATGGCTGGCTGGGGGATGCTGGGAGTTGTAGTCCAATACATCTGGAGGGCACCAGGTTGGGGAAGGCTGTATTAGAGAATGGGAGCGAACAAGCAGGTGCATTAAGGAGAAGAAAGGCCCATACAGCCAATTCTCCCCAGTGTGGAGCTGTCAATCAAAATGCCCAGTAAGGAAAGCATGAGAAGCCTGTCAGAAAAAAGAGGGTACATCATGAACATGGCTGAATACAAAGGGATTCAAGCCCAGACTTTTAAGTAGTAAGCACCCAAAATACCTATGCCTGCATGGACAAATCTCCCAGATTCACTTTTCCCTACATTAAATTTTTTAAAAATCTCAAGTTCTTTCTATCCCATTTAAGTTCTTAGCAAAAAGCGAACTGAACAAAATGATCTCCCATCCTTACCATGGTATGAGTTCTCTGAAGACGGCTCTTTAAAAACTAGCCCTGCCCTAAGCCATAAAGACAACTCATGAGGCATGTCTTTAAAGGAAAAATAAGGAGCTTTGGCCCAGAGCCCCTGCACTGAGATGACAAATACCAGGAACATTTGAAGCATCTTAAAGCACCATGGGGAATGGTACCAAGCACATTCAGCGATGCATTTTTAGAGATAAATTATGGGTTTCCAGCTAGAAAAAGATATCTGAGAAAGGGCATAGAACCAGGATTAAGAAAATTCTACAGTTTTCTGTTTTCATATCTCTGAGTTGTGGCTTTTATTACATCATAAATTCTTTCAATTTCATAAATGAGAAAGTGCTTTCTCCTGCAGGGATGCTTAAAAAGAATTGACCATATATACAGGTAAATGTTTAAATGTAATAAATTACATTTATTCAGTTGTAATATAAGAAATGTAAGAATTTATTTAAATGTAATAAATTAATCAGAAGCCATAATGATAATTGATAAAGACAGACAAAATCAAACCAAAAACTTGGTCAGTTGATAGTCTTACTATTAGGGCTGTGAGACTTTCATCAGTTTAATCAATAGAGTAATACATTGAAGGCTTTGGAAGATTGATCAACTGGGGTTTTAATCAGTGAGTGTAAATTTTAATCAGTGTGGTTGAGAGTTATGGTCTCCTTTGTTTATTTGTGGAGGCTGTCGTTGAAAAATAGAGAAGAAAAAAAATTAATAGTACCTTTAATAGTACCTTTTCTAGTACTATAAATGGCTAATAGTTTTTATCAAATTGTAAGTTTTCATATCAGATTCTAATAATGTACACATTTATTTAAATCTAATAAATTTTAAGAAGCAGAAGACTAATCAACTAAAATTATTTAACTGATTGACATCACTTGTGTTTACTAACTGGAGGTTTGTTTCATTCCCTCATCAATTAAAAAGACATGTATGTAGCTCCTCCTATAACTTTATTCTATGCCTCAATTTCATTATTTCTTAATCAATGAACCACACATAATTATTACAGCTTAGGTTGAAAAGATGTGCAGAGAAACCAAGATGAATATGAAATGATTATTTTTTCCGTGTTGCCCCTTCTTGCCCAGTCCATTATTTGTTTATTAACATGATAATGAAATGCTTTGTATCATTGCCATTATTACATTGAACTGGATGAGACCTTCGACTGAGGAGGACTGTAAGTATTATGGTGCTGAGTCTTATCAGTGGTGTTTCTCAGTGAAGTGGAGGCCAAAGAGGGAGGCTGAGAATGTATTTCATGTGAGGTGGGCAGATTGGAAGAAAGCACAAGGGGCAAGTGGGTGAGCCACACAAAGGGGGCATTGAAATACATGTTGGCAAACCAAGACAGTGAAGAGGACTACGTTAGGTGACAAGTTTATCTCAGAAAGTGCTAAATAAATGCTAAGTAGGGTGGCCATGCATCCTACTTTACAAAGGACAGTCCTCTATTTGAAGGTGTCATCTGCTTGATGGGCTGTCCAATTTAAAGAACCAGAAGATGGGAGAACAGGGGCCTTGAAGTTGCCCATCCACAGTTAGCACCGGGACAGCAGACCAAGCAGGAATACAGGTCACCCGGTCATGGTCTTCGCCGCTTTGGCGAGACGTATATTTCTATTTAAATAATAGTCATTGTTTCTAAATTTGCATAATCTCTCTCTCTCTTTGTCTATATGTGCAAATTTAGCAAAAATGATTATGTGTGTGTGTGTGTGTGTGTGCACGCCCATGCATGCATTAGCATATGCAATTTTGTATGCAAATCTAGGTCTTCTTTGTGGCACTGCATAAATGACCACTCTAATGCTAAGCATGATGTTCTGTATTTCTACTGACATTATAATAGTTTCTCAATTTCCATCTACACATGTGTTTTGTTTTGAAACAGTCACTGAGGTATGAAGGGTTAACTGTAAAGAGAGAGAAAACTGCCTTTTGCATTGGCTAGGAATAGAGAAGTGATACAACATTTGAACATTATGCTGGCAGTCTGCCAACTGATAAAGGGCATTTCAAGAACTCACTGAGGTATATTCACTGCAGCAATAATAGTTACTGACTTGCTAAATCTTACCCTGCAACAAGTTTCAACAAGGATTCATGCCTGTGTCCTCCATGGCCAAACCCAATGTGGTATCCTGCCTTTAGTCAGCAAATACTTTTCCTGGAATGTGTCTTTGAGAAGGGATTGAGTTGTAAGATCAAGATGGAACGTTTTATCATTTATGGTGGACTTGTAAAAAAGCTAAAATATTTTGGAAACGAATACAGTCTTTAGCTCAAAGAATATTAAAGACTACAATAGAATTAAAGCCAGAAACCTTTTTATTGGGACTAACAGATAAACACGTAAAAGAGAAGGGGGGAACCCTCTTTCTCTACATGACATGTAGAGGCTGCAAGGTATTTTGTATGCACAAAAGTGGAAGAATGAAACAATACCAATTGTGAGTGAGTGGGTCATGAAAATGATGGAGCTGGCAGAGATGGCAAAACTTACTATTATACTTAAAGAAGGATCAACAACTAAATTTATGTTAGATTGGAAACCTTTTATAGAATTTGTACAAAAAATAGAGAAAAATGATATCTATGTATGTGGATTTTGAACTTTGAAATGGTTAATTCTCTCTTTGTTGTTGTTTAAATCAGGAGAGAAATGAGTAATGTCTGTGAACTCAGTGTATGATATACAACTAAGATAAGAAGTAGAGATTAATAATAAGCATTTGCTATGTAAGGGGACCCCTTCATGGATCACTGCCTTGTTGTGGCGAAGGGGCTTGCGTAACTCAGTGAAGCCATAAGCTATGCCGTGCAGGGCCACCCAAGACGGACAGGTCATGGCAGAGAGTTCTGACAAAATGTGGTCCACTGGAGAAGGAAATGGCAACCCACTCCAGTATTCTTGCCAAGAAAACCCCATGGAACGTATCACAAGGCTAAAAGATATGACGCCGGAAGATGAGCCCCTCAGGTCGGAAGGTGTCCAATATGCTACTGGGGAAGAGCAGAGGGTATTTCCAAGTAGCGCCAGAAAGAGTGAAGCGGCTGGGCCAAACCCGAAAGGACACTCAGCTGTGGATGTATCTGGCGGTGAAAAGAAAATCCGATGCTGTAAAGAACAATATTGTTTAGGAACCTGGAATGTCAGATCAATGAATCAAGGTAAGCTGGAGGTGGTCAAACATGAGATGGCAAGATTGAACATCGACATCTTGGGAATCAGCGAACTAAAATGGACAGGCATGGGCGAATTTAATTCAGGTGACCATCATATCTACTATTGTGGGCAAGAATCCCTTAGAAGAAATGGAGTAGCACTCATAGTCAACAAAAGGGTGGGAAAAGCAGTACTGGGGTACAATCTTAAAAATGATAGAATGATCTCAGTACGAATCCAAGGCAAACCATTCAACATCACAGTAATTCAAGTCTATGCCCCAACCACTGAGGCCGAAGAAGCTGAGGTTGATCGGTTCTATGAAGACCTACAACACCTTCTAGAACTAACACCAAAAAAAGATGTCCTCTTCATCATAGGGGATTGGAATGCTAAAGTAGGAAGTCAAGAAATCACCGGGATAACAGGCAGGCATGGCCTTGGTGTACAAAATGAAGCAGGACAAAAGCTAATAGAGTTTTGCCAAGAGAACACGCTGATCATAGCAAACACTCTTTTCCAACAGCACAAGAGGCGACTCTACACATGGACGTCACCAGATGGTCAATATCGAAATCAGATTGATTATGTCCTTTGCAGCCAAAGATGGAGAAGCTCCATACAGTCAGTAAAAACAAGACCTGGAGCTGACTGTGGCTCAGATCATGAGCTGCTTCTTGCAAAATTTCGGCTTAAATTGAAGAACGTCGTGAAAACCACTAAACCTTTCAGGTATGACCTAAATCATATCCCTGATGAATATACAGTGGAGGTGAGGAATAGATTTCAGGGATTAGACCTGATAGACAGAGTGCCTGAGGAACTATGGACGGAGGTCCGTAACATTGTTCAGGAGGCAGCAACGAAATCCATCCCAAAGAAAAAGAAATGCAAGAAAGCCAAGTGGCTGTCTGATGAGGCTTTACAAGTAGCTCACGAAAGAAGGGAAGCGAAAAGCAAAGGAGAAAGGGGAAGATATACCCAACTGAATGCAGAGTTCCAGAGAATAGCAAGGAGAGACAAGAAGGCCTTCTTAAATGAACAATGCAAAGAAATCGAGGAAAACAACAGAATGGGAAAGACTATAGATCTCTTCAAGAAAATTGGAGATCTCAAGGGAACGTTTTGTGCAAAGACGGGCATGATAAAGGACAAAGAAGGCAGGGACCTCACAGAAGCAGATGAGATTAAGAAGAGGTGGCAAGAATACACAGAAGAACTATACAGGAAAGATCTGAATGTCCCTGATAGCCATGATAGTGCGGTCACTGAACTTGAGCCGGACATCCTCGAGAGTGAAGTCAAGTGGGCCTTAGGAAGCATTAGTAACAACAAAGCTAGCGGAGATGACAGTATTCCAGCCGAGCTATTTAAAATCCTAAAAGATGATGCTGTTAAAGTGCTGCATTCAATATGCCAGCAAATCTGGAATACTCAACAGTGGCCACAAGACTGGAAAAGGTCAGTTTACATTCCAATTCCAAAGAAGGGCAACGCCAAAGAGTGTTCAAACTACCGCACAATTGCGCTCATTTCACATGCCAGCAAGGTGATGCTCAAAATCCTACAAGCTAGGCTTCAGCAGTATGCGAACCGAGAACTACCGGAAGTACAAGCTGGGTTTCGAAGAGGCAGAGGAACTAGAGATCAAATCGCCAACATTCGCTGCATCATGGAGAAAGCAAGAGAATTCCAGAAAAACGTCTATTTCTGCTTCATTGACTACGCTAAAGCCTTTGATTATGTGGATCACAACAAACTGTGGCAAATTCTTAAAGTGATGGGAGTACCAGACCACCTTACCTGTCTCCTGAGAAACCTGTACGAGGGTCAAGAAGCAACAGTAAGAACCAGACATGGAACAACCGAGTGGTTCAAAATTGGGAAAGGAGTACGACAAGGCTGCATATTGTCACCCTGCTTATTTAACTTATATGCAGAGTACATCATGAGAAATGCCGGGTTGGATGAATCAGAGGTCGGAATTAAGATTGCTGGGAGAATTATCAACAACCTCCGATATGCAGACGATACCACCCTAATGGCAGAAAGCGAAGAGGATCTCAAGAGCCTCTTGTTGAGGGTGAAAGAGGAGAGTGCAAAAGCTGGTTTGAAACTCAACATTAAAAAAACTAAGATCATGTCATCTGGCCCTATCACTTCCTGGCATATAGAAGGGGAAGAAATGGAAGCAGTGACAGATTTTACTTTCTTGGGCTCCAAGATCACCACAGACGGTGACTGTAGCCATGAAATTAAAAGACGCTTGCTCCTTGGGAGGAAAGCTATGGCCAACCTAGACAGCATAGTAAGAAGCAGAGACATCACCTTGCCGACAAAGGTCCGTCTAATCAAAGCTATGGTTTTCCCAGTAGTAATGTATGGCTGTGAGAGCTGGACTATAAGGAAGGCTGAGCGCCGAAGAATTGATGCTTTCGAACTGTGGTGCTGGAGAAGACTCTTACGAGTCCCCTGGACTGCAAGGAGGTCAAATCAGTCCATCCTAAAGGAAATCAACCCTGAGTGCTCATTGGAAGGACAGATAATGAAGCTGAAGCTCCAATATTTTGGCCACCTAATGCGAAGAGAAAACTCCCTGGAAAAGACCCTGATGCTGGGAAAGACTGAAGGCAAAAGGAAAAGGGGACGGCAGAGGATGAGATGGCTAGATAGCATCACGGATGCAATGAATATGAACTTGAGCACGCTCCGGGAGAGAGTGCAGGACAGGAAGGCCTGGCGTGCTATGGTCCATGGGGTCACGAAGAGTCGGACACGACTGAACGACTGAACAACAAATGTAAGGGGAGCCAAAGGTAGATATTTTACAATATTAAGAGATATTTTAGTGTATGTGTATTGTGTGTTTATGTTGTTGTTGTTTTTCTTAAAAAAAATAAAATTATTATATCAAAAAAGAGAAAGAAGGGATTGAGTTGTGGTGGGCTTGACCAGCTAGCCGGTTTTATTGTCGCAAGTCCACAATCTCCATACCTTTTTCGCCACTATGTTCACAACTGCTGGAAGGCAGCCAGCACCTCTTGGGGGCAGATTTGGCTTAAGGGTCTTTGAGTGCAGATTTCACTTCACTCCACCATATTGGTCAGGAACACTTTATTTTATTTTATTTTATTTATTTATTTATTTATTTATCTATTTCGATTCTGCCCAATACTTGAAGCTCTCAGGGCACTTTGAATATGTTCTGGGTGTAATCAGCTCTTTCAAATGTCATTTGCCTCCAAGGAACTTTCCTCCAGCTGTTCCCCCTGAAATCACCCCCACAACTGTTACCCTCTGTTGGAGGATAGAGCTGTTCATACCATGTGACCTGCCCTGTGCCCACAAACAAGTCTGCTGCCTCCCCACCAATCCTTGTTTCCTAGCCATCTTTTAAGCTGGCAGGAAACAGCTTCTTGCTCAAAATGGTTAATGGGCCTCTTCCTGGCCAGTCACTTCTTTTAAATATTCACAACAGGAACGATGCACCTTACAGTGCAATCCTATACAGGTCTACTAAAAAGTAAGTCCCACTGAGTGCAGTGGGGCTTCCTCCTAGGTAAGTGGGTAGAGGATCACAGCTTTTGTCTATTGCCAAACTACCAGCTAGCACTTTGGCCCCTTTTCCGTGCAGAATAAACATTGTGAGCCATGCCCCACCCTATCTTTTTTACCTTTATTCCCTGGTATACATTATGAGCCTCCAAGTCTACCACCTGTATCTGTCCACAGGTCTCTTGAAGCCTTAAAAGACTCCCTTGTTTACCTTTCCTAAAACCCCTCTTCCAAAACCACCTTTCTCCTTTAAACTTTTGGCTTAGGTTAAGCCTTATTCCCCCTCAGCCCCAACTGAAACAAAGCCTAACTCCATGTAACAGCATTTGTATAAATTCATCCTATCTCCCACGGCTCGCTCTTCTTCCTCTGCTGTCTTTCCCACTGCCTAAAAGTAGACTGTACGCTCATCAGGGCAGTGACCTTTCTTTTTTGTTTTGTTTATTCTATGAACAGGGCTGGCCCAAGACGTTTTGTTGCCACAACTGCCCACATGCACTCTGGCATCTGCCACCTGAAGCTGCCGCCTAACTCTGCCTAATACTTGGGCCAGTCCCAAAACCACCGTGGACACTGATAGCACTATATATAGAAATTGGTACAAGTAAATTAATACATTTCCCCCCTAAAATGATAGAAGTCTCACATAGATGCCTAGCATACTAATCAAAAATACTTCCTTCATTGATATGGACTTGCCTTGCCAACACCATTCACTCTTCTGAAATAAATATGGGACTAGTTTCTTGTCACATTTGTGCTGTGCCCTGCAAAGATGCAATTGAATGAAGAAAGTAGCCCAGACCACAGATTGTTCCCTTCTTCCCTGTTTCACATCGCTGATCCAAATGCCTTCCTTTTGCTCGCCGCACTGCATCACTATCCACTATCTCCATCACAGCCCTTGTTTAGTATGTGCAAACCGTTCACAGAGCACATGGACGAAGGAGGGGAAGGGAGAAGAGGACTGCATTAGGAAGGCACTGGGGGGGAAAGGTAAGAGTTTTCCCAGTCGGTTTTCTGCTGCAGTCTCCTTTGCTGCTATTTTGGGAGCTTTGTTCTCATCTGTTTTTGTGCAAAGTTCTTATGTAATAGCAAGGGTGAACTTCTGCCTAGTGCATTTTATGCATGAAAAGAATACGGGGAGCTATATGTTTTTAACCTTGCTCTATATATGCTTCAAAACAACATCACCTCCACTCCCCAACCAACCTCCCCCCCATGTTCCATCTTCCCTTTTTCCTTCCGCACACCATTGCAGAACAAGGTATAATCATGTATTGATCAAAGTAGCGGTATAAAGAGTTAGGAGTGACAAAGCAGATAAAAACAGCAATTCACAGGAAAGATTTGCAGGATGTTTTAAGGAACATCTGAACTTGGAGACCCGATTCTGAGGCATATGGCTCCTTCACAAGGCAATTTTGAGGACTGCGTGTGCTCATACTTGATCCCAGCATTTGCCATGTGTTCAGGGGCTTCATGCTGGGCCTTGGACCCTCCTCCACGAAGCTGACAGGGATGTCTGTGCGGTCAGTGAGTGCAGCAGACTTCCGGCTGCTAGTGCTGGTGGATCCCTGGGAAGAGGGATCTCTATTTTTAAAAGTTTTCTTTCTGGTGGGGGCAGACTGCCAGTGGTGTCTGGTGCCCATTGGGGCTGGTGGGGCAGAGGACATGACAGATGCTCAATATTCCAATGAGATTGCCAGAGGAGTACAGGAGAAGACCACACGCGGCACTTGGAAGCTGTGGGGCAAAGTACCTGGTTGTAGGGAGATCTCTCTGCCACAAGTGGGTGAGGGACAGGCAGGGGGTTACTGCTCCATTTGCCCCAAATATACAGCTGCCTCTGCAGACTGCTATAGCTCAGTAGTAGAGCACATGTTTTGCATGCAGAAGGTCTCAACGTCGCTTCATGTCATCTCCAGTTAAAAGCAGGACCAAGAAAGACTTTGCTTGTACGTTTGGAGGGCTGTTGCCAGTCAGAGTACCGGGCTAAAGCATGGGTGATGAACCTGCCAAAAGCGGCATTCCCAGCAGCCTTCCCCAACCTGGTGCCCTCCAGATCTTTTGGACGTCAGCTCCCATCACCCCAGCCAGCATGGCCAATGGGCAAGGATGCTGGGAGATTAAGTTTAAAACATCTGGAGGGCACCATGCTGGGGAAGGCTGCCTTGGGATGATCTGTTGGAGGTGGTGGGTGGGACTGAAGCTAGCAGTGGGTGGGGCCACCTTTTTCTTTTTCTGCCACCCCTTTCTCTCTCTCACTCTTTCCCTTCTTCCCCACCCAGCAGGCTGCTCGTAGAGGGACAGATGCTCTTGCCAGAGGTTTGAACGGGCAATTAGGCGAGGGGCTGAAGGTTGCCCACCCTTGGGGTGATGGACCAATGGCCTAAATTGGTGGGACACATATGGTGACACTACACTATGGTGGGACGTGGGAGAAGGCCTTTTCTGCTGTGGCACCTGGTTGTGGAATGCCCTCCCCTTGGAGGCTCGATTGGCGCATACATTGGTTTCATTTTGGCACCAAGTAAAAACATGGCTTTTTACCAAAGCCTTTGAGGGATACATGCATTCCCTAAAGTAGCACACTGTTTTAACTGTTTTAGATGTTAATTGGTATTAGCTTGTTTAATGGTTTAGTATGTTTTTAGCTTTAAATTATTTATTGTTTTATACTGTTTAAATTGATTTTATCTGTATGCCAACCTGAGATCTTAATGATATAGGTATCGTACCTTAATATTTTAATGAATACAAATGTTTTAAATAAATACAATAAATAAATAAAGGCCAAACTATGTGTTAAAATGTGCTTAATACTTTCATTTTTATTTTGAAGGAAGAGCAGCCCCAGCTCGGGACCCCAATCTGGTGCCACGCTCCTGATCTGATATGGGCCCGACATTGGCTGAAAATCACTTCTCCCAGCTGTTATTTGCCCTTGCAGTAAACAGCACCTCTGGGCACAAACAGCAGCTGGAGGAGGAATTTTTATAATGAACCTGACACTGAGCCCTAGTCCAGATCATGAGTACGGCACAGGATCAGGATGCCGGAAGGCTGCTTTTCCTTCAAATAAAAGTGGCAGCCTCACACACACTTTTTAAATAGTGTGAATAATGCAATGTGTAGTTTGGCCCTGACTCAGTATTATATAGCTTCAGAAGCTTCTGGTTCGAGCAGTACAGCTGGAGCACAGGCAGACCATTTATTTTATTTTATTGTTTATATACTGCTTATCATATTTTTAAAAATATCTCTAAGTGGACCTATAGTTTTATTTACATTTGGCGCAAGGCCACCCCCACACTTGTACACCCTAAAACAAAATACTTGGAAGTGGGGACAATGAAGTCCTTCTACAAATCCCAGAAGCCCCGGACAGCATGGCCAATTGTCAGGGACGAAGGAAGTTGTAGTCAAAAGATCTGAAGGGCACCAGGTTGGGTAAGGCTGTTCTACGACACGCAGCGTGTAGTGTAAGAGCATGTCCACTCAGAAGTACCACTGAATTCAATGGGAACGGCTCTCTAGTCTAGTAAGTGTGCTTAGGAATGTAGCCATCAACTTAGAAGCCACAATCCAACACAGAATTAGGTGTACTTAAGCACATTTATTTCATTGGGATTGTAGCCAGGGGTTTCAAGGCAGCCCAGCAAAGTGCTTGGCAAACATTAAACTTTTATCTCCACCTGAAAGTGACACAAATCTTGAAATACCTCCGGCCATTTTACTGATGTGCCAACTGAAACAGAGGGCTGTGGGGAAGGGGAAGTTTGTGTCAGTTTCTGAGTTAGGTTTATGCGCCAAGAATTTATACCATGATCATTAGATCACACTCGCTGGCCCATACTCTTATACTCTCAGTGCTATATAGGGTAAAAGGATATTCCAAATTGGTTCAGTTTAAGCATTTGAGTACCTACATGCTTTTACTCTGATCTCTTGATCAGGAACTAGAAAACATCCAAATATTAGAGAAAATGCAAGAGTGGAGTATGGCTTCCTGAAAGTTGTAAAATATTTTGCACCTTCAGGTTTGCTTTCCTAGGAACATGTATAAACTACGGTTGCCCTCTGGGGTATGTCTCTCGGTTTTTGAGAAAAAACACGGGAAGTTAATTGCTGTTTTTTTTAAATAAAGATTTGCCATGCAGGAGCAGACCAAGTGTCCCTCATTTTCATATTGTGTTTTCAACAGTGGCAATCCAAATACTTCTGGACACTGTCAAGCAGGCCTTGATGGAGACAGACATGCCCTGTTTGTCTACACAAAAACAGAAGAAGGAAATAATAGGACACTTCATGGACATGGGAAGATGTAGTCAAGTAGGTAGGAAACGAATGAGCAAAGGGCTGGATGCACCTGATCTCATCTGATCTTGGAAGCTAAGCAGGGTCAGCCCTGGTTAGTACTTGGATGGGAATTGCCTGGGAATCAGGTTTCCTGCACTGAGCAGGGGGTTGGACTCAATAGTCTTGTAGGCCCCTTCCAACCCTACGATTCTATGATTCACATAGGGATGTACGAAACCCCTACCTTGTTCCACTCTGGGACATCTGCAGGGGGGGGCGCTGTCCCTCCCCCTGGAATCCTCCCCGGCTGGCTCCGCTCTGCAGCAGCTCCGTGGAGCTGCCAGCTGGGGCTGCCCGCAGCGACATCCGGCCGCTGCTGGGCTGCGCAAGGACGCAAATGGCGGCCGCCATAGCTGCCGCCATTTGCGTCCCTTTTTTCCGCCGTGATAGGCTACGTAAATATTTACGTAGCCTGTCATGGCAAAAACAAGGGAACGCAAATGGCGGCGGCTACGGCGGCCGCCATTTGCGTTCCTTTTTTCCCTGTGATAGGCTACGTAAATATTTACGTAGCCTATCACGGCCTCCGCAGGAATGCAAATGGCGTCCCTGCGTTAGCCGTGATAGGCTACGTAAATATTTACGTAGCCTATCATGGCGAAAAATCGTGAAGCAAATGGCGGCAGCAGACGCGGCCGCCATTCACAAAGCAGTGCGAACGGCACCAGGTAGGTGCTCCGTTTCGCGCACCTTTCGCGGGGTGGTAGGGCGGGGGGGCTTCGTTCCGCCACAGATTTCAGGGGGCTGAATGCACTGGCATTCGGCCTCACTGAGATCCACGGCAGAATTCTCCGCCATCCCTAGATTCACACCACATTGCAAGCTGATCTTCTACTGCCTCCACTGGTTAGCAGGTTAATCATGAACATCATTATAAGAGCCATGCTGGATCAGACCAAGGGTCCATCTAGTCCCGCATTCAGTTCACACAGTAGCCAACTCAGAAGCAGGACATGAGTGCAACAGCACCCTTCCTCAGCAATGTTCCTCAGCAATGGGTGTACATAGGTATAATGCCTCTGATACTAGAGGCAGCACTTTACCATCAGGACTAGTAGCCATTGATAGCCTTCTCCTCCAGGAATTTATCTAACCCTCTTTTAAAGCCATAATTTATTTCATTTCATTTCTATATCGCCCAATAAATAAAACTCTCTGGGCAGTTTACAAACATTAAAACACTAAAACACAACATGATAAAAATATAATATAAAATCCAAGCTCAGTTCAAAATGCTGGCTTTGACCGTTAAAGCCCTAAAAGGTTTGGGACCAGAATATCTCAGGAAACACATCCTGGCCCGCATATAAGCCCGCCCAGTACTTTTGTTTCACTTCAGAAGCTCTTGTTCAAGTTCTGCTGCTGTCTGAGATAAGGCATTGTGTACCTGGAGTGGGCCGTCTCAATTGTGGTGCCTGGGATGTGACAGACTCCAGAAAGAGCCATTCCTGGCTCCCTCACCACCAGATTTTAGGTGGGTGTTGAAGACAGTTTTATTTAAACAGGGCTTTTAAAGATCTTGATTTTATTGTGGTTCTGTTCTCGCTGTTTGGATGTACTTGTTAGCTTGTTTCAGTATTTGACGTTGTGTTTTTATCTTGTTTTGTATTATACTGATTTTATGTAAGCTGCCTTCTGTACCTTTTGTAAAAAGGTGGGGTGTATAAATCAGTAACAACTTAGTATTGAAGGACCAATGAAGTTAGCCCTGCAAGAATCTTTCATGGCTGCCTGGTCAGTCAGTATGGGACCACAGCAATAGGGGAGAGGGTTTAACCCCTTCCCCATCACCATTTTCCCAATTAAAATCACCCCCTGAAGCTGCCTTTTAAAAGAACATAGATTGCTACCTGTAGAATACCAGTACATTTTTCTTTACTGGGATCACAGAAAGGGGCAAACAGCAGCTTTAGGGAAGGATTTTACTTGGGTAAATAGTGCAAGGGCCAGACATAACACACAACCAAGGATGTCGCCAAAATAGAGAGCTAAATCCAACATTCCATGGGCCGACTTCCACACGCGTAACAGGAATTCCCCTTCCCTTCCTCCTCCCTAGACCCTCTGGAGCAGATCTGGGGAGAAGGGGAAATTCAGTCCACCAGCAGACACCATTGGATACAAGCCATAGTGTGTGTCCATACCCTATTGTAATAGACACACTATTGTAATATGTAATTCGTGCGTAATAGTGTGTCTATTACACTATTGCCTCTTTTCTCATTACACAGAACTTCACTTCCCTTCTGTGGCACCTAGCCTGCCCATTCCATAGCAGCTAATTGTAAGGAAGAAGGTGAACAGAGATGGCCGCACATAATACAGTACATAATTTCATCCCCTCAGCACTTTGCAGAGACAGCCCGTTGAAATTAAAGCAGTCATGACTCACATATGTCCCACTGATTTCAGTGGACCTACTTTAAGTATGACCAAGTCTGGATCCAACCCACTTTTCCAGGCATTAGTATACCAGCCATGAGCACCCATAGATGTGTGTTGGCTGTGTTCTAGTTTACACTCGGTTCGTGTGGATCAATAGTGAGGCCCAAAAGCCTTGGTCTGTATAATGGGCTGTGCCAATTTCATTTCCCTTCTTAAAAACAGGAAATAAATGAGCCATGGTGCCCTTCCCACTCTCCAATGGCAAAGTAGAATATATAGTCCTTTTGAAAGTAGGTAGAAAGCACAAAGCAGCACGGCTGTTCCACCAAAACAAGGCTATTCTCCACCCGTGCATTTGGTCTAGCTAGCCTAGACCAGTATTGTCTATTGACAATAGGAAAACCCTCTTCCCCAGCAATCCTGGGAATTGTAGTTCCGTGAAGGGGGGACTAGTGAGCTTTTTATTCTTTTTCTTTTTAATTCGTTCAGTCGCTTCCGACTCTTCGTGACTTCATGGACCAGCCCACGCCAGAGCTTCCTGTCGGCCATCGCCACCCCCAGCTCCCCCAAGGTTGAGTCCGCCACCTCCAGAATATCCTCCATCCATCTTGCCCTTGGTCGACCCCTCTTCCTTTTGCCTTCCACTTTCCCTAGCATCAGCATCTTCTGCAGGGTATCCTGTCTTCTCATTATGTGGCCAAAGTACTTCAGTTTTGCCTGTAATATCATTCCCTCAAGTGAGCTCTAGCAGGTAATTATTAGAACCCTTTAGGGCAGCCTTCCCCAACCTGGTGTACTCCAGGTATTTTGAAGGACAACTCCCAGCATTCCTGACCATCGTCCATGTGGTTCAATGGGAACTGAAGTCCAAAACATCTGGAGGGCACCAGGTTGGGGACGGCTGCTTTAAGGGATGCCATAATAATTAAAGTGGTATAAGACTGACACATATTTGCACTGTAACTAGGGCCTGAGTGGTGACAGCTCCAGGTCTCAGGAATAGATCTTGTCTATCATTGTTGGCTTTAACCTGGAACTTTCTGCATAAAAAGCCATAGCCCCTCTCCAATACATTCCTCCCATGCTTCTCTTTTTCTGGGGATGGCAAAGACACCGTGCCATTAATGTAAATGCTGAGAAACTTACAGGAGAGTCATGCAAAGGGGCAAAATGCTGCTGGGATGCTCTTCGCTAGCAGGGCAGCCCCACCACTCATAATGTTGTAGTTTAAACAAAGAGTCTTGTTGCACCTTAAAAAACAAACAACATTCATTCAGCATTTTATTTTGCCTCCAGCAATGCCACCTACTGGCCAGTAAGTAGTAAGAGGTATAATTTTGGAAATCTGATAAATCAAATGTAAAAAACAAAAACCCTTGAATCACGACATTTCTCCATTTTAGCTGCTGTTGTTGCACATGACCAGGCCTCAGAGTTGGGTGACTTGTGCAGGGGGTCCTTATATAATTTATTCTGGAAGAAATGTATAGGCATCCTGGGCTTGATCAAAGACAGTAGTCACTTAAAGCATCCCTCAAGGCTATCTGGAAGCCATGCCACAGGTAGGAAGCTTTTCTCAAGATCTCAAATATCTGGATGCTGCAAGTACCTTACTCAATGGTGACTGAATGGCACTCTGCACATTTTCCTCTTCAAGTGCCGAGAAAACTGTACTAAGTAATGCATGGGAAAGGGAGACTTGCTCAAGGGCTTCAGCCGGCTTCAACAGCAGATTCAAAGAACCACTAAGCGCCTATTAAAAGACATAGCACAGAACATGGAAACTGGATCATGTAAACCTGTGTTGTAGAACTGATCCTGTGTTCAGTGTTTATCACTGGGGGATACAGATAAAGCCCTGTTAGCCATTTATTTGTCTGTGAGTCACAGAGATCCAAATACAGCTACATAAAGATAAAAACAATTGTTTAACTTCAATCAGCATTTATCACAAAAATGTGCCATTTTCAGGAATGTACCTAGATATTCATATTCAGGTGTTGTAGCCAGTTTTTCAGTAGTTGGGTGCCAGGGATCAGGTCTGCCCCAAAGCCACATTCTTTCATCTAGAAACTCTGTCCCTCATGTTAGTTGTATAGAGATTGACTAATTACGATGGCCTAATGCTCACAAACAGCAGACGTGGCGGAAGAACCTGTGACCTCCACCTGCAGTATGGCACGATATAGTCCAGACACGTATTTTACCACTTCATCTGTTCTTAGTCAGAACTAGGTTGGAGAAATCAATCATTCTAAGAAGTACTTATGTATACTCTGTCCTGACACTGAACAGGAGGCTGAGCTGATACATTTTGTGGCTGAGTTCTGGTAAAGCTGAATGTCAAGTAGTAGAGTCCAAGATAAATGTAAATATTAATAACTCACTTATTTCCTGTGTTATTTTTCCATGCCTGTATTTTTTTTCCAGAGTTCAAAGAATACATCCTGTCATCGAAAGACCACCATCTTCGAATTCATATCGTTACAGATGACAGCTCCTAGATAGTTCGATAATAAGATTAAGATTTCTAGTCTATTAAATTATTATTAAGATTTCTAGTCTATTAAATTATTATTATTATTATTTAGTTCATTTCTGTCCCACTCAATAGCCAAAGCTCTCTGGGCAGTTCACAACAATTCACAAAATCACAAACCACTGATACAAGATAATAAAATACAGCATAACAATTTAAAACAATTTAAACAGCTAAGAACGATTTCAATAAAACACTAGACCTGTTAAAGATAGCTGACGTAAATGCTCCATCCTATGCCATTAAATGCCTGGGAGTAGAGGGCACTCTTAAACTGGCACCAAAAAGACAGTGTTGGCACTAGGTGGGCCTCAGTGGGGGGATCATTCCATAATCAGAGGACCACCACTGAGAAGGCCTGTTTTGCCAGGGCCTGCCAACACTTGCCAAATGCGTTATCCTGCTGACCACACCAAGTGTTCTGCCAGGGGGCAGAGGTTTTTTGAATTCAAATAAGGCCATGAACACACCACATTGATTCCTTTCCGAGATTTTATTCAGGGAAGAACATGGAAAAGGGCAGACAGAATACAGAGCACTTACACCCACTCAGGCACTGGGGATCTCAACACAGTAACAAGTGAACTCCAGAGCCAGTCAGCCACGGTGCATAGCCTGTTCTTTACCTACAGAGAAGTTTATACTTTTGCACTCTCGGCTTTTTATACCATTCTAGCCCATGCAACTATCTAGTCATCTCCCACACCTGTGCATTGGCAAACTACCTAACAACTACTTGTCTATTAGGTTACATACATTATTCATGGGTTATGTGTTATCACATCAAAGTCATATACATTCTTGATGGGTGATCTGCTACCACCCCCTACAGCTGGTATCGTTGATTACCTTATCTGTGCACCTGGCCAGAACGTCCTCCCTTAATATTCTCATGGGAATATTAAAGGCACAGGGGCCTCACAGAGGGGGAATTCAAGCCTAAGATTCAGCCATGGGGGAACCATCATTATACACCACTACATCTCCTCAAGACTGCAATATTCTTCCAGTAGGCCTGCCACTACAAGGCCCTCTCCTTTGTTGCCACCTTCCAAGCCTCCCTTGGAGGTGGCACTTGGAGGAAGGCCTCAGATGTTGATCATAGTGTCCAGGTGGGTTCAGGTTGGGAGAGGTGCTCTGTCAGGTATTGTGGTCCCGAGCCGTGTAAGGCTTTATAGGTTAAAACCAGCACCTTGAATCAGCCTCAGAAACACACAGGCAGCCAATGCTAGTAGTCCAGAATTGGTGTTATATGCTCAGACCTTCTGGCCCCAGTTATTAATCTGGCTGCTGCATTTTCTACAAGCTGCAGCTTCTGAAAAGTCTTCAAGGGCACATAGAGTGCATTGCAGTAATCTAACATGGAGGTTACCAGAGCATAGATTACTGAAACCAGGTTATCCCTGTCCAGATAGGGGGATAGCTGGGCCACCAGCCGAAGCTGGTAGAAGGCACCCCATGCCACGGAGACCACCTGAGCCTCAAGTGACAGCGGTGGCTCCAGGAGAACCCCCATGCTTCGAACCTGCTCCTTCAAGGGGGGTGTAATTCACATTCTAAGCCCATTTTCCTGGTCGCACGGTATATTCTGTCTCCCCACAACGCACACTCCAATTAGTATCAATGGTTTACCTTAGCAGCAATGTAACTATTTTACATGTGTAAGCTGAGGGAGAAAAAAATGCTATAATTGTATTAATAAGGGATAGAAACAGATGTGCATGCCTTTTACCTAAATTCTCCATGTAATTTCAGCTGGACAAAATAAACATGACTCCCTGTGCTGTACCGCAGTACTGTACTATTGTATAACCACAGTAACATACCACTGTGCCCCTTTAGCAGTATGTAGTAGTGCAGCATGAGAAAGGCAGGCACAGGACTGTCTATGCCACAGCAAGTGTATGAGCCCTTCTGCTCCTGTCTAGCCATGACATAAACCCATGGCTGACCATGCCAGAGGTGAATTGGCTCACATAAACCTGCTGTACTGTTGAGTGGAGCATGGGTGGGAGGGTGCTGTTTGCACTCATGCCCTGCTTGTGGGTTCCTGGTTGACAGCTGGTTGACCACTGTGTGAACAGAATGCTGGACTAGATGGTTTCTTGGTTTGATCCAGCAAGGCTCTTCTTATGTTCTTATGTGTTAACTGGTAAAATGACAATGGACAAATATATCCTGGTGTAAGCAGCTGGCAAATTTTCAAGATAGGCAGAATGGAAAATCAGTTATACCTATAGAAAGGAACATTATTTATAAGTGAAAATGCTTTGATGCACTTCAGGAAAACAGGAGCCATATCAAAAAAGATTTACCGCTTATGGCACATAAAAAATGATGCACTGATCATCAGGGGGCATAGTTCATTGCAACTGCTGAAGAACCCTTTAAGCTAGGGTCCTGTTAGAGAAAATGCAATCTCCTAATCTGTGCTTTGTTTACATGCACATATGAAGCATGAATGATTGAACTGCTTCATCAAATGATTGACACCATCATCAAATGGTTGACACCAGTTGTCAATCCATTTGCTACTTGACGTGTTTCAAAGCATCTTCATTCAAAAAGAAAAAAAAAACTTCTGGCACCCCATTCATCTTTTCACTGATGAAGAATTCTGTATAACCACAAAACTTGCACACGCTTACACCAACAGAACTTGATAATAAAGTCATCACTTTGTAGTTATTCTCTCGCACTTACATTTTTTTCAAAGAAAAGCCAGTTGGGAAATACAAGATGAACAATGACAAAAGTTTTTAAAACAGTAACATTTAGATAGAAAACTAACATTCCTCATTTTATTTGGTTGTGTTTTCTATCTAAATATTTGTCTCAACACACTTCAGTACACTTGAAATTATCTAATTACAAGATTATTTAATGGAAGGATTCAAAATGGAACTCTTTAAAGCAATTGGATAAATCCTTTCTTGTAAAATTCAATTATTATTTTTAATGGATCACTACTGACTTTGAGAGTAATTTTTTAAAAATGCACAATCCTATTGCGTGTCTACTCAGAAGTAAATTCCACTGATTTCAAAGGAGCTTTCTTCCAGGTAAGCGTACGGAGGATTGCAGCCTCAGCGCCATATGTAGCCCTTTGTTGTTGTTCAGTCGTTCAGTCGTGTCCGACTCTTCGTGACCCCATGGACCATAGCACGCCAGGCCTTCCTGTCCTGCACACTCTCCCGGAGTGTGCTCAAGTCCATATTCATTGCATCCGTGATGCTATCTAGCCATCTCATCCTCTGCCGTCCCCTTCTCCTTTTGCCTTCAGTCTTTCCCAGCATCAGGGTCTTTTCCAGGGAATATGTAGCCCTACCCTAAAATAAATAATAAAAAAAAATACATGAAATAGTGGCATTGATTTCAATGGCACGTCTGCTTATATGCGGAAATTAGTTCCATTGGTTGTTGCTTTTTTTTAGTCGCAAGGAGATTTTATTTATTTATTGCATTTATACCCCGCCTTTTTTCCTCTTGCAAGGAACCCAAGGCGGCTTACATTCTCCTCCTCCTCTCCATTTTATGGATTGCAAAGGTAAATTATAAAACGGACATCTGTTTTGTGATTTGACAAAACTCCGTTTTAGAAGGGGGCGGTGAGAGTCTGTTCTAATCACTGAGCACGCGGGAGACGAGCGCTCCCCCCGCCTTCCCTCCCCGCTGCTTTAATTCCACCCGGCCAGCCGGGCTCTGATAGCGGAAGTGAGCCGGCGACTCTGCAGGCAGAGAGGCGCGCGCATGTAAAGCCAAACTCCTTCTCCCCAAGTATGGGGAAGTATGCGCCTCTGAGTCGTATAGCGATTGTACAGAGAATCCAACAGGTGGCTCCGTGGCGCAATGGATAGCGCATTGGACTTCTAGAGGGTGAAGAGATTCAAAGGTTCCGGGTTCGAGTCCCGGCGGAGTCGCGGGTAGAATTTTTTTTTTCTCTTCCTTCCTTCCTTTCTCTCTCTCTCTTTTTTAAAGTACTTCCTGTATTACTCCAGGGTAAAAATTTGCTGAGCCGGGAAAAAGAACCGCTCGGGAAGGCCACCGAGCACAACTCGGGCCCTTTCGCTTACAACGCCGGCTGTAGCCCTTCCCCTCAGGAGGAGCTCTGCCTAGGGAGGCGCTCGAGTCTGAGGGGCGGGCAGGAGGAATGATACGAAGAAGATACTACCTCAGCCTTCAAGGGAGATCCCGGTGCTGCTTAACACGCGCGCACAGAAATCCTGGCCGCCTGCAGTAGCGTTGTGGTCTGTGGGACATATTCCCGATCGAGGGCGGCTCTTGACAATCCGTGATGTCACCTTAAGTAAAGGGCCGCTGACTGACACCCGTAAGAGCTAGGCGCCGAAGAACACATGACACAAAAAATGGATGCCCCCTGCGGGCAGCCCAGGCCGAGGACGATTGCTGCTGCATCTCTGCTTGCACTGGCGCAGGCAAGGATGGTATGCTCAGCCAGAAGCCGTACAGGCGGGTCTGGACTGGGCAGAACGAAGCATCCCCTCAGGTGCGTGGGGCAGCTTACACAGCCCGCAGCTCCTCCTCAGCCTTTCTTTGGGACGCCAGAAACCTTCCGAAGGTTCTCTAATAAAGTACTTTCTATACTGCCTTATGCACAAAGCTGAAATGCAAAGCAGGGGTAGCAGCAATAGCCCGTGTGTATGCAAAGCGCTTGAGGCGTACACGCAGCGGGATAAACGGTGTGGCATTTCTTGGTGGGAGAGTTCGGTGGCCTTATCCTGGTTTGAATTCCCACCCCAGGTCATTTCAGTCAGGCGCTTGGCTAGATGAAGATGTACACTTTGCTATGGCCTCTGGTTTATTGCTGACAGAATCAAAACTGATGCTGCATGCACCACCACCGCAAAATGGAGCCTACTATGTCAATATTCCACCTGCTACTAAATCTGTTATCTTTTTGATGGGATGCATTCAGACATAATGTATGTGTAGCAGTTACATCTTTTCATTTTTGCTCTAAATAGGTCCAGGGACCCCAATCTGGATCTTAAAAGCCCACCCACTATGCTAAGGACCCAATATGGATTTGGGGCCTCTCTACTTTGTTGTTGTTCAGTCGTGTCCGACTCTTCGTGACCCCATGGACCATAGCACACCAGGCCTTCCTGTCCTCCACTCTCTCCCGGAGCATGCTCAAGTTCATATTCATTGCATCGGTGATGCTATCTAGCCATCTCATCCTCTGTCATCCCCTTCTCCTTTTGCCTTCAGTCATTCCCAGCATCAGGGTCTTTTCCAGAGAGTTTTCTCTTCGCATTAGGGGGCCAAAATATTGGAGCTTCAGCTTCAGTATCTGTCCATCCAATGAGCAGTCAGGGTTGATTTCCTTTAGGATTTGACTGATTTGACCTCCTTGCTGTCCAGGGGACTCGTAAGAGTCATCTCCAGCACCACAGTTCGAAAGCATCAATTCTTCGCTGCTCAGCCTTCCTTATAGTCCAGCTCTCACAGCCATACGTTGCTACTGGGAAAACCATAGCTTTGATTATACGAACCTTTGTCGGCAAGGTGATGTCTCTGCTTCTTACTATGCTGTCTAGCTTTGCCATAGCTTTCCTGCCAAGGAGCAAGTGTCTTTTAATTTCATGGCTACAGTCACCGTCTGCGGTGATCTTGGAGCCCAAGAAAATAAAATCTGTCACTGCTTCCATTTCTTCCCCTTCTATATGCCAGGAAGTGATGGGGCCAGATGCCATGATCTTAGTTTTTTTTAATGTTGAGTTTCAGACCAGCTTTTGCACTCTCCACTTTCACCCTCAACAAGAGGCTCTTTAGATCCTGTTTGCTTTCTGCCATTAGGGTGGTATCGTCTGTGTATCTGAGGTTGTTGATAATTCTCCCGGCAATCTTAATTCTGACCTGTGATTCATCCAACCCAGCATTTCTCATGATGTACTCTGCATATAAGTTAAATAAGCAGGGCGACAATATACAGCCTTGTCATATTGGTTCAATTTTGAACCAATCGGTTGTTCCATGTCCGCTTCTTACTGTTGCTTCTTGACCCTCGTACAGGTTTCTCAGGAGACAGGTAAGGTGGTCTGGTACTCCCATCTCTTGAAGAATTTGCCAGTTTGTTGTGATCCACACAATCAAAGGCTTTAGCGTAGTCAATGAAGCAGAAATAGACGTTTTTCTGGAATTCTCTTGCTTTCTCCATGATGCAGCGAATGTTGGCGATTTGATCTCTAGTTCCTCTGCCTCTTTGAAACCTAGCTTGTACTTCCGGTAGTTCTCAGTTCGCATGCTGCTGAAGCCTAGCTTGTAGGATTTTGAGCATAACCTTGCTGGCATGTGAAATGGGCGCAATTGTATGGTAGTTCGAACACTCTTTGGCATTGCCCTTTGGAAGTGGAATGTAAACTGACCTTTTCCAGTCTTGCGGCCACTGTTGAGTGTTCGAAATTTGTTGGCATATTGAGTGCAGCACTTTAACAGCATCATCTTTTAGGATTTTAAATAGCTCAGCTGGAATACTGTCATCTCTGCTAGCTTTGTTGTTAGTTTGTCCATTTTAGTTCACGGATTCCCAAGATGTCGATGTTCAATCTTGCCATCTCATGTTTGACCACCTGCAGCTTACCTTGATTCATTGATCTGACATTCCAGGTCCCTAAACAATATTGTTCTTTACAGCATCGGATTTTCTTTTCACCGCCAGACACATCCACAGCTGAGTGTCCTTTCGGCTTTGGCCCAGCCGCTTCACTCTTTCTGGTGCTACTTGGAAATTCCTTCTGCTCTTCCCCAGTAGTATATTGGACACCTTCCGACCTGAGGGGCTCATCTTCCGGCGTCATATCTTTTAGCCTTGTGATACGTTCCATGGGGTTTTCTTGGCAAGAATACTGCAGTGGGTTGCCATTTCCTTCTCCAGTGGACCACATTTTGTCAGAACTCTCCGCCATGACCTGTCTGTCTTAGGTGGCCCTGCACGGCATAGCTTATGGCTTCACTGAGTTACGCAAGCCCCTTCGCCACAACAAGGCAGTGATCCATGAAGGGGGCCTCTCTACTTACTCTAGTGTAAACATTTTTAAAAGACATAGCCACTAGATACACATTTAAAGTAATGCTTATTTTGGCCCCAGGAAGCAGAGGTGAGAGAAGAAACTACACTTCCCTCCATCTACCCTTCTCTTCTGCCAATCGGAGCATATGAAGTGAAGTGTGGAAGCGTTACTCTCATTGGACAACACTTGCTATACATTGGAAAGATGTAGGTAAAGCAGGCCAGGGATCTCCCTTCCCCACAGGAAGAATACTCGAGCCCTCTGTGAGCCGATTGCTGACCCTACCTAGGATGTGTCAGGCAGGTGGAGGAAAGAGGCAACAAAAGTTAAATCAGCAGTTCAACCCCCCCTTCCCCTTTTTTAAATTAAAACAAAACAAAACTGTTGAGCTTGATGGAGTTCATTCCAGCACCAAACAGGGCCAAATTATCCAGCATATTCTGCAATGCTGTCCAGGAGAGAGGAATTCATAGTAAGAATTTCCACGAAGCACAGTAATTGTCACCTTTGTACAACAGACTCTCTGAAAACAGACAGGATAAAGTGCTTGTCTGTGTAAGCATTCCATGCGTGCCGGCTCACATGTAAACACCCATGCAAATTGGTCCATTTGCATGTAAAGTTAGCTCACTAGCAGCACACCCAGTTAGGAAAGTTGTGGGCAGGGAAGTAAAGCTCTTCTCTAACAGCATTCACCTGACACTGCCATACCTAGGTCACCCCTCTTCAAAGAGCCACCAAGAAGGGAAGAAAAACTCCTTCAGTGGGATTTTGGTTCAAGCAGACAAGGCAAAGCTGTGAACAATTTCAATGAAAAAGCGGGGAAATAGAGATGGCTTGCAGTAGAGCCATCATATTTTCCTTCAGAGGAGTGATAAAGGGTCTATTACATGGGAAAGCTCAGACTGCTGCCCATCTAGTGCTAAACTCTCCCTAAGACCATAGAATATAAGAAGACCAAAGACCTATCTAGTTCCATATCCTGTTACTTACAGTGGTCAACTAGATTGCCTCTGGGGAGTCCAAAAGCAGGACAAAGCAACAAGAGCCCTCTCCTGCTGCTCTGCAGCAACTAATATTCAGAGGCATAATGCTTCTTATCCTGAAAGTACCATCTAGTCATCATGACAGGATAACGCAGATGTGGGGTCTGAGCCCCAATATAATACACAACTCCTTTGAACCCAGTTTTCAGCACCATCAGAAACCTATTTCACAGCAATCCTGGCTGCTAGTAAGAAAATGTGTTCATTTTTTTTTAAGTGGGACGGATAGGGCAACTTGGCAGGCTCCAAGAAAAGTGTCCAGGACCACGTTGCCTACCCCTGCCCTAGAAAGAATTTTTAGGATTGCATCCTGAACATTTGCTTTCCACTGTTTACAAATGTAGATACAGCAAAGTGTGAAATGTCACTATTAGGGCAGGACAAAATAAGAATATTTGGTATTCCCAATTGCATATGATTCAATTAGCAGGCAAAGAATTGAAAGGGACATCTCCCTCATCAGGTAAGCTTTCAAGCCAACACCATTTTTCAGTCTAAAATGGAACAGGCAAGACAGCTGAGATGTGTTCAAAGAAACCTCTCAGAGACCTGGTTTACGTGTCATGGCTGTTTCCTGGGTTGTTTAATCCAGGAATTGGTGGGCCAAGTGGAATTGAGTGAGCACACTGCCTCTTGCCCATTCGCCACTTCCTCTTTCAGTTAACAAACCAGGAAAAAGCATGGGCAGTTGTTGGGTTAACCCTGGGTTGTTTAACCCAGTCCTCCAGCTTTACACATCTTGAAACAACCCAGGAATGGGGCATTCCTGCATTGTTAATTGAAAATGGGAGTGGGTGGGAACCAGCACACTTGCTTGCTCCAGTGTGCTCAAACAACCTAAGGTTAACAAATAAATAAAACAATCCATAGATTGTTTGATCATGCGAACCAGGTCTCTGTGTGTACCACCTACTGAAGCAAAAACCACAGCTGGCTTACTCTCAGTTATACACATCTAAATTCAAGACTAAGGGTGCAATTCTATGCATGTTTAAACAGAAAAAAAGTCCTACAGCTCCCAGCATTCCCCAGCCATGCTGGGAAATGTAGGATGCTTTTCTGTCTAAACATGCATAGGATTGCCCCCTAAAAATAATTTAACTGGCTGCAACATGCTACTGTTCATAACTACATGAAACAATATTTTTCCCTTTTGGTGTGTGTGCTCAAAGTACTAATTAACTTGCCAGCTAGAGAACAGAATTCCCAGTTTCTTTAAGTTGACCTGAGCCGTTCCCTTTTGAGCTGAAGAGAGTTATGTGAACTGAAAGCTTCTTTAATGTGCCTCCATCTTTAGCCATTTCTAAATACTACATTAAAAGAGAATATACATTAATGTTAACATACATGTTTGCAGAATTTATTTTACTGCATGGCATCATGTTAATTAGTTTTTTTTTTCCAGCAGTTACCTTCACAATAACAAAATGAAGTTTATAAATTTCATAAATAAATAGTATACATTAAAGTAATCTGATTGTGAATTTTTAAAAAGTTTTAATGGGCAAGTATACAGAGGCTTTACACTTTTCTATGACAGCCATATCCCAAAGGTTGAGTTTTATGAGGCTTTTAGGTTAAATTAAAAATTGCCATTTTAATTTAATTTACATTGATCCATACATATTCAGAGCTCTTATTTTGCACAGGATTATTTTTTCTCTCTGAAGCTGAATTCCATGCTCTTTAGTGGATACTTTTATCAGTACTTAGTATATTCATTTTCACTTCCAAATACTTTTGGAAAACCAGAACCAGCCTTGTCCTTTTCTTGCTGATGTCAAATCTCAGCCCAGCACTTGTGCAAAACACAGGAATTCAGTATTAAAAATTAAGTCCAATCTTCTTTGTTTCAAAACCTATTTGCGAAATTTCTTCTTCTTCCGATTTTTCTTGCCTGCTGCCAGGGCTGCCTTTTCAGCAATGATGTCCTGGTATTTTCTTTTATTATATCTGAAGAAGAGAAATAATTTGATGAAGTATTATACACCAAAAACAGAATCCAGAAAAATCACCATGGACAAAATAATTACTTTTACAGATTTACAGTAAAATCAATTTACATTAATAACAGTGATGATTATTGGCCATGATAGGTAAATGGAACCACCATATTCAATGATAGTATTTGTGAGTACCAGAAGCAGAGAACAAGGTTCAGGGGAGTGCTTTTGCCTCGTGCTCTCCTTGTGACCTTCCTGAAGGCACTGGCAGAAATAGGAGGCTGAACTAGATGGACACTTAGCATGAACCAACAAGGCCATTGTTACTAATTATTAAGAACAAGAGCATCTATATGGGGAGAACAAATAAGAGACAGACGTTTGGCACACTTGTTGAAATACTGTTGAGAATATAACTAGCTCGAAAAAAAACCCTAGAAGAAAAGTAGGGAATGCTCTTACAGCAGAGAGCTTGATTTTGTTTTAAGGTATTCACCGACAGCTGCATCACTCATTGCTACTCCTAAATTGCACTACATTAAAAAAAAATAGCATTAACTTGTCAATTTTTCATAAATTTCAGTTAAACGCTGAATGGACAACACCGAAGTCATCATCATGCATATCCCAACTATGCAAATGCATAATGGAATATCGATATTGTATCTCCCCCGCCCCCCTGCCCCCCGCAACATAGAAATACCACAAAACAGAAGAAATAATGCAATATCTAACCAGACAAGCCAGAAACTAAGAAGCTGCCTTATACTGTGTCAGACCCTTGGTCCATCTAGCCCAGTATTGTGAACACTGACTGGCAGCAGCTCTACAGGGATTCAAGCAGGAGTTTTCCCTGGCCTACCTGGAGATGTCAGGGACTGAACCAGGGACCTCCTGCATGCAAAGCAGGTGCTCTACCACTGAGCCACCGCCCCTCCCCAATGTCTTCTACATATCATATGAATTGTGAAATGTAATTCTTGCTAACACAAACAAATGAGGTATCTTTGATCTATCAGGGTTTTCTACTCTTCCTGCTTCCATTAATATGCATCTTGCTCCCCCACTTTCTTTATAAATTTTTTTCAAAGCAATTACAAAATTACTAATGTACATCAAAACAATAAATTTTAAAGAAACAATCCCAAAATTACTAAAAACAGTCTCATATAATAACACCAAGAGCAGATTAAAACAATTCTGTTCAAAGGCAGACAGATAAGCACATTTACACCACATTAAGGGCGCAATCCTATCAAGATAGGCAGCTGCCTCGAAACTCGGAGGTGACCACCTATCCTAAGCAAGGCAGGAGAGGCACGGGGGGGATTGTTCCCTCTGCGCCTCTCCTGCTCTGCTATTTTCTGCTAGACAGCCGTTTTCAACTGTCTAGCTGTGGGGGGCCGACCGGGAGAGGAGGCTGCATGTATGACACCCAGGATGTGTTGTACACCCAGCTCTGCTCTCCCCGCCCTGGAATGCCTCCAGCCCTGCCCCCTTTCAGACGCTCCGTGCTCCTCTTCCAAGCATGGAGGACAGGGCTTCTCTGCACTGCTTTCGAGGCAGCGTGGATGTGGGGGGAGGTGGGTGCTCTGAGGTCAGCTACCAGAAAACAGCATATCCTATGGCCCTCTAGACAGTGTCTAGTGGCCATAGGATTACTCCCTAAGGGTACAATCCTATGCATGTTTAGACAGAAAAAAGTCCTACAACACCCAACATTCCCCAGCCAGCCACAGGATTGTGCCTTAAAAGGTCCTAGCAGCACATCTGAAGCCTAAAAGAGAAGCAGCCAACTGCAACTCTTAAGAGAGACAGTTCCATAATCTGGACACTCCAACAGAAAAGGCCTGGTCTTGCATCCCAAGCAACTGTGCTTCTGAAACTGTTGCAACAAATAGCAGGGTCTCAGATACTGAATGCGGGGGGCAGGGGATACACACGACAGGATCATATGGGAACAAGGTGATCTTTTGAATATCCTTAGTAACATCTTTTACATTGCTACAATGCTTGTATTAAGTTTTCAAGTGAAATTAAATATAAATACCTTCTAAACTCAGAATCTGCTAGAAGTTCTTCCACAATGTTTTTCTTCCTCTCTTTCTTGGGAATTCGAGCATGATAGAAGTCTACTGGAGAATCCACAACAGTTCCAACCTGAGAAAAGAACATTCAAGATAAACTTGATTACTACATATATTTGAAGGACTACTTAAATATAAAGAGTAGTAAGTAGAGTTATACAGGGTGAAAAAGGAGCAGCAAAGCTTAGTATACCAATATATACCAATATATACCAATAGCGAACTTGGTATGCCCATACTTAAACCCGGCAAATATTTCCAAAAACGTAATGCTTTGTTTCATAAATTATGTGTGTGTGTGTGTGTGGGGGGGGGGTGTCCTTTCCACCAAGAATATCTTTGAAAAGGATGCAACTTCCAATTAATGAAGGTTCGGTTTTCCGGATCTAGCTATGTACCATTGGGCCTATTTGCTGACTCGTACTGAATTTTGGTCTTTTCCACTCAGATTAGATTTTCCACCTTGGTTAGTATTGGAATCTTCTTGTCTGGAGCCTCTCTTTAAATGGATGGCATTAGGTTCTCGGCATATTAAGAGCTCCTCCCACAATTTTGGCAGTTAGAGAAGGGTGGCATATAATGCCACGTCATTTACAGTTTGTACCATTTTACCATGCTAAATTGACTTTATGGGGAAATCCAGATTTAAGAATTGGAAAAAAATGTTTTTATGGTGGACCTGGACAAATAAAATGATTTTTACCCTGGATCAATTAGTGGGGGTTGATGATGAGTTCTTGTTATTCTCAACTTTGCGAGATCAATTTGATTTGCCTGGTACAGCGGAATGGCAGTACTTGCAACTGAAACATTTGCTGGTATCTAAATTCGGTCCTGCTGCTTTTACTGCTTGAGTCTCCTTCACTACAGGAAATACTCATTGAAGCTGATCAGAAATATAGGCCTACGACTCATGTTTATAAATATTTATTACTAACGAATAAATATGATACAAGGGGTTTACAGCCCGAACAGAACAGGGCATTGGAATGTCCTATTTTGTTTAATCAATGGACTGCCATTTTGGCATCTGTATCGGACACCTTAACAGATCTTCGGTTACGTCTCATTCAGAAAAAACTTTTGTTTCGGGTCTACTGGACACCACAATGTCTTTTTAATAAAGGTTTGTCAAATTCGGCTAATGCAGTCAATGCTTCTCTTATTCATGTTTTCGAAATGCCCAATGGTTGCCTCCTTTTGGAAGGACGTTATTTTGTATTGGAAAGTTCTTTAGTATTTACTGATGTAAATGTTCTTTTAAATTACTTACCTGCTTATTGGAATGTAACACATGGTCAGCGTAAATGGATTTTTTATGCCCTTTTGGTTGTTAAAAAACTGATACTACAAAACTGGATGGATAAAAGCTCACCACCCATAATGCAATGGACTGAAGACTTAACAATGCTAGCAACATTTGAAAGAGTGGTATATAGGCGTAACTTGCCAATGGACTTTTATGTGGATATTTGGTCTGCTTTTACTGAAGTTTATGTGTAACCAATATTCCCCACCGCCTTTTTTTAGAATATTGTAATAATTCAAAACTGAAGGTTTTAGACTATTATACTTTTTTCTCTCTGGTTTTATGTTTTTTCCCCCCTTTGTTTTGTTTGTTGAAATTTAAAATAAAAACATTGAAAAAAAATAGCAAACTTATTCTCTGAGTGCCTATCGTTAAGGAAGCCAAAACAGCATCATCTCTACACAAGAGGGAGGTATCAGCAGACTTGGGAGAACCCCAAGATTTACAGAACTACAAAAACACGAGCACTCTGTAGCACAACATTTTGTTTCAAGCCCCTCTTGTGTACTATAATATCAGACGCAATTCCTAAATATATACAACACAGTGAAGAACTTATAAAAACACCAGAAAAGGTTTTAATATAACAGAAATGGAAACATAAGACAGTTGTTTTCAGTTTCATCTTATGTGGAGATTCATAAAATCAGCACACCATCAAACCTGCTAATGGTGCACTGGACTCAAGTCCAAATGAAATCAGTGAGCCTTCACTATGCTTACCTGTGCTCTGGACTGTAGCCATTGGCTACAATGCAAAAAGAAAGACAATGCAAAAGAGAAAGACGGACACAGACGTTTTTGAAGACGAAAGGTTACTTTTTCAAGCAGTAACCATACAGCAAATAAACACAGAAACTGGGCCTTAGGAACATGCAGTTATGTTTCAAAGTCAGCAGGCAGAAGCTTTACACCGGGCAAGTGGAATGCAAGTATGAATAATTAAAAGATATATACTAGACTGCAAAGAGTTCAGATCTTCGAAAATGCAAGTAGCCTTTCATAGCTAATATGAAACAGAAACACAAACCCCATTTCTGAAGGAAAGTAAATTAACGTCAGTATGCTCCAAAGTATACTTAGGTTTTATTAAGTAACTCCAACAGCGTGGTAAAGGAGACACCTACCTACACAATGATAAATAGCTTCTCACTTTCTTACCTGAAAGTATTTGGGGAGACCTTCTCTATCATTCTTTTTATAAAATCGTTTAGGATCTATAGCTGACCTCATTTTCAAAGCCTTAAGGTCATTTTTTAATTCTTCCGTCATTTCTGGAGCTTTCATACCAAACCAGCCATCCCCTGTAGTTTTCGCTCTCTCTGCCTGTATTGGAAGCATCAAGAAATAGTATTTCAGAACTTGTCAATTTGCTATCAAAATGATTGTATTTTATGCAGTAAAGCCAATTGACTGAGAGCTGTAAGCAAGCTTTGCGATCTGGCATTAAAATCTGGATATACAGTTATCCTAACCTTTGCAGCTTTACACTAAGATAGTTTTCAAAGTACTCAAAATATTTTCATCATATTTAAACAGGTTTCAAAGAACACTATCAACTGTAACTGCCTAAACCAGCATTATTAATTTCACCTGAGGTTGCCTTGCAAGGCCTTGATATCATGCTAATTTGAAAGTCAAAAAAGAGGTACAATCAATACAGCACTGGGAAAGAGCTTTTCATTTTCTCTAACAATTATTTGGACAGTAAGTACTGCTGCCTTACTTGCATGAAAACGGATAGAAGGGATGCCTAGGGTTGTGTGCTGCTGCCATTTTGAGTATACAACCTCTGATTGGAGGTTGCTCCACGACATGTGAACCTGGTCACTATGGGTTAATTATGGGCTGTCTAATTAGTTGTTAGGTTAACTTTGGGTTGTTTAACCCATGATTAATCTATAGTGTCCAGGTTTGCACATCATGGAGCAATCTCCAAACAGGCTGATTGGAAACTGCATACTCAAAATGGTGGTGGCACATGCCAGGCACGTACCGCAGTAAACAGCTGATAATTTGCTGCTGTGATGTGCAAATAGGCCCTATATTGCCAATACATGTCAACCCTTCCCCAAGCATGCTAGCCAAATGCTCCATCCTCCAGCTCCTTTCCCCCAAACCCCCATCCTCCCTTTCCACCTTTTTGCTCCCTGCTAAGCCATTGCCTCCTAGTCTTTCAGGTTTCCCCACATCCCTCCTAAAGCCCCAGAGCCAGGCAGTCTCTTCCACAGCCGTAATCTCTAAGAAGCCTCCTTCTCCTGGCATCTGAGTGCTTCTCAGTCTCCTTCACATGCTACTCTCTGGTCTCAGAGGTTAACGTTGTGAGAAAAGTGTGTTGATGATTCAGTATTGTAGTCATCACATCCAGCCACATGAGCTGCATTTAATGAGCACATGATTTAGTCCCATTTTGTAGGCATTTTTCTCAAGGGCTCAAATGTACTTTAAAGACGTATATGCCAGTATTAGCAACCCTCTACATATTTCAAATAGCATATTTTACACCAAGTTTCCTTTCAAAGAAGCTCAGGACAACATATATAGCATCACCCTATTTTATACTCAACAACCCTGTGAGGCAGATTAAACTCAGAGAGTGAAGATATGTACATGGATTTTAAGACAGACCTATTCTTGTAGCACTGAGCATGACCAATATGGCTTAGTGGCACTTCACTTACCCTACGTTGTTTCTTTAACTGGTGGACTGATTCTCTTAAGGGTGGAATACATTCTTTTTTTTCAAAGTCTGGAGTTATAATGCTCTTCTGCAAAAGCTATAAAGAGATAATGGATAAAAAATAGTATAACTACTACACAGTGCTATGCAGACAACACACACAAGGTATGCTAAGAGATTTGGTAAGAAAAGAGTTACAATAAAAATATGTAAAACTTATGTAAAACCTGAATAAGCTCAGGACAGTTACTGCTGAGAATTTCAACACTACTTGCAGACCCCAATCAACAGTTGACAGTTAAGCTGAGAGAGCAGCATTAAAGGAAACAGTTTGGAAAGTGCAGACACTGTGGAAGTTCTTCTCGGACAAAGGCAGAGGGCTTTAGGGATTCCTTCAGCTCAACGGAGAGCTGTACAAATCCTTAACAGGTCTCAGTGGCTGACTGTCTTGTAATGTGTGAAATCAACTAATAGAACATGATTGTTTTGACACACTGCAGACAATGTAAATAGAATGTGATCATATGTAAAAGGTAATCCTACGGAAACAAGATATGACAAGAGCATATTGGTCTCCTACACTGTACTTCTTGAAGAGTCTGATTGCCTGTGAACATGAGAAGCTAAACAAAGGTAATTGGTTGTAGCTCTAATATGACCAATATAAAACAGTTCTCATGAAAACTATTGCTGTTGCACTGATGAGTTTCACTCTGAAGGTTTTCATCAAGGCTTCCTTTTCATTTAGTTACATCCTTAAAGCAGACTTGCCAGAATGGTAGCTTCTCTCATCACTGACAAGAACCAATCAACAAACCATTTTGACCCATCAGAATGCTTGGTGCATAGTACTCAAGTAGTCCTGGAATAATCCACTGCAAGCTCAAATGGCTTGCAAACATATGCTGATCTAAGCAGATGGCGCGACTTGTATGTCTGTAATAGCCCTGCAGCCATCTGTGTCCATGGTTTGCTATTCAGGTGACTTCTTGTTTCATCCTGATTACAAGGTGCACCATGAACACAGTCGTCCCTATTCTGACATGCCAAAATGGCAGCACAAATAGAGCCTGATGTGAAAAGAGGAGCTAAGTGCATGGATGACTAATCAGATGAGTGTTCCATAAACATGGTTAGGTATATACTTTAGAAGACAGGTGAAAAGTATTGGGGGTTTTAAGTCACTATCAATCTAGATTAAGCAGCAAGTTTACATAAATGCAGTGAATTCTGGCTAAATGTGAAACTCTGGTTCTTGGTCATAATCATGTTGCTTTCTAAATAGTTCATATATTTACAATGGCACTTTTGTGGTTTCCTATTCATCCCAGATTTCAGTTTAATGGTGGTCTTTTGGTAGTTTACCTCATCTTTCTTTTTCTCCTTTAGTGGCACAACTCCTTGAGAGCCAGGCTTCTGCTTTCCTGCATCAAAACTAATATATAAGCCTCCAAGCTGCTTAACATTCAGACCGGGATCAATGCTGCTTGAAAGTGATAAGCTAGAAGAGAAAGAATGGGTTACTTAAAGGTATCAATGCACTATCAAATTAGCATGCTTGCCACCATCTGTCAAAAGCACATTGCAGACCTTCCAAAGTTGTGTGTGTGAGCGCATGTACATACCGCCCCCACCATAGGAACCGAAACATGCAAACAGCTCTTTAACTCTCCCTATCCAGTGTAAACAGCAACACAGGTTTTAACAGAGTCTTCACCTCCTTATCCACCGCCAACCACACACTCCTAAGACAAAAAGCTCTTACAAAGCAGCCAAAATACATAAGGAGAGCCCCCAGTCTGCCAACCGCCTGTCCCTGGCCTACAGGAGATCTTCAGGGCCATCAACAGCTTCTTGTCCCACTCCATAGCAACTATTCCCTGGCACAAACTCAAGAACTCACATCCTCAGACTGATGTCTTCCCTTCCATTGATTCACTTTGACCTTGCAAAAAAGAAGTCATTTCCCCCCCCAATACAAATCTCTAACAGGATTACGTAACATATATCATGACTATGTTCCTTGAGAGAACTTACATTTCATTCTTTGCATTTAATAAACCTTCAGCCTCATCTATGAACTCCTCCTCCTCATCTTCCAACTCTGAGGATTCCTCACTTTGTTCATCAGCCATGGTATCCTCCTCCTCTAAATAGTATGCTTTCCTGGGGTCCAAGCCAGGAGTTTTATCAATGACAAATAGTTCTTCACCTTGCGATTTGCCCAAGGCCGACACCTTTTCATTACTGTTATCTGCACAACTAGCAGTCATTTCCATTTTATTCATGTCTTCCAAATTACTGTTTTCAGATTCGTCAGTTTCATCACTTGAAAGAAGCGACACAGTGAAACATTTGTCATGCCCTGTTGTTCTGGTTGCACTTGAAGAGGATTCAGCCACCGGCTCCTCTGGACTTCCATCACTGTCTATACTTGCAACAGAAACTCTGCTTTCATTATCACTGCTTTCAATAGTTTGTGATGGGATAATATCATTTTGTGGGCTGCCTACTTCAGATGGCTCATCTACATCTATCATTTCTTCCACATGCTGCAAACAGCTTTGTGTAACTTTTCTAGTATCCAGCTTCGGGGATTCCGCACTGCTTTTGTTTTTACTAGGGGTTGTCTGTCTTGGGGACATATTAGATTGATCAGGGTTTCTGTGACCATATGGACCCACATCTGTACTCTTTATAGGTGACTGGTTTTCTGTTACTTTTATGGATTTTTCTAAGGATTGATTGCACACTTCCTCTGGGCTTTCTACTATTTCATATACATCAGCTGATATTCGTTTTGTATCTGATTCCCTTACATCTTTGTCGCTTCCTGCCTTTAGCTCCACATTACCCACAGCTTCATAATTGTTATCCTCTGGCCTCTCTTTCTTAGGTGACTTTTTGACACATTCCCTCACCAGTTTTTTAGGGCTGCTTGAGGAAGCCTGTTTTGGATTATTGCTGCCAACAGATTTGGAATGGCACTTTGTTTTACAAGGGCTCAATGGCTCAAAATCAGATTTTGTGGGTTGTTCAGAGTCAGAGATTACTATTGTCTGAGACACAGCTGCACACTCAGGCAATTTTGCATCATCCACCACAACTTCACCTCTTCTTTCAGACTGTGATGATGTTTCTGCCTGCAACTTCAGTCGCATGCTCCTCGTCATTCGTTGAAACTGAACAGATGGTTCTGAGGAAATACCCGAGCACCATGATTCTGCGTCAGAGACCTCTTCAGTTTGGGCTTCACACACTGGTGATACATTGGTCTTGACTTGCCGACTTCTAGCCATTCTGGCAACACTCGGAGTCCTCGCTCCTGAAACAGTGGAAGAACATGATTCTGCTTCAGATACGACATCATCATCTTGACATTTGCTTCCTTCGTTTGGAAGAGCTTTCTTGCTTTGCCTGTTTTTAGCTGGAATCTCTGGCTGACAAGGAACTACAATTTGCCGCCTTCTTGTTATTCTTATAAACGAAGGTGTCTGAAGACCAGACACAGAGGAACAATTTGATTCTGCTTCAGAGATATCTCCATCAGCTTGCAATTCAGCAACCGGGTCTGCTAAATACACAGCTTTACTCTTATTCAGAGTTTTTTGTTCCTCCAGAGGCTCTTCCATATCCAATTTTGTTTCAGATTTCTCCATTTTCTCAAACTGAGATTCAGGAATGGCATTTGCATGGGAATTCACTTTACTTCTGCTCCTTGTTGTCCTAACAGATGTGCTGCCTTCCACTGAAGTCTGCAGTGAGAAATGACAAAAATGTCAGTTAACATACAAAAGTAATTGCCACAGAGAAATGAAAAGCCACATGAGAAACTCTACTCTCAAATTCTGAAGCACTGCGGCTTTTTGTTCAATTAACTATTGTAATAATGAGGCAATGTTACATCAGTCTGCTCAGTAGTCCAACTTTTTGGCTTCAGTTTGCCTATAAAAACATTTATAACTGTAAGCACCATCAGCTTTTGGCACACTGCCAGTTTCTGAAAGAACCTTGCTTCCTAAAATTGGTACTTCTGGTCACAGGGCACTAAGAATAAGTTTAACTTGCTTTTATTAAAAAAACTATCATATTTTGTTATTTAAAGGCTGCAATCCTATAAACACTTACCTGAGAAAAAGTCCAGTTGAACTCAGTGGGGCTCACTTCTGAGCAGACATGCATAGGAATGCACTATCAAACACTTATTCTACAGGCATTTATTAAATTGATCAAAGCAAGTTATTCTGAAGTTTCTTTCGGTAATACCAATGGACATTTCAAGATTCCCTGAGGGCCTAGAAACATCAGTTCTGAGAGAGGGAATAGGTTGCGAGTTGGATCTCTGAACAAGAGTGAAAATTACAGCAAATGTTTAAGCAAATAGCCAAAAGCAGGTTAACAGAAACACATTGTAAAGTACTGTAACCCCAAATTTCCCTCCCAGCAACCCCTTATGTAAGAACTATGGGACCTGAGTACAAACAGTCATGGGATGGTAGAGGGGGAAGAATGCCAGGGCCCCAAGATAGAGTGAGAGGCCTCCAGCCTACATGTTTCCTGAGAGAAGGTAGGGGAAAAACAGTGAACAACTTATTAGAATATTGTTTGATTATACTCCCCATGGAGACAAATTTATCATTCAGTTCTTTACAGATTTTGTATCCTTCCATTTTGCTAATATGTATTTTATTAATATGTGTATATTCAGTATCATGTAGTAATGGTCTGTTGATTCTAAATAAAGATTGATTGAACTTATTAGAATAGGAGGAAAAAACAAGAACAGGGAGGGAGGAAGAGGGAAGGAAACAAGAGGAATAACTCAGATGGGCATACAACTTTATGGAACGTTTCTGAACAACAAAATAGAAGGGGATAGGGACAAATAACGGAGTGAGCCACAGGTGAATGATTAATTTCTTAGGCCTGCCGCCGGCTACACAGTGGTGGGCTGGGATGTAGCTGAAGGCTTCTGTTTCTGTCACTCCCTTGGCTATGAAGCTGATGCTGGATGATCACTGCATGAGGGCAGAAGGGAGTTGCTGCTCTTTCCTCCACTGTCTTCCATGGATGGTTGTTTTTACTTGCTCTCTCAAGTCTGCAGTCTCTTTAGCCTCTTTCCTCCCTGAATCCCTTCAAACAATTATCTTCAGAGCTCTCTCCCAGTCTTCTCTGATCAAACCCTTCACTCCCTAACAGCAGCTCCCAAGGCCCCCAAAGGGATGTGCTCCTGGCATCCCAGAGGGGGTTACACTGCACAAGATTACACTACTATAAACAAACAGAATTAGACTTCTATTTCCAGGGTTTTCTTATCTCAGGAACTATCTGCATGCTGGAAAATAGATGGGGATAGTACCCCTGAAGTCTCTGACGTTTATCACCAGCTAAGTCCACATTATATGTTTCTAGCAGGTAATTCAAAGGGTGCTGGCACTCAATGAAACATGCTGCACTGCAGGAATTTCTAAAAAGCAGAGATTTTGATAGATAATTCAGTGATTAACCCGAAATGGTTTAATTTAATGCAATATGACTCCCCTGTAGAGTGGTGATTACTTACATGTCTGCTCAGGAGCTTTACTCACCATCAGTACGAGTCGTTAGTGAAAAACCAAAAAGTATCATTACGTTGCATGGCTGCGCTATTTCTGCTGATGCCATGATTCCCCTAGATTGTCTTCATTATGGGGCACAGTGCAGAAGTGCCACGCAGCTTGCAGTAATTGGGCCAGAGCATTAAAACCTCCTCTCCACACACATACTGCAGCCATACTGCAGTGGTCTAGCTGAGCAGTTCTGAACAAAAGATGCTGCTACACATACCTCACAAACTACACATACCTCACAAACGTGCCAATGAAACTGACAAGGAAGGATGAATCAGCTCTAGCACAAAAAGCCACTGGTGGGGAATGTGATGCTGGCAGCAACTCCACCATTTTCGACTTCAGAGAAGCCAGAGCCGGAGGCTCGGAGGGCAGAATAGCTGCCCATCATATGAAGGCGTACAGGAATAAGGAAACCCGGGCGAGCCGAGCCCCGTGTCCATCGCAGGCCGCCGCCGCAGCCTTCTCCCAAAGGAAAGCGCCAAGGCAGGCACCCAGGATGGTAAAGAGCACGTGGCAGCGGCCCCGGGCTCACCGTCATCGGGAGGGCTGGAACGATGCCTCGCAGGCTCGCTCTCGCCCCCACCGCCGCCGGGGCTCCATGCAGAGATCCAGGCGAGCTCCAAGGCGACGCTCAGCGCACGCCCCTCTTCGCCAGCCACTCGACTCCACCCCAGCGCACGTACAGAGGGCTACGTTCAGTGTTAACCCGACTTGGAGTAGAGGCACTGCAAAGCAGGGGACTTAAGTCCCGTTCATTTCCATGGGTCGGCTCTACGCAGGGCCAACATTGGATGCAACCCAGATGCTGCTGCGGGCGCTCCAGGGTGGTCGGCGGCGTGGCGGAGAAGGGGCTCTGCCCTTCGCCCTGGAGCGGGCTCGGATGGGCGGACACAGAGAACCGCTCCGGCGGGCTCGCCGCCACCCTCCGCTCCGCCTTCGCCTCTCTCACCTCGGCTCCCGCAGGGGGGTCGCCGCTCCCCGCCTCCGACTCGCTCCGCCGCGTTGCTCGCCTGGTGGCCACCATCTTCCTGGTGTCGGGGACGCATGCAGAGGAAGCCGCTTTCTCGCCGCTTCCAGGTCGCTGCGCCCTTCCTAAGTGTTCCGGCCGGAAACTTCCTGCTCCCTCGGTGGTTCCTGCCAGGGAAACTGGGGTAGGCAACCTGGTGCCCTCCAGAGATCTCGGACTACAACACCCATGAACCCCAGCCAGCAAAGCCAATGGTCGGGGATTATGGGAGCTGTAAACCAAAACATCTGGAGGCCTCCCGGTTGCCTATCCCTGAGCTAGGCTCCCCCCCCCCCCCGCTTGCAGGCGGGAGGCAGCCGCTCAAGCAGGGAAACAGGCCCAGAGATCAGATGGCGGGATTATTGCTATTATTTTTAAGGGAAACGCTCTTCAAAAACAACGAGCAGCCCATTTTGTCAGTTTCAAGAAAGGCAGGACTTCCCCTATCTGCGCTGTGACCCCCAAAAGTTGTTTGGATGAGTGAGGGCTACTCTTACTCTCCACACACTTCTAGGCTTCGCTTTTCTCTCCCTCTCTCAGGCCGTCCAGACGTTACTTTTTAAAAGTTCGTTTGTTTGTGTATAAAGTAACACGAGAACTGGATGCACGGAAGATCACAGCAGTTTAGAAAGGGAGGGGGAGCCTTTTTTTTCTAACCATAGCAGTAGCTACTGCAAGCATCCTTGGGTCCCCACCTCACCTGAGCAGATTAGTGCCTTGAGCAGTTCTTTGCACATAGTGGTCTGCTGCAGTAAGGTGATGCTCAGAGAGACACAAACACAGAGCAAAACACCCATCCATTCCACACCAAAGCAAACCAACCAGCTAATACATTATGCACCCACACCAAGATAAAAACATGCAAAACACACACAGCACAGGCAAAACACAGGGCTCTTTCTCACCCCATCCCCTCTAGCCATCAAGGTCACTCCCTACTACCTCAGCTTACTTTTTCTTTTCTCTGGGCAGCTGGGCATACTTCAAAATGAAGCACTAAATTGCAGCCACTCATTTGTGTTTTCTAAGAATCTCCCTGAGCCTAGAGGCATTCTTGGAAATGAAGATAGCACTGGAGGCTGGGGTTTGTTTGTTTTTTTGCATCACACCATCCTCAGCCTAAAAATCTAAAAATGAATGAACAAGAGTATGAACAATAAATTGATGGTATACTTTGCCCTACAAGAGTGAAAACTAATTCAGTGTTAGACCAATGGTGACATAAAAGATCGAGTTGGGATTTTGCTCCTGTGTAGGTTTACTGCCTCTGAGAATAGCATCTTCAATGTTTCTGCTAGAAACATTGGATGACCAGCTGCAGGGCTTCCAGACTGGGCTTTTATGGCATCACTGCCCTGCCTCATTCATGGAATGTTATGGGGCTCCAGATGTCATTTTCCCTCATAACCATCCCATATTGTTATACCACTTTCAATTTTTTTAATCACAGAAAATCTGTTACGGAAGATGGAGTAATTGCACAATGGCTTCTAATTATTAGCACTAGGACCCCTCCATCTGAAAGTACCATGGTCTTAATTACTGCAGGGTAAGAGGTTGGTTCTGGTCATTTTTAGGACCTTAGATTGAGTACATAAAACGTATTTCAATACCTTCACAAACATCTGGAGGAAAATACTGCTCCAGAAACAGAAGGTCTGCTCTATGCTTGGAGGGAGCTGTAGTGAAGGAAATCTAGAAACACAGCCTAACAGCGCTTTGCATGGAATAAAAACTGCATGACCACAGTGAGGCCAATCCAGCTCTAGGCATTTTCTTCCTTGCAGCTGTGCTCAAACATACCTGCAAACCTTGAAATTAGGATACAGGTGTGTTAGGACAGGCTGTGGTTTTTCCAGCATTGAGCATGAAATACTGAAAACAGGCATTGGGGGGAAGCCTCTGCTCAAATCCAGGCCTACCTGAAGGAAGATCCCTTTCTCTCTCCATTATGACAGCAAGAATGTGTTCTGCTTTCACATTTTGGCATTTATGTGTATTTTCAGACAATGTGTGTACAGTTTAAAACAGATTGTAAAGTCAGAGTTCATTATATTTCATGTATAGCACTCCAACCAGCACTACTCATTGAAGAGTAGGTCAGGGAGAAAAAATAAACTGAAATCTTTATTTTCCACCTCCAAAGTGGAACCTGGAAGTCTGCACAGATGCAAAGGAAAAACAGTTACCAGCAGATTTCTTTAAAGCAAGCTCTTTTTCTAAAAAAAACACACAATAGTTTCAAGCTAGTAGAAAGTTCATTTAGTACAGAAGTTTAAATAAGATCAGTTAATTTGAAGCAGACTACATAAAACTGTAGGTTTCTACAGTTTTGTCCATTTCATATTCCAACCCCAATTTTGCATAAGCAACACTTTTTTTTTTGCACATTCAATACATATACTATTTTTTAATCAATATGTCTAGAGTTATTCAATTATTTTAAGCAGCAAATCAAAATTTACTCCAGAATCCTCATAGACAAATTTGAACTAAGTTGATTTCATTTGTTTTCCAGGACTCCTCACAAGTAACATGGCTTCATGCATTACTAACCACTAATGCCCCTATTATTTCAATGGAACTTAATTCGAAGTAACAGTTGAAATCTAGGGTGTCCACTGCATGCTTAAAGTATTTTAGGAACCAACCACCACCACATGCTAAACCCCCTTATTCAAAATCTGCTTTAAAACATGAGAAATTTACCCACTGGAATGGATTAAAGTACATGAATATATGATGGACCAAAGAAAAGCATTTATTCTTTCTAGCTGCCTATCACAGTATTTTTATCAGAATGCAAAATCTTAGACTCGAGATAAAATTCTCCACCACTTTATGAAACCTTTCAGTGGTGCATTAATAGATGCACAGATACAAATTTTAACCTTATTCAAATTGCACAAAACTTACAAAGGGAACAATCCTTTGTTCTTGGGCGAATGTCCCGGAGACATAGGATTTTTCAGGTTTCCCCTCCCAAAGCTGTAGAGACTCCTATGACTTTGGGAGGGAAACTCTGAGATCCAATCCAATCCCTCCCAGCACAGAAAGAACTACAGGGCTTGCTTTCCAAGATTGCAAAAATGACCTTGGATGACCTTGCAGAGGTCAAAAGGGGGTGTTCTGGTGGGTGGAGAGGGGGTGGGGCCAGGCTCTGCTCTGTGGCCCGTACAGCCCCAGCCCTGCCCCAGCTTAGAGGCCCATCTAGAGGAAAAGTTTTAAAAAGAACAGAGAGGCAGAAATTGCCTCCATCACTCCTCCCACTTCGCCAGCAGGGCATAGGTTACTTGGAAGCCTCAGAGATCGGAGGCTTCCATCTAGCGGGCGGCAATCCCATAGGATTGTGCCCAAAGTGTCTTTGTATAGAAGTCTCATGAAGACATTCTCTTTGTAGATATTCCAGATGAAAAGTTAGGAGGCTGCTTCCCGTTACAGCCATTTCTTTAGGCTAAATAATCAGCAGCATATACCAAACTTGTTCTGGCAAAACCACAAAGTTTGTGTGTCTGTAACTTAGCCATCTCTGGTTTGCTTTTAGAGAGAGAGAACTGTCTGATGATTACATTAAGTGCGATGTTGAAATTTATATATAAAACACAATCATCCTTTTATGGTTCTCAAAATAGGAATTGTGCTTTTACATCAGCAAAATAAACACTGACAAAGTTAATTCTGTTTGACCAGCGCTCTCCAATTCCAACAGGAATATGCTATCTCTTGGACATACACTAAGAGGAATGTGGCACAGAAACAGAAGATAAAGTTATGCAAGGCCAAGTAAAAGGCCTCTTGTGCTATGACTGGGGGAGGGGGATCAAGTACACATTACATTCACGAATATATTAAGCAATTTGCTTGCATACACTTAGTTTTGTGCCACTGGCGAAATTGGAGAGTTGCTTATTCCGCCAGTGCTCCTAAATGCATCAACTCAGTAGCAGTAAGGTTTAACAAGTTACATTATTTCTTGCAAATAAAAATATTTAAATCAAAATATACCTAGTCAGATTTTTAGTTTATATTAATCAGAAAAATATTCCAAATATTTTATGGATATATAATCTCTAAATCAGCAAACAGTTGAATGAAAAACAGTATTTCACATGTGAGCAAACTGATCTCAAGACAGAAGATATATATGAAAGAAAAGGAAATGGACAGACAACTATGGTGTTTACTGCTATATCACTATGTAATTTGGGTTTCACCAAATTCTTGATGATAAAAGCTTTTGGTCTTTACAAATTCCAGTTTGCAGCTTGTTGCAATATCTAGTAGAGATATGGTCTCTCAGAAGCAGGATATGGTTAAGATCAATCTTAAGATGAAGGAATTCGTTTAGCTTGCAAGATGTAGCCTTTGGATTTGATAATTCCTCTGCTCTTCACAATGACTGAATATCGGAGAAGCCACAGTGGAGTCCATTTGTGTGCTTGGCAATCTGGAATACTCTCCTGAAGTGTTTCTTGGAAGCTTGCTTCACAAAGCAGTTCTAAAGTTAGAAGAGGAACATGAGAACAGTGCTTTTAGGAGACACTGCTACCAGTATTCAGAAGTAGTACTATTTCTAGCCCCAATGGTTATGTTGTCCTCCAAGATCTGGCTGTAATGCTCTGGCTTTCAATAATTAAGGCACCCACAACAGGTTCTTTTTCTGAACATTCTGGTGGACTACACAGAATACGGAACTCTGGATAACAGCGTTAATGCTTTCATATCTTAGAATGCTGCCACATATATGGATTTCTGCTCTACTCTAGCAAGACCATTCTTATGTTCTTAACATGACATTACCTTTTGGATCATTATGAGTTAACAGCTGGATATCAAACTCTTTTGCAAATGCAGTCAGATCTGGTGGCATCACGCAACAGGAAGCGAGATTTACCTGGTTACTGCTTGGTTTCACCTAAAAAATAAAAAAGTCAGCTTTCCTTCAGATATAAGATACTGCTATGGTGTTTGCCTTGCACTGTATGTAGTTAAGTGAATTCACATTCTTTACGGTATATAGAAGGCTGCTCCACAATTTTTTCATTTTCTTTTTACAAACATAAAACTTGCTTCGTGTATTAACCATATGGGGTGCAATTAGCAACTTGCCTATGAGGCTATCAAAATATCTACATTTTGTTTAAAATGAGATCCAATTTCGTAAGATTTTTAGCAGAACATCTTAGCACAAAAAAACCCAGCATTTCTAGGCTATTTCAGCTGAACAGTTTGCTTCTTACCTGGGCCCACAAGAATAGTTGCTCCAACAGTGTTTTATCTAAATCAGACGTCCCTATGGCAACAACCTTTTTGTTTTGAACTAAGTTTTCAAGCTCTGCCCAGTAAGGTTGTAAATATTCTAAAGAAAGATTAATTCCGTCTTCGGTTGGAGGAGGAGCAATGATCACAGAATCCAACTGGTCGACACCAAGGGCAGAACATGCTAAAAGAAGATAAATGTTTCTTGGGTAAGTAGGACAAAAAAGAATTACAAATGTTTTTCAGAAGCACAAATCTACTTATCTCCAACCCACTTATTCTATTCCTTGCATACATGTTCACGTCTGTAAATTCACACAGATCCTTGTAGATACAAACACTTGTACAAACTCAAGGGAAACAATGTTTTAAATTACAAAGAATCTACACAAAAGGTATTAAATGGAAGCAAAATGAAAGGCTTCCTGAAAAGGCAGGAAGAACTAGAAGAGTTCTACAATTGAATGTTCAGAGTCTATTAAGATTAACGAAACTCTATGAAAGTTATTTTGAGAGTTAGCTGAAGCTTACAAGAGGAATATGACACCCAATACAGGCATGACAACTACAAGTTCATTTACTTCTCCCTTTCTGCTCTATACCCCAAGGCAGCTTCCGATGCCAAAACACTGCTATAAGAAAAATAAATGCCTAATATTTGCCAGTGTACTGTGTTCATAACCTCCTTTGGCAATGCAACAATAGAGTTTACAAAATCCAGATTTCAGGCAGGGGATAACAAGCTTGTGTTTACTTCTGCAGGATGCAAAGAATACATGTCTTGACTGTCTGCCAATTTCAGTTCAAAGACATTGATGAAAAGGTACAAACATCATTAGATTTTTTTAAAAACTGTCAGAGAATCAACGCCCCCGCCCTGCTGTTTTAGAGTTAGAAAGGGCTTTTTAAAAAACTACAAGGAGCCACTTGGGAGTTGTTGAAGTTTCAGTCTTGAACTTACTCATATCAACTGCTTCTCTGATTGAGGAAGAGTTTGATCCTGCGATAAAGAGTTTTGCTGGAAAAGAAAAACTAGAGTTAATAAGGAAAGGCAGCATCTATTACTGTGATAGTGCACATCTAAATGCTAGGGGCTTCTCCACATGGGGCTTTTATCCTGCTATTGAGATTGGTTACTCACGGAAGTTTGCGGGTCCTTTAGATGACATCGTCAACCTCCAGGGCGTCTCCCGCACTAAATGACCTTTACCCCATTTTTAAAAAGTTCAGAGATAATGAGCTATCAAATTACAGCACCTGAGTCCCCCCCTCATTGCCCCGTGAAAAGAGGAAATGCTGCAATAAGAGGAGCTAGACCTCAGTGCCATCTACCTGCTGTATAATGAAACTTATGGAAGACTCAGATAAGGGGGGGAAAAGAAAGCGTGTGCATTTTAGGCTGGTGTAGAGATGCTCGAGGTGTTTCTAACTATTTAACTGTAAAGAAACTCTGCATATACTGTGGGCCACTGATTGGTGGTAGACACATCCTCTGCATGCAGATGCCCCCACCATGTTCAATTCCTGGCATCTCTAGGGAGGGGGGTGGGGAACCCAGCTGCTGCCAAACAGTGTATGGTATATAGTGCCAAACAATACTGCACTGGATAGGCCAATGATCTGACCTGGTATATGGCAACTTCCTATGACCCAATGCTGTCAATCAACTGCACCCCCAATCACTGTGTGTACTTCATTCACTAAAGGCGCAATCCTATGCATGTTCGGACAGAAAAAAAGTCCTACAAAAAGTCCTACATGACTGCCTAGGGAATGCTGGGAGTTGTAGGACTTCTTTCCCCCCAAACATGCATAGGATTGTGCCCTAAGTCATTTTTGCCTTCTAATCAATAACGTATTCTTATGTTTTAAAGTTATAATCCCGTAAATACATTCTTGGGAGAAAGTCCCATTGAACTCAGTGGGGTTGATGTCAACTAGCATGCCCAAGATAGCGTTGCACATTTACAAGTAGTCTATTGCTTAATATTAAGAGCAGCTCCAAAATTAAGTTTTGTTTTTTTAAAGGCATAACATCCACACACTCTATAACTATGATACCTCTCCCTTGAACTACTGCATAAAGCAGACAGGAACAGTCAGCCATTCATCAACTAAAGGTTAATGTTGCATAAAACCCAGTATATGGCATTAAGGAATAAGTAGCAATATTACCTAACTAAGCTTGAAGTGTCTTGGGCCAGGTACTTTTGGTACTGCTTACTATTGTTGTGTATTAATTTATGGGGAGGGGACATATTACAGTGGCTACAATGGAGTACAACAGGACTTTTTTGTTTTGTTTTGAAAGGATATTAGATGTATAAGAATCATAGCCACCTGAAGCGACATTCTAACTATAACCTCACAGTATCTTAAAATCAGAAAACGCTTCCCAAGGAAAGAGGTATGTGATTATATTTCTCTGTCACGCATGACAGCTAACGCATCTGTCTGAACAGGAGCACAACTGCGTGGGAGTTGGGTATCTTTTTTCATGATCATCATCATTAACAACTTCATTAAAGAAATAAAAGAATCCACATACATTTCATAGTTACACCTCCCTGACACACACACGCTCAAGAGGTAAGAGGAATTTTACACAGAACTTTTGTTTTAAAGGAAGGATTTTCTGACACTATTCTAAAAATGAGGTCGCTTAAACTAAATTCAGAAAAGGCTATTTCTCTGCTGCTCCCCTCCCCTCCACTTTTGTCATCACCATCTGGTGGAGAAGTCACCATTCAGCAAGAAAATCTGCATTGCTTCAACCTCCTCCTTTATTAAGCTGGTTTCTTGTACAAATGCAACTGAACAACAAAGCAGTATTTGTGCAACCAGAAAAAAAGCATAAAGAAGAGAATGATTAGGTTTTTCAAACATCGATCATTTCCCAAGACCACTATTCATTCAAATTTTACAAATCTAACACAGAATACACAATGGCCTTTCTTTCAGAGACTGGGTGCAATCCTATGCATGTTTAGACAGAAAAAGTCCTACAACTCCCAGCATTTGTAGAGAGTTGTAGGATGTTTCTCTGTCCAAATATCCACCCCAACACTTTATTCTTTGATATAGGTTTATTTGAACAGGTTTCTAGGCAACTTTCCCATTACGATGAAATGGGAAACAGAGAGATGCTAGAAGATTTCAAAGCAATTTAATGTAAAACTTGTTAGTTCAGGTCCTTTTGGTGAACAGCAGCCCTGTTATTATTTCTTCAGAAGTCAGGCCATGGATATATTTGGCACTAAGCTCTGACACACTTGATGAGTTAAACCAGCCTTCCCCAACCTGGCGCCCTCTAGATGTGTTGGACTGCAACTCCCATCATTCCCAGTCAGCATGGCCACAGGCTGGGGAGGCTGAGATAAACAATAGCATCCAGGAGACATTTGCTTTCTCCAGCTCATGGCTCAGCCTAGATTAGAACATGATCATAAAAACCAGTTCTTGACATCATTTATGACAGCCATCAGATATTTTATGATAGGCAGATTCACAGAATCATTGATGGAAACTCTAAAGATGAGCTGAGCTGGTCTTATAATCTCAGATAAAAATCTTTATTTCAAAATAGTTGTTGATCAGGAAGCATGTGTAAGATTATTTGCTGCACCATCACCAACAAGCCCAAGAGAGACCCATCAACATGCACCACTACAACAAATTTACTTTTACCTCAGCTACCTATGTATGAACACTCATCTCATTTTAAGACCGCACTGCAATGCAGAGCTCTAAGATGATCCCACTGTCCTACTGCCTGTTATGCCTCATCAGCTACTTCCAGAAAAAAGTATTTACGTTGCCTGAGGCGACAAAATAGTTATGCAGACTGCTGCCACGTACAGGCATGTGAATGAACAATGCAGCTGCCCTGATACAAACAAAGCAGTACCAAAACTCATTTCAGCTAGTTCACACTGCATGCTAGTCCACACTCAGTGGTTGAGTGTGGGTTGTTGTTGAATTGTGGGTTAGCGTGTTGTCTGAACCCAGGACATTTTCCACAGAGTGTCTTGTTAATTATGCAGTGTAGCTTCTTAACCACCCTGAACAACCCAACAACAAACCATGGGTTCTCAAGGTGGCTTGTTTGAAAAAAAAAAAAAATAAGCCACACTGCATGGCTAACAAGCCACCCTGCAAAAAAATGTCCTAGGTTCAGACAACGCGCTAACCCACAGTTCAACAAACAGCAGTTCAACAACAATCCACATTCAACCACTGAGTGTGGGTTAGTGTGTTGTGCGAATCCAGTCTCCGTTTGTTTTCCCACATGGTTTAGTGTCATGAAAATGGCCCTGTGTGAGCTTTAGGCTCATGTGCTCCCTGCTCCAGCACAGCTGTGTGGAGGTCAAAAACGTCTTCTCTTTTTGATTAACCAGATTAGCATTACATCAGAGCCCTAAACTATAGATAATCCTAACTATTGCTCACTACAGCCTTCCACAACCTGGTGGCCTCCAGATGAGTTGGACTTCTATCAGCCCCAGCCAGCTTGGCCAATGGTCAAGACTGCTGGGAGTTGTCACCCAAAACTTCTGGAGAGCACCAGGTTAGAGAAGGCTGGCTTACTAGAACAGCTAGCAGCTTCATAAACAGTTTGAAGTTGACTTGTTTTAGTAAAGCATAGTTAAGGCTCGAGTTCGGATATAACATGACGCTGCAGTTAGTTAAACACAGAACTGAACACTTCCCAACACCTTCTCGTGGCTACGCTGGGGGGAGCAGGGAGAGCACGCAAGCCCGAGGCCTGCAGAAGCACATCCTCATAATTTTAAACCATGCTTTCACGTTACATGCAAATGCAGCCATAACATAGGTAAGCTATTAAGGCAGACACAACAAATCAACCAGATGATTGATTCACAAAATAAGTATCCATTTCAATGAACTTTAGCTTTTACAGCAGACAAGCTTGCACCTTTTAGTGGTACCGTTTTCCGCAAAGCATTAAGTGACATTTTCTCTTCCTCAGTTTCCCAAACCATTTAACTCTTAATATTTCATAAGCCTTCAGAAACTTCAGATGACTCTCTATATCCAAGAAGCTTGCAACCTAAGCCAGGGTCAACTCCCTCCTGGTTCAAGCGTACAATTGAATTTACCTGAAACTTTTAACTCGTCCCTTTCTTCAGAACTGATCTTTTCTATTGCTTGAGCGAGAGTACAGTCAAGGATTTCTGGCATATCCTACAAATAAATATGCAACAGTCAAGCGAAGCTTACCAGTATCAGCAGCTAAGTACCCTTAGCTGAAAAAGAAATGTAAAAAAACAGCTCTGAGTGTCACAAATGTCACATTTTAATATTTTTTAAAAAGCAAAACTGCCCTGCAGCTGGGATGAACAAAAGCCTTGCAAGCTCCCTGTCTGAGACAGGTATCTGGCTGGAAGGGGCTTTGTTCACTTTCCCCAGCTGGAGGGGGCAGAACTGGTGAGGGATGGCACAACAGATCAGCTTCAAACTTGCATGAAATTTGCTGATATATGCTCATCCTCAGCATTGGAGACAGGCTTACAGCACTGTGAATGAGCCACAAACCCTCTTTTGACATTATGCCTGTATTTAGCCTTCAATGACAGCCTGCACATCCATGTAACAAATGAAACAAAACATTTGAAATACGTTTTGAAGTTTTTAAAATAAAAACAGTCACAGGGATTGCTGAAATTTTGTACAATTTGGCTGAATCAGGCCAAAGGCCTACTAAGTCCAGCATTTTGTTCACACAGTGGCCAACCAGCTGCCAGTGGGATTAGCTCACATCGGGAATTGGCAACTTGTGGCTCTCCAGTTGGTTTGGCCTACAATACCCATGATCCTTCACCATTGGCTATGCTGGCTAGGGCTGAGGGGAACTGTAGGCCAAAACAGCTGGAGGACCACAAGTTGCCCTCTGCTGGCTCACATAAACCAACCAGTTCTTTGGCCACAGGTCTCTGGGCCAATTCAAAGGCAAAATGGCAAACATCCTACAGACATAATCACGGCCCAGTCTCCCTGTTCTTGTGACTCCATCATGAGAGGTTCAGACAACCCTCCCCACCCATCAAAAGAACATGGGAGGGGGGCTGTGGGGAGGCATGAGATAGCCCTGGCCCCCTGCAGCCATTGGAAGGGGCTCTATATGCGTGGAGCTCCTCTAAGAAGCAGCACGGTGAGCTCCATGGAAATACAGGGGATTATGTTGAAGCTAATGTATTTTAATTCCCAGAAGCAAGTTTGTCTTGCCAGTAACAAATTTTGTTTAACTAGGACAGAGCCAGGTTGTGCCAGAGGCAGGGAGTCAAACTGAACCGGAAGCTGGAGCGAACATTTATTTTTTCCTGGATCAGAACAGAACCATTATCTCAGGGGTGCAGAACTTCTGGGCTGGATCCAGGCCATGGGGCACCCCAACCCTGCCAGCGGAGCCTCCTGCGGTTCCTCCAGGGGGTGGGGCTTAGGCTCGAAGCCCTGTCCCCTGAAGGAATCCCTTCAGAGGGCCTTGCTGTTATCGCCGATTCGATAAGTGGGAGTGTGGGGTGGCAGGACGTGCCTGTGTGGGATAAAGCAGCCACTCTTTCTGGTGTGGGCCAAGTCCAGCCACCCCACATTCCCGCTGTTATCTCCAAAACGAGGTAACAGCGGAGGTTCTCTGGGTACCGCATGCTAGCAGCGGAACCCCCACTGTTATGTCTGAACTTAGATTGGAGGTAACAGCAGGCATGCAGGGCAGTCTGATTCAGCCTGCGGCAGGAAGAGCAGCCACTCTCTCTGGTACAGGCTGGGTAGCTTCGTGGGGTGGCGGGAGATGAGGTGTGAAGCCAGGGACTCCACCAGCACTGGGAAGAGAGTCTCTTCCTCCCGGTGCCACCCAAGTCCCTTTCTCCGTGTCTCCTTCCAGCATGGGGAGAAAAAAGGGGGATGATACCCTGGTGGGGGAAATTCCAGCCTCCCATGATAAAAGAGTTATGTACCCCCTGCATTAAGTGAAAGTCTCCACTGAACTTGAGCCAGACAAGAACTTGAAGAACAAATGCAGGCTCCCAGTTCTGAATAAGGGTTTAGCCAAACGGCAAAACACCCAAAGCGGTACACTCCCCGGCTCCATGAGAATGAGGATGATCACATAAATCAAACCAATGTCTGGGAGGATTTATCTATTTTGGATTTGTACAGGCCTCAGTTATCTGCCCTCTTCAAGAGCTGGGCCTGGGAAGCATTAGCCGGGGATTGGACTGGAGCTCTGCTTTCCCTTTGTGAGAAAGGGTTGCTCAACATACAAGTTACAACATGGCGATCCATCTGTTTAAGGCTGATAATTCTTTGCTTCCCTAGTTTTATTAAATCAATTGAGAGAGAGAGAGAGAGAGAGAGTGAGAGAGAGATCTCGTGAAGTTACCTAGTGACAGTTCTGTGATTATTTACCAAGTCTTTTCTTTTCCTTCCTCTTTAAAACACATTTGGTTGCTTTATCACCTGCCTCTGATTATACAATTAAAATTAAACAAAACAAATAAAATAAAATAGGCATTTGTTTGTTCAGGTCCCTAGAATTTTTTTGTTTTGTTTTATGCATGCTTCCTAGTACATATTAGTGACAGTTACAACAGTTTTAGACTTACTAGATTGCTCTACCACACTGTACAAATGGTCATGATAAATAACATGCCTTATATTTAAATGTTCTCATGAGAACCAGAACTGAAGCAGTTGGTTGTGTGTGCTGAGCCACAGAACCTTTATTGGCCTCCACCAGAACCAAACCAGAACAAGTGAATTGGAGCCAAACCAAAAAATGTAATGGTTTGACTTTCTGGGCAGAGGAAATTCTAATCATTCAGCTAATGCATTTGTAAGGAAACAAGAAAGAGAAAAGATCACTTACCTGCATTAGATCAGGGCTGATCTTCGAACTCCATTCATTTATGGTTTTCTGAATGCAATCCCGCAGCTGCAAAGCAACATTTTTGCTATTTAATGCTTGGTTTCTGTTATGCAATACAATGATAGAGAAGTAAATTCAGCGGAATATCAAAAATGCATACATGTTGCTGACAGAGTACAGATTAGGTGTCCCCCTGTTCAATCCCTACCTGCTCCCCCGCCTTCATCACTCCATCTATGTAAGAATGCAAACTATGCATGTTATTCCTTTTATAGCAGGGATGGAGAACATGTGGCTCTCCAGATGTTGCTGGACTGCAACTCCCATCAACCCTCATCATTGGCTACACTGGCCAACATCTGGAGGGCCACATGCTCCCCATCCCTGTTCTATACTGATGTAACAACAAATGAGAGAACAAATGTAAACATGAAACAGTGGACGTTTAAAATATTCTTCATTTCCCTTATTAGTAAAGTAGGTGTCCTGCATGAAGAGGAGACACTGAGGTCCAAAAAGGACCTGGGCAGACTGGAGGGGGAGACAGTCCATGAAACACGCTGCAAATTCCTTATAGTTTGGGGGGAAGAAAAAGTCCCAAGCCATCAAACACCAACGAACTGGAAAACTGTGGTTATCTGACCACGATGCTGGAGGAGGAGAGCAGAGGGATGAGTGCATGAGTCAATGGTTCACTGAAGCTTGTTCCCACCACAATAGACCATGGTTTACCATGTTGTCTGAACTGTCCCACCAAGTATGCACTCTTCCTTAAAAACATAACAAGTGCCTTGATCTAATCCAGCAAAGGCCACCCAGCCCTGCAGTCTCTTCGCCGGAATCCCAACAAACTAACACCCAAGCTTGTGTCCTCCAGACATGTTGGACTGCAACTCTCATCATCCCCAGCCATTTGCCATGCTAGCTGGGGACAATGGGAGTTGCAGTCCAACACACTGGGGCTGTGTGAAGATAGGAGAAGCTGCACTATGTGGTCTCCTGAAAACTGGCCGGTGGTTCACTGATGGATCACTGTCTTCTTCCTGCCCCCCTCTGGCTTATCCTATCCAATCATATTTGGAGACTTTCATTCGTAAATTATTCATTCGCCTCCATCTGGTCCTCTCTAACTGAAGAATAAGGAAGCGCCAAACATTTCAACTTCCTGTTCAACATCACTAATCTGGATTGAGGATAGGTTGATACTGACTGGTGATATTAATTCACTTTCTCTGTTGACAATGGACAGGGCAGCTTTGGGCCCAGGCCTGAATGGTGACATCTGTTCTAAAAAAAAAGAGAGAGAGAGACAGAGAACAAGAGGCAAAATCTGTCACTTGATCTTGCAGCTGTGCACTTATTTTTCGTGGAGTGGCTGTTCATAGATACTAAAAATTCATCCCAAGTAAGACTGCAAGCTTTAAATGAGTTGATCAGTCAAATAAAAGGTTTTGTTGATTAAGTGTTGCGGAATAATTGCAAGAGCTGAAGGGCAAATCTTAAACACATTAAGGGCATTTTTATTTTGTGTGTGGATCTTTTCATTCTGGGTGTTACTGTAGTAGGAAATGAGTAAGAAAAATACTAAATGTGGTTTTCCTAGACTAGAGCGATAGCCCTTGTTTAATGAATTGGAACTTGTCTCACACTCTCTTTAGAATTTCAGTCAGGCACCTCGGCACTGGGAGTTTGGAACTATGCAAATGTATTTAATTTTCACCAGTTAACTAGATAACTGGTTAAAGGCTGATGACTACCAATTAACAATCCTTTAACTGGCTGACAGCCCTAATATACAGTATTCCCCGCTCTGCTGGCTTTGGATAACCTAACAGTCTATAAAGTGTCAGAAGTGTATCTACAGACATTGTTTTCCATTTATAACCTGGCTGGTTTCCAACTATTAAAAACATTATCTGCTTAGACTAATGTTTTTCAAAATTCCTAATTCTGGGGACTTCTTTCCCCATTGACTGGTCTGCTGAAGAGCCTCCTGAGCATGCTGCAAAGGATTCTGGGGCATGTGCTTGGACGCAGACCCAGTTTGTGTAGGATGCTGGCCAAAGCAATTGGCATTCACCATGACCTTGCACCAACCGAGAGCATGCCCTATGACACACCGAACATATAACACACCCGGCGGCTGCAAGATTAGTAGCACCAAAGAAGCAGTCTTTCAGGAAAATCCTGTCCGGCTTTGCTGAAATTCTCATTGAGAGATCCCTGGACCAGATCGCAAACCACAGGGTTCAAAACAGTGCACTGGTTAGAAACAAATCACACGGGTAGGAAGGAGGATCAGAAAACAGGAACTGATACCTCAGGCAGGTGTTACACAGGGAGGGGCTGGATGAGTGCGTTTTATATATGTCATGGGAGTGACAGAATAACTTCCTTCAGGGAAGTAACATACACAGGCTTGTCTTGTTGAGGGCTCAGTCTTTATCTCAATCCTCGATTTATTCATTACTAGTTTGGGTTGGAATTTGTATGTGTAGAAGTATGTGTAGTCAAATAAAGGCTGCAATGTTGCAAATAACGTTATATGCATCCTTCATGACAGGCACTAAAGAGTCTGAAAAGATTCTGTATTCAATGCCAGTGTGGTGTAGGGGTTAGAGTGTTGGACTGGGGTGACCTGGGTCTGGCCCCCACTTGGCCTTGAAGCTCACTGGGTAACTTTCAGGCCAGTCACTGACTCTCAGCCTAACCTAACTCACGGGGTTGTTGTAATGATAAAATGGAAAGAGGAGGCCTATGTAAACCGCCTTGGGTTCCTTACAAGAAGAAAAAAGGCAGAATATAAATGTAATAATAACAATAACAACAACATAAATATTGAAGCAACCACCCAATAATTTCCCCCTTCCTACATGCTGCAACACCCCCCACCCATAAAAAAACCCTTCCTGTATATGGCATTTAAGGTTAAACTTTTCCCATTGTTTTGCAATGATCTGAGGCCAAGTGCAAATTAAGTGAAAAATTTATTTCATTTGAAATGATGTGGATGAGAAATTAACTAGCTGGCTGTGAAATTTAAATAAATCCTAGTAGTTATTTCTAACTTTGCAGATATAGATATAAATTAGCATATACAGATTTTATGTAGATTTGTGTCCTATGGGCATGGACCATGGTGATGATCCATAGTTGAAACAAATAAATTTAGGGCTCAATCCTATGCATGTTTAGGCAAGAAAAAAAGTCCTACAACTCCTAGACTTCCCCACATGCTGGGAGTTGTAGGTCTTTTTTCTATCTAAATGTGCACAGATAACCTTAGTGTGTATCTGTGGGGTAGTTGAATAGGAGAGAGAGGGAAACTTGGAGTAGTCCCATTAGATTTTTTTTCTCTTATGTTATGTGTTGAAAAACAACAACTGTTCTCAAAAATTACAAATATATATTTAAAAAATCGCACACCCCATGCCTATTGTAAAAGAACACCCATCTTCTGCCTTTACACCAAAGAAAAAACTCACAGTCCTTCCATTGTGGAGCCTTTCTACATTTACAGCAGGCTCCCAGATGGTGACCACCTGATTGCTCAGAGGGGACGTTTTTAATTTTCAATGTTCCATAGATATCAATGAAACAGCGCCATCTAGTGGCTGTTTTAATAGCGTAACAATCAGACTTAAATAAGTAGTTCATTATTTCCAGATCTTTTTGAGATGGAATAACCAGGAAATACCTCTGGATGTGCCCTGGAAGTTGAGGACATCATGAAAAGGACCCACAAACTTCCATGAGTGAGCAATCTCAACAGCAGGATAAAAGCTCTATGTGAAGAAGCCCTACATTCAAGCAGATCATTACTGGACAGCTGCCAAATGTAATTTCATTACTACCTCCAAATGGCATGGAGCCTGTAGCTTGCAGAACAATGGCTCCCAATCCTCATAATCTATGTTCTAAATAAAGCCGGGCAGCTGGCTGTATAGATGCTCAAAACTAACCTCAACCTCATAATAATCAGCAAGCTGATTATCCAATAGTATAGCAGTGTAGTTTTTCTAAGTCATCTCAAAGCAATTTTTAATTGAGATATTGCTATAGCACCAGAGTGATTTTTGACTGGAATAAAGCTTATTATGGTTTGTGGCTGTCACAAACTTATTCTCTGCTCACAGTACAGAAGTATGAACTGTAAGCAAAAGTCCTCTACATGCTTATGCCAACTGTTTCAGCATAAAGTTATTTGGATGTAAGATGGAAAACCCCTTAATTCCAGATGAGAATGACTGCTTTGTACTACTCCAACCTCAACTGTTGTCAAGGATTACAATATTTCACTGTATTTATTTAGTTTTAAAATGAATAAATCATCCTTCATTCACAAGGGATCCCAGGATGATGTACTTATTATAAAACACAATTATAATAATGATAAAATTACAGAATTAGAGGCATAAAAACTTTTCAGCCAACAATAAAAAAATAAATTTAAAATGGCTGGGCAAAAAAACTTTACAGCACATGAGGAAGGATCTTCCTACTTATTTTCTTGTCATAAAAAATGCAAGATATACAAACACATTGGTCCCACAGCTTTGAATAGATTTGATTAGCTATAAGAAATGAATGAAATGCAGTTTTCGGTGCCATTTTTAGGTGGTTAAAAAAGGACTGACCTCACTACCTGCTCATAAGCCTTGGAGATGCAACATGATTCCATACTGCAATTACAACCAGATTCCATACTGCAATTACAACCAGGGTGAGGCAGGCAAGTTTTTGTAGATACATGCTGTAACACTTTAGTGCCAAGCTAGAAATGCATTTAGTTAACCATTTTTTGGGTTGCTGTATAAATAAATCTTTAGCACTATAAATGTTATTTGAGTACACAAAGAATTGGTGTGTTAAAGCATAACTGCTCATCAAATCATCAGTACCTTTGCTAATCAAATTTTCAACAGTTCAAAATGCTAGCCATGAATTTGTATATTCAACAGTAACACAACCACAGGTACGCACATGGCTCCACAGTATGTCAACAACTTCATGGCGGACATAGAACAACACTTTCTCAGCCCTTGTCCTCTCCTCTACCTGAGATCCATTGATGACATCTTTATTATCCGAACTCATGGACAGGAGGCCCTGACAAAGTTTCACCCACCATCAATCTGAGCTTAGACCAGACCAGGAATTAACTTGTAGTTTATGCATTTCATTTTCCTCTGACCTCATTGGTTACAATTCACCCACCCCCACCACGTACATATCTGTGTGTGTGTGTGTGTGTGTGTGTGTATCTATAACTAAGGATGAAATGGACTGCAGTCCATGAAAGCCTATGTATTAATCTTTAAGGTCCTACAATACTCTTTGTTTTTGCTCCAACAGATTAACACAGTTGGCTTTAACACATTTAAGATTAGCTCTTACAAACTTTTGTAAGACTTTTGGAAAAACTATTTTCTAGACCACTGTGGTGTATTTATTTTTCTAGAAAGTGTGATTTAGAAAAGATAAGAAAACATATAGTAGAACTAGTCATTCCAAAAATGGATGCTCCAACAGGAACATAGTTAACGATTGTCAATTTCTGTCTCGTAAGTTCTCTTTAGAGGTTAATTTCTTAAAACCAACAAATTGTAAAAGAATTAGAGGAAAAAATAGCACTTGCATATGTAATGTTTTAAAAATCTAATGGGCTTCCATTTTTAAAAGGAGCCTTCCAGCTAATAACCCTACTCCATGGTAGCTTTTCAAGGCCTATCAACAGACAGTGAAAGGCATATGACAAAAGTGGCAATTGGTTTTGTACAGATAGACAACACATGGGGAAAATATACACCTGCAGAAAAAAATACCTTATAATACGTAAAGCTACTAAAAGTAATCTCAGGTGGGATCCCAGCCTTGCTCTGAGCCTGCATGTTCCCCAGCTTCAGTGGAGCAAGGAAAGAGCAAATCAATAACGAGAAAGGTTTCCATTCACCTCCAGCCTAATTCGGAGGGAAGCGTCCTGGCACAGCTCATTCCCAAACACCCTCATGGATGCCAGAAGATCTTATATGATAAGAGCTTTGGCTTTCAATATCACCTTGTGATGTGTTTATTTTATGATCATATGCCACTTTGGCATTTTGTTTAAATGATTTGTGAGATGTAAAAATAAAGGGAAGATAAAAGGTTGCCAACTGACCCAAAGCAATATGTTGTCTTTATTGTTTGCTATAGAACACTTAAGAGAGCCAGGAAGCTTGCCTGCCCAGTAACTATGATATCCATCTTTATTATGGGAAGGCAGTGAACGAAGTCCATCCCAACCTGGGGTTAGACTTTGGTGTTCACCCCCTATCCTCCCACACAAGTCTGAGAAGGTCCAATCTTGTATACAGATATCAATATATCTACTTTTTCCTCTTCTCTTCCCTCGTTCTTTTCTTCTGAAGTTCCTATTCTGCGTTATTACTGCTCACAAACATTATAGTTACCATACTGCGTGCGCGTCAATAGAAGACCGGTTTAAAACGAAGAGCCAATCCACAGCAAAGTGACACCACGCGCTCCATAGCCTTCACGCGTCTAACGAGGGTGGGTCACGGGTCGTCGGAAAGGGCTGCCTGAATCCCCACCCCCCACCCGCCCCCCGCTTCCAGATCGCCTCCTTACAGCCTCACCTCCTCGCTCGGGGTGGCCGGGCACTTCTTCCGCAGGCAGCCCCAGTTGAGCAGGTTGCCCGTCTGCAGGTTGAGGGTGCCCGCTTGCCCCAGCAAGACCGCGCCGCTGACTCTCTCGCTCCCCATGGGGGCGTCCAGAGCCCGGCGCCCCGCTGCCCTTGCCGTGCTCCGCGGCTGGGCTGCAGAGGAGCAGAAGGGCTCGCGGGCAGATCTTCTGGGAGGAAGGGGGCGGGTGGGGCGATGACTAAGCAGGGAAGCGCGCTCTGTCACCGTCCCCGGTCACATGGAGCGGCGGCGGGGCACAACAGGAGGCAGCCGGGATTCGCAGGTGAATACAGCGAGGGCGGCGGCGGCGGTTCTCTCCGCACCGTGAGGAGATTCGAGCCGCGGCGGCGCCCGACCCGCCGACCCCCGCCGAGCCACGCTCCGGCTCCGCGGCGGCGAGCAAGGTCTTGCCGCCAGGGCGCATGCCCGACCGTCGGGAGCACGTGCCGCGACAGCCGCGACGCGCGTTGCCCTCCGGCCGTGCCTGGGCGACGGCAGCGTTTCCGCCCGGCGCCCTCTGCCGGCTGCCTAGGCCCGCCTCGCCGTTCCCCGCGCACACCGCCTTCTCCGTCTTTCCCTCCCAAGAAGGCAGGCAGGCGCACGCACGCACGCACGCACGCACGCGCACGCAAAGAAGCAAGCCGGGCCTTTAGCCGCTTTCTTTCGGTTTCCGCCTCAGGCGTCCGGGGAGGCCTTGCCTGCGGGTGGGCGGCGACGACGACGACGACGACGGCAGCAGCAGCAGCAGCAGCAGCAGCAGCAGCTCAGTGCGCGGCCCCAAACCATGTTTATTCAGAGGTACGTCCTGCTGAGTACAATGGGGCTCTCAGAGGAGATGAGACGAATTCATGGGGGATAAAGCTTTGAAGATCAAGTGGTTTTATTAATGGCCACTGGTCATGAGGTCTATATACTACCTCCAGCCTCAGAGGCAGTGGGCCTCTCAATACCAGTTACCAAGGAGCCTGACGGGGACCAAGGTCGCACTCATGCCCTGCTTGTAGACTTCCCAGAGGCACCTGTTTGCTGAGGTGGAGACCAGGGGTAAAACCCAGCAGACGCCCTGCTTCGAGCCCTACTTCTGACTAACTTATTATTATTATTATTTATTGCATTTATACCCCGCCTTTTTTCCTCTTGCAAGGAGCCCAAGGCGGCTTACATTATCCTCCTCCTCTCCATTTTATCCTCACAACAACAACCCTGTGAGGTGGGTTGGGCTGAGAGTGTGTGACTGGCCCAAAGTCACCCAGTGAGCTTCCATGGTCGAGTGGGGACTAGAACCCGGATCTCCCAGCTCCTGGATTTTACCCCAGGATGTTGGACTAGCTAGGCCTCTTGTCTGATCCACCAAGGCTCTTCTTACTCTTAGTATATGAACCTAGGGGCTGCAGGGCAGCCCAAGGCTAGAGTCTTCTATGTGGTTTCTTGGGAGTATGACCTACTGGGACTTATTCTCAAGTAAATATGCATAAGGTCAGGCTGTATGTGAGTTAGTCTTCAAGGCGGTGTGTCTCAATGTTTATTTTTTGCAATAGACTAATGCAGCAGCTCCTCTAGGGCATCTCTACACCAGCCTAAAGTCCTGCATTTAAAACAGGGCTTTCTGCTTCCGTTTTAAATGCAGGATCACAACGACTCCCTTTTTCATGTGCTTCCTTCTCCCCCATCCCTCCCTCTCCTTCTCCCCATATCTGAGTCTTCCATTATCTTTCATTGATCTCACTCCTCTTCTTGCTGCTTTTACTCTTTTCATGGAGAAAACTGAAGCAGAACACAACAGAGTAATTCGATAGCTCATTATCTGTGATCTATTTAAAAATGGAACAAAGGGCATTTAGTGCTGGAGATGCCTTTACTGATCACGACATCATGTAAAGAGCCCGCAAACTTCCATGAAGGAGTAATCTCAATCGCAGGATAAACAGGCATCCACAACTTGCAACCCACCTATGTGAATGGGTCTCACTAATTATAGATGGCAGCCAAGGGAGGGTTCAACATAATTTATCTGGGCCCACTGTCAAACTTGTGAACACAAGACTTCCCTTCCAATCAATTTGGAAGATTGATTCGTGTCCTTTAGCTTCTTTTAGTCCCCTTTGCTTATATCTGACTCTTTATGTTTGATTTGTATCATAGCCAGACATGACAATATGGCATGTATGTACATTAATTATATAAGCATATGGTAAATGTTCCTTTAGACACCGTTCCCTGTCCCTAGGATGTAGTGTTGGTTCTTCTATGTCCTCTGGAGACCAAACTCATTTAGGTCACAATCCTATGGGACATGCTGGGAGTTGTAGGACTTTTTTTTACAGTCTAAACATGCATAGGATTGGGCCCTTACTCACATACGTTCTGGGACCATCTAATCCTATCAGCTGCACTAGCTCTTAACGCCCCTGGTATCTCAGTGTGCCCTGTTTATGATACATGACCCACCACTGCCACCACCACCCTGCTTCCAGTGTCTGGTGGCCATGACTCTGTGCTAGTCCTAGACCAAATATCACCCCAGAAAAGAAGTACCTTTGGCGTCTCTCTCCACTGGTCCAATCTTCGAAGACTGTGCTATCTTACTGCATTTGTAGCCCATTTCAGGGAATAGATGCATGATCCGCATGCGTGATTTATCCTTGTCATATAAGATGATCAATTTGCATGTGAGGATCTGTAGACCTGTATTCACGAACTGTTTGTACGATTTCTTTTGGCTGCCCATGACAGGCGCAGACTGAGCCTGGCACTCCTCAAGCCCAGCATCCCAGGTAGTTTTCTCATTGGTCTGTCCCTAAATCCAGTCTTGCTCTGAACTCCACCTGGATGGAAGACTTCTCAGAAATCATATAAAAGCTGTATGTTGCAAGAAAAGTGAGTTACGCATGTAATAAATAAATACATTGAAAATACGTATTTCAAGGTTTAAAGATGTCAAGTCTACATTTGTAAGTCTTCCTACTTAGACTGGCACAGCCATCCCAGATTTACGTGACCCCTGTATCTCATGTGCTGTCAAAATGAATATCCAGCTTTGCTAATATAATGGCTACTACATTTGAGCTTTTTCATTTCCTAACTTTCCAGGGGATCATTGAGTTCTGAATAATGTTATGGTTACAAACAATCCTTAATATATTGTTTCTTTTTAGTGCAATACATAATTTGCACTAACTACTTTGCCAGGGAGGGTAGGAGAGTGCCGTTGATTAACTTGAAAACTTATCAGCATGGATGACATTGAATGGCCAACATAATCCCAAACGATCCACTTGCAAGAGAATTGCTAGTATTCATGGAGCAATAAAGTAATTGAGGATGCAATCCTATGCATGTTTAGACAGAAAAAAGTCCTACAACTCCCAGCATTCATTATGCTGAGAACGGTAGGCCTTTTTCTGTCTAAATGTGTACAGGATTGTGCCCTGAATCTTGAAACTCTCCCATGAATACAAAGTACCCATCTGAGGAGGTTGCCTGATGTATCTCTGTATGATCCAGTGCCCTGGCCTTGCCTCCTTCTAAACAGTCTTTATTGGTGAAAGGAATGGATCATTCAGGGAGCAATCTTATGGCTGCTAGACAGTGGCTAGATGGCCATAGGATATGCTGTTTTCCAGGAGCCCGTGTTCCAAGGTCAGTTCCCAGAAAACCAACCTCCCCCCACTTTCGCGCTGCCCCGGAGACAGCGCAGAACAGCCCTGTCCTCTGTGCTCACAAGAGGAGCGCGGAGGGGCCAGAAAGGGGCGTGGCTAGGGGCGTTCCAGGGCAGGGAGATTGTAGCTGCCTGTACCACACATCCAATGTGTTGTACAGCAGCCTCCTTCCCCGCTCCATGCTCCTCTAGCTAGACAGCCGCAATCAGCAGTCTAGCAGAAAAAGCAGGGCAGGAGAGGTGCAGAGGGAACGATCCCCTCTGTGCTTCTCCTGCCCTGCTTTGGATAGGTGGTCACCTCCGAGTTCAGAGGCAGCCGCCTATCTAGATAGGATTGCGCCCTTAATGACTCCCAGTATTACTTTAATTACTTTACTTTACAGTGGTTTTAATTTAAAGTATTACTTGCCCTCAAAAAAGGTTGCCCATTGCAACTCTGCATGAATCACTCTTTACAGCTCACCTCCTTCCAGTTGTCAGAATTGTGCCCTCAATTTTAATTCCAAACAGAATGTGCTTCAGTTTGGGCAATACTATTTGAACCTTTTCAGGCATGGGCTTTTACTGTATAATGAACAAAAGTCTGCCGACCATGCCCTGGCATGGAAACATCTCCCCAGCCCCTTTATTATTATTTTTTAGAATGTCCAGAACAGTTCTGTGTAACTCCAAAACTTGTAGCCTGCTTGATAAACACACATCGGTCCAAAGCCAAGCTCTCCGTTGTGTCTTCTGCAGAACCAACACAGTGAGATTTAAGATCAGAACTTTAAAGATGGTTTTAATTTTACTTTTTCTTCCACAACTATGCCTTACAAAAATTACATTCTCTTATATTACAGTCCCATATATGTCTACTCAGAAGTAAGTGCGACTGAATTCAATGGAGCTTACTCTGAACTAAGTGGGTATAGGACTGTAGCCTTAATTGCTAAGCCATAGTATATTACTCAGTATAATAAAGAAGACATAGAATATGCATGCAAGAACGGGGTCAGTTGTTTGTATGAAATCCAAAATACTGATTTATAAATCAAATGTAATTTATTTATATCAAGAACTTGGAATAACTAATCCCTCTTTTGTGTGTATTCTATGCAAATAATGCCTCCCAGTGTTTGGAATTTGCTGCTGCAAGCTTATATTTATCACTGTCTATTGGTCTCCAATAATGGCTAACAAAACCTTGGCTGCATCCCAGAAGGCTGCAGCTAGAATGGAGAGGATGTTAAAAACAAAACAAAAAACAGAGCTCAACATAGTTAGAGGCTTAAACATCATTCTGATTGTACACCAGATCTGTTTGTTATTTAGTGTTTGGTAAGAAGAAAAAATTGAACAAAAAACTAAACAGTTTCCTGGTGAGTATGAGATGCAGTTTGTGTAGTACAGTAGAAGTTCTCTTCTGGCACATATGCGTCCCCAAGCATATTTGGAAGCTACTGTCCAAAGGCCTTGCTGATGTGACACATCTCCCCTCCCGTTGCCCTGATATACTGGTACAGCTGATTTTGAGACTCAGGGTATGACATTATTTTATTCATTGTTAGAATTTATATCCTACCTTTTTAATATGAATTTCAAAGAGGCTAGCAATTTAAATAGAACAATAAAATATAATCATAGACAACAATAATAAAACAGCAACAAGCAGCATTAAATCAATAAAAGATTCCAAGAGCAACAAAGCACGACACCAGCAGGTGGAGCAGAGATCCTAAAAGGCGACATTCAGTGAAGCCAGAGAGAACAAGATGGACTTCACTTGGCACCTGAAAGATAGCAACAAAGGCACCAGGCTCATATGCCTAAGGAAGGAGTTCCATGGTTTGGGTGTCACCACTGACATGCCCTTCTCTCTGATAGTTACCTACCTAACCTTAGAAGGCAGGACAGACAAGGAATAGTCTAAGGACTCAATCCTATGCATGTTGAGACAGAGAAAAGGCCTACAATTTGCTGGCTGGGGAATGCTGGGCCTTTTCTCTGTCTCAACATGCACAGGATTGAGCCCTAAAATACTCACTTTCATGGTGTGTATATTTACGCATGAAGGGCATTACGCTAGAGTTCCACTAGCTGAGAGGTTATAGGATTTGGCAGAGGCCCACGAGGCCAGCAGAACTTGAGATAGTCAGAGTCATAATCAATTCATTTGTATGCAGCGTTTCCCACCGCACATTACGCTCAAGGCAGTTCAGAGAACAAACCAGCACAAGGACCATACTGATAATACATCACAATCTAGCATTATCAAGTCTATGACATTTCATTTAAAAAATATCAAAAATGAGCATAAGACATCCCAATGGGTCAGTTAACAATATACAGCACCAATAATATCAACATTGCATAAAGCATTTTACTAAACAGTTCATTTTAAGAGACTTAACAACAAGATACCTCGCTCACATTAAACTCACAGCCCTCCCCACCCAAAAGACAGAGAGAGGAAAAGATAAAAAAAAAATAACCACAAGGCACTTCAGGCAGTTCACCCTCAAGCCACAGAAAGAGGCCTTCTTCTTGTCAGGGTCCCATGACCTGTGCCAAGAAAGGGCACCCTCATTCTCAAGGCAACTGCCCTCCTGGCTGTCACTAAGCAGCAGAGCACCACAAGAGGCAGGATCCAAGATCTTGTCAGTGGAGGCTGGTGGCTCCCATGTCAGTGGGGCAGTGGATCTACTCTGGGTTTCAGTCAGAACTTTAAAGAAGCTATCCAAGGTGCTGAACCCTATTCCCAAAATGGGTTCAATGCCTTGGATAGTTCCTTTAGAGTTCTGACTGAGTGAAACCCAGAGTGGATTCACCGCCTTTGGAATCACCAGCCTCCACTGGCAAGATAGAAAAGAGCCTCTCCCGGGAGCAAATTATAAAAGGGTATAGTCCTGAAGATAGGACAGCACCTTCATACACACCCAAAGTAGCAGCAGCTCCCTTATGAAGGCTACTAGGTCTGGAGGGAGGAGGGAGGGCAAGGTAGGTGGAAACAGCCCAAGCTCTGATGGCAAACACAGAGTCTCTTTCCCCTCTGGCACAATATGCCACAGGCACAAAGGATACCTTCTCACATGAAAGGTACTGCTATGCATCACCCACAGAATGAACCAGATACACTGGCAGAACACTCCACAAAGATAGGCTGGCACAACTGCCAAACTGTGGTGCCAGTGTGCTGTAGTAGTTTGAGTGCTTGACTGGGACTCAGGAGATCTGGGTTCTAGTCCCCACTTGGCCATGAAGCTCACTTGGGGACGCACTTTGGGCCAGTCACTAGCTCTCAGCCTATCTTACCTCACAGAGTTGTTGTGAGGACAAAATGGAGGTGAGGAGGACCATGTGAGCTCCTTGCATGAGCTCCTTGGGTTCCTTGCAAGAGGAAAAAGGATGGGATATAAATGTAATAAAATACATAGCTGTAATAAATAAATACATGAAGTGGAGTTGTGGGTGTGATGGGGTCAGAGCAGGGGAGGAGCACACTTATGCCATATCCTAAACTTTCCCAGACCATGGCCACATCCCCACTGATGGTACAACTTTACATGAGCCCTGGGTGTGGCGCAAGAAATATCCTCCCACTGACTTCCAGAATGGGGTGGATTAAAAAATAGCTGCTCCCACAATGACAACCGCCCACCACATTGCCATGACAGAGCATATATAAATCTCCTCATGCATTATAATCATCTAGTGGGACAGTGCTCCATGTACCCTTCTTATTTGACATTCAGTTTCCTTCCAATACTGTGTCAGGCCTTTCTGGTATTGGCACTACAGTTATGGAATGTTCTCCTCTATGAGGCCTGTGTGCCCCCACCTCCCTCCCTGTTGGCCTTTCGGAAGTTTGTTAAAAATCTTCTGTTTTGTCAGGCTTAGAGACAGTAGCTTTTGCTGTCAGTTTTTGCTGCTGTGTTTATTTTAAGCACAAGTGGTTTTAATTTAAAGGATGCTGTACTGATTTTAAAAAAAATTCTAATGAGTTTGTATGGTGCAATCCTACAGCTGCTAGTCAGTGGCTAGATGGCCACAGGACTGGTCAGTTCCCAGGAACTGACCTCTGAGCCCACACTCCAAGGTTGGTTCTTGGAGAACTGACCTGCACCCTCTCCCACGCCACCTCGTAGGCAGCGCAGATCAGCCTGCTCTCCATGCTTGGAAGAGCGGTGTGGAGCGGGGGAAACGGGGCATTCCTGGGGATGGGACAGGGTGGGGAGGTCGGAAGTGCCAGTACGACACTTCCTATGTGTCATCCGGCCCCCACACCCCACACTTCATTGGCCCATTTGGCTGTCTATCTGCAAAAGCAGGGCGGTAGGAGTGCGGAGGAGATGTACTCCTCACCATGCCTCCTGCCCTGCAGTGGATAGGCAGTTGCCCCCGGGTTCGGAGGTGACTGTCGATCCCTATAGGATTGCTCACTTATTGTACTTTATTTTAAATTTTAATTATTTTGTTTGTTTGACAAAAGACACAACATTATTTTTAACGTTGTATGTATGTGTTGATTTTAAGAGAATGGATTTTATGGTTGTAAGCCACCTTGTGTACTTGTTGCATGAAAACAACTAATTAGAAAGAAATAAGTATTTTCTAGATGAGACTTTTATTATGCACTTGCCATTCCTCACTCACAGTAGTTTAGGGGTGCATTTGGCAACATTGTTATCCTCCAGTGTCATCCTGTGCTTTTCAACCAGTTTTGTAGGTTTTTGGAGGGTGGGGAAATGCAGTATTTTTTGGAATCATTAAATAAAACACAACTCTCCACCACTATAGTGTCGTTATTACACTTTGTTCCATTATACCGCAATGTTACCTAGTGGTTATGTAGGGAAAGGCAGGAAAGGAAAAAAACCTCTGTGTACAGATCTGATCTTAATCCTGCAAAGAATCCAGAAGCAGAAGTAGCGGGTTAAAAAAACCTCATTTAGAAAAGCTCAGAAGAAAAAGAAAGGGAGGGAGGGAGCTGCTGCCAGTGTAGATAATACTGAGCAAGACGGACGGGCCGGCGTCAAGGATAGGCATGGTTGGGCACCTGCCAAGGGCCCACACCCCAGCAGGAGCCCACTGATGAGCACTCTGGATCTGCCTTTTCACCATTGTAACCTGCTTGTTCAAGCGCCTCTTGCTCTGGCCCAGACAACAGTGGTGGTGAGAAGGAGGGGCAGTAGATGCCACTGCCTACTTGCTCACTGGTTGGTTGGCTGCCTGCCTGCCTGCCTGTCAAGCAAGCAGGTAGTAGCAACGATGAGAAAGGATGAGGAGCAAGAGCAGTTGGTGACAATGGCGGTGAGAAGGTAGTTTCACTGAGGAAGGGGCCCCATTGAGGGTGTCTTGCCCAAGGGTTAGGGCCCTCCAAAACCTGGAGCTGGCACTGACCCATGGTCTCACTCAGTGTAACACAGTTTCCTATGTTCCTCCTATATATTTCAGAAAAACAGGTGTCTATGTGGCATGCCCATATCTTATGTGGTATTACCTGAGTAGTGGGGGGAAGGAGTGTGTACCTGCTGCTACACTACACAAAGACTGTTGCCACCTGGGTAAATGGGGACTAGGCCCAAGTAATGTTGTGGAATCCAGTATGGTGTTGGTTGCAGAGGGACAGATTTAGACAGAAGAGACCTGTATTCAATCCCTACTCTTTCATGGCACCTTGGGTCAGCCACTCTCTCTCCACCTCAATGGGTTGCTGTCAAGATGTGTTGGGATTGGAAAGGGGAACTGTGGGTGCTTCCAGGGTCTTTCCAGATGGAGGGCCCCCAGTGCCAGCAATCAGAAGGCACTGTGAAGCTATTCCACCTTTTTTTCCTTAACAAATTTACTGTGTTAAGGAAAAAGATGGAAGAAGCACGAAGAAAACACCAGAGAGTCACAAGTAGAAAACAATGTGGTCTGAACCCCCGTCAAGTTCCACGAATGAGGCAGAGCAATAATGCTATAAAAGCTTTGGAAGCACCCGACCAATCAAAAGGCATTATACAGCAATGGAGCTATTCCATCTTTTCCTCTCTCTTTTTTTCTGGTAAGAAAATATACAGAAGAAGTGGTGGGAACAGGGGAGAGTTACAAATGGAAGAAGTCCATCTGGACCCCCCCCCCCATAAAATTCCGTGTTTGAGACAGGGTGATTGCAGGATTAAAGCCTCATCTGGAAGCACCCCATGAATCCTGCCTGAAGACTTTTTGGAGGAAGCGTGGGGATAAAAGGATGCCTTTTGATTTTATACTCTGAACCTTCCTATGTGAAAAAATGCCTAGATTTGCGAGCACGTGGTACAACAAAGGCGCTCCCAGCGGCAACCTGCCTAGCAGCAAAACCTTGGAGAATGCCTTGCCAGGACGCATCTCCTTTCGCCTTTGCTGCGGAGCTGCTGGTGAACTCAGCGCATCTTGGCTGCATGCAGCAGCAGCAGCATCCAGGGGATGGAGAGGGAGTGATGGCTGGGGAAGAGGGCTGGCACAACACACACACAGCCCTCCCTGGTGAGGACGCGCCCTCTTGCATCCCAGCAGGGCTTCCTCCTGGGGGTAGGGAATCTCCTGATTGGCCGCAGGCCGTGCCGGGGCTCCCAATTAAAGTGCAGCCGCGGCGCAGAGGGAAGGAGGAGGTGCCGCCGCCAGTTGCATCCCCCGGGCAGGCGGCTGGAGCCGGGCGGGCAGCGCGATCGCCTGCAAAATGGGCAGCAGGATCACTTTCTTCGAGGTGGGTGTCCCGGGGGCTGGATGGCCTTGAGGGAGGCCACACCGCGGAGGGGTGGCTCGTGAGGAGGAAGGCAAGGGGCTGAGACTCCCAGGGGATCAAGGTTTCGGGAGCTGGATGGAAAGGGGAACATCCTTGGGGGAGGGGGTGCGTGTGCACCCGCCTTCTGGGTCCGATCACTTGGCTGGCTGGCACCGGGTCCTTCACCAGCGGTGGCTTGTCGGGAGGGGAGGGAGCAGCAGCCGTGCTTTCCACCCACCGCTCATCTGCATTGGAGCTAACGTGAAGATCCACCAGACACTTTCATCCAAATCCTGAGCACGTTGCCTCACTGTGGCCACTGGGGCTTACTTCCTAGGAGCTCAGCCTTTAATCTCACTCTGAGGTCTTGAACTTTTGCAGATCTTGGACCCACCTTTAGCCTAAGGGTGACCTGCTTTGGGGACTCACTTTTTGTTGTTGTTTAACCAAATATTTGAATGGTGGCAGTGGTGTTTTTGCGACCCACTTTTAGTAAGGCAGGTCCTGACTCATCAGTTGAAGACCAATGTAGGTAAAACAAGGGATGGGAAGTGGTGAGACTTGTGTTTTACCAGCAGGTTTTCTTTTCCTGCTTGAGCAGGAACCTTCCTGATGCTTTGATTCTTTTTGTCTTCCATTGCTGTAGTGAAGTCCATGATTTCATGCTTCAGAAACTACTGGAGAAAGTTTAATAAATGCACATGGCCATAGTCTCGTGCTAGCTGCTTCAAATACCTGTGCCTGTTGCCTCTCTACCCAGAGCTCAGGGGGTCTGTGCAAACACCACCATGCACAGAATTACACGTTTTGGATACCATGGCAAACATATATTTTGGCAATGTGCTGTGCCGTAAAAAAAAAAGCTTAAATTGGTGTGTAATACATGACTAGGTTGCCCTAAAGAGGGAGCCAACACTTGCAGTTAGGCAGTCATATGAATATATCCAAGAATGATGAGCAGCTGGATATCATAAAGATCCCCAGTGCATCCTGTTCTTAGGTTACTAGATACTTTCCCTGGAGTGGCTGCTTGCTTCTCAAATTGTCACATCTTTCTAGTACAAATTATTGTTTCTCTAACTTGGCTGTGTGTGTTGGACATATATGTGCATTTATTTTCTAAGTTTGCTTTCTGGTTACTGGACAGGAGGTGATTGATTTTCTTTCACTTTTGAAAGGCTAGCTTTCCAAGAATAACTAAGCAGAAAGGAGGAGATCTGTTTTTGCAGACCACTCTAATCCCCAATTTTACATTTATGTTTTGGATAGTATATAATAGATCATCTGGAAACTTTCAACAGTCATAAAGAGGTTTCTTTAGATGGTGGGGAGAGCAATCCTATGGTCCCGGGAGAGTGATCCAGGGACCATAGGATTCTTTGCGGTCCACCCTTTGTGGCTGTAGATACTGCTATGATCTCAGAAGGGGGACTCTGGAATCTGATCCCCCCCTCACAGCTGCCACAGAAAGAACTATGTTGACTGCTTTCTGAGGTCACAAACATGACCTCAGAGGACCTTGGAAAGGTCTGTAAGGGGGTGTTCCAGTGGGCGGGGAGGGGAGAGGAGAGGCCAGATTCCAATGAATCCTGTGGCCTCTCCAGCCCCAGTCCTGCCCCTGCCAGTGTGCCCTCTAGACAGGCTCAGAGGCCTGTCTAGAGGGAAAAAAACATGGAGGATGGAGAGGAGAATATTGCCTCTGTCCTCCTCACTTCCTGCCAGCAGCAGCTTGGCAGGGCATTGGATTCATGGAAGCCTCCAAGTTCAGAGGCTTCCATCCAATGAGGGAGCAACCCATAGGATTGCTCCCTTGTTCTATGTTTAGCCCTCACCTTTCTGTACCCCTTCTGCCCAATAGTACTTAGGCATATTGAGACACAATTATACACACTTCTGAATTGAGTTGTTTTACCCATGACACTGCCAACCACTAGGAGGTAACACAAGCACCCCTGAGGAAAGAGAGAGCAAATCAGAGGTTCAGTTCCTTTGTCTGTCTGCACCTTTTCCCACCGGTCATGCACTGTACCTTTTCCCATGCTTTTGTGCCAGCTGTTTTACTTTTGAGAAGTTGGGATGTTTATGAACATTCCACAACATCACAGCAGCTTTGCTCACAGGCTGACAATTAACAGCTGCCCATTTTTTTACCTCAGATTTTGTAGTTTGGAACCCCCCCCCCCCAAAGTATGACTTTAAAAAATTTTGTTTGCATGTTTTACAGATTGGCAAAACTACTGTTTTTTCAGTGAATCTCCATATTCTGTGCTTTGGCCTCTTATTCATGCTTTTATTAGTACAGTAAGTGCCCTAAATCGGTGTCTGTGTTGTGTATTGGACGGTGAGTGGGTGAGGATTGATAATAGGATGCCGATTATGTTTCAAACCAGTAGGAGAAGATCGCCAGCGAAACTTCATTGGCCACAACTATAACAGTTTCTTGGAAGACTTTCCAGTTAGCTGCTTTATTAGGTCCTATGTTGTACAAAGTGGCCTGCATTTGGAAGATAATATAATCTTAATAATCCATGATGATTTAACAACTTAAGGTATTTCAGGACAAACTGCATGCTATGGCCAGTCTTGAGACAAAGGGTGTGTTCTGATCTGCTAGTCTTATGATGCATTATTGCAATATTTTTAAAAAGCACCTAAAAGATAATACAAAACAACTGCTTGGCCATTTTTGAGCTATTCCAGGCCTTGATACAGTTGAGAGGTGCACACTATACTTTTGTCCACAGAGATGAACTGTTGTTGAAACTGATGCACGTACCAGATGAAAAAAACGCTATTGAACAACTTCACAGCAATTAGTCACTGAGTGGTAATTCAGTCTTGAAATGTGCAAGCGTATATTGTACTGAACAAGAGTTTTCATATTTTGAACCAACACTGCACCCATAGTTGTTTTCCTAATATACATGTTCAGTACCTATGAAGAGAAATAGAAATGAGAGAATGATCAATCATCCACTTTTCTTCACAAAAAGCTAGTATGAGTTTAATCATGCACTCTTTCATCTTGGCACATATTTACTCAAGGGACCCTTTATGAAGCTGAGGACAAAGCATAATAATAATGAGGGCTATTGATCCCAGGGACCATGTGAGCCAGTGCTGCTGGTAGGAATTACAGGCCCAAAATGTATCTGAGTAAATGTCTAGTTCACACACAGACCCACACACACCACATTGACAGGTCTGGCTATAAATACAAATCAGGCAGCCAGAAAAAAGGATGTTAAAAATATAGAGAACTAAATTAAATGAAAGGACAGTCAATCCCCCACTTTTCAAAACAGGCAACACCTTTCTTCAGTCTAGCTCAAGTAAAGCACTAACTAGAGAAATGGATGAACAAAAACAAGATGAAAATGATTCCAGCATAGAGACTGTCTGTGGCAATTGATGATGAAGAAAAGCTGCAAGTGTATCATGTGCCTCCAATCTAATGCTTTAAAAAGACTGGTAACATCACCGTTAGCACTACCACATTCAGAAGAGGGTTTACAAAAAGCAGGAGGGAATAGTGCTTCACTCTCTGATTCATGCTTTTTTCAAAGATATAGTCTTGTGCCCTAAAACCATAGTAGATTCTATCTGTGGGGAAAAGCGTCCTTATTGGTGTCTTAACTTTTGAAGAAATGCAGAAGCTAGCCAAGTCAATACCAAAATGGCATAATTTCCTTGAACATCTTCTCAAATGTGATACTTCCAATAACAGAGAAAATATACCAGTGTATGGAATGGGATCATGGTATGTGTGTGGGAGGGAGCTTGTGTTACAAGCTTGTACTGGCCTTGAAAATGATACTTGAGCCCTGGGATCAACTCAAGAAAGGTTGAAAAGGAAATATTCATATGATCTTTCCCTGTAGATTCATATTGTATCTTTGGGATTTTTGTACTGAATACAAGAAGAAGTTCTCAAGACTGCTCCCACAGATATTGGCTTAATCCTGTAATTGGATTAATTCCAATTAATCCAATTCCATGTCACCAACATCTAGTCACCAGCGATATCTTGGTTGGGTCATGTGGCCATTCAGAGCCACAGCCATACATGAAATTTGGGGGGGAAATGCTTAAAGCTTTGCTAGAAAGGTTAAAATTATGGAGCATTATAATAAATTGAGTGAGAGGAGAATTTTAAACTTATGAGCGTGCACATTAAGGAAATGCAGGGCTTTTGGACTCTCCATTTGCAGCAGAGGTATTGAACCTCTTTCAGCCTGAGGACCAAATTCCATTTTGCATTCCAGTGGTGGGAGGGGCTCAAGGCAGAAGGGGTGAGGCCAAAGGTGAAATGGGCAGGACCAAATATAAAAAATACCCACATATGTTAGCTGTTGTTGGGTTATTTGAGGGTTGTTTCCCCCTTCAACAAGCCATGCTTCCTGGGTTCAGATGACACAACGTGCCAGTCCTGTGCAGGTGATTAGGCAAATGGTGCCCGGCACCCAATCCAGCTTAAAGAAGCCACCAGTGATGGTACAAACTGGCCCATTGAGAACCTAATTTGATTTTTTTTTAATCATTTTTGCAACCTTGAAGGCTTAGAAAGTCTTTTTGGATTATTTTATTCATGAAAGTTGCGTTATTAGGCTATTTAACAAAAAACTGTGAGCCTCAAAGGGGAGACCCAGTCCTGAATGCTCCCTAAAGACAATATGCTGAGAGTATTAAGTGAGATTCACAAGTCTTAATAATGCATACAAATCCCATAGTGTGCAGAAATAAATCTTAAACTCATCAATAATAAATCCAAAAAGAGAGAGGTGCACAGACTTTTGTCAACAACATTGTAAGTAGCAGTACCTAATTTGAGCCATCAGTGGTGTTTGGGGATCAGTGCCCTGAATTCTTGTCAGAATATTCTTGACAACGCAATTTAAAATCTGGATTAAAAATGAATGAACATTTATATCGCAAAGAATGTATGCCTTTATAGCAAGTTGGCGCAACTTTTAACTCACCAAGCTGAACACAACCCATCAGTCATGAATGGTGGCCTGCCAGGACCTTGACAGTTTCCCTGTTTTTGGAGTCCCCAGAAGCAGCAAATATAGACCCTGGTGAGTTGCCATACATGGCTGGTGGCAGGGCCAGCATCAAAAGTAGGTATGATCGCGCACCTGCTGAGGGCCCACACTCCTTGGAGTTCCTCGTCACCTCTGCGACCTGCTTGTTCACTTCCCTATTGCTCTGGCCCAGACAACAGTGGTGGTGGTGAGGCGCAGTACGTGCCACGGCCTGCTTCCTCACTGGCTGTCTGTCTGTCAAGCAAGCAGGTGGTGGCAACGATGAGAATTAGGATGAGGAGCAATAGCAGCTGGCGGAGGTGAGAAGGTAGACTAATCGCTGGGGGAAGGGCCTCCACTGAGGATGTCTTGCCCAAGGGCCCTCAAAAACTTGCAGTCGGCACAGGCTGGTGGGCTGAATTTTACCTCCACAAGTCCCAAGAAGAGTTGGCCTGCTTTACGGAATCCAAAGGCAAGTTATTAGAAGTACTAATAGCAATTGAGCAGGAATTCGCTGTCTTGGAGGAAACAATCCCGCCTCACAGGGCCAACCCCCAGACATTTTGCCACCTGAGCGGAACAGTCAATTCCCCCAAGTCAAGGAACATAGTACCCAAAGCTGGCCAAGTTATTTTGGCACCTGAGGCAGAAAATCTCACAAGTGCCTTTCCCCTTCTCTGCCAGTAAAAATGCAATAATAATACATAAAATAACTAGTAATTTGCTGCCTTTTTGTGACACTGAAAATCAGCTGCCTGAGGTGACTGCTTCACTCTGCCTAATGGTAAGGCCAACCCTCCATATTTCCTTACTTCAGACACAGGCTAGGAAACAGGTTACTTTAGTGAACATTTATTTGCAAAAGGAAAAAAAAAAGTTCTAATGTAAATAAAGCGTGTTCTTACGTTCTGAATAATTTGTTCTCCCCCCTGCAACTAACATTAGTAGGCTTATTTTTATTTTTGCTGAGTTATTTGGAAAACCATTTGTTGTCATTAATGGGTTAGAGTTAATGGAGAAATAGCAATTTTAAGTAATGACAGCTTTGCAGAGTCATATAGCTTCTGGAACAAATAACATCTTTCTTACAGATGGGAGATCAAAATGTATTTTCCAAAACAATAGCTTTTAAAATTAAGACACAATACTATCCTTGAGTTATGCTCATAAGATAGGACAGGATTGCTTCTCACTGCATCTCCTGTGCCAGTGAAGTACAATGCTATGCTGGTAGAAAAAAAATAACACTGGTATAACCCTTGCACTGGTGGGATATTACTGCTAGCTTGATCTGTAGTCCAGCTTGCTGGTACAAGGGGGGATTCTGGGTAGAGTTGGGGACATGGCAGGGAAGGAATGGTGGTTGGAATCCTGTGCTCTCAGGGGTCAGTTCCACTGCCAAAGACAGCATGACATTATACCTGCAAAAGAGTTGGTGTGAATTAATACTCCTACTGGAATCAGTGGAGAGCCCCAGTTGGCAACTAGGAAATCATCCCCTCAACCCAAACTCCTCCCTGCCCCTGTGACTGGTACTGTCAGAGGCAGTGCAGACACAGTGTTTGTACTAATGGCACTGCATACACAGCCTTAGATGCCCAATGTAGGGTTTGCACACTTGGGATCCGGTCCAGAAAGGTAAACCATGGGTGAAAGATTTTTTCCATGGGTGGATCTTGATTGTTGAATTGAGGCCTATATGGGTACACGTTTTCATCAGGATTAAGATTTATATCGCCCCAAGGGTTCTTTTATTTTGGAAGATCATTGCTATCATTTGTTTATAATTTGCATTTTAACATTGTTTCCCTGTTAGTTTCCAAGCTCAATTTAAAGTGCTAATGTTGACCTGAAAAGCCCCCAATAGTTGGGGGCTGGGTTTTTTGAGGGACCTCCTGCACCCATATGAACATGCATGGGCTCTGAGATCAACCTAGGAGGCCCCATTGTCTGACTCACCATTAAAAACTATCAGATTGGTGGGTACCAGGGAGAAAGTCTTTTCAGTGGTGGCTCCACATTTGTGGAACTCCATAGTAAGTGCAAGTCTCACAGATGACTTCTAAGTGGGGTTTACAGATGTCTTTGTTCTATTTGGTATTGTACTTTGTGCTGGGTTTCTTGTTTCATTTGCCATTTTAGTTGTTAATTTATTGGTCTTGTTTTAATGCAGGGATGCCGAACCTGTTTCAGCCCGAGAGCTGAATTCCATTTCAGAGAAGCTCTGGGGGGGCTGCATTCCAGTGGTTGGTGGGGCCAGTGGCAAAGAGGGTGAGACATATTTTATCTTAAAGGTCTTCCTGCCAGTAACTACACCTTAGGAGAGGCATTTCAACCTTTTAGAATGGGGAAAAGCTGCCTATTTTTATAGTACTGCACTAGTATTTTCCAAGGGATATTTGGCTCCTGTTGCCAGGCTGACCCTACAGGAAAAGAAATCCTAAATTGCTGCATAAGCATGTTTAGTTCCATTATAATTAAAGTTCTGCCCTGGCAGCTAATATTTGTATTGTATTATTTCTGTTGATGTATATATAGAGAGAGAGAAGTAAGAGGTCTAAGCTCTTCATCTCCAGCTAAGAAAAAGTTGCCTTGTCAGGATCTAATTTTTTGTACTGAATATAAGGAATGTTAAAGTGAATACCATTAAAATACATGGTGCCAGTGAAGTTGCCATCTCTTTTTCAGTGACTTTAATGCTGCACAACAGGTAGAAACTCAGAAGGTGCATCTCTGTGCCAGGAAAAGTATAATCTGCTGAGTTGCCTGTCACGCTGCTATTAAAATCACAGGAGGCTTGCTAGAAAAATGAGGTGGCAATTCTAGCCCCAGATGACACAAACGTTTGGGTGTGTGTATGCAAAGAAAGTACATTATGGAGCATAAACAACACAATTAGTGTTCTGAGAGCTATAGGAGATGCCCCAGATAGGGGACAGCGTAGAGTCAGTCACATCTCACAATGGAGTCCAGTCATGGGTATTCCCGGTGGACCTGTACTGAAAGGACTTAGCTTTCCACAGTTCAGTTCAGAGTTGGCATTAGACAATTGTCCCAGCTATTGTTTGGTGGACCACTCTTTTCTCTTGCCCTCTAACCTTTTTTTTTTTGATGAGGTAATGGTTGCACTGGGATGTCACACAAAACTATGGTTTCTTACAGGGGTGGGGAAGCTCAGGCCTGAGGGCCAAATCTGACCCTCCTCAAGGCCCAATCCAGCCCTCTGGGGCTCCACAAATGGCCCCGCCCCCTTCCCCCAACGTTGGTCTTTTGGTGGTTTCCCAGCTATTGTGCAGTTTTTCCCCATTCTAAATGTTTGAAATACCTCTCCTAAGGCTTAGTTATTGGCAGGAAGAGCTTTAAGCTATCATATGTTCACATATTTTGTATATTTGGCCCACCCCTTATGCCTCTGACTCTACCCTATTTGCCTACACCCATACAACATGGGTGTATATGCCTACAAATATACAACACATTTTGTATATTTGGCCCACCCATCACTGGAACGCAGCCCCTGAGATGTTTTCCGAATTTGAATTGGGGCCTAGGGCTGAAAGGGGTTCCCTACCCCTGAAGTAGTGACAAGGCCAGCCCTAGGACAAATAGCGCCCTGGGCAAGGAGTGCCTTTGGTGCCCCCTATCAGTCAATTTTGCAGGGACACCCAGAGGATTTATGAGACTTTGTGCAGGTGTGATGTCCATTGAGAACGACATTGCTAACAACCTTGTTATCTCAGCCACTATGCTGCAGTTTCATAAGCCAAAGCTCAAAAAGCACATTCTGAGCAGTGGCAGTGTCTTATGCAACACAGCAGAACTATCACAAGTTTTACTTACAATATTTTTGTTTTGTAGCATTACTGTCTTTTGGTAAGCATTCGTTCCTTTAGAATATCCATTATTTTTATCCTTAAAAATAATTTTAAAAAGTTAAGTAAAACAGGTATCCAGCTGACCTCTTACAGCTTATGGCTTTATTTTATTATTATTTATATAGTGCTTATAGTGTTTCCAGTGTTTGAAGTGCTAAGTGCTTGGTAACATTGCCTCAAAGTAAAGCTGTGTTTTACTGATTTTCACCTAGCACAAATTACATGAAAATGGAAATTGAAAAAGAAACTTTCAACCTAATTGAAGGAAGATCATTTTTGTAGTTAGTACCCAAACAACCTGTAGAACTTCAAAAGAAAGGTTACAGACACTTGCTTTTTGCCACGCTAGCTCACTGCAGGCAGTACATTCAAAATACACAGTGACCGAGCTCAGCTTGGCACCCCCCTCAGCTCAGCTTGTGCCCCCCTTCAGCTCGGTGTCCCAGGCAACCACCCAGCTCACTCACCCCTAAGGCCATCCCTGATTAATGAGAATGAATGAGCCTAGTCTTCCTCTGGGCTTGTGTGTGCCCTTCTCTTCCTCCAGCGCAGCCAAGAGTTCGAAAGCTTCCATCTCTGATTAAACGGAGCTTATTGAACTTTGCAAACACTGGTTGATCTTAACTATGGCTAGTTTCAGACAAGCCAACTTCAAACCATAGTTTATGAAGCTAACTTGTTTAAACTAACTTAGTTAAAATTAACCACAGTTTGCCAGGATCTCCAAATTCTCCCTCACGGCCTTGCCGGTGGGAACATGTGAAAGTAGCCAGTATTTGAGCAAATGGTACTAGAAAAAATGTGAGGCTGAGTCTTCACTCTGACTAGAGACAGTAGGTCTAGCTGATCAGCAGGGTACTGACCAAAGTACTTGGTCTGAAGTCCATGTAACACAACAATTATTCCATGGTTGTGAAAGAAACAGAAATCCTCTAGTAGGGAAGCCATCCCAACCATTCTCAGGATAGATCCCAAAAGAAAAAAAGTGGGGGACACATGAAAAAAGAAATGTACTACTGCATTATAATTTCATGCACTCTTGGGCCCAGTGGAACAGAATACTAAATGAAATGCCAAGAGCATTTTCTGAGCTGCAAAGAATATTAAGCTCCTTTGGCTAGGTTCTTTAGACCAGTTGTTTTTTTAACAGTTCTATTTCAAAGGCAAACTTTGAGGGTATTTTCATACTCTGTTTGTAAAGCAAATCAGTGTGCAAGAACCAGCCCCAAAGCGACAGCAAGGCGATTTACAGATAGCTTTCCTGAATATATTCCGTTCATTTTAGTGGGTGATTTTGTAATGTTAGTAGGAAGGAAAGTACTCCATGTGCAGAGGCCTGGAGGGAAGCAGTTCTGAGGAATCTCAGCAGAAAATTGAAACCTAGGGCAGAAACCATTTTGAGTTCAGTTGGAATAAGAGTAAGTTGCCCAGTGTTAAGTAAAGTTTGCTTGCTTCACAATTCGTGTCTTCTGTGGCATCATTTTATAATGATTTTATAAAGTTTTGCAGCAGCAACTATTGATTTGGTGCAACTAAAACCAGGGAAAATCCAGTATTGTTACAGTATATGCCAGCTAGTTCTGTTGCAACATTTTACAGCCTTCAGATGACTTCTGGGTACGTATGGAATTATAGATGGGTCATCTGTGCACCTCGTGAAGACAATATTGTTCCACCAAGCTTTCAATAGTTAATGTTGCTTCCTGCTTTTCCCATTAATCCCTGGTTTTAGAATACATTTTATATATTTGTATCGTTATGTATTTAATCTTTGTCTTTTTATATATTTGTATCTTTATGTATTTAATCTTTGTCTTTTTATTGTACATTGCCTCAAGCACTCATTGAGTGGAGGAGCAATCCAAAAATAATCTAAATAAAGAAATAAAACTTGCCCATAGACTTCTCTGTAAACTACAAGATGTAAAAACAGTGGTCACAGTAGGAGCCCAATATACAGGTTTTAATGCAAGAGATTTAAAGGTTTGGGTAGGGGAAAGCACTGCCACCAACTTACACCCTTCTTTACAAGGGCAATTAGGATTGCCATATCTCAGGGTTTGCACTGTCCTTTCAGGGTTTTAGCCTCCATCTCTGAATTCCCAGAGCATAGAAATCTCAGGGTAAGGGGCTAGAACCAAAGGTTAGGTTATTTTCAGTTTGTCTTGATCCACACCTGTGTTTGCCAGGAACAGCCAGGCTCCACTCTCTGACCCGCCAGATCCCATTTCCTTCTGCTAGGTTCTGCCCCTACAATGCCAGGCTCTACCCCTGGCACTAGTCTTTAGGTCCCAGGTTCAAGACCTGGTGAACTTAAGAGATTCACACCAGAGCCGTCCTCTGGGCTGTCATTCTTAAACATAATGCAAATGGGCGTCCATACATCAAATTGGCTGCCCTCAGTTGCTGCCCTCCTTGGCCCTCATCAGCTGGACCTTCTCAGTACACATGCTACTGTGGGATTGTGCCACTGGCTTTGCCCCCTTGATGTACACGCCTTCAGTGCAATGTCTACAAAAGGGCCGCGACGTCTGCACTGCTGTATGTGTGTAGGTGCTCCATGTGACCAGGATCCCCTGTGCAAATTGGTGCTGCTCCTCTCAAGAGGTAGCACTGAACATGTATGCTTAAAGAAGGTGAGGCCAGTAGGGTTGCCCCTTACGCATTGCCAAAAAAAGGGAACAAAAGAGGACACCAATTTACATAATATTTACATATGCTAATTTATATGCATAACTGCACATTTAGAAAGTATTACTATAATTTAAATAGAAATACAGTGCATCTCACGATAGTGAGGAACACTGACCTGTAACTCTTGATGGGCAGCTTCAAGGCCTCTGCTCTCCCTTCTTGCGGTTCTTCAACTTTAAACCAGACTTGGACCGGGCAGCCCATCAAATAGACCATGTCTTCAAAGAGAGGACTGTCCTCTGTAAAGTAAGACACCCGGTCACTTTAGCTCAGTGGGGCAGCCCTGCTCCCCCGTCTCCACATATTTCACTTACTTGTGGAGAAGGTCTGAAGAGGGCTATGTGCAGTGCCATTTTGATGTATATACTGCCACATTTGCAACAGTGGTGATGGGACTCATAGCAAGTGAAGCTTGGACTGGGGGTGTCAGGTGAGAGCAGCTGAGGACAGCAGCAGTGCGTGGGTAGAGATACAAAACTCCAAACCTCCTTTATTCTGCTTGTATATTATTTTATACTGCTTGTACTTCAGCGGACACGTACTTGTAACAGTCCAGCATCTGTTTGTATTGCCTCCAGTCCTGTTGCTTAGCAACAGACCATAGCAAAGAAGGAGTTTTCTGGCGTGGTTTGTTGCCAGTCTGGCTGGGTAATTTTGATCTGAAAATAGACATTCACAAAGAAATGTTTGGAAAGTTTAATTTGACTACTAAGAATTAATCAGATACTTGGGGTATGAGGAGAAACTGTGCCCCAGCCCTAATTAAATCAAAAGGAGTCTCACTTACACAAGCACTTTCTAGCAGCACAGGCAGAATTAGTTTTGCACCGTTCTTTCTCAAGCCTGCTTGTTCATGGACTGTACAGTAAGCATTTTTCTCGTGAGTGATTTTTAAAAAATCAATATGGCATTCACTTGTAAATACCAAGCAAGACAGTCTAGCAGTAGGAAAGGCTTCTTCCAAACAGAAGTGGTTATAACCATAAATGAGAAGATGTGGTAATTGGACCTTGGAGTATTCCTGTGATTACTCACATCCTTAAAAAAAATGAAATGATCTACAAGCATTTGATAAACTTATCTATTTATGCCAGTCTTATTTTGATATTTATATCCTACATATGACAATGCAAACTCACTGCAGCATCATTTGGCCAGCAGTTCACTGGGAAAATATGTTTTATGCCATACTAAAGAAATGCTGTTTAATTCATAAGCAAGATACTACCCTACAACAATAACATATGTGTAGTGCAATCCTGTACATGACTACTCAGAAGTAAGGCTCATTAAATTGAATGGGACAACCCTCAGGGAAGTGAGTATAGGCTAAAAGTGTACTGGGTTATTTCATTAATACTGTCTGTAATGTAGACTTGGCTTGTATCTGCGTGCTGAATTGCATTCTTAAGAAAGCAAATCCCTTTCTTCCTATTTCTTGATGGATGTGTGTGTGTGTGTGTGTGTGCACGCACGCAAATAAAATAAAGCAATATAATTTGTGTCCATTTCTCTATCTGTTCCTCTTGATAATACTTTAACAGTACAGTCTTATGCATGTTTACTCAGAAGCAAGTTCCATTGAGCTGGTTTGGTTAAAAAGCCAAGATATGAATGAGGCTTCCTTGCGTCAGGAGTGCTCTAGCTGCCTCTTGCAGTCGCCTCCAATAGCCAACTCAGGACACAGACGATGAGGATTCTTTCCAAGGCTTTATTCCTTTATTACTTTATGACTCTTACAGATACTAATCACTAGCAACTAAACAAGGAACAGCACTGGGGAAAGATAGCAGAGTAGCCTAAGCTCCAGGTAAGGCAGTTGGTCCCCGTTTGAAGGAGAACCGCGGGAAGACTCTGAACTTATGGGCTACGGAGAGATCCTCGCTCTTTCCCTTGGGTCCTCGGGACGCAACCGTTATTTGAGCGCCAAACGAGCGGAGCACCCCCTTTCGGTGCCCTCCATCTGTCGTCGCTCCCTGCGTCTGTGCCGAGCGTCCAACAAGCCCCCCTCCAGCGCTCTCTCACTGCCAGGGTCACTATCTATCCCAGCAATGCTGGCAGGAGAAATCTGCCAGCTGCTGTGCTTGTGAGAGATGAGCGAGCTCGTTTCCCACAGATTGCTGTTCTTCCTCAGAATCAGAACTGCTCTGGGGCTCTGTGGGCTCAGTTTCCACCCTGGCAACAGCCCCTTAGCTCCTTTCTTCATGCAGTTAAGCCAGGAAGCCTCTAATTAACCACACTTTACCTTTCCATCTGAACCAGGAAACTGTGGTTACCAACAGTGGTGCTGCTAGTCACAGACCACTGGGTGGAGCAGCCAAAAGAGCACAGCAGCCGCAGCTAATACAGTAAGGAAGCATAGATCTAACTGCACTGGGAGCCAAGACTGCAGCTGTGCATCATTTTAATTAAATAATTTCTCCCTAAAAATAGAGTGGTAGCTAGTTCAGTCAGTGAGGGTCCACTGAGCCCCTCACCTGCACCATCACCACTCTGTGATGGTGCATTGGCTATGCGCCCCAAAAGGTGGTGTCTCATTGGCCAAGTTAGCTGCAAATTAGCAAGCTGGGAGGCAGAAGGGGAAGGGCCTTTGCCAGGGGCCCACTCAAGCCTGGCAGCACCTCTGGTAACCAGCTTTGGAATAAGCCAGGCTATTAAACCAAGTTCAGACCATGGCTTAATATGCTTGTTTGTTCTAAAGCTGGCGACCATAGTTTCTTGGTTTGGATAAATGGGAAACTATGGTTAATGAAGACTTCCTGGTTCATTTGTTTGCATGGTAAAGAGAAGAATAAAGAGACAGTGTGTGCAGGCAAACGGTTCATTCATATTTCAGCTAATTAAGCCAACATATGATCGTCCAAGCAGATCCATTATGTCTTATGGGGCTTACTCCTTACTAAGTGTGTTTAGGATTGTGGCCTAAATCTTGGATTTACGTATAGTTGTTTTTAAATGAGTGACCATGGAGTTTTTATTCTAAAAACTAGCAAACTCAAACTTGTGAAAATATATCTTATACTTATGCAGATTTGGTTTGTGCAGATATAATACCGCCACATCACATGTACAGTGATTTCAGATTTTGGGTTTAATGGGAACCTGACTTAACCAGGTTAAGTTTGCTGCTCATGTTACAGTTAACTGTAGTTAAATTTGGTGGAGAGAATTCAGAAAGGTCAGGATCAGTGGAGGGGGAGTGGGATATGCTTGATCATTATGCTTGGACTGACCCACTGATGTAAACCAGGAGTGTCCAAAAGCAGGCTTCTCCCAGATCAATTGTATCTGGCCCTACCAAATTTAAAACTTAAAAAGACTGCCCAGTTTCACCTTTCAGGAAAAGTAATGTGTTCAAGTTGTAAGAAATATAGATTTTCTATACTTTAACATTGCATCTCTGTTTTTGCTCTTGCATGTAACATAGATTTAATTATACATGTTATTCCTGAGTTCACATAACGCAGGAATAACTAGAAAGCCCTTTCTGAGTATAGCACAAACTTTACTATGGCAAATATCCACTTATATTTGGGGGTGGGAGGATCACTTTGTGCCACAAAACACACTTCTGGCCTCCAGACCACGTTCAGTAGCATACAGTGGCTGGAGTGGCCAGAGGAGAGGGCTCCTGCATCTTTAATAGTTGTGGAGAAGAGGGAATTTCAGCAGATGTGGCTTCCATGTCCTCTTTTTTGCCTGGCCGTCCTACCGATATAGCCCCCACAGATACTGAAATTTGCCTGCAAGCTGGCTTAGTCATTAAAGTTTAGCCTTGGTTATTTTTCATTTCAAGTCACACATTTTTTTAAGAACTTCTCCCTCAGCAAATAAGAGTTTTTCAGGATGGGGGTGTAATGACCATCTCAAGCCGGCATAATATTACAACCCGTTGCATTGATCCGGCTTTGTGAGTTATCCTGGAACATGATGGTAGTAAGATAGGGTATAATGGTGCCGCTGTGCTGGAAATAGCCAACACTAGTAGATTCATTGTTGCGCCAAGTTGATGTAAGATATAGAAATGGGTGGAGGCAATAAATGGAATGGATAGGAATGGGAAAAATCTTTCTCACACCAATTTGGTCACCACATTTATTTATTTATTCATTCATTCATTGCATTTATATCCTGCCTTTTTTCCTCTTGCAAGGAACCCAAGGCAGCTTACATTACCCTCCTCCTCTCTGTTTTATCCTCACAACAACAACCCTGTGAGGTAGGTTGGGCTGAAAGGCTGTGACTGGCCCAAAGTCCCCCAGTGAGCTTCCATGGCCAAGTGGGGACTAGAACCTGGATCTCCCGGCTCCCAGTCCGTCACTCTCACCACTACACTACACTGGCTCTCATTGACACCACACAGACCTTAAGCGCCTTTTAACTTGTGTTAGTGCTGACATTCAGCACACCTGGATGGCTGGACAGTTTCCACTTGTATCCCATAAGAAGCCACATTGCTGTATACTATTGTTTCCTTGCAGTGACTCTGGAGAACACATTTAACCATTTGTGAAACTAAAAAGTTTGGGTTGGATCCAGGATCTGATTTCTGCAAGAAGAAGTTCTCTTTGCCTGATTTTTGGGGGATCTCCCCTCCCCCCACCATACCACATCTTACCCCATTCAGCAGGGTCTCTGGCTCTCTGTGTAGCATTTTCAGGGGGCTGGAGGGGCCACCATGAGAAGGAGGGGGTGGGGAAATCCACTATCACCAATGCAGTTGATCCAACTTAAATCCGGATCCAACCCCTAGTGCACGCTCTCAGCTGCAGAACATGGCTTAGCAGCTTAGCATGTGTGGATCTGATCTGCAGTACTCCATTTCTTGCTCACACAGTTCATCAGCATGAGATTGGTCAAACTGATTTATCTACTTGATGTCTTCTCTTAGGTAGAAATCCTTGACTGGAAGACAAAGCAAAAACTATGCTTTTTGGAAAAGGTAAATAACAATATTATTACTAAATTCATATAGCATGTTTTGAGTGCTCCGGGTGTTTTCTATGTATTCGCTCAGTAGTACTTAAGACAACCCTCTCTCCTTTTTTGTCAATTACTCTAAGCTTGTGAGATGAAGAATCCAGAGGGGAGGGGGGAATATAATTGCACCAAAAACTTGGCAGGGAAATACATTGCAAAGGAGCAACGGTTGCCTGGCAACATGACAAAACACAGCATGTGGAAGGTGATGACTATTAGGGGATGCAATAAAAACAGGGAGAGGAAGAAGAAACAGTCCTCCTAAATTAGGACAAGAGGCCTAGAGAGAGAGAGAGAGAGAGGTCAGTATCACTATTCCCATTTTGCAGATGGGAATCTGGTTATTTCTTCTTTTCCCTAAAATTAAAAAGGAACTGATCAGCTTGGAAAGCCCTTTTGAATGACTGCATGCTTACTGATATCCTATGTTTGGTTACCTAGGTTGAGCCACATGCTACAATATGTGATATCAGGCTAATGTTCCATAAAATACGTAAGTACTGCTATTTCAAAAGGATGTTTAAAACGTGAAGTCAGTGTTCAAGGAATACTGGAATTATATGTACTTGCATTGAGTCTGGGGAAAAGACTTAAGTGACATAAGCTTTGCACAGGTTCAGGTGCAAGTTTTTATCTTAATTGCAGAAAGGTGAAGCCATGGCAAGAAGCTTTGGGTTGATGCAGCAGTGCAGGTTTTGCAAAGCTCATTTTTGCTTCTTTGCATAGGCAGAAAACAATCACTTAGGAAATCCCAATGAAAATAATAAATATGGCATAGCACTTAGCCGCCTTGGGAAAAAGGCAGGATATAAATAAGTATAATAATAGTAAATAATAATAACTAGAAGGAAGTAGAAAAGATGAATATGTGACAGGGAGAGTAATTAGCATGAATTGAGATAATCTACAGTCCACAGAGGTTAAATTGGAAGGTCTGAGCACTATGTAATTGCAAGGATTGAAAAAATGTATACAGTGTCTTCACTGTATACATTTAGACACCAGGTTAAGATAAATAGTTGTGGATTTTTTTATCCCTACAGATCCTCAGTGGTATCCAGCAAGGCAGTCTATAAGACTTGACCCCAGTAAGTATTAACTGAACATAAGAACATAAGAAGAGCCGTGCTGGATCAGAACAAGGGTCCATCTAGTCCAGCATTCTGTTCACACAGTGGCCAACCAGCTGCCCACGGGAACCCCACAAGCAGGACATGAGTGCAACATCACCCCCCTGCCCACATTCCCCAGCAACTGGTGTACATAGCCATACTGCCTCTGATACTGGAGGTAGCATATAGCCATCAGGACTAGTAGCCATTGATAGCCTTATCCTCCCTGAATTTGTCCAATCCCCGTTTAAAGCCATCCAAACTGGTGGCTATCACTACGTCTTGTGGAAGTGAATTCCATAGTTTAACTATGCAGTGTGTGAAGAAGTACTTCCTTTTATCTGTCCTGAATCTCCCACCGATCAGCTTAATATGATAAGTTCTAATATTGTGAGAGAGGGAGAAAAATGTCTCCCTATCCACGTTCTCCACACCATGCATAATTTTGTACACCTCTATCATGTTTCTCTAAACCAGACCCAGCTGCTGTAACCTTTCCTCGTAGGGGAGTTGCTCCAGTCCCTTAATCATTTTAGTTACCCTTTTCTGCACTTTTTCCAACTCTACAATATTATTTTTTAGGTGCAGTGGCTGGAACTGTACACAGTATTCCAAGTGTGGTCACACCATTGATTTGTATAAGGGGATTATGATCTTGGCAGTTTTATTTTCAGTTCCTTTTCTAATGATACCTTATGTGGAATTTGCCTTTTTTCACAGCAGCCTCACACTAGGTCAACTGAGGGGATGATGATGATATTCAAAACAGTAAAATACAAATCCCCATGATGGTATTGCCATATCATTCAATTATCATTCAGAATAGTACAGCTGTTAACTTTTATAAGTAGAAAAGGCTCTGTCGGTCAATATATGTCTATAACCCTGTAGCTATAGGGGTAGGAAGTGCTGGCTCCAGGATGTTGGGGGCCCATAGGCAAGGTAAACTCAGTGGGGCCCATTAACCTAGAAGTGGCAGGGCATGCAAACTGAGAATCGTCTTTTGCTGGCTTTTAACCTTCTCGGGTCCTCCATGCAGAGGGAGAATGGCAGTGCTGCCAGGGCAGTTATTCTTCGTTGGTGTCAGGCCCTTGGCAAATGGCCAACCTCACCTCCTCCTGGAGCTGGCCCTGGACAGGAAAATAGCGATGATACAAAATCATGTATATAAAGCAGCTGTCACGCAACACTTCTTGCTATGATCTTTATCTCCAACACTAATCAAACGTCTTGGTCCTCCAAAGGCTGTACTAAGGCAGGGACCATAGTTCAGCCGCAGAGCACATAGTCTGGACATACAAGGTTCATGACTGGAACTCCTGACATCCTCAGTTATAGCAGGGGTGCTGAACCTCAGGTCCACGGGCTAAATCCAACCTGCTTGGGGTCCCAATCCAACCCTCCCAGGTTCCCCAGATGGCCACATCCCCCTTTCCCCCGATCACCAATCATTTGGTTTCTCAGCTTTTCTGCAGTTTTTCTTCCATTCTGAAAGGTCGAAATGCCTCTCCTAAGGCTTAGTTACTGGCAGGAAGAGCTGTAAGCTAAACTATGCTGGTATTTTGGGTACGTTTGGTATTTTAGTGCAACCCCATTTTACCTTCAGCCCTGCCTACCACTAGAACGTGGTTCCCAAGAACTTCTCCAGAACTGAGTTTGACCCTCAGGCTGAAAGAGGTTGGACACCCCTGAGTTAAGGGGTCTCAGGTAGCAGGACTGGGAAGTACCCCTGAATGAGACAGTGGAGGGGTGCCGCATATCACAATAGATGATACTGGTGTGGTAGATGAGCCAGTGGTCTGACTCAGTATAGCAGCCTCCCCCAGCCTTGTACCCTCCATGTGTTGTACTAAAACTCCCATCATACCTAGCCAGTAGTTGTAGTCCAACACATCTGGGGGCCACCAACTTGGGGAAGTATAGTTTAGTTCTCTCTCTGTTAATTTTCACATGTTCCTTCCTTCCTTCCTTCCTTCCCTCCCTCCTTCCTTCCTTCCCTCCCTCCTCCTCCTCCTCCTCCAAATGAGCACAGGATTTAGCCAGTGGTGTAGCGGAGCCAGGCCTTGCAGGGACACTGGTATCATCGGCCACCCCCTCTAAATTTCCTGTTGCCTCTGACCTTAGCTGCAATCCTCATAGTAGTTGGGGGGGGAAATAATTTTCCTAGCAATAATGTATTGTTCCCTGTTGTAGTGCAAAGTATTTTGGGGTGGCTTGGTCTTGAATGGGCAATTAAGATGCATCCACTTTACAAAAGACCTGCTTCTGGTGGAGATGAAAACTGCTAGAACTGGTTTGTTAATATGGATCAGCACAGCTGCCTGAATTTTTAGTCTCTTTGGGGGCATGGCTATGGAGACTGTCATGATGAGTGCCTGCACTTCAACATTTACCACTACACCACTTGATTTAGCTGGCACAAGGGCTTTGATTCCAGCCAAGGCTTGCTGCTGTAAATGCAAAAGTGTTGGATCCAGTTCTGATGGGTCCACAGAAAATGCAAGCTTTGATAAGCAGTCACATGTTTCAGTTCTCCTCTTCCAATGTGAAGCATTGTAACTTTTCCTCTCTTCTTCTCAGAAGGAAAATCACTGAGGGATGAAGAAATCCTTCAGCTGCTCCCTGTTGGCACAACTGCTACACTCTACTTTAAAGATTTAGGGCCTCAAATAGGATGGACTATGGTGAGCTTCAAAGCCTGAGACATTTAATTAATAACAGTTTTACCATCATTAATCCTTGCATCACTTTTTGTGCGGATGTAAAGCTCCCTTATATTTTTTAGTTGTCCATGGATAGCAGGGGCTCTTTTCTCTCTCCTTTTTTGTCAGTTATTCTAAGCTTATGAGATGGTGGGATGAAGAATCCAAGGGTGAGGCAGGGGGAATATAATTGTCACAAGAACTTGGCAGGGAAATACATTGTAAAGCAGCAGTGGTTGCTTGGCAACATGATAAAACACAGCTTGTGGAAGGCAATGGCTATTAGGCGATTTTTAGCAGTAAAAAAAAAACAGGGGGAGAGAGGATACAGTTCTCCTAAATTAGGACGAGAGGCCCAGAGAAAGAACAGAGAGTGAGAGAGAGAGAGAGGGAGAGAGGGAGAGATGGAGGGGGGGCAGCTGCCTGACCCAATCCTATGGAATGGGTCCTTCTTTGGTAAAATAAAGTCCCTGGCCCCTACCGTTACTTCCTTTTGTCTGTCTGAGCTCCAGTACGAGCAGAAATTAAACAGGTGAAGTGTTTCCTAACAGAAAGATGTAGCGATGTGGACCTTTTACCTGTTGGTTTTCTTCCTGTCATCTCTGTTAAAGGCACATATTTGGTCTGATTTTGGGGAAAAGAGACTCTTAAAAAAGCTTAAAAGAGCTGGAATGAGAGGTTTATGAAGGCAAGGCTGGAATTCATGGGCACAACAAGTAGGGTCCAAATCCTGCTCACCTTCCTGCTTCCTCCTTAATACGTACTGGTAACTTGATAGACAACTACTTTCCTTTTGGCATTTAAAGACTACACATATATTGTATGATCAGTCTAGGGACTAATCCTGCCAAGAAATTTATTTCATGTTGAAATTTATTTTCACAATCCTTTTCCATTTGCTCTATCTTTTAAAATGGAAATGGATAGTAGAGCAACACCTATGTAGGTATTTCAGTAGAAATGCAAAATGCAGATCTCCTTATTAAACTAACTACTTTTCAAGTTAGGGAGCTTGTGTTCTCTTCCGCCAGTAGCTGTTTTAGGATGCTATCTCCTATTTTGTATCTCTTATTGTCTGGGACCAATACATCAAAAACTTCCTTATGAAGAATGAAGAAGTATAGTGTACTATAATTTATTTATATTTATTACATTGTTATCCTGCTCTTCCTCCAAGGAGCTCAGGGAAGCATGCATGTTTTCCCCCTTTGCCATTTTATCCTCATTACAATTGAGGATAGATTAAGAGACAATGACTGGGCCAAAGTCAACCAGTGAATTTCATGGCCAAGCTGGGATTTGAACCCGTTTCACATTCAGACCCAGTTCACACAATGAAGTAACACACAGTTTGTTAACCATGGGTTGTTTGAGAGTATGTGGGAGTGAGCGAATGTGGTGGCTCCCAACCACTCACTCGCTTCTGGTGCACTAAACAACCAAGAAATGCTCCATCTCTGGGTTGTTCTGTGTGATATCCAAACCTGAAACTCTGGGTTGTTGAGGGAGAAACAGCCCAGAGTTATAACCTATGGTTTGTTCTTGAATTATAATTCTGGGTTCTTTCTCCCTCAACAGCCCAGAGTTCTGGGTTCAGACACCACAGAAAACAGCCCAAAGATGCAGCATTCCTGGGTAGTTTAGCACACTGGAAGCAGGCAAGTAGGTGGGGGTCAGCTCACTCACTCACGCTCCCAAACAACCCATGAGTTGTTTTCTCATGCAAACTGGGTCTATGAAAATGGCTCCTCAGAGTCCAGCAATGTAGCCCAGGGGTAGGCAATGCATGGCCTGCAGGTTTTTTTGCTCCATCATCACAGCAAAAAAATGATGATGCCTAGAGCCTAACCATGGCTAGTATTAAGGCTTTGCTGGCATTCAGTGCAGCTGAGAATTGCCGTGATAGCCATCTAATATCTTTTCTCTCTTTTGCAGGTATTTTTGATAGAATATACGGGCCCATTGTTCATCTATTTTGTGTTTTATTTCCGCATGTCTTTTATCTATGGCCTGGATGACAGGTTTACCTCAAGCCGACATTCAGTTGTTAAGTAAGTTGCACGTCAAGGCCAAAGGAGTTAATGCTTGGGTATCAGAACTTTATTCCAAAATATCTTGCCATATTTGTCTCTGTAGCTTTCTGAAATGCTTTTATCTTGCTGTTTCTAGCTTGGCATGTATCTGCCATTCTTTCCACTACATCAAAAGGTTGATTGAAACAATATTTGTTCATCGGTTCTCCCATGGGACTATGCCACTGAGGAATATTGTTAAGGTAAATTGTCACAAAATCTACTTGCAGGCCTTAAATAAAATCCAATCTGGCCACTCACTGCAGTACTCTAGTAGCCCAATTTTTGGTGCAGCTTTTGGGGTAGGGTACTGCCACTTGTAATGAGAAACCTGTCATCTGTCAGCATTAACACCATGCTATTGAAATGTAATTGCCACCCTGCCATTCCTGATTACTCTAGTTTTTCCAGGTGTTGCTGCAAAGTGGGCTACCGCTACATCCATTTGATCTTTTTTCTTTTAGCCTAGTGCAAAGGGCTTCCATGAGTGTGAGTTTCCTCTATGGAGTGTACTCTTCTGCCCGTCTACAGAGCCAATAGAGTTTATTATGATACATAGGCCAGAACTGGACATGACACTTGACATAGGGCTCAACCCTTAAAGGCGGCCTAAAAACAATTTAAAATAAAGTAGACTTGCTGCTGAAAACAACAGCCCTGTGGTGAATCCTTCCCTTCTTCTTGTGATGCTGAGGTAGGCAGCCATGCTTTCTTGCCAGTGGCAGCTAATGATATAGGTGTCAGGGTGGAAACTGAGCCCAGAGATCCTCAGAGCAGTTCGGATTCTGAGGAGGAACAGCTATCTGTGGGAGAGGGGCCAGCTCATCCCTCCCAGGCTCAGCACCTGGCAGAGATTCCTCCTGCCAGCATTCCTAAGATAGATGGCGACCCTGGCAGTGAGGGAATGAGGGAGGGGGGCTTCTTAGATGCTTGTCGCAGACGCAAAGAGCGATGAGTGATGGAGGGCGCGGAAAGGAGGCATAGCGCCCGTTTGGCGCGCAAGCAACGGCCACCTCCCATGGACCCAAGGGAAAGAGGGAGGATCTCTCCCTAGCCCATAAGTTCTGGGTCTTCAAGTGACTCTTTCAAACGGGGATCAACTGACTACTTGAAGCTTAGGCCACTCTGCTGTTCCTTGCTTTAGTCGCTGGTGATTAGCATCTGAAAGAGTCATTAAGTTGTAAAAGGATTAAAGCTTTGAAAAGAAATCCTTTCGTCTGTGTCTTGAGTTGGCTATTGGAATCTACTGGGAGAGGCCGCCAGAGCGCTCCTGACAATAGGTGCCTTAGGAAAATGAACATCAGTCATAACATAGACGATTAAGTCTGCCTAAATGTTATAAGAGGAGGAAGAACTCGTCATTGGGCTGCTATTTTCAAATATTGCCATGAGGCTACCGTTTCCCTCACCTTGTTTCTCCTCCTGGTTGAACCCCGTATACCTCTGGGTCATCTTCAGTAGCCACAGTGGCTCCTATTGCTATGCATAAAGCAGCATCTCCACCCACCCCCCCGCAAACCTCCCCCCACCCTCGCTCATGTTCCTTTATACAGTCTACTGCATTATACCTTGGGTACATGCTACACAGGCACTCTACTATTTTCACTCCCCTCCATGCCAGTCTTCCACATCTCTACCCTGCTTGCATGTGGCTGGAGCCAGTCACTTCATTGTAACCTGAGCTGGAGCCAGAGAAAGTGGCTTTACAGTATACCTTTCCCTTGCCACTGTCCAGGCTCCCTACACTCCAGTCTGCTGCTTGTCCTTGCAACTTGTTTTTCCCAGATCCTTTGTCCTCTCCACCGGAAGAGGGGATGGTGCTGCGATTTCCCAATATCATCTGTGAACTCTGTACAATTACAGATGTCTGTACCTTGGTTTTGAGGACCCGCTCCCTTTCTTCTTTTACTTTCCCAGACAACACTGTGGAACAATGTGTTTTCTATAACCCTTGACAGCGAGTTTCTTTACTGAAGATTACTCCCCCCTCAAACTAGAGAGCCAGTGCTTGTAAGGAGCTCTACTGCTCATAGAGAGGCAAAGCTGAAGCACATTTCAGTAATAGTTATCTAGCCTTCCCCAACCTGGTGCCCTCCAGATGTTTTGGACATCAACTCCCATCAGCCTCAGCCAGCATGGTTAATGATCAGAAATGCTGGGCATTGTAGTCCAAAACATCTGTAGGGCATCCGGTTGGGGAAAGTTGAGTTAGGACACTTCCTCTCAAATCCTGTCTAGCATTCCCCTGACTTCCTGAAATAGATCACCTTTGGCTTCACTCTGTGATTGAAGACAGCTTCCTGTGCAGCCACTGTGCAGAAAATGGTCCACATAGTCAACTGGTGCGTCAGCCACATAGTCTTTGTCCAGGATGACCAGGTGGCCAGTTGGGAGGGAACATAGTGACGGAGGCTATTGCCACCTTGCAATCCCCGTTCCCCATCAGTCTACTCAGTCCTGATACACTGGTGATACTGTGGTCTGATCTGTGCCTTCTTCCTATGTGTTCTAGAGTACAGCCCAGTCTGGGGAACATCTGGTAATTTCTAGTCTATGGAGATGTTTTTCCTTTATAGCTTTTTCCGTTTGTGAACAAATTCTGGGTTTAAGCTCTGATGTACTTTGCATTCTACAGCCAGTCTATGCATTCCCCCCAAAATAATGTGATGCAGCTCTCCTGGGACTGAACTACTTCAGACTGTGGGGAATTTAATGACTTGAATGCTCCCTCACAGTAAAAACTTGAAGGTGGAGTGAAGGGGACCTGAAGCTCTTTTTCCTGACATATTAGCTTTCCTCAGGCAGTGAGATACTCTTGTTTTTTAAATGGAGAAGCATTCGACCATGTGATCTCTCAGCTTCAGTTTGAAATTACACTGTCCCAGGACGTTTGTACCATGTGACTTTTCTGAACATGTAGGTTGGTTCTTAAATTAGCCAGTTCTATTCTTCAGATTCTTCATGGCTGGAAGCATGGTAGGTACAAAGTATTTCACAGTAAAACCGCCTTAATTGTTTTAGCTTACACTTGAAGTAGAGAATTGTGATGAATAATGTCGTCTAGAAAGAAAATTAAAATGCTTAGATTGTGCCTTTGAAAAGCACCGGACTAAGCAGTGCTGACTTACTTTTCCGTTTATGAATATGGAAAAATAACTAAATGTCTATGTACAGATATAGATTCCTTACATAGAGGTTACAATTCCAAACTGAAAGTTCTATGTGATCAATTCCTTTGATGGTGCTTTCAGTGCTCTTAGCATGTTGTTGCTTTCATTAAGCCTATGCTTAATGACAATGCTTCTGAAGAATAAGCTGTCCGGTGGCAACTAGCCAGTTATTGTATTACTGCTATTGATCTCAACTGAAGCAAATACCATTTACTCTAGAAGCTTTTTGTTATTTAGCCTGGATGATGTTCTTGTAGTAAATCATGTACTTTCCTTGAATATGGCTGTTCACATTAATTACAGCATTTACTGTTGGATCTGGTCCAATACAGAAAAGCATCCTTTAAAAAAAGAATGTTTCTGTCTCTGACAGAATTCTTACAGAGACAGAATTGGTGATCCTATCAATTCTGACATCAAGATTAGTGGGAACAAGTATAGCAGTGATGGCTTACCCCTGACTGCTTTGATTATTATCTCAGGCCATGTTCTCTGTCTTTTCCTAGTGAATGCAGTTGAAGGCAGGGAGTCTCTGCCATGTGTGCGGTCCGTAGTTATACAAGACAGAATGAAGACAGATAACATTTTGAAAGTGTGCCTACTGCTTCAATACAAGCATTCCTTTTTCTATGCTTGAGCAAAGACTGAAAAAACAGTTCCGCAAGGTTTTGGTGTATTTCAGTTTAAACTGGGGAAAAGCTGGTTGTGTAGGGCTTAGACTGGCTAGTGACCATGCCATCACCAATATGCCTTGTCTCCCCGCCCCCCGCATCCCTGGAGCAATTTTTCAAACACTTTTGCCATTAAAAAAAAAAAAAAAAAAGAGGAATGTAAGTGTGTGTGTGTGTGTGATGCTTCAAAATACTGTACATATATTTATAGGCAGATAGCCTTAGACATTAAGGCAGAAAGTGAATTAATATTTGACTTGCTGCTATGTATATGTAAGGCAGGCTGCAGAGTCAGGATCACACCATGGATGAAGGCACCATTGTTCAAATGTTACATCTGCTTTCACCCTCAAATACAACGAGGCAGAAAAAGCAATATATAATAAAAACATCACAATTTCTCTTCCAAAAAAAGATTAAAAAGTCTGAATCCCCCCAGCTATCCATGTAATTGCCCTATTTTCCACTAATAGTTGCAACTGCAATATTCCCATGAGAGTTGGGGTTTCTTCTAGATCTGTGCAGTGTTTGGAGTTAACAATCTTCACTTTTCTCCTTTTTCCATTTTCCAGTGATCCATCCATTCACTATATAAGAGGTGACTCCTAACATACACAAACATTGCACAGAATAGTTGCATCAACTTTTTTTTTTAAGGGACGCTATGGTACTTTTAGGTTTGCTGTACAGAAGACTTGTGGAGCTGGATAAACAGTGACATAAGAGACAGTAGTTATATCCTATGGAGGTTTCTTGGACTGGAATAAAAGGCTATCTTGTAAAACAAGGGGTATGAAGTAAGCTAGATGCTTCTTCTTTTGTATGGTTATTCGTTATATCTCACCAGTCCTTAAAGAGATGCACTTCACGGCTTGGGACAAGGGTACTTGGATTGCCTACCTTAATATCAGCCCGGCTGTCCAACATTAAGGATATTATCAGAGGCCTTTTTTCCCTTAAGTGTCCCCACCAAAAGAGATGAGGTGAGTAGTGACCAGAGAATAAGCCTTCTCGATGGTGGTAGCCTGCCTATGGAATACTTTCTCCAAGGAGAGTTGCCTGGCGCCTAGATTGTTAACTTTTTGACACCAGACAAAAGCCTTTGTGCTTTCCCATTTTTGTTTGTTTGTTGTTAAAGCAAAGACATTTTACCTCAGAACGTGATCTGGTTTTCTTCTGCTTTATTTGTTGTTGTTGCTGTAACTTTGTATTGTATGTTGTTGTTTCAACAATATTTGTTACCAAGCTGCCCTGATGAATTTTATTGAAGGGGTGGGACAGAAATCTATGAATAAAATAATAAATTAATAAAATATAGCCCTACCTCAAATAAGCCCCCTTGAACAGCTGGAATGGGGGGGAAGCACTCGCACAAAAAGGCTGAGGGCTAAAGCTGGTTGGACTGGATCAACTCCCTGTGCTACCCAAGGAAATGGCAGCCTTTCACACAGCTATCCACCCACTTCTTTTTGAGCTGCTACCTCAGTGAACTAGGCCATGTTAGTATGGGAAGAAAAACCTGGTGCCTCAATGTATCTTCCCCCCTGTTATTTATAGTTAAACATTAACACAAAAGACCTGTATGGGTCTAGGTTAAGTTAATGTTTGAGGAACTGTTCTTTTGGTTGGAAATTTTAAGAACTATGGCTCACTCACACTTAATGGAACTGCCCTAAGTGCCACCATAGCATTGAAAAATCTCTTCTGAACCAAGGGCATTCTAGATTAAAGACATACCAAATCTGGGCATATGTTCTCCTTCAGTGCATTGTTATAGTGGTAAGAGAGCTTAAATCTTGGATCTGAAGCATTTAGATGTTTAAAGCTTTCACTATATTAAAAGCAAATGAATAACAAACTGCGGCTTAAAAACTTAACTACTGTGAGTGTGAGGGAAATTAAGTGCTGTGTTCTTCTCATGTATTTTTTTTATCTCTTTCTCTTCATATCATGACATGTACCAAAAAAAAATAGTTTATAATGTCAACAGTGAAAAATACCAAGTAATGGATAACTGAAATTTCTTCAGTAGCAAAATGTGGGATTGCTGGAGGGAGGGCCTGTTTAATGCAAGGACCCTGGGGGGGGGGGGAACATAATGCATTTCTGTGTTCTCAAACATACATTTCCTGTGGATTTCTCACTCAGGATCAGAGCACAGGCAAAGTATATCTGTGTCAGCAAATGTAGCATGTTCCCCAATATAAGTGAATGGCAATCATTCCATTTTATGGAAGAAGATAGAAGTATATACAAAGAGGCACCATTGAGGTGGGGAGTAAACCTGCCTGTGATTACCCCCATTATTTCCCACAGTCCCCATGACTGTCTTGATAATATAGCTTGTTCACTTAGTTCCATAGGACATAATGGGAGACATTGAGAACTGAGCCCTTTTCTGTGTAGCCCCATGCCTGGGTTTTGTTTCTTGGTCACACAAAAGTAAGACAAAGAAATGGAACCCAGGAACTGGTGTGCACACACAGATAAAAAATGGCAGTAGCCCTGTATATTGTAAAATATTCACATCTATATCAATGACTTGTTTTACAGAATTGTTTCTATTACTGGGGATTTGCTGCCTGGCTTGCTTATTATATCAACCACCCTCTTTACACACCACCCTGTAAGTAGCAAAATAAGTCAAAATCATTTGAGCGTTTCGCTGACAGTACTAATTGAGTGCTAAACAGAACTTTCATAAACATTTTGTTTTGTAGCCTATGGACAAAAACAGGTCAATTTTGCTCTGATCATGGTTCTGGTAAGTATATTCACGTGGTATTGTAAGACATAGCTGTTACTGTATCTTATGTATGATACGGAGCAGGCAAATATTTCTTAATGGCTCAGAGAACATACAGTAGGGCAGTGGTGGTCAGCTTTTCTTGGGTGGGGGACTGGGGAATCCTTTGGGGGTTGCATGAGTGGGTGGAGCTAGTGGTAGGCAAGGCAGTTGTGGGTGGGGCCAGGACAGGCGGGGAGATACATGCTTCCTCCTCTCTCATATACACACACACACGTGCACACATTCTTCCCCCAGCAAAACACACACATATACACCTTTCTTCCCCAGTGGTTGGGATTGCTGGAGGGGGTGGAGTGAGCTTAAAGCCTTTTCCTCAAGCAATCCTGATCAAGACAGCAGTGTTCCCACTGCTAACACTAAGGGGCCTTAGCATGAGGGCCAGGAAGGAGCCCCACCTGTGGAGTTGCAGACCTGGAATCCCCTTGCCATGGTGCAAGGGGCAGGCAGGAGCAGAAGCCCTCTGGTTTGATCCCCAGCAGCCTCTCCAGAGGGGGCTGGGAAATAAAGGGCCTGGACCTCTGGAGTGGGGTCTGCTGCCAGGCAGAGGAGACACAACTGAACTGCACAGGGTCAAGGGTCAAACTTGGTATTTGATTTATTTTGCTTTAGAAAATGCCTCCCTGCATCGTGTCCCCCAGAAGGGCCCACAGGCAACTTGTAGATTAAAAACACAACAAAGCACAAGGTTTTAACTTCTGTAAACTGCCCAGAGAGCTTTGGCTATGGAGCGGTATAGAAATGTAATAAATAATAAAAATAATAATAACGGTGACTAGGGAGATCAGCAATATCTCCAGAGATTTGAACTTTTGCAGGATTCCAACTGAATAAGGATTTCAGATTTGGGGTATTTGTTTCCATAAGACTTACAGCATATGTCACGGGGGCAGAACCTCAGGCCTGGGGCCAAATCAAGCCCTCCTGGGGTTGCAGTCTAACCCTCAGGTGTTCCCCAGAAGACCCTGCCCCTTTGCCCTGGCCCCACTGCCTTTCCCTCAACCACCAATCATTTGGTGGTTTCCTGGCTTTATGTGCAGTTTTCCCCCCCTTCTAAAAGCTCAAAATGCCTCTCCTAAGGCTTAGTTACTGGCAGTACGGGCTTTAAGCTACAATATGCTGGTATTGTTCGATTTGTGGTCTCACCACCCCTTTTGCCTTCAACCATGCCTGCCACTTGAATGTGGCCCCCAAGAGCTCTGAAATGGAATCCAGCCCTTGGGCTAAAAGAGGTTCTGCACCCCTGGCATAGGTCACATAAGAAATTGTGTACAGTTACTGGAAAGGTGCTGAAATCCTAAAATGAATGAAAACCACGGATGCCACATTAAAGTGAGTCTCCCCATGCTAGCAATTTCTTAGAGAGTGGGATCTCCAATGCTCACATGGAACTCCTCCCATTGATTTCAAGAGAGCGGGAAAGGGAACGAGAGAGAAAGAAGCATGTGTGTTTGCCTGTTGTTGGATCAGGGGCTACACATGTTGAGTTCTGTATACTAGAAAGCTGCATCTAATCTCTTTTTTGATACAGACCTGCTACAGGCAACATCTGAGACAAGCTGGCTAATTTATAGGAGCTGGTGTATAATAACACCCTGGTTTAAAAAAAGAAGTTCAAAACAAAGTATAGGGTTTTTAGCAGAGTCCATCAATGTGCCCACCCTTGCTGACTTCTTACAATAAAAGTGTAAGGTTATCCTGTTTAGATAGACATTTCCAGCAGTTAATGAGCTTTAAAATGAGTTTTACCCCCAACTTGTTTTGTAGACTTTGTGTCATTTTATGGATTTCTGGTTGCTTGTCTTGTAATTAACAAAGCAATCCTTTGATTCCTGGAGAGCGTCCCATGGACCATAGGATTTCTTGGATTCCCCATCCACCACCACCAAAGCTGTCGTCACTGCTATGATTTTGGGAGGGGGACTACGTGATCAGATCCCATCCCCATCGTTTTGCAGCTGCTATAGAAAGAACTGTGGTGCTTGCTTTCCGAGGTGACAAAAGTGGCCTCGGAGGACCTCGTAGAGGTCAAAAAGGAGGCGCTCCAGTGGGCAGGGAGGGAGAGGAGAGACTTAGATATGAAAAATACTAAAGTCTCTCCAGCCCCAGCTCTGCCAGCACACTTCCTCCAGATGGGTTCAAAGGCCTGTCTAAAGGAAAAACATTAAAAAGGACAGAGATGTGAAAATCACCTCTGTCACTCTCCCTGCCCTGTTGGCAGCAGCCTGGAAGAGCATATGATACTTGGAAGCTGGGTTATTTGCAAATTACTGTGAAAGGGCAGGGTCAAAATAAATAGGACAATCAATTCTTAACTGCAGCCTCCTCATACAGCATGTAACACACTTTTACAGTCCCCAAATAGGAGTCAGGCAAATTTCTCTGTAGAAGTATCTTCCATATTCCATTTACAAGTTTCATCATCTGTAAGTCAACCAGAAACAGCTATCCACATCCCTCCACCCCACCACCACCACCAATCTAGTGGCATTTTTATACAGATGAAGGTATCCATGTATGCCTGGCTATGTGGATGACAAATCACTCATGTAAACAGCACCTCCAGGCAGAATTCACCAGTCCAATCCACCAGTTGGGGCTGTACACATATAGACTAATCAGATATTCAGCAATAGCACAGGTCAGCTGTTCATGAAGAGAAGCGGCCCTTCCCACCCCACCATACCCGTCCTTCCTAGCAAACAGCTGGTTAGCATTATTGACAAATATCTGACTGGACTACACTGGGTCTTTGTGTAGATGGAGCTAGATCTGGAGCAAACTACAGAACTGGAACTTTAGTCCTGGCAATGTAGGAAGTAGGTGATCAAAGAAATAGCTCTTCTTTGACAATAACCCTTATTATCTTTCTCCACCTAGTTTCAGTTCTCTGCTATACAAAGCACAGAGTTGAGTACAATAGAGAAGTCAAAGCAAGCAAAAGTCAAACGCAGTTTTACTGGTCAAACATGGATCTTCCAGAGAGAAGTAGCCAGAGGTCAAACACACAGGATATCAGTAAAGCAAAATCAAAGTCCAGAAGGCAGCATCAGGCAGAAGTCCAACGGTCAATAATGGGTCCAAACATGAATCAAGGTCAGAGAAACAATATACTAGGTAGAATGAGCTGAAGAAACAGTATTGCTTCCAGCACTGGCTAGGCTGAAACTGAAGGCTTATATAGCCAGAGCCTCCTGAGCCCCATGCAGGCCTCAGCTGTAGTTCATTATAGCCTTCTGGCAAGGGTCCTAGTTATGAGGAGTCATTTCCTCTTGAGGAGTCCTCCTTTGTGACTGAGCACACCTTCTCAAGAGAGCCCTACTGGCCTGCCTCTTGAGGCAACTATGCTCCTGGGGACCAGGGGGTTGCTCAGCCTCTGCTTCAGAGACGGAGTCCCCGGCCCCTTGCAGGGATGGGCCTGTGGCCATCTCCCTTGAGAGACCAGGCTCCTCCTGGTCTTCTGACATTGGCTGATCTGGGGTGGTCTTGATCTCTGGGTGTGCTAGCTCCTTCTCTGAGGAGGTTTCCTCCAGTGGGGGCATGACATTGATCCAGCGTCATGCCCCCACTGATCATGAGCAACTGTTTGCACTTAACAACTGTGGCCCTAGATGGGAGATATGCAACCAAAGGTGCAACCAGACAGTTCAGAGGCATTGCTGTGTGGATGAGAATGCATCCACGCTGGCATTGGCTACACATTCTAACTAGGAACTCAACACACAGATTAGGGTTTTAGGGAGGTCCATATAAAGTCTAGCTTTGTTGAATTGGGGCAAATATGTTTAAAGCCCCCATTGTTTAAAACAGCCTTGGTTTTCATTGTCTTTTATTTCTGTCTCATTACAGACATGTGAAGCTGGAAACTTTTCTATCCATGTTGCACTTAGTAATCTAAGAAGAGATGGTAAAAGCTGAGTGCCTTGTTTCTAATTATTATTTTGAGTTATTTTGGACTTGAGTAAAGAAAAATGAGTGAATAGGGTGAACTTGGAAATGTATAAAACAGGGATGGGCAACTTGTGGCCCTCCAGATGTTTTTGCCTATAGCCCTAGCCAGCATAGCCAATGGTGAGGGATGATGGGAGTTGTAGGCCAAAATATCTGGAGAGCCACAACCTGTCTACCTCTGATATAAAATAACCTCTTGAGTGAAATTGTTTAACTCTGGAAACCTACAATATTGATTGGCTTGTCACTGACCACCTGTGGAAATTAGGTCTGTAACAAGTGGGACCTATAAGAAAACAGTGTTGCGTGGAATACTCCTGTTCTCATTTCTAGCGAGCCATGCCCTTTCCCTGATAATCCATTCCATCTCCCCCTCCCCCCCCCGGTTTCCCCCCAGCAGACAGCATTCTGTGCCCGCTAATCATGCCCAGTCCTCACGGGGCTGTTTTTGGGCTCCCCCCCTAGGTCTTTTCCTGACTTGGCTGCATCTGGCTGAGGTACTATCACTGTTGTTGGGACAAAAACTAGAAGCAGAGGAGTTTTCTTTGTGGTTTTCTCAGGGATTTCCTTGTCCACTTGCTGCTTGCCTTCTAGAGGGATTGACAATGGCAGACTGCTGACAGATAGACAATCCATTCAGATTGTAAAACTCTTTGAAGCTATGGGGGAGCCCTTGACTTTCAAAGTTTGATGCACCTTTCCTCCACTGTAAGCAGTTCCAAAATCACCTAGCTGGAAGGTAAAAAAGAACAAAAAAGTATTTTCTAATCTAACACCTGATTAAAGATGACTGTCTTCTCCCCATCCTGCAACTGACCAGTCTGTTCAGTCCTTAACAAGTTTGCCATTATGAAAGAGCAGGTGCACTATGTAATGGTACCAGGAAAGCAAGTAGCTCCAGATTAGTCAAACTACTCAGCCCAACTGTATGCTACATGAGAGAAGTGGCTGTACAAAAAGATATACAAAACAGAGAGTATCATTTGTTTAACTTTCTGTGGATCTTTTAATTGATAGGATCCAAGACCTGTAAGATCCCATATCCAACAAAGAATCCTTTCACGTGGCTATTTTATTTTGTGTCCTGCCCTAACTATACCTATGAGGTATGTATTTTTTTAATCATCAGACAATACTGTAAGATTTAAGTTTTGCTTGATGTATATGTTTCAATATTGCTATAAACCTCAATCTGTTAGGAAATCCTTGAAAGCTTGAATTAGTCCAAAAGGTGACTCTGTGTGTGTGTGTGTGTGTGTGTGTGTAAGAGACAGACAGACAGACAGACAGACAGACAGAGACAGAGAACATCAACACAGAGCTCTGTAGTTTACAAGCATCTTGGGGCAGTGTAAATAAATGTTTAGGATTGGGGGGGGCAACTACTGAGAAGGGAAACTTGCAGGAAAAAAGTAGAGAGGCAGAGGCCTAGAGCAACTGCCTAGAAGTAGTTTTTGGAGGCAAGGTGTTATCTCAAGTGCATACCCAGCCTGGGTCCGGTTAGCCAGTCTGGTTTAACACTTACCTCTCAGGAGAATTGTGAAGAAGAAAGAACAAGATAAAGATTTTTTAAAAAATTGCACACTGAAAGAGCTAAATCAGTAATGAATTGGAGTATGTGTAAATGGGAATATTCCAAGAGACAGTTTGGAGGATTATACAACTGTTCTCATCCCATTACATTTTCTCATCATGGCAGGGATGGCCCTACCATTAATCAGGCAGCCCACCTCTGGTGTAGCATGAAAGAGTAGCAAATTGCTAGTTATTTAGTTTGTAGTTTATACGTCATTTGGATTTTCTGCCTCAGGTTTCAAAATATATTTAACTGTCTCTGCATCATATTTTGTCTCATATTGTACACTAGTGGCGGGGGCGGGAGGGGGAAGAAGAGAGATCTGGATCTCCTGGTAGATCTCTGGATGATTTGCAAGGATTTCTGAATCCCAAGTATTTAACGATAGCAGCAACTAAACGACTCAGCCATGCCCTAAATTAAACTGCTGAAATGAAGAAAATTTGGAGTAACCAGGAGTAGATTTTTGTGTGGAGGGACTGTGAGCTGCATTCAGTTTTGGTATGCAAAACCAAATCTGGGCTCAGAATTCCTTTAATTCTAAGTGTGTATCTTTTGCAGCGGACTCCAGTTGGTGGATCTCAGAGTTCTAGTAAAAAAACAAAGTAGATCCTATAAACCTGATATCTGCCCATCCCTGAGAGATAAATTTTTCATTTGCCTTTGGTATTGTAGCTGGGACTTTCAACATAATTTGGCAAAGGAAAGTTGCAAAAGAGGCTGTTTCCAGATGGACAGCTTCTAACCTTTCCAGTCAGAGATATTCTGCAGTTATTCTGTCTTTTCCTCCTCAACAGATATTTTGTGGAAAGAAAAAAGATGGAAGAAGAGGTGGGAGAATATAGGAGGGTTACAAGTGGAAGGCAGTGTCATCTGGACACCACTTAAAATTCTGTGAATGAGGCAGGGCAGTTGCATGGTAAAAGTTAGACTGGAAGCACCCAGAATGTGATTGCTGTAGGAATAGAAACTTACACCATGGAGCAAACCGGAGAGGGAAAATGTTTTGCAGTGGAAATTGAAATCAGACTGCACTTACAGTCCAGAAGGGGGCAGCATGTGTGGACATATATGATGTCATATTATCCCCTCTTCCAGATTTTTTCAGGAGCAGCGCCTGGAATTCCAATAGAGATAATTTTTTAAAGGAAGATCTTTTTAAATGGGGGGTAGTGAGAGAGAAGAAGAAAACTAGGCTACACATACTGGTAACATTTTCCAGATTCCCAAACTATATTTTGAACTTGATAGGAGTGGAAAGAAATGTTTGGGATTCTGGCGGCAGTTTCTGAGAAGGGAAACTCTTAGGAAAAAAAACTATGGATGCAAAATTGCAGTTAGGATAGGGCAGTAGGTGCAGCTGTCCAGCTGTAGCTCTTGGAAGTGAGGCAGGTGGCTGAGAACACATTGTTTGCATTTTGGATTGATGAGGGCGGGAGAGAATATGAATGTTCCCTTCACTGCCTGCCTCCTCTTTTAGAGTTTATTTGTGAGACAAAACCAGAATGCTGTGTTAGAATTCTTGACCCATATTTTTTCCCTCAGAAATTAGAAGGGGTGAGGCGAAGTCTGTCAAGGGTGAAGAAATGTCTAGCTGCAACCCTGCAGGGGAGGGTCTCCCTCTGAATTATAGCCCATATCCCAAAGACATGTTTCTGATTGTCTGCATTAGTGTGTTTCAGTTACTTTATTGTGTTTGTTTTTACAAATTGGTATTAGAAATAGGTATGTCTGTATGTATTTTTTTATTTAAAAGGACTAGCTGAGCAATTTTAATCATGTGAAATAGTTTTGAATTTTCTTGGCCATTACAGCTGGGGACATGGATTGGTTTTACTATCATGACTCAGTGCGTTCCAGGTGAGTAGCATTCTTGGTTTTAAAACTTTGGGGTATTATTCTGAGTGGAATATTTTATAAACTTTGACCTTATTTCTCTCTGTCTCTTGCAGTGGGATTGTTCACCTTACTCTGTTTCATTCAGATGACAGTCTGGGCAAAGGATAAACACCACACCTATACACGAGCGTTTAAGGACTATCCTAGTCTAAGAATGTCCATCATTCCCTTCTTATTATAAAAACAAGATTTTTTTCCTGAATTATAAGAAGCAAAATCAATGCACCCCTATGGAGACAAATATAGGCAAAGGAGATACCTTATGTTATTAAGATAATTTAGGTGAGGTGCTTCAGGTGCATGCTGAACCTACTCTGCAGTGAGAAATTCCATGGGCTCAAAAGCCATGTCTCCCCTTAATTCTGAATTTGTAGGATTCAATATTGACTTCCTTTTCCCCCTTTTGCTTTCTTAGTCTTGAAGGGCATTCCGAGCTAACTGCAGTCTAGTTGGCGAAAGTATCGTCTTTTCCTGAGAGGAGGTGCTTTTGGTATATGTTTAGGCTGGGCCTGGTGGCAAAGAAGAAGCATGAGAAGTTGCCGTGAAATAGTCTGGAATTCCACAAACCTGCATGTTCTGAGGCAAATGCAAGGAAGCCTCCAAACTAGATTGTCTTTTAGGGGGCAGGTGGTGGTGGTGCAAATAAAGCTGCATGGACTGCCTCAGTCAGGCATTTGCTGTGGCAAATATGTTTACAAAGTAGATGAAAGTGTTACCTGGAGAGAACATTAGGACTGAGAAGAAAAACCAGTCTATACACTCAGAATAATCATGCAATACAGTTCAGTTGGGACTGTACCATTTCAGACTGCAATTTGGGGTTTGAATCTGAATGTTCCTAGTGTAAGAAAACTTCTTTCATGTCGGAAACTAGCACGTGAAGGAGAAAGAATTCCAGTCTGGACCTCCTCCCCACCTTGCTACATTCATGATGTCCTTTTAGGTGGGGGAAACATCCAAACCCACCCATCCCTCCCACCCTTCCTGCAGTCTGAAGTGATACAAACTGAAATTTTATACTGCAGTCCTATGCACACTTCCTTGTGAAATAAGCCTTATTGAACTCAGTATCACTTACTTCCCAGTAAACATGCATAGGATGGGCTGCATTTGTGCTTGTAAACAGGAACACAGAACTGCAGTTCTCAAAAGAATGCCGCTCTCTACATATGTCAGAATACAAGGAAATATTTAACCTTCTTGTGTTACATTTTGTTCTTAGAGAGATAGTGTATTTAAGAAGGCTCTGTGCAAATCATATCAAGAACATAAGGCAATATTGTCTTAGTGTTTTTTTTTAAGTTTATCAACAAAGGGGCACGGACTGTTTCCTTGACAAGATTTATTTCTCTAGAATCAATGTACAGAAAATTTTTCAACTATTTGTAAAGAGAGAATATGCAATAAAGTCAAGCTTATATTTTGACCTCAGTCCAAATAATTATAGCAATAGAAGACATACTGTACTGGTTCACATGTAACAACAGCCCAGAGTATAGGTTGTGAATGGGTTATCGTTGAATTATGGGTGGTTGTTAAATGGTGGGTTACTGTTGTGTGCAAACCCTGCACTATGGTTTAATTATGGGTTGTTAACCACAATCTACCCAGGAAGGAAACCCATGATCTGGTGTTGGGTTGTGAATTTTGGGTTGTTCATGGTTAACAATCCATAGATAAATCATGGTGCAGGGATCGCATGTAATGACAACCCACCATTCAACAACAACCCATGATATGATGACAACCTGTACTCAACCCGTACTCTGGGTTGTCCTTATGTGCGAACCAGGTCATTCCAACTGGTTGCTGAAGTTTTATATTTTGTTTATTGCCCAGCAAAACCATCTTGCTCAAGTTAAAAAGGAAACCTGCCCATCTTTCTTTCTCCCAACTGTAACCTAAGTCCATAAGATCTAGTTCTGCACTCTAGGGCAGCAAAGAACAAGTCTTCTGCTTCTTCTTTGTGACAGCCCTTCAAGTACTGGAAGAGCTTTATTATATCCCCCTTCCCCCCACTTGGGTCACCTTTTCTCCACGCTAAACATACCTGGTTCTTTCAGCCTTTCCTGAGAGGGCTGTTTTGAACATTGTCATTGCTCTTTTCTGAACCTATTCTGATTTGTCTGTATTCTTCCTAAAGTGTGACACAGTACTCCAGATGTTATATTTGTGGTGTGGGTATTGCTTGGAGAGGGAATCATAATGGCAGTAGTTGTGTAAGCGACTATTGGGGCCAGGATACTTTAACCACACCAGTGCAGTTGTTCAAAGACATTGTGCTGGTGTTCCTAAAATGCTTCCAAACAGGGTAGGGAACCAGTTCCTCAGAAGTTCCACTTGCAGTTCTCCGTGTAATTCCCCCTTTACTGGCAGCAGTCGTGTCATGGAGTTAACATCTGCTCCTCTCCAACCTTGAATCTGATAAATAGAAGGCTATTTATTGAAAACATGTTTACCTTCAACAGAGCCCTCCCAGCTTACAGCACTGAAACATATAAAACAACAAATACTAGAGATCATTGATCTAGAGCAGGGATGGGGAACTGAGCAAAGCCAGCTGCACAGTCGGCTGGGGCTTGCAGGAGCTGGCCAGCTGTATTTTGCTCATCCGTCACCTCCAAAGGACAAGCGAAGCTGGCTGCCCGGCCAAAGCACCAACTGGACAGGCTCCAGATGGCACTTCAGCCAGGGTCCCAATGACACCCTTTCCCTAACATCATCCAGCCCACGTGGAGGTCTGTGGGACAATCCACCCTATAGAGGGACTGTGATTCCTACCCCAAATCTAGAGATTAGAATAGTTCAAAGTTAACCTCAAATAATGTGACACTCCTGCTACACAAATCTAAAAACATGGTGTCAAAATAGATTGCACCTTGGGGATCTCTTCTACATGGTTTCCTATTGACTTCACAGAGTTATGCACAGTTATGAGCTAGGTCTAAGCTAAATCGAAACTCCACCCCATAAGATTTTCATAGTGGGGAAATGGCACAAATGTGAACTCCACTGCTGGTATTGTTTAATTAGGCTTAAGTGAGACTGACGTAGGATACATCCTTTGGAATTTTCACCATCTGCTGAAAGTCCCCGCCCCCCCAAGTTAAAACTCTAGCAGAAGGGAGCCATGAGTATAATGAAGGTTTCCTGTGCATCCATAAACGTTTGCCATTCCTTAGCTGGCAGTGGAAGCCCTTCTCAGTCATAACCAATACATATGTCAGGATGAAATCCGAAAAGATGATTTGTACATGATTGCTATCAAGTCCTAATTTGATCCACAGCATAAACACCAATTTTACTTTAAAACTGATGTTTTAAATGAACATCTGTACTGTTCTGCTTTTGGTTCAGAGTGAAACTAGGAAGTGATAAACATCCATATTTGGTTTTTTAGAAGTACACAAACACACACACGAGTGATGCTTGTATTACATAAAAGATTTTGACCAATCTACTCATTTGATCTCATCACTGTTCCAGCTAGAGCCTCTCAAGTTACATTCTGCTTTGCTTAAATTATTATGCTTGTGAGATGCATATTCAATATTTATAGTACTGTGGTATGGCATGGTCTTCGGCTGTTCGGGGCTTTGCACAGCTCTTCTATGTGGTTATCTGCCGATAGAAAGCAGGGGTCACCTTCACCTCTCTATTAGCTCCAGCTGCACGAGGGTGTAGAGGAATTTCCTCATCCTCCATCTGTTGTTTAGCAAAGTTCACAAAAACCTATGGGTGGAAAGCAGAGAAATGTATAATCAGAACTGCCTTTGCCTCTGTTAGCAAGGAGGAAGAAGGGAAATCCAGAACCTCTGTGAAAATCTCAAGGATGGAGCTGGTTCATAACTCCAAAGTGATACACTTGGAAAGATCTGTCTCCCCTCTTCATCAGTCATGCAGTTATAGTCTAGTGCAGTCTGGAAAGATGTATCTCCTTAAGATCCAGAGGGAATGTAGGGAAACATGCTCTCCTCCCCCAATTAATTGTACCGGCTGACCTGGCAGAAGTAGGAGCAGGCTGAGTGAGGGAGGCCATGAGGCATGGCTTGATTAAAAAGGCAATTTTTACTGCACAATCATGTGTGCAGCAATAAGGCCTCTTCCTACCAGCAAAGTCTTTGATAATGTCTGCATTAAACACATGTAAGGTTTTGGAAGAACAAAATGAGATCTCTGTTCTACAAAGATAAGGCAAAATCTGAGGAACCCAAACCATGACTGTGGCAAGAGTGGGACTGTATTGCCTTAATTGGTACAGCAAAATGTCTACAAAGGTTGATCCTACTGAAAGTGGCTGACCACCATTATCTTCTCTTTAAATCAGCACTTACCTTCCTCAGTTCCACCAGCAGTATCAGCTAGCCCAGTGCACAAATCTGGGAGCATATATAGAATCATAGAATAGTAGGGTTGGAAGGGGCTTATAAGACCATTGAGTCCAATCCCCTGCTCAATGCAGGAATCCAAGTCAGAGCATCCCAAGTCCAGCCTCATCTTGAATGCCTCCAGTGTGAGAGAGCCCACTACCGCCCTTGGTAATTGGTTTCATTGTCATATTGCTCAGGATGTTTTTGTGTGGTGAGAGCCAGTGTGGTGTAGTGGCAAGAGTGTTGGACTAGGAGCTGGGAGATCCGGGTTCTAGTCCCCACTTGGCCATGGAAGCTCACTGGGTGACTTTGGGCCATTCACAGACTCTCAGCCCAACCCACCTCACAGGGTTGTTGTGAGGATAAAATGGAGAGGAGGAGGATAATGTAAGCCGCCTTGGGTTCCTTGCAAGAGGAAAAAAGGCGGGGTATAAATGCAATAAACAAATATAAATAAATTTCCTGATGTTCAGCCAGAATCCGGCTTCCTATAACTTGAGCCCATTATTCCGTGTCCTGCACTCTGGGATGATCGAGAAGAGATCCTGGCCTTCCTGTCTGACAACCTTTCAAGTACTTGAAAAGCGCTATCCTATCTCCCCTCAGGCTTCTCTTCTCAAGGCTAAACATGCCCAGTTCTTTCAGTCTCTCTTCATAGGGCTTTGTTTCCAGTCCCCTGATCATCTTTGTTGCCCTCCTCCGAACCCTCTCCAGCTTGTCCGCATCCTTCTTCAAGTGCGGTGCCCAGAACTGGACACAGTACTCCAGATGAGGCCTAACCAGTGCTGAGTAGAGGGGGACTAGTACTTCCCAGGATTTGGAAGCTATGCTTCTATTAATGCAGCCCAAAATAGCATTTGTCTTTTTTGCAGCCACATCACATTGTTGGCTCATGTTCAGCTTGTGATCTACAACAATTCCAAGATCCTTCTCACTTGTAGTGTTGTTGAGCCAAGTATCCCTCATCTTGTAACTGTGCATGTGGTTTCTTTTTCCTAGGGGCAGAACTTGACATTTATCCCTATTGAATTTCATTCTGTTGTTCTCTTTATCCTTTATGAAGAATTGCCAAGTTTTTTTCTGTTACCAAAAACTTGTAACATATTGGGCTGGTTTCTAGTTGGGTTGTTTGCATTTCCCTGGTGGGTTATTTCCATTTTCAAGATATTGTAACTTACCTGATCAAGGGTAGTTTGTGTGACAGAGTATTCCTCAATATTTAAGTTGTCCTTGTTGGAGAGAATCAACCGGAAGATCCTGGCCAATGAGTAGGTGCATATCTGGTACTGCAGCATGTTGTAGTGCTTTTCTCTCTGTACACTGCCTGGGAAGTTCACTTGTATGAAGTGCTCCGTTAGGCTTAGATCTGGAGTCAATCCAGGTTTAGGGGCCTTGATTTTCAAAGTAACAACGTAGCCATCTCCATATCTGTGAAATGATGGTTTATGAAGGGATGGGTTTACTACTCAAGTAGGGATGTGCATAACGTTTATTTTATGCGGTGTTTACTAAATGTAATAAATAAATTACATCTATTGACTATGTATACTTGACATTGGATATTTCAACTGGAGTACTTTCATATATCTTTAATCTACACTTAAAAGATGGGGAAAGATGCCATAAGGGGGTTAAGAGGATGAGACATGGTCAAGGTGGAGTAACGTGGGGAGTCATTTCCAAACCCATGCAAGAGATACTGCAGAAAGCTAACTACTTCTTTAATTAAGTACTGACTTTCGCATAAACAAAAGAGGAACTGAAATTCTTATCAGGGATAGCGGATTATATTAGATACCCATGCTACTGAAAGTGTGATCATGTGAAAATGAGTTAGCACAGACAAAACCACAGATGAGTAGCCATAAATAATTATTTCCCAGTCTATTGATACAACAAATATTTGTAGCCTCATGGCAAAATATATATTAAAATTAGGTTTGGGGGGTATTTTTTAGCTACTTCAGGTTCCTCATATAGAGGAAAAACAGGGCATGTCAATAAAGAACTCTTTTATCTGGAGTTATAAAACTGGTTTTTGGCATGTTACGATGATGGAGAGGGAGTGCAATGTACATAAATTTTAATGTGCTTTTTCATGGCAAGAGCAACATGGATTCATCTGCATTGGGGGTTGGACTCGATGGCCTTGTAGGCCCCTTCCAACCCTACTATTCTATGATTCTACTATTCTAGATTCTACGCAGTACCAGTTCTGGGCAGGACCAGGTTTGCACTGAAGGGTAGGGATTTGGATATTCCATCCCAGGTACCAAAATGTCTTAGCCCAGCCTGAATAACTTTCTACTTAGAGAAGACTGCATTACTTGTATATTGCTCCAGATCTTAGACTGGATCAAGAGAAGATCAAGCGGAACTCCATTTGTGCAACAGGGGCTTTCCTGGCTCCTGCCCCCCACTACAGCCCTCTGTGCTCCCCAAAAACTACTTCTGAGGGTTGATGGACCCTCTGGAATGGCATGGGATGGGGTACAGGGGTTGCAGCAGGACAGGGAAATTAGAGGTTATAAAAGCTTCAATAAGCAATCCAGTGAAACAGACTTTATTACCCAAACAGGTGACATGATTACAGCATACATTTCTGAGGTGACAGAAGCAGTGTGTTAAATCTTTATGCCCAGTGATCTATAGCTGTACGAGCTGAAACACTATATAGTAATTGTCCTGATGTTCCCTCCAGGTTCGGGGGGGGGGGGGGCTACAGGCCAAAGTGTCCTTAGGAGTCCTCCCCAAGTAACCCTACCTCCTCACCAATGTTGCTGCTGCCCATTTGCTTGCCTGTACCTCTGGGCCCAATCCACACGAATTTCCAGAGGGAGAGGCAATGTGAGTAGAACCTGGTGCTCCTTTTCTTTGCTCCTGTCACTGCTCACTTGGTTGGAGAGACAAGTGAAGAGGTGGCAACAGAAAGAAGGAGTAGCAGCAAGGTCAGGGAGCTCTGGAGCCATTGCTGAGGTGTGGGCCATGGCTGATGCCTTACAAAGCCAACCCTAATACTGGCCTTGGGCACATCCCTGATAGCTACACCAGATCACATCATCTATTGAAGTGAACAGATTGACACACTTGGAAAACCAGCTAATATCAATAACGCAGACAGATTTAATAGTCACACACTCTCCCCAGGAAACCTTGGAGTGAGGTATGGTTAGGGATCTCAAAGACAGAATTCTCAGCCCTCTAACCTAACTACAATTCCCAGAATTCTTTGGGATGTGGTCTAAAAATGCATGCCTGTAGTCCAGATATGTCCCTAAAGACAGGTCTACTGTGTTCTTGCTTCTCTTGAATTCAGTGTGGTTTGTGCAGTTGATTATGCTCCAAGCCTGCAACATCTAGCCATGTTTTCCTTACTAAGATACACTAGAATAAACATGAGACACAAATATCTGGCTTACTTGTATTTGAGATGCTGAATGGTGCCCAGGCATTTGAAGGTCCCCTTAACCATGATGGCTAGACGCGTACAGAGTGCCTCACATTCTTCCATACTTGTAAAGAGAGAAAGCATGTAGTATTTCAGGCTTAACGTAAAAAAGAAAAACAGGCTTCCAGTCACAATTCAGATTTAGTGCACAATCTTATGCGCCCTAAATCCTGACACAGAGAAAAGTAAACATGCATAGGATTACACCCTTATTCATATTGGCCCTGACCCAACCAATTACTCTGCTGTGGCTTGCGCTTGCCATGACACTCATAGGCTTGTTGCAAAAGGAACCTGGAAAATGGCTACACAGACTCAGAGAGAGGGAAGACACAACAGAGACAGCCTTCTCGCTTCCTCTCTCTCATGTATGTTACGTGGATGAGATCACCCTCTTCCCACTTCCAAAGGGATGATGGAAAAGGCAGTGAGCATGGATATGGTGGTGCAGTGGTTATACAGGCATCAGGTGAGGTCTTCCTGGGTGCTTTTGTGCCCATGGACACTGCAATGGAGACCGCCTGATCAGGAATAGAGCTGGGGTGCAGGGATGTCCAAAACGTATACAAACCTCAATTCATCTACCACTCTGGAATTTGAATAGGCATCTGGAGCCACTTTATTAAAAACCTTTTATAAAAGAACCCCTAGGTTGTCTAGGAAATAAACCCTCTTAGTTTGGGTGAGCTGACTGGAAATAACCCCAGGGTGCGTGCGTGCACACACACACACACACACACACACACATGTGTGCGCATGCACACGCACATGTGTGCGTAAAGTTAAGATGGTGTAATGGTTAGAGTATTGGACTTGGTCCAGGGAGGGTGAGGATCAAATCCCCAGTCAGCTATGAAGCTCATTGGGTGACCTTGGACCAGTCACCATCTCTTAGCCTTACCCACTTCACAGACTTGTTGGCATAAAATGGCGGAAGACATTAATTCCTTGGGGAAATGTCAGGACAAAAAAATGTAAGAAAAAACATAATATGGGAGGGAAAAAAACTGCCTGCACTTGGAAAGCTAGCACATCAGGAAGAAGATTAGATTAAAAGTTTTCTCCCTGACATAGTAGCTTTCCAGCTGCAATCTGAAGTGATACATTTCCAGAAAGACTGTATGACATGTCTTTTCTGAATGTTTGAATCACCTACACATGTGAACAAGAACTTAATTCCAGTGGTGATTTTACATGTGCAGATTTGTATTACCTGTGTGAGGTGAGAACCACAGCTCTTCCTTCTCTGATCACACTGACAATTGAGTTCCATAAAAAGCGCCGGGACTGGGGGTCCATTCCTGTAGTTGGTTCATCCTATGAGATCATCATCATCAAAAATACAGGTAGGTACCCTCAACAAAATATTGCAACGTATACCCACCCCTGGTGCTAACAGGAGTGTTCCTGTTCAGGCCTCCTGTAACACTGTAGTGCTATTTGAAGCTCATGCTGGTGGGATTTCAAGAGGAGAAAAGGGGACTGCGAAGGGAAAGGATCCTGCTGGGACCGGCCCCAACCTCCCTGTGAGGGAGGACCGCTCAGGACCCATTCCCGGGATCCCCTTCCCAAAAATAGGACTGGCCAAACCCGGCCTTTCAGTCCCCCAAAATACCCAGTAGCCACCCTCATAAGCCAAGAGGCACTGAAATTAGCACTGAAGTTATGCAAAGAGACCACATCAACTAAAGGTTGGATAAAGGTTTATTAAGATCAATATAAAGGGGTAGAGGGTAAGGAAGTAGCAAGTTACACAGAGGGTACAAAGCTAAAACCCTTAATTATATACAGAGAACTTCATGAATGCACACCCAAGCCAAAATAATAAATCTACCTGGCCTGTCCTTACATACCTAAGCACGGATATCCCCAGATAGCAACCAGCCGTCTGCAGGTCCAGGACCACCAGGATGAAGGGAGACGTCATGCCTCGACCTCAGCCCACTTTTAAAGCCCAGCCCTGACAACCCAGGGCAGATTTTGCTTCAGCCAATCACTGGCTCAGTGTCTGGGTGGACTGCCCTTGCCTCCAAGAGGCTGGAACTCCCCACCAACTCCAGCGGTTGGCACTTTCTAATTAGCAGGGGCTGCGTCTGGGCTTGGCAATGGGCTGAGGAGCCTCTAGATTACAAACAATTCCAGGTAGTTACATCCAACGTGACAGCCTGACCTGATCTTTTGGCAGAAAGCAGGCCGTTATCCTTGACAGGGACACCCTTTTTCTTTCCCACCCTCCTGAAATCCTTGCCCTCTGTGCTATAAAGTGCTAAAAGGCTCAGGTTGGGGGTTTTTACTCTTGCACATTCTAAAAGTAAACCATTTCAGTCTAAGAATGAAATGTGTCTCCAAATCTAATCCAGAAAAAAACAACAACAACAGTGTACTACCACAAATACAGTTCAAGAGGGCATAGCATAGCTTACTGGTATGCACTGTGGACAGGAAGAAAAGCAGGGCCAAAACATGACTTGCACATTTTTCAAAGAACTTATCCCAAACAAAAAAGACAGTGGGAGTTAGACACTAGGGTGTTTCAAAGAAACTGAAGACAACAGCAGGTTTCTGAGCAAGTTCTGCACAACCGTGCAGAATTACATGACTCTAAAAAGGCCACATTGTCAATTCTCTGCTTTAGTCACCACAAAGCTGCTTACCAGCAGGAGTAAAGGAGGACAACCTATCAGTGCAATGGCAGTGGAGAGCTTGCGCTTGTTGCCCCCACTGTATGTGCCAGCCAGCTGATCCGCATACGTCAAGAGACCGAGCTTCTGAATTCCCCACTCGGCCACCTGTTAATGAAATAAAGACATGATTACAGTTACATAAAATAGAGCGTGGGTTACCTCCCCCCTTGGTATGTAGGCCTGAACACTCAGCATCTCAAGGCCATTACAGGGAATGGGAGGCCTGTCTGTGCCTCCGCTATTCCCATACATCCCTCCCACGCGGGGCATGCCCCATGAAAATATTCAGTAAATATCCCAAGTGAAGTGAACCTGCCCTCGCCAACAAAATAGAACAAAATGCAGTTTGAACTGGAAATCCAGAACTCCCAGTAGTTGAATTTTTAGAGCACGCTAGGTTATATTCCCACAGATATGCATCAGGTCACATCAGCCTATTGCCTTTGTTAAGGGATGGGTGCATTTGAATTATAGACACACAAGGGAGGGGGCTTTAAGCACTCTGCATGGTCAGTTTCATAATTCTGCATGAAGTTGTCCCAGAGAAAAGATAGTCTGTCTTTTCCAGGAAAATGTCCTATGCTTTTTGTGACCCATACTGTCTATATGGGAACATGGTCATCTGATGTGCAAATTAGCTGCACCAGCAATTGCAAGGCAGTCATCCAAACCCAGTGCAATTGACAGGTCATGTGTGCAACAGCTACTGTGAATGCCCAACTCCCTGTGGTAGCCCCCTGCCCCAGCACATGAGGGGCGGGGGAGAACAGATCCAGTGCTCTGCCTTTCCTGCATGGAAATCCACACAGGATCCCCTTGTGCAGTGCACACTGGTAATGTAAGGGTACTGTGCAGACTGTCAGAATGGAACTGCAGATCGATTTCACCATGTGCAGGACTGGCACATGGAAAAGGTAACAGTAGCAATGCAGTGTGAATAGCCAGGATGGTCACCTGTATCTTTCACAGAGATATCTTTACCTTAATGTAGATACACATGTGTTTTGTGCATCAAGAACCACCTCTGGTTCTAGCGCAGGGGTGGGCAACTGGCAGCTCTCTAGCAGCACACAACTCCCTTGTCTGTATGGATCTCTCTGGATGAAGCCCAAAGAGTGTATTATAAACAGCTCTTGATTTATCAGCTTTCATATGTAACTTTAAAAAAAAAGCAGCATGTAGTTTAAATGATAGTAAGTACTGAAGAAGAAATTGTTCCTACCCTCTCAACTTCTGCTGCAGGGACCCCACGCAGACGGGCATAGAGACACAAGTGCTCTCTCCCTGTGAGCAGATCGTCAATAGCATCAAACTGTGGGCAGTAGCCCATGTTTTGATGAACACCAAAGATCTGAGACAATATACTGGAGAAAGGCAATGAAAGTGAAAAAACAAACTCTTATGGAACTCTAGTCACATTCACTCTGTAGCACTGGAAGAGAGAAAAGGATCTGACTGAAGTATGGCAACATTTCAGTAAAATAATACATTTGGTAAAAGTCTCTCTCAAACTACAGAAAGTAACATTAAAACCCCACTAAGCAGACCTTGGTTGTCCAAAACTCCTGCTTGTCTCACATGTTACAACTGGAAAAAATACATATTAAAAGATTTAGAAAGCGCCCACATTTGTTTATTACATTTCTATACTGCCCAACAGCCGAAGCTCTCTGGGCAGTTCACAACAATTAAAATCACAAAATGCAGCATAAAATACAATAAAAACATTTACTTTATGAAGGTGCAACATGTATACGCTATTGAAGCATTCTGTGGGAAGCAGCAACTGGTCCTGGTGTGCATTTCTGTGTTTGTAAAGATGTCATACTATACATACAATACAATAGTGGATATGTACTATATTTTTAATGTGGTACCCATTACCACTGTAATGTCTGAAGGTGCCTCTTCTCCTTGGCCGCAATCATAGCCACCTCCTTCTCCTCCATTTCACCTGCCTGCCCTCACTGCCTCACTGCCTCCTCCTCTCCACTTCCCAAAGTTTCCTCCGGAGGGCAGCACCAATGGCACTTTTGAATGGGAGCAGAGCTGGTGCTCAGCTCCACTCTGCAGCTGCCACCTGCAGTCTTAAGATTACCCCCAAAGGAAGGAGGTGGGCGAAATGGTGGGGGACAAGGGGCAGGCATGAGGTGGAGCTGAGTGCCCAGCCAGCTCCCAAGACAAGCCACAGCTTTAAAAAAAAAAAAAAAAATATTAATCAGGAAGTGTGAAGGAAGCCACAGCAGTGAATGTCTGATCTTCCAGGGGAAAAAACAAACAACTCCACACAAATATTTTTCCCTATACCTCATAGCCCAATAGGTGTGTGTTTTGTGTTGGGCGGGGGGTTGCTGCAGAAGCAGCGGAGAGAGGAGAAGGTGTAATTGGCTTTGGGTAAGGGAGAAATGCGCCTGCTGGCAGGCCTGAAGTAATGAGAACATGTCCCCAGTGACATCACATCACAGCCACAAACACCCCCACAAAACAATGCAAGCTCCCAAAATCAGGCAGCAACAGCGCCGTTTTTTGCGGATCATGGCACACCAGAAAAAATTAGCAGATTTTCCCTAGTGTGAGAAAATATGGGAGAAGCGGCGGGGGGGGGGGGTGTATATGGAATGACTACAGGAGACTGATGATGTTGTGTGGGCAACCCAAAAAATCTAGGCAAGCCAATTGCACCTTAACAGCTCCGTCTGGAAGAGCCCTGAGTCTGAAAAGGTCTAACTTTGCTCTCTGCAGGAAATCCTATGGTGCTATGCATTCCCCTGGAAATCTGATGGGGAACAGGAATCCGTTGGAGTGTAATGCTGTTGACCCTCATCTTATGTTCTGCCAAGAGAGAGAGAGAGAGAGAGGTGCGTGTGTGTGTGTGTGTGTGTGTGTGTAAATAAACCTTTTATCACAGAAATGCCATAAGCCTCCTGTAACCTCTTTCCTTCTAAGGAGACAATGCTTTGACTTAGATTCCTGCACTGAGCAGGAGGTTGGGCTCAATGGTCTTATAGGCCCCTTCCAACCCTATGATTCTATTTCCTCCCCTCCCACCAAACACCTTTTGCAGATATAATGGGTTGTATCCAATGTTAGCTTGACTTGTCCCATTAACTTCAATGAGTCTATTCTAAGTAGGACTAACATTGGCTACAACCCACAGATAAGTTTTTTCTCCCCACCCCCAGCAAGATAACAGGAATATATTGCTAATCATAATACAATGGCAGTTACTCAATTCACAGATATAGGGGCACATCCATTGTTCACTGGACTGGACTGCTTGGGCATTTCTCACCTGTGCCCAGCCACGACAGCATCCCCAAATGTTACTTCAGTATCTCCGGTCAGCATTTTGAATGTTGTTGTCTTGCCAGCTCCATTCACACCCAGGAGACCAAAGCACTAAATTATAATTTAGCACACACTTCATTACTTCCAGAGGACCATCAAGGAGAATCAGTTCAAAATGTGTTACAATGCTGATGCACAACCCACCTCTCCAGGACGAATGCCGACACAGAGTCTGTCCACTGCTGGAATGTGTCTTCCTGCATAAACCTAGATTTTTTTTAAAAAAACAAACAAACTCCGTTCTTACAAGAAATCTACTGCTGAAGGAATCTATCTGAGCTTGACACCTATTGCTTTCAGGGACAAGATGGAAAAGAAACATAATGGAAAAGAACATGCAAACAATCCACCAAATATTTACTATTAATAAGACAAAACAAGTTGGAAAACGCTAACATACACCACTTTTAGTTAACCATATGTGTGTATGTATACTTTAAGGTCTTGGACCCCCCAAATATAACAGTCTAATCGATTAGTAAGTTAAGATGGCATCGTTTTTATACCAATAAAAAAGATTTTTATACAAATAGTAAAATCCTTCTTTGCATCCTTGGGATGTTTTCTTCTCTCACAATAAAGAAAATGGAAAATGTGAGGAATGATGCAGTGCTGGGGCCCACGGGTAGCCAGTAGTGAGGCTTTAGAAGGTAGTTCTTTAATAATGAAGTAATTGGGAGGGAATACATTTGAGATTCCCTTCATGGATCACTGCCTTGTTGTGGCGAAGGGGCTTGCGTAACTCAGTGAAGCCATAAGCTATGCTGTGCAGGACCTCCCAAGACGGACAGGTCATGGAGGAGAGTTCTGACAAAATGTGGTCCACTGGAGAAGGAAATGGCAACCCACTCCAGTATTCTTGCCAAGAAAACCCCATGGAATCTATCACAAGGCTAAAAGATATGACGCCGGAAGATGAGCCCCTCAGGTCAGAAGGTGTCCAATATACTACTGGGGAAGAGCAGAGGGAATTTCCAAGTAGCGCCAGAAAGAGTGAAGCGGCTGGGCCAAAGCCGAAAGGACACTCAGCTGTGGATGTGTCTGGTGATGAAAAGAAAGTCCGATGCTGTAAAGAACAATATTGTTTAGGAACCTGGAATGTAAGATCAATGAATCAAGGTAAGCTGGAGGTGGTCAAACATGAGATGGCAAGATTGAACATCGACATCTTGGGAATCAGTGAACTAAAATGGACAAGCATGGGCGAATTTAATTCAGGTGACCATTATATCTACTACTGTGGGCAAGAATCCCTTAGAAGAAATGGAGTGGCACTCATAGTCAACAAAAGGGTGGGAAAAGCAGTACAATCTCAAAAACGATAGAATGATCTTAGTACGAATCCAAGGCAAACCATTCAACATCACAGTAATTCAAGGCTATGCCCCAACCACTGAGGCTGAAGAAGCTGAGGTTGATCGGTTCTATGAAGACCTACAACACCTTCTAGAACTAACAGCAAAAAAAGATGTCCTCTTCATCATAGGAGATTGGAATGCTAAAGTAGGAAGCCAAGAAATAACCGGGATAACAGGCAAGCATGGCCTTGGTGTACAAAATGAAGCAGGACAAAGGCTAATAGAGTTTTGCCAAGAGAACATGCTGATCATAGCAAACACTCTTTTCCAATGGCACAAGAGGCGACTCTACACATGGACATCACCAGATGGTCAATATCGAAATCAGATTGATTATGTCCTTTGCAGCCAAAGATGGAGAAGCTCTATACAGTCAGTAAAAACAAGACCTAGAGCTGACTGTGGCTCAGATCATGAGCTTCTTATTGCAAAATTTCGGCTTAAATTGAAGAACGTGTGGAAAACCACTAAACCGTTCAGGTATGACCTCAATCATATCCCTTATGAATATACAGTGGAGGTGAGGAATAGATTTCAGGGATTAGACCTGATAGACAGAGTGCCTGAGGAACTATGGACAGAGGTCCGTAACATTGTTCAAGAGGCAGCAACTCAATCCATCCCAAAGAAAAAGAAATGCAAGAAAGCAAAGTGGCTGTCTGATGAGGCTTGACAAGGAGCTGAGGAAAGAAAGGAAGCGAAAAGCAAGGGAGAAAGGGGAAGATATACCCAACTGAATGCAGATTTCCAGAGAATAGCAAGGAGAGACAAGAAGGCCTTCTTAAATGAACAATGCAAAGAAATCGAGGAAAACTATAGAATGGGAAAGACTAGAGATCTCTTCAAGAAAATCGGAGATGTCAAGGGAACGTTTTGTGCAAAGACGGGCATGATAAAGGACAAAGAAGGCAGGGACCTAACAGAAGCAGATGAGATTAAGAAGAGGTGGAAGGAATACACAGAAGAACTATACAGGAAAGATCTTAATGTCCCTGATAGCCATGATACTGCGGTCAATGAACTGGAGCCGGACATCCTAAAGAATGAAGTCAAGTGGGCCTTAGGAAGCTAAAGCCTTTGATTTTGTGGATCACAACAAACTCTGGCAAATTCTTAGAGAGATGGGAGTACCAGACCACCTTACCTGTCTCCTGAGAAACCTGTACGAGGGTCAAGAAGCAACATTAAGAACTGGACATGGAACAACCGATTGGTTCAAAATTGGGAATGGAGTACAAAAAGGCTGTATATTGTCACCATGCTTATTTAATTTATATGCAGAGTACATCATGAGAAACGCCGGGTTGGATGAATCACAGGTCAGAATTAAGATTGCCAGGAGAATTATCAACAACCTCAGATACGCAGACGATACCACCCTCATGGCAGAAAGCGAAGAGGATCTAAAGAGCCTCTTGTTGAGGGTGAAAGAGGAGAGTGCAAAAGCTGGTTTGAAACTCAACATTAAAAAAACTCAGATCATGGCATCTGGCCCCATCACTTCCTGGCATATAGAAGGGGAAGAAATGGAAGCAGTGACAGATTTTATTTTCTTGGGCTCCAAGATCACCGCAGACGGTGACTGTAGCCATGAAATTAAAAGACGCTTGCTCCTTGGGAGGAAAGCTATGGCAAAACTAGACAGCATAGTAAGAAGCAGAGACATCACCTTGCCGACAAAGATTCGTATAAACAAAGCTATGGTTTTCCCAGTAGCAATGTATGGCTGTGAGAGCTGGAATACAGGGAAGGCTGAGCACCGAAGAATTGATGCTTTTGAGCTGTGGTGCTGGAGAAGACTCTTACGAGTCCCCTGACTGCAAGGAGGTCAAATCAGTCAATCCCAAAGGAAATCAACCCTGACTGCTCATTGGAAGGACAGATACTGAAGCTGAAGCTCAAATATTTTGGCCACCTAATGTGAAGAGAAAGCTCCCTGGAAAAGACCCTGATGCTGGGAAAGATTGAAGGCAAAAGGAGAAGGGGACGGCAGAGGATGAGATGGCTAGATAGCATCACCGATGCAATGAATATGAACTTGAGCACACTCCGGGAGAGAGCGGAGGACAGGAAGGCCTGGCGTGCTATGCATTTGAGATGCTCCAAGGACCTGCAAACAGACATGATAAAGATTCAAGACATGATAAAGATTCAAGAAAAGGGTGGATAGGAAGTACAACTGCCTTGCAGTTTCTTTCATTACTTTTTTTTTTAGTATGGTAAATGATGTCTGGATACCCACTATTATCAAGTTGCCTCATTTTCAGTGTTCCCCTTATGACATGGACCCTCTGAACAATTCCTTAAGGATCTCTTGCCTCCTTAAGAGTTCTACCTTCCTACTTTTACCTTCCCCTTTCCAATAACATACAGTTTAGGTCGTAGACATGGGGTGACTGACACTCTAGACATTTACTGGTAAATTAAATGCCTGCTATTTGCAATGAGAAGAAAGCTCCCATTGCGAGGAGCAGGCATGGCATCCTCCCAATTCTGACTGGGACCATGATGGTAGGGATGTGTAGAAATCCACAGTGGATTCAAATGAGTTCAGATTTTTATGAATCCAACTAGTGGATTCTGTAGCAGACTGGCTTTTTCCAAGTTGTGCAAAAGTTTTTTAAAAACTTTTGGGGGAGATTCACGCAAATTTGCACTTGCGGTAATGTGCATGTGTGCAAGTAGAACCAAATTCTCGTACATCCCTAAAAAAAATCTGATTCTGTCAATGAGCAGACGAGAGAACAAAAGGCACCCGACAATCTGTAAAACACAGACGGAACAGATTTAACAAAATCCACAGATCCCTACACAGTGAAAACAAAGTGTTACAGCCCCTTCCCAAACCCCATGGTTCTGATGCAGCATGGCACCCCACACTGGCTATTTGTTCAACAAAAATCAGCTCCCTAACGGCAAGCTATGTGACAAATATCAAGTCTAGCTTGGCCCTAGCATTCAACTGCTTGAGTGGTGAGCTTCTGGAATGAGGGAGGAGACTCCATTATGTCCTTTGACGCTGGCAGCAAAATGTCTTACCCAGCCCTGGGGAGCCTAAAACAAGCAGCTGTTTCATATTTAGCATACTCTCTTTTCCATGATGAAATCAGAGGAAATGCACGTTTTATAATAATTCCTGGAAAATTACCTTGGTCAGTTCTTGTAATGTCAAAATATCTGTTTTGCTGCCTCCATTCATGATTCGTTGTCTTTCCTCTGCAACATCCTCATCTTCATCCATAATGGGCAACATCACTGTATTTTGGGGAAGCCTGAAAAAACCAGACTGAATGAGTTAATAATTTAGGAACCAATCCTATGTATGTTTAACCAGGACAAAAGTCCTACAACTCCCATCATTCCCAAGCCAGAATGGCTGTCTGGGGAATACTGGAAGTTGCAGGACTTTTTTCTGTCTAAACATGCATAGGATTGCACTCTTAGTCTATGTCTGAAGAACAATCTATATTAACCCCCGCCCCTCACACACACACAAAAGTGGTACATTTGAAGCGAGACGCATCTACTTAACACTAATTAATTCATACAGGTAAGATCTCTGAAGGCTGAGAGTTTTCCAACATACCATCTGGTAGAGAAGAAAGTATGCTGCATCAGAAGATTCAGAACAAAATATGCGACACCCTGCACTGCCAAGGCAACCATGTTTTTTCCAGCAAAATCCCAGTGAAATGGATTCAAGACGTGCTCTTCCCCTTTGGGGTGAAACCAACCAAAACCAAGCTGAATTACTACCCAAACAAAGTATCACATGTCTGAATAAAAGCCATTAAAATAGTCATTTAAAAATTTCAGATGCAAGAACATATGTTATTCAGAACTGGCCCAAGATACGTTGCTACCTGAGGCAGACAATCCAATGGTTCCCCTCCCGTCGGACACCTGGCCCAACATGGCCAGCCCCATCACCCATCTGCTCCTGCCACTGCAGATCACGCATCACTTCATAAGCAGCTTACCTGGTCCCAGCAGTTTGAACAGCAGAGCGGCACTTTTGAATAGGTGCCAAGCTCCCACTCATCTCCTTACAGTTGGCAGCAGGCAGCCACCATCTTTAATCTCCCAAATGCAGTTCCCGATGTCACATCAGACACCAATTTGGGCCCAGTTAAAGCTGCCAGTGGCCTACTGACACCTGTCTTTAAAAGCACCACCCACCGCTCCTGCCAGTGGGACCAGGAAAGCTGGTTGTTGGGGACAGGGGCAGGGTATGAGAGAGTGGCACCAGTGGTGGTGGCAGCAGAAGTTCTGGGTGAAGAGCCCTGAGCTTGGGTCCCCTCAGGTGGTGCTGCCCCCCCCCCCCAGTCACTCAGACCTTTCCTAACCTGCTCAATAAGATGCAGTGGAGAAATTTGGTGCATGGTGGCCTTAGTTTACACAGGGAGCGTTGCTTCACATTAGCAGGTGGGGATGGGAAACACACTGCAGAGGGCCAGTCCACTGCTCAAAACCTTAGTTAGACATGGGAGGCACAGAAGAACCACCCTATGTTCTTTTGTACTTACCAAACTGAGCATACACATCAGCCACAGCTTGGTTCATGGCTAAGTCAATGAGTCCACGACCCAGGCAAAAATGGGGAAAGACTAACAGGATATTTTTCAGTATTTTATTGAATTTCAGCAGAGACTGAAAGAGACAGGAAAACATATGTCAGTACTGCTCAGAGTTACCATAATCTTTTATAATTTATTTATAATTTAAGAAAAGCATTTGGAATTAGAATGAAAGGCCACATGACTCTTTATCTCACCAGCCTTTATTAATAAATGAAATCTGATGCGGCAGTTGCTGGGCATCTGAGGATGTGCAAAACAGGAAATCTAGATGGTGGAAGAGCTTTTCTCTCCAGGGACACTGGAGAAAGGGAAAAGGAGGGGAGCTATAAAAGAGGCTGCCCCTTTTGAAACACCCTTTTATAGGGCTTCTTCACATGGAGCTTTTATCCTGCTATTGAGATTGCTCACTCACGGAAGTTTGTGGGCCCTTTAGATGACGCTGTGAACCTCCAGGGCATCTCCTTCAGTAAATGACCTTTATTCAATTTTTAAATAAATTGGAGATAATGAGGTATCAAATTACCCCACTTGTGTTCCGCATGAGTTCCCTCCATGAAAAAGGAAAAGCCGCAAGAAGCGCAGCTACACCAATGAAACACATGGAAGACTCAGATAAGGGGGAGAAGGAGGGGGAAAGGGGAAGGGGGAAAGGAAGCACGTGTAAAGGGAGTCTGTTGTGATCCTGCATTTAAAATGGAAGCAGAAAGCTCCATTTTAAATGTGGGATTTTAGGCTGGTGTAGAGATACTAATAATCTCCAGGATTTTTAAACATCTTATTATGGGATACTGTTGTTACAGTCTAGGGGCTCATGAGTCCCAAGGGCAGTATCCAGTGTGACACAGGTTTTCCCAGAAAACCCAGCAAGTGCTGTTGGTGTTGCACTAGAGGTTGTTTACCTCTAGTGCAACATAACTTACATTAGCACTCACGATGCATTGGATACCGCCCCAAACGCTTCCTAGCACTTCCCTTTTCAGCAGCTACTCTTAAACTTCACTGAGCAGCACATATTAACACATATCTCCCTCACTGGATCATGACACTGTCACTCACCAGGTTGTTTTCAAAGAGCTCCAGGACAAATGTAATGGCACTACCGTTGATTCCAACGAAGAGGTTAATGCAAGACAAGGCAATGTAAGCAGTGCTGGGGATGCTAAAGATGCAAGATGCTGGGTACATCATAGGAATTATGGCCCATCTGCATGCAGAAGCCAGGAAAAAAGGGGTGTAATAAATGATGCATTGCTTTCCTGTGGTGAACAAAGTTATAAGATGTTCAGATGTTATAAGCTATCACTTATAACAGATCAGTCAGGTTAGAATCCATAATTCAGCTGCATCATTCATCCCTTCTACTAGGAATCCAAGAAGCTGCTACCAAAGCCAGACCATTTAGGATTGTCTGTCTCTCAGGGCTGGTTCTAGGGGTGTACGATACCCTGCTTATCTGGCTCTGCCGGGTTCCACTGGGGGGGGGAGGCGCTCCGTCCCTCCCCCCGGAATCCTCGCTGGGGGGGGAGGCAATCTGGTCCTCCCCCCCGGAATCTTCGAAAGCCGGTTGTGCTCTGCGGCAGCTCCACAAAGCAGCCGGCCAGGCCCAGGCCAGGGCCGTCCGCAGCTGGATTTCCGGCCGCGGAGGGCTCTGGGTAAGGAAAAAAAAAACGCGTAAGCAAATGGCAGCGGCTACGGCCGCCGCCATTTGCGTTCCTTATTTTTCTTCATCTTAGTCTATGTAAATATTTTTTACACCTTTTCTTTTTTTTACCCAGACGTTTTAGGCTATGTAAAAACTTACGTAGCCTATCACATCTGGATAAAAAAAAAAAACCACGTGTACACAAATGGCGGTGGCTACGGCCGCCGCCATTTGCGTTCCTTATTTTTCTTCGTCTTTTTTTTTTTACAGAGACGTGATAGGCTACGTAAAAACTTACATAGCCTAACACGTCTCTGTAAAAAGAAAAAAAAAAAAAGACAAGACAAGACAAGACAAGACAAGACAAGACAAAACTGCAAATGGCGGCAGCGGCAGCCGGTCGGAAGACCAGCCGCCGCCGCTGCCGGAGTCGCCGCCACCCGGAACATCTGCCCCAGGTAAGTCTTAGTTCACACAAACAGCAGATCAGGTAAAAATTTTCCTGGACTATAACCATATCAAACTGCAGTTTGGAGGATCATAGGGTTGAATGCTTGCCTATGAAAAAAACTCCCTCTATGTATAAATCTAGCACATCAGGGGGAAGCCTACATTAGCACTCTTCTCTCCAAAATTTGGTTTTGTACATGCAGGGAGTTATTTTATATTTCATATGGAGGGGCATTCAGTCAACTGGTCCCTGACCTGGAGTCTGCAGTGGTCATAGTATTTTGTTTGTATGAACTAGGCCCAAGTGCTAAAAAGTCTAGTGATGTACTTATATGGGCAAAAGCCTTCTTCAATATTTATAGATGCTTTTAAAGCATTAGCCTCACACCTCTTTTAAATTGGCAGCTTCTTACTCTTAGAAATCTCTCTTGGGGCTTCTTTCAAAATGCATCAGTTTCAAAAATTCATGGGAATAGGTCTTAGTAAATATAGCTGTGGTTTGCATAGTAATCTACACACTCCATTTTCTCTCCATCAAAGTGCATGATAATCTTGAGTGAACTAATGGTGAATCAAAATAAATAAAACAGGAAAAGACTCCTTTTGTGCCCCTTTTTTTATAAAGTCTACACAAGCCTGCATTTTAAGGTATTTATTTTTGCCTATTTTTTATATTAGAAATTAAAGTCTGATAAAAGAAAAATATATATCTTATCTTCTATTTAAAATCCTAAAAGCTTGGAGTTTACTTGTCTACTTTAAATCCTTCCTCAGACATTACAGCTCAGTGGAGAACTATTATGGTTATTGCATTAGAAGCACTAAGAGAAAAAAGCTTTTATTTGAAAGTATTGAAAGTCTTGCATTTAAAGTTTAAATTTTAAACAGTTGGAAGAAAATCTGTTAGTTCAGGATCACGTTTCTATGAAACATATCTTACTAATTTTGTTTTTCTTATGGGGAATTCAAACATATGAAGATTAAGTATCCTTTCAGAATCAAGGTATCTACTCACCACAACAGACATCAATGTTCTGAATATGTCTGTCACTGCCTCCATAATGGTCTTGGAATTAATGAAATATCTAGATTACTTACCCATATAAAAGCAGCAGTGTAATAAGTGCAGGAAGGTTGCTTGGTGATGTATATGCTTTCTTTTTAAAACCAATGAATATTGTCACTACCAGGCCAACGCTTACAGTATAATTCACCTGGTACAGAGGAAAGAAAAGAAAAGTGCAGTGGAAAAGGAGCTTGATGTAACTTGGAACAAAATTCTCAAATCTACACCAGCTTTTCCAATATCTTCCAGGATGCATTAATACACATATTATTGTCCTGGCTTTGGTAGAACTGGAAAGCTATCCAGAAAGATAGGCCTTAGCTAGAAAGAGGAGTCATTACCAATTTGCATGTTCTTTTCTGAACTGAACTTTTAAGTATTCGAAGAAATTGTATCTTTAAAAAAAAAAGGTGGCAGGAAGAGAGAAATGATGGGCAAACTAATGTAATAAGTTAGGGGAAATCACAGAGGGAGCCCTGGCGACTCCAGTTAAGGATCTCTGGTAGCAGGGCTGGAAAAAGTCTCTGCCTGAGACCCCAGAGAGCTGGTGTTAATCCGTGGTGTAGTGGTAAATTCTGAAGTGCAGCCTGGTGTTCATTACGATGTTCCCCACAGCCACGTCCCCAAGAGAGCCCAGGTCTACAGGCGGCTGTGTCGATCCACTGTAACAAACCAGTTCTAGCAGTTTTCATCTCCACCTGGAGCAGGTCTTTTGTAAAGGCAATGGATCTTACTTGCCCATTCAAGACCAAGCCACCGCAATGTGCTTTGCATTACAACAGGGGACAGTATATTGCCGCTGGGAAAAATTAATTCCCAGCCCCCAGCTATTGTGAGGCTTGCAATGAAGCTAAGAGGGACCAGGGAAGTCTGAGGGTGCTGGCACTTGACATCAGCTTCCCTGATCATAAAAAGTGCTGGCGCTGCATCCCTGTGGGCCCTGGCTCCACTACAGCACTGCTGTTATTTCAGCCACGTGGATTCAATGGTCTGATCCAGCATAAGGCAACTTCTTCTGTTCAGCAGTGAAAAGTACATCGAGACAGTGACATTTTAAATGGGAAGTTATACTACTTCAAGATAAATTATATGGTATATGGATTAGGGTTACTTTTACTGATTGGAAAGAGCTGTAGATTCTGTTGAAATCCAAGCTATTCTGGTAAGGCCTTATGACGGTATTTTACTGGACTTGTTGGCCTTTGTCCATCAACACATGCCTGTATTAGGAATCTGCCTTAAACTGACTCAGACCATTGGATCGCCATATAGCAGGGGTGTTGAGCCTTAGGCCTGCAGGCCAAATCCAGCCCCCTGGAGTTCCTCAGACAGTCATGCCAGCTTCCCCTGGCCCCACCCCTTTTCTGCTGACTGCTGTTCGTTTGCACATCCCCCTCCTCCCGCATTTAGAAGTTTGAAATGCCTTTCCTAAGGCTTAGTTCAACCTTCCCCAACTTGGTGCTCTCCAGATGTTTTGGACTTCAACTCCCATCAGCCCCAGCCAGCATGACCAGTGATCAGGAGTCCTGGGAGTTGTAGTCCAAAACATCTGGACGGCACCAGATGGGGGGGGAAGCATGGCTTAGTTACCATCAATAAGAGATGGGGAGAGCAATTTTATGCCCCCTAGACAGTATCTGTGGGAGATAGGATTTTTCGGTTTCCTGGCTCCGAGCACATAGACAGCGCTACGAGCTTGGAGCCAGGAAACTGTGCTCCCCTCCCCCTCGGAGCCGGCATGGAGAGAACTGCGGTGGCTACTCCTGTGTGCTTGTCCGTGCTTGCAACATGGAGTGCAGACAGGGTGAAAATGGGGCATTCCCAGGGGGGAGGGGAGGAGATCTCGGAAGCTGTTTTAGACAGCTTCCTATGCAGTCCCCAGCCCCATTCCCCTACCCCCAAAGCCGCACTTAGAAACTGGGTGTCTAAGGCAAACTGCAGGGCAGCTGGAGAACGGAGGGAATCCTTTCCTTCGTGTTTCAGCCACCCTCATTGGGTAGGCAGTTGCCTCTGACTTCAGAGAAGGTCAGAGGCGACCGTCTATCTAGAACTCTCCAAGGGTTCATCCAAGGTTCTTTCCCAGCCCAACTGGAGATGTCAGGGACTGAGCCTGGGACCCTTTGCACACAAAGCAGGTGCTCTGCTACTGAGCGATGCTGGCCCTTCACCATACTTCCTTATGTCACTTTCAAAAACTACTCACTATGTCCCAAAGGAAATTGGTGGTCCAGTAAACAAAAGGGCTCACACCACTGACAAACTGGAGGTGCTTGGCCTTGGTCACCCGTTCTTGGATGAGGTATAAAACAAAACTTGCTGGGATGAAAGACATGGCAAAAATCACACAGATGGAAACAACCGCATCTACTGAAGTGGTCAGCCTGCAGTGAGAAAAGTTGAAGGACAGCCAATGAGCAAGAACTGAAAGCAACACGAGTCCCCATGAGGCAGCTCTGCACTGCACAATTAGGCTGGAACAAGACATGACAGGAAATGCATGGCTGCCACTGAAAACAGCAGTCCCATGTCCCTCCTCTGGTCTCATAGGGGTAGGCAACCCAGTGCCCTCCAGATGTTTTGGACTCCTATAACCCCTGACCATTGGCTATGCGGGCTGGGGCTTATAGGGGTTGTAGTCCAAAGCCTTGGGAGGACACCTGAATGTTTTCTAGTGGGGTAGGCACTGTGAGTTCCCTGCTCCACTTCATTGGCTGTCCCTTGTGGCAAGAGAGAAACACACAGTGTGGTGACATCACATCGTATATTTCGTATAAACAGACATTACTGGGGAAAGGAGGAGGCATGGAGTTGCCACTTCAGAGGCAGCCGTGGGCAGGATCTAATAGGGCCGCTGCACTTATGCAACTGACACAGTGCTCGTGTAAGCAACCTTCAGTACAAATAGCAGCTGGGGTGGGGGATTTTTAGTGGGGAGAAAAGGGTCAAACTCTCCTTCCCTGCACTCCCGAATGGCTTCATCTGAAAAAAGTAGCGGCTGCTTTTTTATGGATAAGTAAAATGTCCAGAGCTAACCACACTTTTTAAAATGCACACTTAATGTAAAACCTAATACAAAACCTCAAGATAGAAGAAAAAGAAGGATGCTGTAAAATAAATCCCATATATGATCTCTTAAAGATTCCTGGAGAAACTTCCTTATTTCCCTGAACTGCTATTTATCTCTGATGATGCGGGTAATGTGGAATAATAAGCAATTGCTCCCCATCTTTGGAGGCCATCTTTGTTTTCTGTTCACCCCACGCCTAAAGAGAAAAGTAGGTTCTGCACTCAGAGAAACTAAGGAGGAACTTACTTTTTGCGCTACTTTTAAGCTAAAGTATCACCCATGTTTGAACCTATCTACAGGCCCATTCCCTCTTTCTGAGCCATGGTGGCCAGGACAGCAGGATAGAAGGAAAAAATAGAATAGCAAACTTCCGTTGCTTACACAGTGACTTCAGAGAGCTGCTCTTTAGTGAGGTTCAGTGGATGGCTGATAGCAGTTATCCCATATTCTTCAGGGTTTTTGCCTTGCTTCAGGTTGGCTCTCAGTACTGCATTGTTGGCTATGTTGAGAAAACTAACCATGGCATGCCAGCCTTTGTTGTTAAACCACACCTGCATGGGTGAGGAAGCACATGACCAATCTGAGCTAGCATATGGCAAACAAAGCATCTGTCTCTTGTTCATTTTGCCACTTATATTGACTATATAAGACCCAAACTACACTTTACGCTAATTGCGTAGTGGGTAGCAGAAGGTTAGCTTTTTATTTACTCTAGTGTAAGTGCATGGGGATGAAATTTGGATTGGGTCCAGCACATAACAGGAGGACAGGATTAAACCTCCCCCCATTTTTATCCCCAAATCCCACTGCCTCAGGAGGTTAAAAAAGAAGGAAAAAGCCTCCATTAGTAGCAAAATGTTTTGGGCCAGCCCAGAAATGTGCATAGGTTCAGTTGCTTTGCTAGGGCAGCATTTCTGATGCCATGAAATATGTGATAGTCATCCTGCATATTTCATTTCTTAAATCATTCCCATTCACCCTTCCCTTCCCTTCCCTTCCCTTCCAAGAAACCCTCCCTACTTATATATCTCAAGCTTTCTAGTGTTTTTTTTCCAGAGTTGATGGTGATATGATAAAACCATTGTTCCCTTTGGTGTGAATGCCCTTTTTTTCCTATCCTGCCACATGTTTCTTGTTAACCAGGTTTTGCGGGATTCTATAATGCTTCAAAACATAAAAACTATCCTTAAAGATTTAAAATACCTTAATATTGTCTTCGGTTTCCATGTATTTAAAAAAATTTGACATTTCCTGAGCGGCAGCCATTGTTGCTTCACCCTAAATAGCAGAAAGCAAGGACTAAATTGCTCAGTATACATATTTCAATGCTATAGACATGGAAAAAAATCTTAGAGCTGTTCAAAATCAGGGGGGAAATGGATACGGAACAATCTTTACTTGCCCCTATTATGTTCATCATTTGACCAAGATCTCTCAGAAATTCAACGATTTGTTCTCCAGTGACATGAAGGACTGGAAGTGTTCCTCCAATGGAAATTCCTCCATATCTAAACATAAGAACACACAGCCATCCCGTGTTACAGGGAACCCCACGCTTCTCTTAATAGATGCTCAGCCTACTAAAGGCTCCCTCAAGAATAAATGTGTCTCTCTTACCCAAGGAAAGCAGATGTCTGTTCTAAATATATTAATTTCTTCAGTGTTGACAGTGGGGGTATATAAACTAAATAAATGCGGCCTCCAAACCAGCCATCATCCCCCCCACCCCCAAATATGTTTCAGGCAGAACAGTACTTAACCGACTATATCATTTATTTATTGATTTACAGGATTTCTTCCTTGCTCTGTATCTATCAAGTTTCCTGAACAGTGAACAATAAAAGAAAGAAAAAGAATCAAAACACAGAATTAAAATATTTAAAATCGGATTCTGTCAATAAAACTGTGGCTGATCCATCAGGGGCGGCTTGTTTAGATAAAAATGTCTTCAGCAGGTGCCAGAAATGAAACAAGGTGCTGCCTGCCTGACATCAACAGGCAGGGAGTTCCACAGAGAGGGAGCCAATACACTGGACACCCTACTCCAAGTGGACTCCAATTGGACTACAGGTCCACGTGGAACCACCAGGAGCGCCGCATCTATGCTATCTGTCGTTCATTGCAAAGCAAACAATTAATCACCAAAATTCAACAGAAGACATACAGCGCATACGTTTCCTACCTCTGCTCATTAACCCAGTATTTGCTCTTTAAACTGCAAAAGAAATGGAAGATATTAAAAATAAAATATTCTGTAACATGCCACACTAATTCAGGTTCTTTCAGACACAAAGCTATATCTGTGCCACAGGGAACTGTCGAATCAACAATCTGGGGATTTTGTGGCTATTTTGGTTGTATTGAAGTCTCAGGCAAGAATGTGTAAGCCCCATTCAGACAATCTCTGAACTCTTGGAGGGGGCTGGTTTTGGGATTGGAACCTCTAGCCCTGTTCCGGACCACCACTCATTCATCTGACTGTCTGCAGTGACGCTGTGAGCATGCAAGTTGTACACCACCTGGAGTCCCAATCTGGCCCTCCGGGGGTCCCCCAGATGGTTATGCCTCCTTCTACTGCTCCACCCTGGCTGGCAATCATTTGGTGGCTTCGTGGCTTTTCTGCAGCATTTTCCCATTCAAAATGGTTGATGCGCCTCTTGTAAGGCTTCGTTACTGGCAGTAAAAGACTTTAGAGTTAAAATATGCTGGTATTATTGTTATTCTGGCACCACCCCTTTTGCCATTGGTCCACCCACCACTGGATTATGGCCCAAAACTGAATTTGCCCCTCGAGCTGAAAGAGGTTCCATGCCCCTGTTGTATGGGTAGAGAGCACACGGAGAGCCTATGCATGTACATCTGTCCAATGTTTTGTTTTTGCGCAAATGTGCATAATGAAGTCCTGATGGGTTGTTGTTTTTTAAATGGAAAGCAGCCTTTGGAAGCTTTGGTGCTGAGCAGAAGGGGCAGTGGAGGAGGTGGGATGGGTGGGAGATGCTCAGCATCACAACAACAAAGCGGCTTTTCATAAAAACAACCAAAAACAGAGCTACAGATGCTTCATTACACGTATGTATATCTAACATACTGTTCTCATCCCACTCTGCACAGAATCAGGCAATCAGTAGTGCTTATATACTAATTAGCGGAGAACTAAGCAGGGGACTTGGTATTAGGGATGTATGAGAACTTTGCTTGTGTTCACAAACCATGTGAATGTGTCCCATTTGCAACCCCGAACAGGAGTGGGAGCACTTTTTTCCCAAGAAATGTTTGTAAATTCCTGAATTTGTGATTGCATTTGAAAAATGCACATTAAAAAAAATCACACTTTGAAATGTGTATTATTAAAAAAATATGCATTTCATGCTTTTGTTAATGGGGGAAAGGTGCACACTTTTGAAAAATACACAGAGGAACGTGCAGTTTTCCTGTTCGAAATATGCACTTTCCCCATTTGACCATGCCAAAAAACAGGTCAAAAACAAAAAACAAGTATGAGCCAAAATGAGCTTCAAAGTGTTTTTCAGAGGATTTAGGTGAGCTCGAAAATCCTTGATTTGCTCATCTTTACTCGGTATTCATAACTCTTAGAACCATTTCAAGATTCTGTTCAGAGCATCAGTCTATACAAGCTGCCACAGATTTGTAGAAGACCCTGGGTTTGAAAATCCATAAATGAAAAGATCCCAACCAACCTGCTTCTAATGAGGGTGGGATATGTTTTCACTAGGAAATCAGAAATATTTCGATGAGTGAGATCCTGAAGAATTTCTGTGCTACGCTGAACTCTCTGAAAGGAAAAGAAAGCAATCATTAAACTTTTAATGGTTAGAATTTGGCAGTTCAGAGTGGCAGGGGCAAGGAGAGTGCATACAGCAAAGTTTTCTAGTTTTGCTTTAAGTGGGAAATTGGTACTCTGCTGAAACTGGAGAACTGCCCTGCCTCCTCTCAGGAGTTAGAAAAAAAGGCCAGTCATTTCTCTTCAATCTCAAATCACATAAAATAACAGAGATTTGCCACAGCCAGGTCAGTTTCACTGAAGGCTGCCAAAGGATTTGCAAGCTTTGGTAAGCCTCACCCTAAAAATGAATGCAAGTGACACTTAAAACCCAAGTGATGAATCTCTCCTGGCTGGGAGATTATACACACACACACACACACACACACACCACTTTATTCTTATACTAAAACTACTAGTTGGGGATAGAAACAACACAGCAGCTGGCAAAAAAAGGCCCAAGGCAAATCTTCATGTAGTATGTGAATATAGCCACAGAGGGGCAGTGTTGCCCACCATTAGAAGAAAGATGAGCTTTAGGGATGGATGAGAATTCCATTTGTGGGATGAAAACTGAATGGATTTTTCCACTTCGGCCCTGTGGATCTCGTTCCATTTCCCCCTGCTGCATTGACTCGATCTGTAGCAAATCGAGCCAATACATGGATTCTGGTGTTTTTTTCCCAGTGGTGGAAATTTGTGTGTGTGTGTGTGTGTGTGTGTGTGTGTGTGTGTTTTACAGAGATCTTGAAATTTGGGCAAATAGTGTCATAATTAAAAAAAAAAAACTTTTGTTATTGGCGCTCTTGCACAAGTGCGCACGATCGCAAGTCTGCCTGTCTGCTATGTAGCCCTGCAGAAGCATATTTCCCCTCTTGTCACTATCTTTGTCTGTTTCATCCTCCCCACAAACTACTTCATTCAGCCCAGGAGAGCCATATTCTGTACTTGTCAAAGAACGTGTCTGTCATGGATGCTAAGCCCTTCCGCTGAGTAATGAGGTAGCAGAGACTCGCTGCACAATCCACAAACTCTTTATTCAGCTAATAGTACTTCTTCACCTCTCAAGCAACTACAAAAGCTCAGAGCTGTCCTCTAGGCCTAATTTGCAAAGTAAATCTTTTGGTAAGAATACTATTGAAAGCAAGTGAGTTGCCTTTCAACGTGCTCAGCTGGCTTTTTCTGAGCTCCTGCCTTCCGGAAAGATCCTCCTGACCAAACTTTTGATGGGCAGCCAATCTGGGGTGACACCTCCCACCCCCTCCTCTCAAGTCTGCCAGCTTAACTTGGTGGAGAGTTCTGGCACCTGTCAATCCTGAAGCTCCCTCCCCTTCTGACAGAGCCTGGGTTCCCATGGGGAGGGGGGGGGGCGGAAAGATGGTCTCTGAGCCTGGCCCTCCTCCTCGACAAGCCCCTGGGAAGGATATTTGCTGGCTCCTAAGAAGTCTTGGGGAATTTCCTCTCCCACACCCTATGTCTGCTGGGCTTCTTCTAACTCCATCTCCGAATCTGAATCAGTGTCCGAAACCAAAACACAGGGCCTGGGCTCAGTCCTGGGCCCCCTTGCACTGGCTGCCTATATGCTTCCCAGCTCAATCCAAGGTGCTGGTTTTAATCTATAAAGCCCTGCACAGCTTGGGACTGCAATACCTGACGGCACGCCTCTCCTGAAATGAACCTACCCATATGTTACGTTAAGCATCTAAGGTTCTCTTCCGAGTGCCTCCTCCAAGGGAAGCTTAGAAGGCAGCAATGAGGGAGAGGGCCTTTTCAGTAGTGGTCCCCATCTGTGGAACGAGCTCCCTGATGAGACCTGCCTGGCACCAACATTATTATCGTTTTGGTGCCAGGCTATCTCTTTTCCCAGGCATTTGGCAGCACATTATAAGTTCTAATCAGTCCTGGATGTGTCTTTAGTTATGATTGTCAGTTCAAAGTTGTTTGTAGTTATATGTTGTTTGTGTATATTGTCTGTGTGCTTTTATGTAAATGGCTTTTAAACTTTTTATAATGTATTTAATGTTTTAACTTCTGTACACTGCCCAGAGAGCTTTGGCTATGGGGCAGTATAGCAATGTAAATAATAATAGTAATAGTAATAATATCATCATCATCCTGACACCATCCATTTCCCTTCCTTCACTCGAAATGGACGATGAAATTGATAAGATCTTTGACAAGTACAGAATATGGAAGTGAAAATGAAAGTGGAAGATTTTGATCTCCTCTCCTTGCACACAAAGAGAGGAGGGGGGTTCGGGGTATGCAAAGTGTAGGCTCACCGTGACAACTTTCATAACACTAAACCATGGTTTAGTGTAGCATTGAACCAGGACTCTGTAACAATGCTCAGCGCTATGCCTCCCCCAGCATACCTATACATTTTGCTTACAAAGCACCCCCCACACACTCAGTACACATTCTGAGTGTGCTACCGTAGAACCTGGTGCAGAACTGGGCTTTCTGTGAAACTCAGCTTTCATTTTTCAAAGAAAAGAGTGAAAGAATCTGCCTGCCTCCCAAAAGCAAACGTCAGATAGGAATAGCGATCGTTGCAGCTCTTCCGCTATGATGGGAGTCTCCAATCTTTCAGGGCTTGTGGGCACATTTGGCGTTCTGAACCACAAATTGGTTATTGCAGCAGGATGAAGGACCAATCACAAAAATGTTGGGAATTGCTCTATTCACTTGCAGAGGGAGGAAATAGCTTGGTGGGTGCCTCATCCTGGTCTTGCGGTAGCAACAGAGACCCTTGTGCTATGGCTTCTTATCTCCTGACGTTTACATTTCCCTGTCCCTTGAAAACCCACACTTTGCAAAAGATTCCAAATTCTACATCAACTGATAAGCTGAAATCAGGATAAATTAAGAACGTTATGGAAACATATACAAATGTATTGCTTGCAAGTACAACACTAGGATTAGATTAGACAGATAGATAGATAGATAGATAGATAGATAGATAGATAGATAGATAGATAGATAGATGGATGGATGGATGATAGAGATAGGTAGGTAGGTAGGTAGGTGATAGAGATAGATAGATATCTTCCTTTATCCATAGAGCTATGTGATAAATTGGTTACCCAGTATTTTCACCCAAATGAAACCAATTCAAAGGCAACCACAATGCTTCAAACCAGTGAATGGCAACCAAACTGTACTTGTGGGGGAGGAGGTCCGCCAGCTCCCAAAGGGCACTCTGGTAGTATAGTGAGTTTCTTTCTAGTGCTGCATCTGCAGGAGGGTGAGGGGTCGTCGGTTTTCCATGTGTTCATTCGAAAACGGGCAGCTATGTTATAAGGAACGACTGGTGTCTCCCAGGGTGTTGATGTATTAATGCAGGGGTAGTTTCTGCACAGGGATACAGAGCAAAGAGTATCTTTTATCATTATCAAATTGGTTGTGCTGGATCCCAGAAAACTACTGGATTTACATTTCTCACCTTCATTACAGCATGGTTAAAAGGTGTGCCCCACCCAAGTGTACTTCAAACACAAATGAATGAGCTCCATCTCTTAAATAAGCTGATATCCATGCCTACTGATAGATAGACAGATAACTCAGGGCCTACCTACACTATACACCTATACTGGTGTGCATACCGGCCCAAGGGGGTTTCCAGATGGAGGGCTCCTAGTGCTAACAATCAAAAGGCATTGCGCAGCTAACCCATCTTTTCTTAACAGAAGTCGTGGGAAAATGCAGGAGGGCTACAAATGGAGGTCGACAACGTCTGGACCCCCTATAAAATTCTGTGAATCAGGCAGGGCGATGGCCCTATAAAAGCCTCATCTGGAAGCACACCAGGATGCAATTCATGGGGTTGGTTCCAGATTTAGCCATTCTTAGAGGAGACCCATTGAAAATCAGTGGGTCAAATTAGTCATGACTAAATCTGGAACCAAGCCCCCTAGTTTTTACACTAGCTTGCAGTGTGATGTTGGAGAAAAAAAGCATTCTCCATGGTTTTAACTTGCTAGGAAAAATCAAGGCCAGTTCAACTCAAGTACTATTGCTGCCACCATGAAATAGAACATATTACTAATCTAAAGAAAGAACAATGTGACTTACTGAAGTGGCTCTCTCTTCAAGCAACGATTTCCAAATCCTGGTTTATTTAAGAAGGCGTCAACAAGAGAAACCATTTTTTCACTGCCAGATCGCTCGTTGCTAATGAAATTGGATGAAATTTACACTATAAAAAAAGAGGCTGGCTACAGAAGCAATGCAGCTGCAAATCTGATCACACAGGTAAGGCACAGGTAGTTACAGCCAATGTTAATCATCACCTGCCTCTTATAGGATAAGGCATACAAATGGTAAAGGAATTTAAAAAGGACCACGCAATGGTATTTTCACCTATGAATAGATTGCTGAACGTAGCAAGAAGCAAAACACAGATACATAATACATGAATTTCTTGCTAACAAATGGACAGTGGTTTTGGTCAGGCGTATCTAAGCTATTATAGCAGAATTCCCTTTGGTGAACCTTCGCAATTCATACCTACGCTTTATCCAATTGCTTACATATTTCCCTCATAGTCTAATGCTATAGGCTGGTTAATACAATCTCAACTCTGGAAATACTATATACATCAGGGATGTTGAACTTATTTCAGCACAAGAGTTGAATTCGATTTCACAGATGCTTTCAGGGGCTGCATTCTAGGGGTGGGTGGGGCTGAAGGCAAAAAGGTTGGGGCCAAAATGTCAAAAATACCAGTTTAAAGCCCTTACTACCAGTAAGTAAGTTTTAGGAGAGGCATTTCAACCTTTTTAGAATGGGGAGAAAACTGCACAAAGCCAAGAAATCACCAAGCCATCAGTGGTCTGGCGAAAGGGGCATGGCCATCTGCAGAACCCTGGAGGGATGGATTGGGATCTCAGGTGGGCCAGATTTGGAATCCCAGGTGGGCCAGATTTGGCCTGAGCTTCAACACCTCTGATATGCATGGTGGAATGGCGGGTCCATATGTGATCCCCCTGTGATGCATCATATGCACAGTATGATACAAACACAAACATCTGTATGTACTTTGTACACGTTTTCTGCTGTCTTTCCACTCTACACTTGAGATGGAAAGAGTATGGGAATTGGGCACACATGTATATGCGAGTCACATGTGCAAGAGGGTGTGTATGTACACAGGCTTCCTGCTCCGTCGTAACACATAAGGATGGGTGAGAATTTCGTTTCAGTTTGGTTTTGATAAGAACTTACCAAAATTTGCAAAGTTCTCCATATTCGGGACAAAAAGAACATCAGATTAAGAAATATCGAATGTGGGAGAAACCTAAACTGACAGGGCCATCTGTCGAGGCCCAGGGCTTTGAGTACTTAGCTCTTAAAATTCTGGTTTGGATCCTCTTGTGCTGAATTAGGGCTGCCACTAGGGATGTCGGAGAAATCCTCCACGGACCCCAATGAGGCTGGATTCTACTGAATCCAGCCCGCCGAAGTCCGTGGAGGATCAGATTTTTTTACCTCCGCCTCCCCGCGATGTCCTCGCCGGCTGGATCCTGCCTGCCGCCAGCTCCAAAGCCCCAGTGATACGGCCACCATTGACATATCGTTGGCTAGACTGACAGACTGCGGACGCAAATGGTGTCCGCTATGCCATTTGTGTCCCTGCTCTTTGATGTGATAGGCTACGTAAATCTTTACATAGCCTATTGCGTGAAAAAACAGGGACGCAAATGGCGTATACGCCATTTGCGTCCCTGTTCCTTTGCGCGATAGGCTACGCAAAGATTTACGTAGCCTATCACATCAAAGAGCAGGGACGCAAATGGCATCTGCTATGCTGGCCGCCATTTGCGTCCACAGTATGTCAGTCCAGCCAGCGTTACGACAGTGGCGGCCGTATCGCTGGGGATTTGGAGCTGGCCGGTAGCTCTGCGGAATCGCCTTGGAGCGGAGCTGGCTGGCGAGGATTCTGGGGGGAGGGACGGATTGCCTCTCCCCCCCCTGGATCCCCCCCCCGGAACAGCAGGTAAGTAATTCATACATCCCTAGTTGCCACCCCTTTTTTCTGACAGGCTTCTCATCTTTAACAGCTATATGTTATGGTCTATGTTATGTTTAACAGGCAGGTATGTTATGGTCCTCTCCATGCTAGAAATAGCTGTATCTATTTAATTTGGCTGGTGCAGGTGGGTAAGAATTTTGTTTCAGTTCCTTTTTGATAAGAATTTACTAAAATTCACAAAGTTCTTCATATTTGGGACAGAAAGACTTGAGATTAAAAAAAAATGAATGTGGGAGAAATGAAACTGACAGATTCGCCCCTCCCTAGTATCTCCATATTTGAGATGGTTAGAACTGGCCAGAAGTAACAAACCTTCCCATTTTATCCAACCTGCATGTTTTCAACAACTTGGGCCTCTGAGCTATTTAGAGAAATATGGATGCATAGAAAAAAAAAAAAATCAGAAGGTGCAAACCCTGGACAAAAGCAGACATCTCAAAACACAAAACCTTAAAGGATCCACTCAATTAACTAGCATCAGCACAAGTCAGTCTCCACAAAACAGCGCAGTGCTAATGGCACCTCACAAACATGGTACTAGCTAGCCAGAAGGATTATGCGAAAGCTAGGCCGGGAGAAGAGATAACTCACAGTCTAATAAAACTTGAGAACTAATTCAGCAGGGCACTACTGAATGCAGCCACATGGTTTATATTAGAACAAAGCAACAGAGGACTAAAGTCCACTCAGCAACAAGCCACCACAAAAGCTATTTGGAAAACAAGAAAAAGAGGTCTGCTCTGATAAAGGAGTCCTCTAACCTGAAGAAAGTGAATTGCTGTCCATAGATCCAGGGGTGGAGGGTTAGACTGGGGTATTCACCGAATGGAGGGATGAGGACTGTAAGAATCAGAGCCAGCAGCACAAAGCTAGCAGGCAGAACAATCTGCAGGCAACATGGAAAAGAGCAGCCACCTGCGTTATAGACAGTGTGGCAGTGATATCTGTGTGCCACTCAAACAATACACAAGCATACTAGTGTGGACAGTTATGCTAGAACTACTGTATATACCTAGCTCTGATCACGACTCACATCATACACCAAAGTATTAGAACCAAATGTGAGGCACATTAATCCTCAGGTTTTATTTTTCATTTTTAAAAATCCTCCCAGGATTGCAACCCCCCCCCCCACCACCACCCTCAAATGGCAGTGTCTGCTAATGGCTCAGAAACCAAAGGCAATAGGAATACAGGAACTTGGGAAGTTGACCTAAAGCAAGTCTGGCCATTGGTCCAACTCAGCTCTGTCTGACAGAGGCTATCCAGGGTTTCAGGCAGGAGTCTTTATCTTTCCCAGCCCTCCCTGGAGATGCTGGGGATTGAACCTGGGACCTTCTGCATGCAAAGCCGGTGCTCTGCCACTGAGCTATGGCCCCTCCACACATGAACAGTATAGATTTTTCAGTGTACATGGAGTAGGACTTTGTGCGCCACTTTGTCTCTATATATCGACTCCTTGTTCCCCACCCAGATGAACTTGTAGAATTCATTACAGCATTACGTTGTTTCTTTAATTGCAGTAGATAATTGTCCTTGCCAATAAAAGACAACAATATAGTCCCTAGTCAAGTGCTGTTCTAAGATATTATAGTTCTACCCTAGCTCTATAAGCAAAGACAAGTTGGCTTCATGATGATTTGTCTCTCAATGGAATGCTCTGGACCTGGTTCATTCAATTAGGACTGTTAAGTACAGCACAGGGATACCTGGGTCTATAAAGTGGTGGCGTACTTTTACAACAAGATTGCACCTCCTTGTTACCATTAAACCTGTTGTAAATGCAGGTGTACAGATGTGAACACCATATGGAAGAGACCTGTGCTATTGTAATGGATAAATACCTACCTGAGCAAGGAAGTCTTTAAAGCTACGGACAGAGTGATGGAATCGTTTGATGAGAAGCGCTCTGATCTGCTGAAGGACAAGCTGGCAACCTTTACTCTGACTGGAGCCTTTGCCACCACTCCCATCTCCTTCCAGAGCCACAGGAATCTGAGAAGTGCCATTGGCTGCCGGAGTGTTTTGCTGGGCTCCCTCTTCTTGCCCAGTGGCACCATTTTCCTGGGCAGCTCCTAGATTGTAGACAGAAAAATGATCGTGCCAATTATTCCATTTCAGGGTGTGTTGAAAGATATTTTCAGCCTCACTACTCATAGAACTGTGAGTTTCTTTAAGGTTTAACATTCTAAGCAATACAGCTTTCCCCCCAACCTGTTTAACACTGTAGCTACACTTATATCAGGGAACCTCTATAGATCTAACAGCAAGCAAACTCAGAGAAGGCTTACTGAAGTGGTCAGGGCCCCCTCATTCCCATCAGTCAGTGAACTGCCTCTATATCTGTTTTGATTGTGGATTTCCATCACTGTTAGATGGATTATGGCAAAAACAACTGCATGGCCCCACTGTGCCTAGACCCCATATTTAAATAGGTTCCTTAACCCTTTCAAACTGGACAATGCCCTATCGTGGGAATGTTTGGAAAAATATATCCTTCGGGCTATAGCTGATAACAGGTCTAGGCAGTATGCCAGAGTAAATGTTTGCATATTTTTGTTTTCTTTCTCCTTTTTGTGTGTGTTATATTGTAATAAATTGCCTATTGATGTGAGTATATGTGTGTACACATATAAATATATTTTTAGATATATTACTTAAAATATACAAATGATTTGCTTTTGTCTTTTACTTTTTATCTTTTTTGTAAACTTTTTTTCTTTTGATTATTATTATTAATATTATTATGGGATTATTATTACTATTTCTTGTTGGTTAAACCTTTAATGTTTATTAATACGCGTTAACTGAATGGTAACATATGGCCAATGGAAATGGATTGTTTTCTCCCATTCCTTTGCTATAAGACTGAGGTTATGATATTGAAAGATAAGGTTTACCATTTGTGGTATAGCGGATTGAATATTTAATAATACTTGCAATGTTGGGAAGAATGCTGTATAGGTGTAATCTGCAATTGGATATGTATTTGGATATTTGGTTTGTTCTTATTGAAGTTTAATATAATCCCTTTCTTTCTTTCTTTCTTTTTTTCTTTCTCTTCCTTCTTTCATATCCTCCCTTTTTTCTTTTCCTCAGAATACTGTAATGCTGGAAACTGAAGATTCTGATTATGGTGTTGGAAGTGTTTATTTCATTTATAAAAATAGATTTTAAAAAAAGGAAAAATATATCCATGTCTTCACATCAGTGTTCTGTGGTTCCCTACCCCACATCAGTGGCAGCCAATGAAATGGTGTGGGGGCAGGCAAACACATGACCTGGGTGAGTTCCACTGGATGCTACCGATAGGGAGGGGCCTACTAGAACTAGGGCTTTTCACTTTTATATCAGTAGTTTATTAAGTTGCGGCTGATATTTAGCATAACTTTTTAGTTTGGCCTTCAGGCACTGGATCATGGAGTGTTTACCTGCATTCTCTGTTCCAGGATCAGCCTCTGCTGTAACCTTCAAGAAAACCTGCAAGAGAGATCCATTAGGAAGAAGTTTTGTGAGGGCAAAACACGCAAGAGGGTCTTTATGCATTGTCTCCCCACTGCTCCAGTGCAGTTTAAGAACACTGCCCCTTTTGTTGATTTCCAACTAACATATTAAATTTAATTTCTTACAGAAGAAATGGAATAAATCCAGACATAATTCCTGTTCCTTTAAAAACTCAGACACAGGCTTAAAGTCAACAGAAGGTTATTACATCCTTTGGGTATAAATCATCACCAAAAATTATCAAAGAAGGGACCGAGGAGGAGGGAAATATCTCAAGGACAGCAACCTCTTCAAGTGGTGTGTCTGAAATCCCAAAACTGCTGAGTCCCACATCAGCCAGAGTTTCTTCCAATTCTCTGAAGAGGCTGGCATAGGCTCGTTGCTTAAAATTCTTGCTGGGTAGAAGGTAGATAAGTTCCTGACCAATACTTTCAATTAACTTTGCTTCTGGAACATGATGATGGATCAGTTCATTTAGTTCATTCACATCACCTGTGAAGAGGCAACGCAAGGCTTGGGAAACAAATGGTGAACTGTATTACTGTTATTATTGCAGAGACATACCAAAAGAGATAGGGTGGAATAACTGCTCTCATTCTATAAACCAGCCTAGCGCCGTCCAGGGGTTTTGGCCTACAACTCCCATCAGCCAGCATGGTCAAAAGCAAGGAATCCTGGGAGTTGTAGTCCAAAACACCTGGAGGGCACCAGGCTGGGGAAGGCTGCTATAAGCTGTGATCCTTAGAGCCCAGTCCCATGCATGTTTACTCTGAAGTAAGTCCACTGAGTTCAAGGCAACTTATACTCCCAAGTAAATGCTCACAAGACTGCAGCCTCAATCTCTGCAAGCTCTGTACTAAGATAATTCACAGTAGAGGCAACCCTGGGACCCCCACTGAGTGTACATTCAGAAAGGAGCTGCCTCTAATCACAGCTCCTTGATGAATGTAACTGAATGAAAGGTGAGCCACTTCTGCATCTGACAAAGTGGGTTTAGCCCACAAAAGCTCATGCCATAGGAATACAACACAGTTAGTGTTTAAGATGCCACAGATTCTTCATTGCTTTCTTCCATCTTAGGGACTCAGCTGTAGGGAACTTTTCTTTCCTAGGAGGCAGAGAAGGAGGTGGTGGTGGCAGCAAGGGGCCTGGTGAGCAAGCCAGAAAAGAAAGTGACCTGTAGGAAAAGCAAGCTGAAAGCAGGGCCAGCCCTACCATTAGGCAGGGTGAGACAGCTGCCTCAGGCGGCAGACACTGGGGGGCGGGAAGAGGTGCTGAGGTGTTGGAGGACAGAGCTGTGTGTGCCACACAGCCTGTCATGTATGACCTAAGCTAGTCTGCTGCCTTCAGGTGCGATGGAGGATGCTGTGCCATCGCCAGTGTGAACTACCAGTCCGGATGGCTTCTGTTCATGGAACTGGGGACGCCATCTTGTGCTTTGCCTCAGGCAGCAAAATAACTTTGGCCATCCCTGTTTGGAAGGCATTTCCTTTCCATGCCCACTTACCTGCCCCTTCACTGCCACTGCTGACACCTCCTTCTCCTTCTCCTGCTGCTGCTGGGAAAGAAAACACCCTGCAACCAAATGCTTGAACTGGTGTGTCTTTGCCCACATCAGGCAAACAGTTGCCAGGTGCTCTGCTTCTCTACAGAAGGAGGGGAAGAAGAAGGTGGCATGGATGGAGCAGCCAAAATGCTGCAGATTTGGTAAATGTGATTTCTCTGCCACAGCCATAATAAGAGCAATAGTCTGCAACAACTAACAACTTTACATTTATTGTGCAATAAAGTTATAGTTTAGAAAGGCCGTGATATGCTAGAATGCCAAGTATAATTTTAGCCCTCTGAATAACTTTCAGAAGCATTTACTAACATGCTTCTTTACTGAGGGCACAGACTAAAGTGAACCTCATGGAAAACATTATGCTGCTTACTCTTTGTAACTATGGGAGCGTTCACATGTTATGTTAAATTGCTCAAGTCAGAACTCAAATTATCAAGGCCTGAACATGGAAAATAACTATCCACATGATCAGTCACCAAAGAGCATTGATAAAGTGCTGAAAATAGTGCATGCACAATAATGATTTGAACACACCCAAAAGGGCAGCACCAGGGAGGAGGAGGAGGAAGAGAAATAATAATAATAATAATCCAAAAGTTATGGGAGACAAATATATTGATTCCAATTGTATATCCAATGCATGTCAAGCAAATGGCTAAAAATCGAGCCATTTTGCTAAAAATGTTGGGACTGCAAAGAAAAAGCCACAAGAGGCCACACAATCAATAAAACACAAGACATCTCTGCTGGATCAGACTAAGAATTTGACTAGCATCCTGTTTCTGAGAATGGCTTCTGGGAGGGGCACAAGCAGGGGATGAAGGCAAGAGCCTCCCTTAAAGTTTGTCCCCAGCAACTGGTATTTGGAGGCCTCTGAAGTTCCGCTTATCCATCTTCCCCTAACCGGGTGCCTCCCAGATGTGTTGGACTGCACTGCCATCATACCCAGCCAGCATGGCCATTGTCTATGCTGTTGGGAATGATGGGAATGGCAGCCCAACACATCTGGAGATGCACCAGGTTGGAGGCTGCATTCAGCTAACTTGGCTAGTAGCCACTGAGAGCTATGGTCCATGAAAGTCAGCAACGCAATCGCACTTGTGCAATGAACAAGTGGAGCAATCCTTGTTCTCACCATCCAGTTCCTGTTCCACAGTTTCCGCCTTGTTTGTAGGTATGCAGCTGGAGCAAGAACACGAACATTTGGATCCCAGGCTGCAGGTCTAAAAGCAGATAAGGGATGCTATCAGTTTCCAATGTGTGTTCATAATACATGTTAAGTATAGTGTTAAAGCCTTATCAGAAGCTATTGTTTGAGCAGACTTTCCCAAAGTGTTGAACAACAGAACTTCTCTTCAACCTTTGTTGAAAAGTTTATCAGCTTGTCCTGATGGCTGGTTTCTGCAGAGTTTCTGGGAGCTGGCAATGGTGTTTTTTTTTTCTTTTGGGTGGTGTTTGTGGTAATTCTATATGTATAAATTGTGTAATATTTATTGAGTTTTGTACTTTGAGACTGCATATCATAAGTCACATGTAGTCATCAGTTATCTTAAGGTGGGATGCAAATCTTCAGAAGACAAACATGTAATATGAGGAATAATAGGTGTTCTTGTGTAGCCCTTGCACTGAGTGGCTCTGTAAGGCACACGGTTCTCAGTTATGGATGAGGGGAGGCAATCAATCAGACTTGATTCTAACAAACATGAATGACCTTTCTTTATGTTAGAGATTAAAACCAGTTAACAAAACCAGCAGTTATAACAAACAATACATATCAAAAACCCACCACATGACCCAAACCAGTGCTAGTTACGTGGGAATTGTCTCACTTGTCTGTCACTAGCTGTCAGTTTATTTTATTTTTTAAAAAAGCCTTTCAGTCTATTTGTTCTGTTGCCGACATTCACTCTTCTCTACTTTCTTGTGTCCTGTCACGTCTATTTGCTTTCTTCTTTTCTTCCTCAGGTCTCTCCTCAGTGTCTTCTCTCCTCAGCTCCTTATCTTCAGCTCCCCCTCCTCATCCAAATGTCACCAACCAACTTCTCTCCTTGCTATTTCCCCACATTCTATGGCCTTTCCATTCACTTGCCCCACATTCTGTAGTACCACAGGAATAGGCATTAATCACACCTCACTGGCATACATTCTCTTCAAGGAGGAGGAACTTGAATAGAATTTGAATAGGCAGGGCAGTTAACTGCCCCGGATTGTTCAAAATGCCACTTGGCTCCTCCTCCTCAAAGAAAACGTATGCACCTTATATTTATATTTCCGTTTTGTGGTGAATGTTGCTCACAGATGATTTGTGCAACATGGTACCAAACACTTACAGCCTCTTGTTCTCCACCACTTGGAATGTTTTTCATCTTGCGGACCAAGGTGAGATAAAAGCCTGTCCCAAAGGAGTTCTTTAGGAAAACAGGAGATCCTGAGCAGTGCAGCTTTCCTTGGGAAATGATAGCAACCCGATCTCCAAGGATGTCTGCTTCATCCATGTGGTGGGTAGAAAGAATGATGGTCCTACCTGAAACGAAGGGGCACATCTGACAAAAAGATTCTCTCTCTCTCCCTCCCTATCCCTCTCATATGCAATGATTGTGCACAAGTCATGAGGATCAGGGCAATGTTTTCTAAAATATGTAAGATAAAGTTTCTGGAAGGTTGTGATCATACATACCTGGTTCTTGGAAGGGTTCTGGCTTATGGCAGATCCTGAATCTGTGATCTTGCAGATGTCAGGGAGAACCTTAGCCTTTATTACACCTCTGTGCTCTAGACAGAAGAGCACATACAAGGCCTAGAAGCCACCTAAATAGCCAGTCATGTGACAAAGTTTGACTTCCAATATGGCCTTCCAAGTTAGACCTACTTCTCTGGGATTAGTGACAAAAGGAACTCTGCTGGCTGCTGCTTCTCACCACCAGCTCACCTCACCCGGATTTTGCTAGTGCCTAACTTCATCTGTTCAGCCTTGCCTCACCTTGCTCCTTGGAACGTTTCCTATCACCCTGAAAAAACCATCACTAGCTCAGCAGGTGCCTGTTCTGATAGGACATCTGTGAGGAAGAATGTAGACTATAAAAAACTAAATGGTAAAACTGACAAAGCAATAAATGTGCAGCTCAGGAGAACGCACAGGCACTGTAATAACACAGGATCACCAGCATCAAATGAAACATGGCTATCTAACAATTCTATTCATCCACACAGAAAGATTCTCCCAGGATTTACTGCAGGAAGCTCAGGCTGGGGCCAAATCCAGTCCTCCTGGGGTTCCCAGGTGGCCCTACCCCCTTTCCCCCAACCACCAAGTGATTTCCTGGCTTTTCCCCCCATTCGAAAAGGTTGAAATGCCTCTCCTAAGGCTTAGTTTCTGGCAGTAAGAGCTTTAAGCTAAAAGATGCTGGTGTTTTATATTTTTGGCCCCACCCATTTTACTTTTGGCCCCAATAGCCGTCAGCCCTGCCCACCACTGGACTGTAGTTCCCAGGAGCTTCTCTAAACCTGAATTCAGCCCTTTAGCTGAATGAGATTCCCCACCGCTGGTTTACTGGTTGGGTAGGTAGGTAAGTGATGAGGAAATGGTTGAGTGTGTTTGAATTTACCTGCCAAAACACAGGCTGCAGTCCTCTAACCTATCATAGAATTAGCCATAACTTAACAACTTTAGGAGTTTTAACATGGAAAAGCTTGACAGCCAATAAAACAAGACAAGCTATGTAAAGCTAGTTTTATCACCCCTAGTCACAATCAACAACTAATCTGTTGAAGCCAGAGTTACTCAGAGCATCTCTACACCAGCCCCAAATCCTGCATTTAAAATGGGGCTTTCTGCTTCTGTTTTAAATGCAGGATCACAACAACTCCCTTTACACAGGCTTCCTTTCCCCTCCTTCTCCTCTTTATCTGAGTCTTCCATATGTTTGATTGATCTCGCTCCTCTTCTTGCAGCTTTTCCTTTTTCATGGAGGGAACTCAAGTGGAACACAAGTGGGGTAATTCAATATCTCATTATCTCCTATCTTTTTAACAATGGAGTAAGGTAATTTAGTGCAGGAGACGTGCTGGAGGTTCACATCCTCATCTAAAGGGCCTGCAAATGTCCATGAGGGAGCAATCTCAACAGCAGGATAAAAGCTCCATGTGAAGGAGCCCTCAGTGTACATGGATGCAGATGCATGCACACAACAGTACCAAAGCCCCCTAAACTGTCAATTTTTGCTTCCTTTTCATTTTGATGGGAAGGCACCTTCAGAAAGAAGGTGTTAGCAGGCTGACAAAGCATAAATTGGACAACAGGACATGGACCAGAGTCTGCTTCAACTGAAATCCATGGGTCTTTTCTGTACACACACACACACACACACACACGCACACGCACACACACACATCTGGCTTTATATTATCAAGAATATCAAGAAGCTCTGAAACAGGGGAGTGCTACTGACACAAAGCACAGTTGCCATTCTGGAGCCAAATTACCGGAACGATACTTCAGTAGGAGGTCCCAAATAGACCATCTGGAATACGGATCAACACCAGAAGTGGGTTCATCCAGGACAACCACTTTTGCTTCCCCTACAAAGGCAATGGCGACAGACAGCTTCCGCTGCATGCCACCTAAGTAAGGAAAAGAGAGAGAAAAAAAGAGATGCGTATTTTTACAGGAGAAAGCAGCAGGTCCATTAGAGGAAAGGTTGCTTCTCTGTAGTATATCACAGGGCTTGCACAAGCAATCATCAAATATCTTACGAAATATAATAGAAAGTCATGTAGCACCTTAAAGAGCACATTCAGTAGAGCCTTGTGGCTCTGAATTCGGTGGGGCTGTGAAGCCATTCTGGGTTTCAGTCAGACCCAGCCAGAACTCTAAAGGAGCTATCCAAGGTGCCGAACCTATTTTGGGAATAGGTTTCAGCACCTTGGATAGCTCCTTTAAAGTTCTGGCTGGAAACCCAGAGTGGATTCACAGCCCTACTGAAATCAGAGCCACCATTCACCACTGAACACATTTATCGTGGGATAAGCTTTTTGTGGGTCAGATGCATCTGACAAAGTGGCCTAAGGTCCATAAAAGTTTATGCCACAATAAATGTGGTAGACTTTAAGATAGCAGAAGCCTCTGCTGCTTTTGCTGCAACTGACAAACAAGCTCACTGCTCCGGAGTGTGTTATTTATGTAATCATATTCTGCTTTGATCTTATAAGTACTCAAAGTGGCTAACAAACAAAAATAATGCAAGAAAATTAAATATCAAAATACAAAATTAAGGTGAAGCAAAAACATATCCCTTTCACTTCGGAGACATTAAGATAAGTGAGTGCAGAATATTCCAGCCTCTGTGGAGTGGCTTGAAGTGACTGACTACACAGCTTTTCCAGCCTTGTGACTAACAAACTACATCTGGAAACAGAATGATAATCCTCTACTTCTCTAAAAAGTATCACTGCACAAACCCACACGTAGAGGAGACTGCAAAGCAATGTGAGGGAGCTTTATCTGGTGGCAGGTTTTCGATGTCATCAAAGGGCACAAAATTGTCAGTTATTGAATGTTATTGTTATACTTGTTACTATGGAAAGGCACCATTTGGATTTTACATTTGAGTTGTCAACGTATGCTGGTTCAAACCTGTCCCAGGGTAACCAATTTAATTTGAACATCTAATTCCACCCTCAGAGGAAGCAGCAAATACCTAACATGTAAGAGGTAAAAAGACACACAGGCTTTTGAGGGCAAACCTCTGGCACCTGACAAGTTTTGAGCCTCTTCATTCCTTTTATGTGGAAGGCCTATGTCTTCCAGCATCATCTCCACTTCCAATTCTGCCTCTTCTCTGGACTTCCCTTTTAGCCGAGCATAAAACCGGATGTGTTCTGCGACAGTAAGGCTATAGAAAAGAAAATGTGTTGGTTTAGTTGACCAAAAGAGACGAAGAATGTTGCACTATTATACTGCAGAAACAAGAGACAATAGCTTCCCCGCCCCCTCCCCCTCTTTAATAGCTTTGAAGTCAGTTCAAAAGAATTATCACTGCTCTTGGGTAAAGTCTCATCTCACTTCCTCTTTAGGAACATAGGTTTTTGCATTGTTTAAAAAACGTGCAAATTCTGTTTATTCAGAGGTGACCTAGAACAAAAGAAATGTGTGCAAACTCTCAGAAGCAAAGCTTCTCTTAAACCAGTCAATTCCCTTAAGACTATTAGCTGTCTCCAGCCTAACAGATTGCGGGGCGGGGGGGGGGGATAAAAGGGTCCCTCATAAATACAATTTAAGCACTCTGACTGCAAAGCCATTTTTGCAAGCTCAGAAGACACTAGCTACCTTGCTGCTGCTTCTCTCACCATACACCCAGCCATCTCTCAACTTTGGTCCTAACTAAAGATCAAATAGGCAATATAGAGTGAAAACAACACACCCAGAAATAAAGTAAGGGTTGCATGTAACATTTTGTTAGCCACTAGAAGAATGGAGGCCTGTCCTGAAGTAGTTGGGACAATTCGCCTTTCCACTGGGAAACCCACTAGTTTGAAGCAAATTTCTGATTGCACCTACTGATTGAACAGGATGTTGTACTGAGGGCACATGCCTAAACTCTGCTGGATGGAGTCCATGTGTGTCTGGATGTCCTTTCCACCAACCAGTATTGTTCCAGATGTAGGTGGGAACAAACCTGTGAGGATGGACCTAGCCAAATCAGAGGGGAAGCATGTAATTTTTAACAAGGATTCTAAATATTATATTTTGATATATAGTATAGATAATTATAATATATAATGATTAATAAAAAATGAATTAAATAATACCAATTACACTAATTTATAATATAATAACAAAACAACAACAATAATAATAGGGCAAGATGTCCTCAGGGTGCCACTAGGTGGTGCTTGAGGTCTATGAAAGCGTTTGGGGAATGAATGAATGATGGCATCACAAATTTGAATTGAACTTTAAAGACCAGCTTGTTGGATTCAGTCTCAAGAGTTCTCAAATACTGACTGTTATAACAATTTAAGAAAAGAAAGCAAACATTTGCAGATACCCATATATAAGTAGGGGGTGGGATGGACAACATATATTGTTAGTTCTGCTGAGCTATATTCAGGGGATACTGAAAGAGAAAGGATGTAAGGATTTCTCCCCCACTCCCCAAACTAAAAAAATATCAGAACAAAAATCTCTTTTAAAATTGTCCTTGCACAAACAACTTCACACAAGGTTTGAGGAAGCTGGAGGTAGAACTTAAAATAGTTGTAATACACAGAACCATGCAGATATATGTAACCTGCAGTACTTGGGGGTCCTAGTGAAAAACTTAGTGCCAGTCCTGTATTTTCAAAAATAGGGTTCTCTCTCCTCTACAAGCACAACCCTTGATCATCCCCCCCCCCCCCAGTTGAGGCTCTGAAGCTGGAAGTTAGCCAGGCTGGGCCCTTGGTAGGGGGAATATTTGGAGGGGAGAATTGGCAGGCATACGCTGGGTGAAGCACCCTTTCCTCTTGCTGATCCTCCTGTAAGTGCCCCCCCAACCCTGAATTCCCCATGGGATTGGGACCACATATTTGCAGACTGTCTAGCCTGCCCTCAAGAACAAAGCCCAGGAGAACATAATGTACAGCTCTTATTTCAGAGTTCCCTAAGTACAAGTAAAGCTACTTATACATTTTCAAATATGTGAAGGGCTGTAATATAGATGGAGAAAACTTGTTTTCTGTTGCTGTAGAGGCTAGGACCCAAACCTGTGGGTTCAAATTACAAGAAAAGGGATTTAGATCTGCTTACCCATGCTTGCTGGGTAAGATGGGTATTGTAGTTCTTGGGGGGGCGCCAGGTCGTGGAAGACTGATATAGAGTAAACATTAGGAAGAACCTCCTGATGGTACAAGCTGTTTGATAGTGGAACAGACTTCCAAAGAAGGTTGTGGATTCTCCTTTGTTAGAGGCTTTTAAGCAGAGGCTGGACAGCCACCCATCAGGGATGCTGTACAAGCAGATTTCCTGCATTGGCAGGGGTGGACTAGATGACCTAGAGACCTCTTGCAACTCTATAATCCCTTGGAAAAGGACAGACACAGCAGCATATCTGTATTGCCTGCAGAAATGCTGACCGGGGCACAACATCTAAAATCTACTCCGGAAGAAACCTAGGGGCAGTGGAAACCAAAAGCCAAGGAAATGTTTGTCCAGACCCCTGAGAAACAATGCACCTGGAACTCTCCTCGGCCCAAGGGGCAGATTGGCTTTGCTGACTGCATTGCTTTTTCAGACAAAAGACTCCCTGCCTCTCTGAACATATTTAAGAAGACCTAACCCCAGGAAAATGCTGCTCTTCCAGAGACACATCTGCTGTTGTTTCTCTTATTACTTCCACTTCTATAAGACAGGCATTTCCTTCTCCCAAGGCCTTGCCGGTTTTAGAACAATCTGTCTCTCTCCACTCCCCTCCACCCCTGTCTACTTTCTCCCTGAAGTCAATGTGATCACAGATGGGGGTGATCTGACTTTATAATGCACACTAGTTAAGATAGGAGACAGCAACAACAACCTTCGGTAAGAAGTAAGACAATTATCTGCATTTTTAAAAGATTTGCTACAATTGGATCTAAAACCCAAATTGCTCCAGGAAACAAAATATATGGCGATGTACATTTATAACACATGTGCAGATTTAAATCAGCCCATTACCCAACAATGAGGCTGGATTGCAAAACAGGCACCATGTCTGATGGTCCGCTCTGGCTAGGAGCCTTTTTTTTTAAAGCCCCTCATGGGGGCTTTTATCTTGCAATTGCCCTGCTCAGTCTCAGAATTGTACAGGGATCCAGGCAACATTGTCTTCCACATGTAACCCTCCTGAGTTTTCCCACCACTTTAAGGAGGGAAAGATGGAATCGATGCACAGGGTCTTTGGACTGGTAGTGCTAAAGGCCACCTGTTTGAACACACCCTTGATTGAACGGACTTGTACTGAATCATGAGAACGGCGACCACTCACATGCAATTTAGAGGGAAATGTATGCGTGTGTGTAAGGTGGCATAACAGATAGAGGAGAGAGAGAGAGAGAGAGAGAGAGAGAGAAATGTGCTCTCAGATGTGCATACCCAATGAATGAGCATTTAACACTGTGGACTCTTATCACTAGGCCAGTGGTGCAGCTAGGCCTCAACCTTGGGTGCCAAAGTCCAGGGCCTCACAGCTCAGGGCCCCCACAAATGACCACCTGGAGGGTAGCAGATGATGAGGGCAGCAGAAGCAAACTTAATTTTATTCCTGTAGTCATGATGGTGCTTTGATTTAAGTGAGTTTATAATGTGAAACTGCACATGGTCAGAGTTTTTATTTATTTAATATCAGGGCTGGCAAACAGTTTTGTTTTGTTGTTTTAACATATCAGGAATGCAGAAGCAGCCGTAAAGCATGGAATGGTGGGGAGGGGGAAGAGAACAAAAATGTTAGCTGTGTGCTTCACAACTGAAGTCTTTGGTTGATGGTTTAAAAATTGTTTTTAGATATATGTTGTCTGTGTGTGCGCTGTCTGTTTATATGTTGTTATGTAAATGGTTTTCTACTTTGTATAATGTATTTTTAATGGTTTTACTTTTTGTGAACCACCCAGAGAGCTTTGGCTATGGGGAGGAATAGAAATATAATAAATGAAAATGAAATGAAAGTAATACACATGGCCATCTAAAGGGACCAATAAGTCCAGGGTCTAAAATTATCTGATTACACCACTGCTGTAGGCCCTTGGAGAATTTCAGTTTTCTTTGTGAAATGAGGTAGCATTTAGAAAGGGGGTGAAATTAATATAGTCAAAGCTTATAGCCTCCTGTCATCCCAGCGATGTTGCTAAAATTTGTAATGACTTTGTTCAGTGTATGCATTTGTCCAACTTGTAATGCTCTGCTGTATTATGAACTGAGCACCATTTTCCTGAGCAGTTCCTTCTCAGGTTCAAAATAGCCCTATTCAAGTGTTCTTTATAGCAGTTAGCTCAACGTGTGATCAGGGATGGGGTCATGCTGAGTTGCTCTACTCTCTATATAATGTGCGCCAATTAAACCCTCCACCCCAGCATCTGTGCAAATGTCTGCAAGGAGGGGGCATTCACACATATACCTGTTCACGTGGAGGCCTCCTCCCAGTCAGGGGTAGGAGCCACGTGACATGCGTGGCATCAGGGCGCAGAGCTACACAGTGCAACTCTGTTCCCACTCGCCTGGTGAGTTCATTGCTTGAAACAATGCCTGAACAGGGCTAATGTTAAATGAGATTCTGGGTGTGTGTCCTCAGCAGACCAGGCACCCAAAGCCAACTGCTTTCTAGGCTCACTGTTAACTGTTATTCTTGATTAAACTTTTGTTTATTGCAGTGAACAACCTGGCCAAGCAGCCTTTTATTTGGTGAGTATCTTCCCTGTTTGAGTTAATCAATTCTCGATTGTTCCTTGCAAACATTTTATGAGATGGGTGCCCCCTATCCAGACTTAAAACCTGCTCTTGTTCCCAGGTGTGTTTGTTGAAGATGGTGATTGAATTTCCAGGTGAACATAGGAAGCTGCCTTATCATGGGTCAGACCATGGGTCCTTCTAGGCCAGTGGTCCCCAAATTTTTGAACCCGTGGGTGCATTTGGGAATTTGTGAAACTGCTGTGGCACCACCATAAAATTCCTAATCAGTGGATGACTGCTTCAAGCTGTCGCATCTGTGGATCTTAGGCTGCGTCTTATTTAACAAATCCTTTTGTTTCATATCTATTGAACACTACAACATGTCTTTAATAATGGATTGTCTAATTCGGCTAATTGCTAGTGGTGCAATACAGCTAATGCTTCTTTTAAACATATGTTTTGTTAATGTCCAGTAGTTGTTTCTTTTGGGGAGGAAGTTATTACACAGATAAATGTTGTACTGCAACAGTTTTTAACATTCAGTGATGTACACACCCTTTTACATTATTTACCTGCTTCATGGAAATTAACAAATGGACCGCGTAAATAGATTATCTGTGCCCTTTTGGCAGCTAAAACACAATGACAACATTGGAAGGATAAACACTCACCTCCTATAATGCAATGGACTGGGGACCTTACAACACCTTCAAATCGATACTTATTTGGATATTTGGTCTGCTTTGTTGAAGTCTGTGAATAAGTGCTAGAAAGTTGTATGCATTTCATATGTATTTATTGCTATGGATATGTACAAATCCATGTATGTATATTAAAAAAGGATAAAAAAATAAAAAATAAAAAAAGTTTTGTGGGTGCCTGGGAGCACCACTTTGGGGACCCTTTTGCAGGGCACCATTGAAGATGCTGCAGGTGCCATGACACCCCTGGGTGCTGCGTTGGGCACCCCTGATCTAGCCCAGGACTGTCAACACTAACTGGCAGCAGCTCTCCAGGACTGCAGGTAGGAGTTTTTCCTGCTCTACCTGGAGATGCCAGGGATTGAACCTGGGACCTTTTGCATGCAAAGCTGCATGAACCTGAGCTACAACCCTTTCCCTAATTTCCCCTTCTATTGCCAGTAAATTAAAAATATGAAGAAACTAAATGCAAAATAATGAAACAAAGAAAGATAGTCATGTATAAATCTTGCACATAAGCAAGTATCCTAGCAGGAGGTGACTGCTGTGTCAAACCGACTCACATAGTGGTTGTCTTTCCAGCTCCATTGTGGCCAAGGAAAGCGGTGATCTGGCCCTCATAGAAAGTAATATTCATTCCATCCACCGCTGGCTTAGAGCGACTGGGGAAGATCTTCACCAGGTTCTGAATGCACACACCTGGGACCAGGCCAGAAGGCTCAGCTTCGAAGTACAGGTTAGCTTGAAACATAAAAAAGTGTTTAAAATGACAGATTTGCAGAGGTGAGTTGCATGGCCACAGCATTCATACAGTACAACATGTTATTATGTTAGATTAGAAGAAGAAGCCACATTACAAAACACCATGGGCTGGCAATCCCCGTAATCGCATAAACGTTTCTGGGTTTTGCCATGGTAAGCTGGAAAAGAACCAACCCTGTAGAAACCTTTGAAAGAATTACCAGGTGCAATGTAACAGACTGGCCATTTGCAGCTGACATTGTTTATGTATCCTTCCATCACACCGAGGGCCAGCTGAGCCACAAATACCATGGCGAGACTAGTTTAAATTGTTCCATTTGGTGGGTATCTTGAATCATGTAGTAAGTGAAAGCTGGGCCAAAATTTCTCAGAAGATATTTTTTGGGAGAAAACTTCTGAGAAGCCCCCTCTCAAAATGAGCTTTTTTGCAGGGGGGAGCTCCACCCCCGTCCCCCATGTCCTGAATTATGCTAGATCTGGGGCATTATGTGGGATGCAAAGTGGCGACCAGGCTACCAACACAGAAGCTCTGCTGTTGTTGCTTGTGGGGGCAGCAAAGAAATCTTAGCGGGGAAAAGAAGCTGGTGCAACTGGTAATGGTGAGCCCTGCCCCTAAGAAACTCTAGGGAGAATTGTCCCTGCCCCAGGAACAATTCAGCAAAATGTCCCTTCAATTTCACCACCTGAAAATAGGGTAGAGAATTTCGAGATGCCACAGTCAGTCAGCTCATATGCAGCAAGCAGGGCCAGTACAACCACGGGGGAAGGTGAAGCCTGCCTCAGTCAACAGCTTTGGGGGTACAATCATAGAGGCAGAAAACTCTCAGTTGTTTAGCTTATATTTTTACCAACATGGGGAGTATGCACATGGAGCATTTTTCTCCACACCACAAGCAGCCAGGGAAAAAAACACACCCAAGTCTACAGTGGTGTGGAAATAAAAATGCCCAGTCTGCATGCTGTTAAGCAACTGCACATGAAGAGCTCACCATGTAGTCACAGCCATTGCACAGAGCAATTCAAAGCGACCTCCATGCTGCGCCAGCCTTCAGAGGCTGAACAAGTCTGTATCTGCAGCGACAATGAAATCTGGCATAAAAACAAGCCATCTGTCCAGATGTACAACTTGTTTTGTAAAAAAAAGGGAACAGAATGAAAACAACACCACATAAAATAACATACTTTGCTTTTTGTCTTGGTGGGAGCAAATCACCCTTGTGCAGCAGGACAGACCAAGGCCAGGGCTCTCCTTACGTCCCACTCAATACAGGCTGTCCAGAGGACTGAGTTCATCAGACTGCCATTTTAAATGCCACCATAGGGGTTGTTTTATTTTACTTAATTCTGGGCCAAAGAAACAGACTTTAAAGTAAACGATCCCCTTGGGCATTGGTGAAGATATAAATCAAGAACTTGTTGACTTGTATTTATCTACATTACCTCAAGATTTGTAGGGGGAGTTTTCCATAAATATTGTTTACTAAATTATTCAGCATCAGAAGAGTTATGTAAGGGAGCAGCCATCTCAGTCTGGGTGTCTCCCATTCCACTGCTGGGCCTGTGGCTAGAAATGTCTGTGACTCTCCCACTCTAATTTAAAATAAAGATTTTTTTTTTTTAATGAAGACCTAAAGAGGAAGATGGACCACTGGACCTGCAGAGTTACATACTTCATCTCACAGCAGTGAAGCTTAAAAAATGAAGAAACAGCACATGTGACAGATGACCTTTCTTTCAAATGAATGAAGGTTATTAGATGTTGAAGACCACTAATCTGTTAGAAACTTCCAGATGTTTTCTGCTTGCCTTTAACAATAACTCCCATCGAAAATGGAGTGAATGCCCTCTTACTGTCTGAACACACAGTAGGAGTTTATGCCTGGCTTCTAAACCTAATACTCACATTTGCTGTGAACTTGTTCTTTCATTTCATTGTTTTAAAAAAATCAAATGTTATTCAGGGAGTGTGGTCTATGTTTGATTGGTTCTGGACTATATCACTCCATATTTTCCTGGGCTACACCTATGTCAAAGCTGGGCCATAGGCTGCAGTCTGAGGTGAGCCAGGAACTAGGAACCGTGGAACAAGATGGTAGTCAGGACCAAAGAATATGTCAGAACCAGAGGACAAACCAGAGTTGAGGAGGAAGCCTGGACTCAGGCCCAAAGACTGGACTCAGGAAGATCTTGTTTCCCAAGCAAGGAACAGGAAGCCCTCTTCTACTACTTCCTGTCCAGTGGCTCATCACATGGGGTGGCTGTCCACAGATCCCAGCAGCTCCTGAAAATTTATTTCTCTACTTTCTCTGATTTCATTATGTAGGGGCAGGCATGCCTATTCTCCTTTCATCTGGTGTGAGTGCATTTCAAGGTTTCAGCCTTCGTTACTGTGAGGCTAAAGAAACTGCAAGACAAAAGGCAAACATCATGGAACTAGCTTTCTAAACTCTGTATTCCCAAAGCAAGCCACTTGTGTCTTGCCTATGACAAGTTTAACAGTGCTTAAATGACCATCTGTAGAGAACTTCAGTCTGATATGTGGGCCAAAGCAGACATTACTTTATGTGTGTCTAGCAGCTATGTCTTCTTTCAATTTTTTACCTTACAGTAGGTACAGGTGACCCAGTCCAGATCTTAAAAGCCCCCTACTCCCTATGCTAGGATCCTGATCCAGATCGGGGCCCTGCACCTACTTTAGAGTAAAAATGGGGGGGGGGGGAGATGTAGCTGTTAGACACACATTTAAAGTAAAACCATTCACTCCATTTCTCAGGGCCAGAACAGATATTCCTTTAAATGGGGGCCCTGCCCCTACTCTAGAGTAAAAATTAAAAAGACATAGTGGCTGGATATGGATTTAAAATAACATCTGTTTTGGCCCTCAGGTGCATTCTTTTCTTGAGTGTGGAAGAACTGAAGCGTGTTCAGGGTGAGAAGAAGGCATTCTGATTAGTCACCTCGTATGATGGGCAGGAGTCACATGAGCGCTCCAAGTTTTGTGATATTACAGAGACATCTCAGTGGCTGCAAGCTTTTCCCTCCTAGCACAGGGCAGACTGCACTATGCTTTTTGTGTGTGCTTTTAATAGACAGCAAGACATTATTTAAAATCCATTCTTTTTCAGCAGAACCGCATGGCACAATGCAACGTGGATAACTAGTCTGAGCTATCAGGCATCTGTGTAGGACATTTAAGTGTGATCATACTACAGCTGACACAAGATCCTTGAGTTTAATACTACTTAGGGGTGTGTGCACACGCACACGTGCATACACACACACACACACACACACACATAATGCTCTAGGACCAGGACTCATAAGAACTTAAGAAGAGCCATGCTGGGCCAGACCAGAGGTCATCTAGTCCAGTATTCTGTTCATGGAGTGGTCAATGAGCTGCCCATGGAAATCCACAAGCAGGATATGATTGCATCAGCCCCCTCCCACCCATGTTCCCCAACAACTGGTGTACAGAGGCATACTGCCTCTGATACCAGAGGTGGCATATAGCCATCAGGACTAGTAGCCACTGACAGTTTTATCCTCAGCTTTCCCATTCTAAATAAAGGAAGGGACGCAGAGAAGAAGCCCCTTACATAGAGCCCTGAATTATGCTATTTTCAAATCTGTCTGACTGAGCGTTTTTCAAAAGCACATCCATCACGCAATCTGCCTAAAGGTCACAGGTTAGAAAGGGGAATGTCAGGTATCTATTCCAAGCAAGAGACAGGCCAATGTCTGTAACTATTTCAGAGCTTTCAAGAAACTGGGAGTTGAAGCGGGAAAGAAGCCAAGATAACAAGCTGCGAGGAGGAGATTTAGTAAAGCGATCTTTGCTTCTTGACAGGCGAGATCCTTTTGAAGGACTGCCCTGCTTTAATTCACCCATAAGCACAACTTGACTCAGGATGAGCCCAAAACGACCCTGGGTTTACTTTAGGCCCCTCAAGAAATTTCATCTTTTCTTGCCCTCAAAGCTGGAGTTGCCATCAAATGCAAACCCTCCCCACCCAACTGTGCAAAAAGCGGAACCGGGAACCCTAAGCAGGGCATACAGACATTTTAAACATTAACTGATGTTAGCTTGATTGGTCACACCCATAACTACAATTAGAATATAAACTAAAGGATTCCCAAAACCAGTGTCTCTTCTATTTTTTATTTTTTTAAAGCATAGCTGGCTGGGGAATGCTGGGAATTGTAGGACTTTTTTCTGTCTAAATCTGCATAGGATTGCACCCTCAATTCTCTAAAGGAGGGGTGGGCAACTTTGGGTGGTCTGAACACCAATTTCCAGCACCTGGAATCTGCCAGGGGCTGCACTCCTGCTGCCACACTGAAAAAAATTGGTGGCTTGCCACTGAAATTCAGGAGCAAACTGTTACAGAGACGCACAAGGGCCACATTTAGCTTGAAAACAAGATAAATTTGGCACATTTGAATACCTGTAGTGGTTAACTGCTAATTTCTTTGCTGCTGCACTGCCAAATTTCAGCAGTGGGGGTGGCAGCAGGAGTGGTCGCCACACTCAAGGCTGGGGTAGTACATGTTGCCTACCACTGCTCTAAAACCTTGGGACTGAATGGCTGTTTTTTCTAACAGGGAATCAACAAGGAAAGGGGCATGAAACTGGTTAAGTACAGCCTTGATTTCCAATGGAAAAGAATAAGCCACAGAGTTCTGTTGGTGCCAGACCTTACTTTCTGTGGGTGGCAGTGGAGATGGAGCATGTGCTGGTAGCTACTATTCCTTTAAGGTGGGGAGGCTGCAGATCAGAATCAGAAGTGAGCAGACTGGACACATTATAAAAGAACCCCTGGCAGAAGTTTAAAATGCCTGCTTACGGCTGAAGGAGAGCTGGAACCAATACTGTCTGACTTCCTTCTGGGAAAATGCTCAGTTGATTACCAATGACTCCATATCCATGTTAGGCCGCATATATGTAATCAGTGGTAGTGCCTCAAAAAACTAGTAGCCCTGTCCACACTAGAACTCCTTTTATTTCTGGAGCATCAGTGTGTTGCTTCTTTAAAACACACACAGAGTTTTTGCTCTGTTTTTCCACAGCAATACATATTGTGCTGTATCCCCTGCATTATTGCTGATTCCATGGCATAGGGCAAAGTTTAGAGTTGGAGGTGCATGAGAAGTAGGTGATGGTTTTAAGGTCACCTGGGGTGTTCCTGTTGTGGTGGTCACTTATGCATTGTACTGAGTAAGAAAAGCATGTCACCTGTCCACACACCACAATCACTCACGCAGTGACAACACAAGAAACAGAAGAAATGTCCCAAACCAGGTCATAAATATACTGGAACAAAAAGGCAGAAGTCGTGAGAACACTACGGTTGCCAATTGCATTGTGAGACATTACAATAATGGGAGGGGGGGGATGGCAGTGTAGACAGGACCAGTGTCTGTTGATATGTCATAGGTATACCTTGTTAATATACCACAGGTGTAAGCAGGTACAATCACAACTGTTTTAATACCACCACAGTATTTACTAGTAGTAGGTAAGCTATAGGAGAACATGACTGGATACCACTGAATACTAAAACACTACCAAAACACACTCACGTGTGCACACACAACCTGAAGTAATGGTACACAGCTTCACAACTTATACCATAGGATTACATTACTAAAAAGAATTACAATCCTACTGTTGTCATTCTCAAACACATAGATTTAGCCGTGTATGAGGAACCCAAGACCTTGTTTTTTAGAAAGATATGCTTTCTGAGGGACAGTTGTGGGCTCTTTAGTATATTCAGCAGAATCAAGGGGTAAAGCTTTTACTGGCTGACCCACTGCAATTGGGAGATGGTATGTTTGACTGTTCCCCCTTAAAAAAAAACTTATGCATACAATACAGGTTTTTTTCATGGGTGGGTTGTCATTCAAATATGGGATACACCCACCTGTAGTCTGAAGTGTTACAGGCCAGAAAAAAGCTATTACTTGGTTCTGCTGACTGTGCAAACTGGTCCTGAGACACAATGCCTGGTGCTCCCAAAACTGCTTCTTAAAATGTATTCTCACAAGTACATATGCTTGGAAGACTTACACTAAAAAGGGTAACCGCTAAGAAGCCTTAAAAAAAAAATTGCACAGTGGCCAATTGTTGTCTGGGAATTGATTCTTGGGCAATAAAGCTACATACCTCCACCTCACTACACCTGCCTGTAGTTAATCCCGCTACACATATAGAGACAAATGGGCTGGCAACAAAGAAGCACATTAAAGTTCAAATGTATAACACAAACTGAGTCGCGATTACTCCACTTCTCTCTCTCCTTACTAGGAATTCCATCTTTGTCTTTTGCCTCTGCCTCAGGCTTCCCTTGCTCGTTGCTCTCGTTTTTTCTTTTGTGTTTACATTTGTTTTCTTTACCATCCTTCTTCCTCTGGCTGTCAGTCTTGTCCTCTCCCTTGTCAGGCTCAGCAGCCGTGCCTTTTCTTATCTCTTCTTCTTTGGCCTTTATGTTGATACTGCCTTCCTTCTCTGTACCTTTGTCTAGGTTAATCAAAAGTCATGTTACTTTAAAGGCAACCATGGCTACATCTTAGGATATCATTCCACTACTGTTGCAAAAGGGAAACTTTGGTCTTTGTAGCACCTTAAAGACCAGTTTATTTGACGAGAACATGAGCTTTCCGTAGACCACAATCCACTCTGTAAGATGCTGAAATGGCCCTATGTGGCACGCATGTAGGGCCACGGTTTGAATTTTAGAAAGAATCATATTAGCGGCATCCTGCTTCAAACAGCTGTTATCTTTAAAGGCTGTTGAGAAAAAGTTACAGGAATGAGGGGAGAAGTTGTGAAGTTTAAATTTCTTGGAAATAGGCACCCACCTTCTGCCTAGCTCAGATAATATTGTATTTCCCCTTGTGCCAGAAGAACCCACTAGCTTCTACAAGCCTCCGCTTGTCTATAAGTCACCCTTTATAATTATGTTATGTCAAGAAACCATTTAAAAAAACAGAAAATTCCTTACATTCTCTTAGAAAATAGAAAAATATTTGGGGTATACTAGGGTTTAATTTAAACAGCAATATTTCATGAGAGGCAGTTTGTGGGGGCAAGGGGGGACGATTATCAGAAAACATGCTTGGCTGGATATTGGTCTTTTAAAATACAAAGAAGTCTTGTGTAAACTACAGTAGTCCTGGAACTTTTTTTTTTTTTTTTTTTACTGTTTTGACTATTTCCCAAAGTTTACAAGGCAGGGGTGGGCAACATGTGGCCCTCTAGATGTTGATTGACTGCACTTCCCATGAGCCCTAGCCAGAATATCCAATGGTGAGGGATGATGGGACCTGCAATCTCACAACATCTGGAAGGCCACGCGTTCTCCGTCCTTGCTATACAGTTTAAATATTTTCTTATCTAGAGGATTAGGATTTGTAAACAAAGCTGAGAGGAAGTTTTGTTCCCAAATCTCAGTGAGTAAGGCTTGGGTGATGCCAGTGTTCTATTCATGTCCTGGAGCCCCTGAGCAACTCCTTAAGGATCTCTTGCCTCCTTAAGAGTCCCATCTTCCTTCTTTTACCTTCCCCTTTCCAATAACATGGGGTTTAGGCTGTAGGTGTGGGGTGATTGACCCTCTAGATACACGGTTTAACTGCAAGAGTTTACTGGTCAATTAAAGCAAGCAAATCACAACTGAAGGTATTTACACAATAGAACTGGGTGATACAAAAGGCATTAAAATAAAATAAAAGTTGCAAAATGCAAGTTTCATTACCCTAGCTGCACTTAGGCTTTTCCAGGCTGCATCTTCCTGCTCCTTATTCAGGCTCTGGTCTCCCCAACTCTGCCCTTACTGGCTCTCTCGCTGTCTTTATATACCTTCCTCCCTCAAACCGAAAGGACTGTTTTAAACCTGAAGAAATGAAACTTAACTGGGGAAATGAAAATGAAACTTAACCAGGGAAATGAAACTATTCCTCTCAGGGATACTCCCTCCCAACAAAAAATTCTAGGCCTCTAAGCCTGACCTTTCTTCCTGTTGCCTCTGTAGGTCTCAAACCTTCACAGATGACAATACTGAACTATGTGGGTATTTTCACTACAAAGTTGTTTCCTATTTGGCTACACATTGTATTCATGGTGTACTTACTGCCTCAGTGATCAGGCTGTGTTTAACATGCCTGTGATTTTAAATTCTGGCTTTGTTAGCTTGTTACTACAAGTGGTGGGATGAAGCAGTTTTTGCCTCATGTCATAATGAACCAATGCAGTGACACTTTTTGCCTTCTCGCATTTCGTTATCAGTGTGTTTGTAGCCATGGTCCCAAAAGTGAGACATATTTGGGTTGCCACCTATTTCTTAAATATACCATCCCTGTGGTCTCTCTTTATCCTTTCTTCATATCTCAGCTGGTGGGGAAGGAAGCAAGCCTGACTTCCCGCTTCCAACCACTCTGTGACAGCTGCTGCTCCTCATGGCATCTTTCATTGGCTGTTGGGAGAGACTTCCTGGACTTGTCAGGGGTCCCTTCCTGCTTCCTAACATATTGGCAACAACTTTCAGAAGGGTGGACATGTTAGTCTTGTGGCACACTGAAGACTAACAAATGTATTATGGAACATAACGCTTTATGGATCAGAGTCAAGGACTAGAGATCAGAGCTAGCCATTTGCTGTCATGCCACTTTTCTGTCAGCCACGGTAGGAGGGGGGCACCTGAACTGATTCAAGTTTAAGAAGCTGTTTCACTGGTAGTCATCCCATCTGTTGAAAAACTAGCCGAGCCAGTAAGACACTGACCAGATGGTAACCCTAAGGAAACAGAATGGATGAACTCCTAAATTGTATTGGAACATCGTTGTTAAACAATGAAAGCTTGCAACATTTTAAATCAATATTTTAAGTTGATGTTATTGTTGTTGCTTTGAACAAAAAGTTATTTGTGGCCCCAAAGGTTGCAAGACATTTTTCTAAGCAATTAGCCAATCCAATCAAACAGGGATGGGCAACTCTGTTGGCCCAGGGGCCAATTCCACATGTTATTAACTGAGCAGGGGCCACATAGCCCCCAGAATAGTTGCTGCTGTGCTGCCAAATTTGCCACCAGAATTCAGGGTGCAGCAGAGGCAGAAAAGCTGCACCCCTTGTTTAACAGATAATCATACCTCTCAAACCCTCCAAGGAGTGTGATTTTGGCCGCGCCACTGAATTTTGGAGGCAAATTCGGCAGTGGGGGCCACCAAAAAGGCCAGGGCGGGCACATGTGATAATACATGTCATGCCATCCATTCTATGCCCCATGTCTCATCAGTGTCTTGCAAAGCTTTGCCTAAATCTTCCTCTGTCGCTTGTAGCTACTTGCAATGCCTCAATCGACAGTATCTCAGAAGCCAGAAAACAGAAGCGATGTCAATAGCAATAACCAGACACATCCTCTCTATCCTTCTGAATTCCTTCACAGTCTGTCGGGGGGGGGGGGGGGGCTGTACTTCCAGCTGAGAATCCAACAAAATGTAAATCCCCTTCCAAGGGAACAGTGTTGCTGCCTCTTTTGCTCTGACCCAAACATATGTCAAGGGGGGGTGCTGCTGGTGGGAGAGGTTTCAGAGTGTTTGTGGAGGGGATTAGTCCCCTGCTGGCCCAGAAGTACCTTCATCTGTTGAGAACCAGATGTAAACAGCCTGCGGGGGCTGATGAACTATTGTGGCGGTGACGAGCAGAATGGCCATGCAAAGAACAGAATCTCTTCTCCCCTCTCTGTGGCATAGCGGCCATTTGTTACTGTGGTTTTGTGGGTTCTGCATAAACAGACCCCAAAGCAGCAGTGTGCTTATGCATCTATTCCAGACAGTGGAACCACCAAAGTGATTCACTGTCTTTGATCATACAATGCAGCTGGCTGGCTGACGGGTGGGTGAGTGTGTGTGTGTGTATGTTTCTTAATGAAAACTAATTCTTAAGTTTGGCATCCATTCAGACCGGGCCAGTTCACACAGTCTGGAGCACCTTCCACATAACCATTCTCAGGGACCCAATTTTGTGTGGAGAATGATGTAATGCAGGGGTGCAGGAACTCAGGCTGGGGGGTCAAATCCAGTCCCCGGGGGGGGGTGTCATATCCAGTCCTCTGGGGCTCTTCGGATGCTCAGGCCCCCTTCCCCAGGCCCCACCCCTTTCTCCCAACCACTGGTTGTTTCCTGGCTTTTGTACAATTTTTTCTGCATTCTGAAAAGTTGAAATGCTTCTCCTAAGGCTTAGTTACAGGCAGGAAGAGCTTTAAGCTAAACTATGCTGGGTTTTAAAAATATTTTAGCCCCATTCTTTTGTCTTTGGCTCCACCCTCTTTGCCTTCACCCCCACACCCACTGAAATGAAGCCCCCTGCCCCGAGCTTCCCCGAAACGGAATTTGGCCCTTGGGCTGAAAGAGGTTCAAAATCCCTGACGTAATGTGTGACCTGATGTACCCTTACCTACAGCTTGAAAAGATATGTTGTCAATCAGAAATCACAGCCAGGAAGCTAGAATTAAACCCAGGATGCACCAAATCACATGTTACGTGCTCTGTGCTATTATGAGCATCAGTGGCTGGAGATGTCTTAGGCACACTGCATGGAGGTGCTTTGGAATGTGAGACCAAAAGATCTAGCTGAGAGCCCATGGGGAGTCCAGGCTGCTTCAAATAATATGGTATCCTATTTTTTTATTTTATCTATTTAAAATATTTCTAGGGCAAAATGTTTTTAAAGGGAAAAGCCCTCCCAGAAACCATTTCCATGTAGAAAAAAGTATGAGAATTGCAGGTGGATTGTCACACACCCATTTCATTGTATGTACACATGCTGAAAACCCATGCTTTGCAATGGTTTTCCAGCAGTCAGATAGACTCAAGTGATGATGATCTATAAATAGTTTCTATACATTTTCTGGTACGAAATGCAAAACTGACCTCAGTGCAGTTCCAGTGGAGTTGCATCTGCTTCACAGAAAGCAACAGAAGAATTGGCCCTCTCTCACAAAGTTAGCCTCTAAGAACATAAAAAGAGCCATGCTGGATCAGACCTAGGGTCCATCAAGTCCAGCATTTTGTTCACACAGTGGCCAACCACTGTGGCCACAAGGGTTGCGGGAACCCTCAAGCAGAGCATGAGTGCAACAGCTCACTCCTACCCATGTTCCCCAGCAACTGGTGTACATAGCCTCACTGCCTCTGGTACTGGAGGTAGCACATAGCCATCAAGACTAGTAGCCACTGATAGCCTTTTCCTCCAGGAATTTGTCCAACCTCCTTTTTAAGCCATCCAAATTGCTGGCCATCACTACATCCTGTGGTAGCAAATTCCATAGTTTTACTATGCACTGTGTGAAGAAGTACTTCCTTTTATCTGTCCTGAATCTCCCACCAATCAGCTTCATGGGATAACCCCAGGTTCTAGTATTTTGAGAGAGGGAGAAAAATGTCTCCATATCCACATTCTCCACACCAATGCATAATTTTGTAGACCTCTATCATGTCTCCCCTTACTCTCTTTTTTTCCAAGCTAAATAATCCCAGCTGTTGTAACCTTCCCTCATAGGGGAGATGCTCCAGCCCCTTGATCATTTCAGTTGCCCTTTTCTGTACTTTTTCTAGCTCTACAATATCTTTTTTTAGATGTGGTGACCAGAACTGTACACAGTATTCCAAGTGTGGTCATACCATAGATTTGTATAGGGGCAGTATGATATTGGCAGTTTTATTCTCAATTCCTTTTCTAGTTATGCCTAGCATGGAGTTTGCCTTTTTTATAGTGGCCACACACTGGGTTGACATCTCCATTGAGCTGTCCACCACAACCTCAAGATCTCTTTCCTGGTTGGTCACCGCTAGCTCAGATCTCATCAGGCTATACTTGAAGATGGGATTTTTTCCCCAATGTGCATCACTTTATACATGCTTACATTGAACCACATTTGCCATTTAGATGCCCATTCTCCCAGTTTGGAGAGATACTTTTGGAGCTCTTCACAATCCCTTTTTGTTTTAATCACCCTAAATAATTTGGTGTCATTGGCAAACTTGGCCACTTCACTGTTCACTCCTAATTCCAGATCATTTATGGACAGGTTGAAAAGCATTGGTCCTAATACAGATCCCTGTGGGACCCCACTATTTATATCCCTCCATTGGGAGAATTTACCATTTATTCCTACTCTCTGCTTTCTGTTCTTTAAACAGTTACTGATCCATAAGAGGATCTGTCCTCTTATTGTATGACTGCTAAGTTTGCTCAGGAGTCCTTGGTGATGACCTTTTTCAAAAGCCTTTTGGAAGTCCAAGTAAACAATGTCTACCGGATCACCCTGTCTACGTGTCTATTGATACTCTCAAAGAACTCTAAAAGATTAGTGAGATAGGGCTTACCTTTGCAGAAGCCATGTTGATTCTTTCTCAGCAGGGCTTGTCTTTCTATATGCTTACCAATTTTATCTTTAATAATGCCTTTAACCAATTTACCCAGAACAGACATTAAGCTAACTGGCCTGTAATTTCCCGGATCCCCCCTGGATCCCTTTTTGAAAATTGGTGTTACATTGGCCATCTTCCAGTCCTCTGGTATAGAGGCTGATCTTAGGGACATGTTGCATATTTTGGTTAGAAGATCAGCAATTTCATATTGGAGTTCTTTGAGAACTCTAGGATGGATACCATCTGGGCCTGGTGATTTATTTGCTTTCAATTTATCGATAAGGTTGAGAACTTCATCTTTTGTCACCATTATTTGCCTCAGTTCCTCAGACTCCTGTCCTGAAAACATCTGTTCAAGCACAGGCATCTGTCCTATATCTTCTGCAGTGAAGACGGATGAAAATAATTCATTCAGCTTCTCTGCAATCTCCTTGTCCTCCTTCAGTACTCCTTTAACTCCATTGTCATCCAGTGGTCCAACTGCTTCCCTAGCTGGTTTTCTGCTTCTGATATATTTAAAGAATTATTGCTGACCTTGATGTTGTTAGCAATATGCTTTCAAAATGCTTTTTTGCATTTCTTATTGTCGGCTTACATCACCTTTGTGCAAGCTTGTGCTCCCTTTTGTTTTCCTCACTTGGGCAAGACTTCCATTTTCTGAAGGAAGCTCTCTTTTCTCTAATAGCTCATTTAATCCTGCTCGTTAACCATGCTGGCAACCTCTTGGACTTGGTGCTACCTTTCCTAACCTGCGCTATACATTTTAGCTGGGCTTCTATTATTGTGGTTTTGAGTAAGCTCCGAACATTTTGAAGGAATTTAATCCTCTTGACTCCTCCTTTTAACTTTCTTTTCATCAGTTCCCTCATTTTAGAGAAGTTTCCCCTTTTGAAGTCAAATGTGACTATGCTGGGCTTCCTGGGCAATTTTCCACTTAAATATATATTAAACCTGATAGCACTGTGATCACTGTTTCCAGCTAGTTCAACAACAGTTACATCTCATACTGGGTCCTGGGCATCACCACTTAGGATTAAATCCAAGGTCACCTCCCCTCTGGTCGGTTCCATGACCAACTGTTCTAGGGCACAGAACAGGGCTCTTTTCAGAAGGGGCTCCTAAAGGTAAATTCTGAAATGTGTAAAATCAGCAAATATGATACAAGATAGTTTTCAGTTGGTAAACACTTAAACTGAGCAAAGTCATCCTCAGGAATTCAGGAATAAATGCAAAGGTACCTGAAACATGCAGGAAACACCTGCCTCTATGGCATCTGGGATGTGTGCTCCAGTTCTTTCACATTCAGTAGGACACACATATGTCAAACAGGTGGAAGCACACTGCCTTTCTATTATACATCAGGCCTGCACCAGTGAATGGTGGAGAGTGCGGGGTGGGAAGCATGCTTCCTAACTTCTGCAGAGCTCTACTCCAACTCCAGGTTGCTATTGAAAAACATGGAAAGCAGGGCCAGCCCACCCATGAAGCAGGGTGAGGCACCCGACTCAGGTAGCAGAGCTGAAGGCCTGGTGAACTGCACCACTCCACTCCACCCCGCCCCACCCCACCCCAGCCAGCAGGGCCCACCACCACTGCCCTGCCACCACCAGCAGATGCTCTAGAGAGCCCCACCAGTCGCTCTCCCACCATGGCATTTGCTGCAGCGAGAGAGCAGCTAGCAGGACACTCTGGAGCAGATGGTCACTTTCTGTTTCCCCTTCAATAGCCCCGCAGCTGGAAGAAGTGGTGGTGGGGCTCTTGTGAAAGCTCATCCAGGTCTTGCGAGAGCTCACAAGACCCAGGAGGCTGCTTCTGCTGGCTGCGTGGCTCTCCACAGAACTGGCAGAGCAGCAGCTAAGGTAAGGGGATGTGGGACAGGGGAAAGGGGCATGAGGCAGTGACAGTGCGTGTTCTTCCACTTCAGGTGGCAAGAGAGCTTGTTGCAGGGCTGATGGGAAGGCAAGTGACAGAGGAGCTGGATCTTCCGATGTATATACACTGGGAAAAGATACCTAATATGGCTAAAGGGAGCATGGCTCATCTTGCGGTATCAGGCTTTGTGCAAATACCCCACATGCAAACTAGATGGCTACCTTTCTGCATCAGCCGTCAGGCCAATGTAGCACCTGTTTTGTCACATTTGTAAATATGGGTCCATTTATGATTCTTAGGCTGCAATCCTATGCTCACTTACCTGGGAGTAAGTCCCATTGAACTCAATGGGGCTTACTTCAAAGTAGACATGTATAGGATTGCATTATCAATTATTATTAACAAGACTATTCTTTTCATATCAATGTATGAATGGGGTTTATGATTATATTTATACTTATGACCATTAATATGTGTACTAATGTGTTTTATTGGAAATAGAGGTAATATTGCAAATGAAATTAAGGTGGATATTTGTAGGGAAAATGGGGATGGGGTATAGATTGGACATATAGATGTGTTGGTTGCTGTCTGAGTGGGAAGGTATGTATTAGGTGGCTATGAAGTTCTGTTAATATTTTGATGTAATGCTATATTTGCATATGTAACACATATCTGATGTTGGTTGGGGATATGCATAATATATATATATATTTAAAATTAAACAAAGGAAAAGTATGGTTCCACTTGGGGGAGTGGGAGATGACAGAATGTCTCCAGAAACAGAGACATTCCTGATGTTAGGAGTTACTCTGGTGCCAGACCAGTTAAGATCAGAATCATCCTCATAACAGCCCTTGTCAGCTATCTCCAGACGTTATCAGTAGGAGAGACATGATTTGCAGACCGCCAGTTAATTTTGGCGCAATTTAGAAAGATTTCAGACAGAGCCCTGACTCAATCTCCGACAACACTCTAATAATAGTGGGCCGCTCAGAGTTCAAAGCCACCTGCCAAGATTCCCACTATATGTCTGAGTCTAATCTTTTCAATGGCTCCCAGAATGAATGCAAGAGTGCATTCACCTCTAAACGGATCAATGGCTCTAAAGTTATTTCTGAACACCAGTTTTTCCACATAGCTCACCCTCAGCAGTTGTTGTTTTCTCAGCCTTTGGGCGCCCCGACCCAAGCCAGTACGACTGCTGCAAAGGGAAAAACCAAGGCCGTGGTATCCCATAGTCTCCTGAAACAAAAACAAGTTGGTGGGGTGCATGAGCATCCTTTGTATTCTGCCATGGGGAATAACCCATCTATGCAAATCCTACCCTGCAATAATTTCTTGGCGTTTCATTAGCAACAAACATTGCTGTATACTGGAAGTTCGAACAAAGCACAGCCACCCACCACAGGACTCACAAACCAGCGTCAGTTCTCAAGATTATTTTTTTCTCTCCATCAGAGCGGGGAGAAAAGAATAAACACCTTCCATGTGGTTCCAGATGACTTTTTGTTTTCAAAACTGAAACTCAATTTAATTAAGGAATTAAGCTATGCCCAGCCTGGGGAAGGGCTGAATCTTTAATAAGCAGGCAGCAAATGCCAAAAAATGTCTGCCTAAGGCAAGATTTGAAATGTGGATTTCCCAGCTCTCGTTCTGAGCCACCACACAAGCCTTTCCCCAAACTGCTGCCTTCCAGATGTGTTGGAATTGCAACACCCATCATCCCCAACTAGCATGGCCAAATGTGTGGCCAACATCAGAAATGGCCATGCTGGTTGGGCATGGTGTAATTCCAACACATCTTGAGGTCACCAGGTTGGGGAAAGCTGCAATGCACCATCTTCAATCTTAACTTCTACTCTGCAACCCATTACAGCAGTGTCTAGCAGTGCAACCCACTACAGCAGGGTCTAGGTATAGGCAAATCCTCTCCTCAAATTTATTTCAAAATTCTAGAAATTAAGGGGCCAGCCACTGCAGATTAAACACTCCAGGGGCATCTCTACACCAGTCTAAAATCCCACATTTAAAATGGGGCGTTCTGCTTCCGTTTTAAATGCAGGATCGTGGCAGACTCCCTTTACTTCCTCCCCCTTTCCCCCTCCTTTTCCCCCGTAGCTGAGTCTACGATATGTTTCATTATACAGCCGCTAGATGGCGCTGTGCTCTAGCTTCTCTTATTGCAAGTTTTCCTCTTTTCAGAAGGGAACTCAAGTGAAACTCAAGTGCTAGTTTGATAGCTCATTATCTCCGATCTTTATCAAAATGGAATGAAGGTCATTTAGTGCAGGAGATGCCCTGGAGGTTGACAATGTCATCTAAAGGACCTGCAAACTTCCATGAGTAACCAATCTTAATAGCAGGATAAAAGCTCCGTGTGAAGAAGCTCCAAGTTGCTTTAAAGTGGCATACTCACCCTCCTTTTCTGCAATGTTAGTGGCCTTTGGGGGAACTACATCTCCCATGGGCCACTGGGCCTTTCATTCGAACATGCTGCATAGATGTGCTCCAGAGCGGGCTTGGGGGACAGAGCTTGCTCCTCCCATGTCCCCTAGCACTGCTTCTACCACCAGCCATACAGGGAAGGGAGGGGGATGTTTGGGGATCAGGGTAGGAAGTCTTCTCCGGCTCCAGTTTTAATTCAGGGTCTTGTAAACTTTGCCTCTTCTTTCAGGCTAGCATTGTGAGACCCTGAAGCTCGTATCCAAACCCAGATACAGCAAGCTTCAGCAGCATGGATTTCTCTACTTTACTTTATTGTCTTTACAGGCTAACCAGGCAAAGGAGAAGCCTCTATCTGGTTCTACCATGGGCAGATACAATATTTCTTGAGCTGGAACAGATTGCAATTCTTTTAACATGGGCTTTTCTTGTTTGTGGCTCAGAAACAGTCCAGTGATAAGCAACTGATCCTGTAAAACCGTCTAAGCCAAAAGTCAATGGTAAGGTGTGAGCTTTCATTCTACAGATAAGATCTTTTGCAGTGTTTTGTTTTGGCTTTTGAACACCTATAGTATGTGGCCGGACAAGTTTCTTGAACTGCAGGTAAATCCATCAAAGAGACATATTGATTGGTATATAAAATAATGAGTGCAGCCATCCTTATGCTCTTCTGCACAACAGCAAAAGAAGAATACATGAACAGGTGATGTGCCCCTAGCATTTGCAGAAGGGTCTCACCTCATCACCCTCGCGTGGCTGCTGGGAGTCAGCCAGGCCCTGTCCCATGCTGCTACTGACACTGTTGTGCAATAAATCTCCTACATAGCTCCTACATGGTACGACAGCAATCTTGAGGGGGCTGTGGAAGGAAGATGGCTGCCAGTTGAACCTACCTTCATATTTCAACTCCTAGCAGGTTGCCTGGGTGCCTGTTTCAAATAGCTGTACTGAGGGAGCTGCTGTGAGATTTATATAGTTGAGTGGGAGATAACCATATGATCCTTTTCTTTTTCTAAGTCTAATTCTGATTCTCTGGTCTGTTTTACCTGAATTGTGCAGGATGCTGCTTGAGTTTTTGGAGCACAAGCTTCTGCATTTGTCAGCAGCTAAAGAAGAAGCCCAAACCAAACGGCCTGTTGAATCCAAATTATCACACCCAAGAATCACCTTAAAAAAAGGTTCCTCCTCCTCCAGCTGGCAAAGAAAATGCATTATTTGCTCAATTTGGCAGTTTGCAAATGGTGGCCTGAGACTTCCTTTGAGCTTTTGGTGGCACCTGACACTGAGACATAACCCTTATGTTTGCAATCACCCTTTAAAAATACCCAGTCACATTTCTAATTACAGTGTTTCATCTTCCAGAAGAGAGGATAATACACCAAATGTGTCATTGGGCAACAGGAGGGATTCCCAATTATTTTCCAATCCCCTCTTTCTACTGCAGCCCCCAATGCTACAACGTGTGTTATTCCAAAGGGTTCCCTGCTTTCAGGAGCAGCTTTCCAGTGGGTAGAAAGAGCTTCATCAGGAAAGGGAGGCAGAAAAGCCTCATTCGATGAACAGAAGTTAGGATCAAAGCCTGATACATTATAATAAAGTTTAAAATCCACACAATCTCACAGTTGAAAACGTGAATAGGCATTTCCTTTTGGTCTCACTTATTTACTTGCTCTTTTCAATAGCAAAGCAAAAAGAAGAAAGTAGTTTAAACTGGATGCAGAGAAAAGATTAAATTTGAGAAATTGCAAAGTTCCTGAAAATAACCAAACTGACTTCTCTTGTTTAGGCACAATCCAGAGAAATTTTACTGCGCAATTAGGCTGCAATCTTATACATACTTACTTGGGAGTTAGCTCAATTGAAGTCAGTGAGGCTTACTTCTGAGTAAACATGCTTAGGATCATGCCATTAAATACTTAAATCACATGGATTCTGAAGGGATTTCATCCTGACTAGTTGGCACTGGCTTGTTCCTCTGGACTATAAAATATTCTGGAACTGTTGGGTTTTATTTATTTTTAATGATTGATTATAGAAGCCCTAAATGTAGTGATTACTATATTAAATAGGATCCAGGATATTTTTAATCCCATTTATCCTCAATTTCTGTTAAGTCAGTGAAGACAAGATTTCACCCTTTGACAGTGCCTATACGGCTGCCTCCATTTTGTCAGGGTTGCCTCTGAGCATATAGAGTATCAGAGTAGCTCAGATTCTGAGGAAGAGCTGCAACATGTCGGGAAGGAACTTTCCCAGGCTTCAGAGGCACAGCTGCATGGACAGCCCCCCTCTTCACACATCCTTGGGAGTGATAGCGAACAGGGGGAGGCGAGGGAAGAACAACCTGAACTCTTAGACACAAGACGCAGACGCAGGCACAAGCAGGAAATCGCAGGGGCTGAACGTCAGCGCTCTGCCCGATTGGCTCGGCGTCAACAGCTGTGCCTACAGGTATCACAGGAGAGGGGGATAGCTTGCCGCCTTTGTCCCAAACGGAGCTCAACTTCCATAGTTTCCTTTTGAACTCCCTGAAGGCTGTTTCTTTTGTAGTCTGTGAGTCTCTAGCAATTTGCATCTGTATGCCTCATTAAGGTAAATGGAATTAAAGCCTTGGAAATGCAGTCTCTTGTTTGAGTGTTGATTTGACTGTTGGAGTTCTTAGCTGGGCAAAAAGAGAATCCTGACACATTTAAACTAGGGATGGCAGAGAATTCCGCCACAGATCTCAGTGAGGCTGAATGCCAGTGCATTCGGCCCCCTGAACTCCGTGTCGGAACGGCCTGCCCCCCCGCGGATCCCCCCCGGGACGAGACCTACCTGGGGCGGATCTTCCAGGCGGCAGCAGCTCCGGCAGCGGCTCTGGCTCGGTGGCAGCGGCTGCGGTGGCTGGTCTTCCGACCGGCTGCCGCCACCGCCACCATTTCCAGTGTTAAAAAAAAAAAAAAAAGATGTGATAGGCTACGTAAAGATTTACGTAGCCTATCAGGGCTAGGTTAAAAAAAAAAAACACAACGTGATAGGCTACGTAAATCTTTACATAGCCTATCACGTCTGACTTAAAAAAACAAAACAAAAACGTGCGTATGCAAATGGCGGCGGCTATGGCTGTCGCCATTTGCGTTCCTTATTTTGGCCCGTCTTAGTCTACGTCAAGATTTACGTAGACTAAGACGGCGAAAATAAGGGGAACGCAAATAGCGTAGCGGATGCTATTTGCGTTCCCCTTATTTTCGCCATCTTAGTCTACGTAAATATTTACATAGACTAAGACAGGCCAAAATAAGGAACGCAAATGGCGGCGGCCGTAGCCACCGCCATTTGCGTACGCGTGTTTTTGTTTTTGTTTTAAGTCAGACGTGATAGGCTATGTAAAGATTTACTTAGCCTATCACGGCTGACTACAGGGACACAAACAGCGGCGGCTATGGCCGCCGCCATTTGCGTCCCTGCTAGCCAGCGGCCGGATGTCCGGCTGCTGGCGGAGCCGGCCAGTGGCTCCACGGAATCCCTGCGGAGCAGAGCTGGCCGGCCAGGATTCCGGGGGGGGAGCTGCCGAGTGCCTCCCCCCCCGGCAAGGATTCCGGGGGGAGGGACGGAGCGCCTCCCCCCCCCAGCAGAACCTGGCGGAGACAGGTAAGGGCAATTTCGTACATCCCTAATTTAAACTGGGCAGAGCAGAGAGACAGCCATACCTGGGGAGACATTATCCAAGTACCAAGCAAGCAGTCCATAGATAAAAGAGTCAAAGAACATCATCTCTATAGAGAACAAAAAACTGAATTGATCGCCTTCCAGTGGGCTGATCCAGATGTTATCCCACTGTAGCCCAAGTCCTTGTTCTTCATAGCGTGACAAGTACTCTGTACCAAACCCAAAAGCCACAGGTGAAAGCAAGCTCTAGAAGAGAAAAGCAATGAGTTCAGTAGGGGGAATACCAAATTATCTTGATGAAAAAAAAAGTCTTAGCAATGAATATATAGGAAATCCATTTTAATCTAGTTGAAAATCCATTTTAAACTAGTGGATGGGTTTGTCTCTCTTGGGTCTGGTGATGCCCCATGTTTCACTCCATCCAAATTTTCTCTGAAAATTTCTACAATTAATCTTCAGAATTTGTGCATATGCAGTTACTCTCATTTGCATTATTTTTTTCCTCCCAAATAAATCATATATATTAGCAACTGTCTGCATTAAAACACGTACTCTTTTAAATCAATGGAAAGCACAGCAATTCAATGTAAGTTTGTTTACCATCCTTGGAAACTCCATGCTGAAAAACACAGGTAGGGCAGCCTTTCCTAACATGGTGCCTTCCAGATGTTTTGGATTACAACTCCCTTCTGCCCCAGCCAATATGGCCAACAGTCAGGAATCCTGGGAACTGCAGCCCAAAACATATAGCAGGTACCACTTCGGGAAGGCTGACATAAGGGGGGAAAGGATCACCTGGACAGCTGTGTAATTAATGCAAGGAAAGGGCAGGTCTTGTCACCCCATCCAGGAAAGATAATCTGCATCAGTGAGGATCCAAAAAAGGCTATTCAGCTTCAGCAAACCCCACTTACATGACCAGTCAATGAGATTTGCAAATTAGTATACCTGCAATTTTTTTTAAAAATTAAAAAATAGCCCAAATGTGAGATATGAGGGAAAGCACTGTGCGTGCGTGTGTGTGTATAAGTAAACAATCTAATTGTTTTCCTTTTACTTCACACGCGCGTGCACACACACACACACACACACACACAATTATCCCATGTTTCTATGAGACCACATTAACAAAAAGGTTATGTTATATTTTCCCCGCCTTATCCTCTGGGTAAGTTCAGCACAGCATTCAACAATAACAATCTCTGTCTCCAAATAGCTCACGTGCTAAGTATTACATTTGGATGGCTTAAGAAGACAAAGAAGGGAAAACTAAAAACAATAGATTGTATCCACTCCCTAACATTTCTTGTGTTATTATTTCCCTTATCCCAAAATACGGCTGTCGGCACAAACTTTGTTCTAGTTCTGTTCACACACACCCTCCTTCATTGCAATCACGTACTTGATAAAGTAGGCTGAAATCCTACACTCATTTACCAGGAAGTAAGCCCCATTGAACACAGTGAGACTTTCTTCTGAGTAAACCTGCATAGAAGAGTGCTGTAGATGGAAGCTCTGTTCAACTGCAATTTGCTAAAGCATCCAATAATACTTGTCTCTTCCAGAGCTGGGGCAAAATTTCTCAGAAAGCAGTTTTCTGAAAAATGCTTTGGGGGTGCTCGCCCTGAACTGTTGGATGATTCTTCTTCCCCACTGGAAAATATTCAGTGATATCTCTCCCCAGCCCTCAGTTTCACCACCCACAAATTGGGTAGAGAACTTTTGGAGGCTACTTTCACCCAGTCCTAGAAAAAACTAAGTTGAACAGGGCCTCCAGTTAATCTATCAAGTGCTTTAATTAACAGCCGTGCTGGTATGATTGCACTACAACCGCATGATCAAATAAATGGGAAAGTCATGTGAAAATGTTATCTTTTGCAGGCACAATATTTCTCCCCTCTTCTCACCCACCACCCCAGTGCCTTGGGGGCTATTTCTTGTGCAAAAATGGTAACACACAAAGGACAGTCTCCAATACTGCCACTGTGCTCCCTCTGGTTACATTATGCTCATGGGACCTACCGCTTACACAGCAGGGATTAGTGCTCCAGGCAGTAATCCTGGGAATAAGCCAAAACACTCATTTCTGAAACAGGACAGGTCAGCAGAGCTCCCTTCTGCAAGTTCCACTGACCTGCCCCGTTCCAGAAACAAACATTTCACTCATTTCAGATTGTTGCAGGATCCACTTGCTTCCCATTGTGCTAGCATTGGATACTGCCCAAATAATGCAACATTTAAAATTTCTGCACATTTGCTTAATTTTCTTCAGGTTACATTATTTTAGCTTTTTGTGGCACAACGGTATGTTATTTATTTATTTCATTTCATGTTGCTCAGGAGTAGAATAGTCATTTTTTTAAAGCAGGGAGTAACACATATCCTGGTTATAATTTAGCACCAAGTAAGATGATGCTAAATGGCCACCTATCAGGGATAATGTAGCAGTGGATTTCCTGCATCAGCAGGGGGCTGGACTAGATCACCTCGCAGGTTCCTTCGTGATTCTATGAATATTACAAGAAAGGGAAGAACTGTGCTGTTAGCAGCTGCTCACATGCGAAGATGAAAAACTGAGAATTCTGTGAGCACATGACAAAATGCTGAAAATATACATTTACAAATTAACATCTTGGAGCAAGCTGTAAGCTATAGCCTGAGAGAGAGAGAGAGAGAGAGAATGAGCTTTTCTACATGAGGCTGTTAATTGGCTGTTAATCTGCTGTATCTATTTTAGATTTCGTCGCAGAATTGAGATCTGAGCACTACATGAGGAGCGTTTCCTTTCCTGCTTTTCTGCTATATAACCTGTAGGTGGCACTGTGGTATAGTAGAATAGCACAAATACACAAGAGGAAATCACACTTTCTTTCACTTTCACAATTAAACACTGCATTTTCCCTACTCTAAAAGTGCTGGTTAGACACAGAAGCAAAATTAGAGGGTCACCTCATCTTCTAAAGTACCCGTAAACGACTGTGAGTAGGGAAGGACGAGTGCACCATAAATGTAGGAAAGTCTAAAGAGAGGGGTGGGGGAGAAGAAGAGGAAAAAGTGTTCTTACTGCCATAATCTTGATCTCAACAGTCAGACGGTCCTGCCAGGCAAAGCAGACGATGTGGGGCAGGTAGAGGGTAAAGTAGATGACACCACTGCAGGCTGCTGCCAGATTAGCCTTGGAGAAAAAGGTGCTGAGCAAGAAGCATTGCATGATGCTGGCCGTGGTGAAGGTCAACAGGAACAAGAACAGGAGGTGGGGATTGCTGTAATGAAGCACTTTGCCATACTGTATTGAAAAAAGTGGAGGGGAGGAGAAGGTCCCGTTAATCATGTAAGGTATGCTGGAGATTAGAGCTCTTCCTTTGGTGGCACCTGCTCATTCATGGTCACCCACCAACTCTACTTTGGCATTTATGTCATGGTTAATTAAGTACTTTATCAAAAAAGGAAGGGGGCAACACTATCAGGCCAGTGGAGCTAATGCCTTCAGACTTCCCCAACTTTCTTGGGAATCCAACTTGGTTCCCTCCAGATGTTTTGGAATACACCCCCCATCAGACCCTGCCAGCATGGCCAATGGTTAGGGATTACCAATATCTGGAGGCAATCCAGCTCTAAAAATTGGTAAGAAAATGTTTTTGTGGTGGACATGGACAGATACGGTGATTTTTATTTTGGATCAACTGGTAGGTGCCAGTGATGAGTTCTCGTCATTTTCTGTCCTGCATGCCAAATATGACTTGCCAGCTATGGTTGAGTGACAATACTTGTAATTGGAGCATGTGTTAGTATCTAGGTTTGGCCTGGATGGTTTTACAGCATCAGAGTCTCCATTATTATTGCAAGCACTTATTGAGGCTGGTCAGGCAAAGCAGCCCACAATCTAGACTGAGTCAGTAATGTACAGTGTCAATAGTCCAGCAGCTACCCTGGCCAAGCTAAACCATTCAAATGGATCTAGGTATTTGTTATCAACAATGTTAGATTGATGGACTATGTGTGGTAACATTCTACAGACTGCCTCTGTTACGGTACTTTATGAACATCAGGGGATGTAGTTTTGCCTCTTTTAGTATTATAACACATGTGTATAATTTTAGCTGTTTGGGGGTACAAACACTATGTTGACTTGTATCCAATCTTAGTCCTACTTAGACCCATTAAAATTAATGGAATCTGGCCCCATCACTTCCTGGCATATAGAAGGGGAAGAAATGGAAGCAGTGACAGATTTTACTTTCTTGGGCTCCAAGATCACCATGGATGGTGACTGAAGCCATGAAATTTGCTCCTTGGGAGGAAAGCTATGGCACACCTAGGCAGCATAGTAAGAAGCAGAGACATCACCTTGCCGACAAAGGTTTGTATAATCAAAGCTATGGTTTTCCCAGTAGTAATGTATGGCTGTGAGAGCTGGACTATAAGGAAGGCTGAGCGCCGAAGAAATGATGCTCTCGAACTGTGGTGCTGGAGAAGACTCTTACAAGTCCCCTGGACTGCAAGGAGGTCAAATCAGCCCATCTTAAAGGAAATCAACCCTGACTACTCATTGGAAGGACAGATACTGAAGCTGAAGCTCAAATATTTTGGCCACCTAATACGAAGAGAAAATTCCCTGGAAAAGACCCTGATGCTGAGAAAGATCGAAGACAAAAGGAGAAGGGGACGGCAGAGGATGAGATGGCTAGATAGCATCACCGATGCAATGAATATGGACTTGAGCACACTCCGGGAGAGAACGGAGGACAGGAAGGCCTGGCGTGCTATGGTCCATGGGGTCACGAAGAGTCGTACACGACTTAACAACTGAACAACAACAACAAAATTGGATATAACCCACTAAATATTTTGCACATGTTATTTCTTTTTGATGCTGTCAGTCTGTTGTATGCTTTTACTTACAGACAAAATCCATAATGCAGTAAATGTTGGTTGTGTCAGTAGTTGTGTGCACAATATGATGCAGTTCATTGTAGAAGGTGCTTTTTAGGGGGATTCTTAGGTTCTTTTTTTAGACATAATTCTGATCAAAATTTTTCCCTTTTTCATTTATACATCGGGTGGGATAACCAGGGCAGGAATGTTGGGATCACAGGTGGAGTCCAAACCCGGAAACTTCTCTCTGGATTTCTGGTTATCTTTAAAGCAGCACTCATGCACTTTTGCTTTAAATGCTTTCCAAAATCAAGCCTAGTGTGTGGGTGCCTCCTGGGCTGACTCATGACCTGTGAAAATAGCTGCCTTTCATTCATTAATAGGCCATTTCATTGTGCATGGATTTTTGCTACTGAAAAAGTGAGGTACCAGTGCGTTCAACATCCCATTGTGCCCCTTCCCTCTGTTATCCAGGGGCAATCAGTTTGTTAAGAGATTAACAATGCAATTTGATATGTGAGCTTTCGCTCGTGAATGGCTGCTCACGGAAGTTTGTGGTCCTTTACACAATGTCATCAACCTCTAGGACAGATCCCGTGCTTTCCCCCAGTAATCTTCCCTTAAAAAGATCAGGAGATAATGAGCTATTTAAAATTATCACGGGAGACTGCAGGTTATGGAACCAATTACCTAGGGAGGTGGTGGGCTCTCCCACACTGGAGGCATTCAAGATGAGGCTGGACAGCCAACTGTCAGGGATGTTCTGACTTGGATTCCTGCATTGAGCAGGGGGTTGGACTTGATGGTCTTGTACGCCCCTTCCAACTCTACTATTCTATGATTCTATGATTATCCCCCGGTGTGTAAAGTTGGCATTGTGCTATTAAACAGCCACTAAGTGGTGCTGTTTCATTGAAGTTTATGGAGGATTGCCAAGAGAGGAAGTTTTCAGGTCACCGTTGGTTGCTTGCTGTCTAGGGAGCCTGTGGTAAACACGGAAAGACTCCACAAGAAGAAAGACTAGTAAGAGTCTGGGTTTTTTCCTTAAATGTAGAGATGCCCTGTGTCTACTCAGAAATAAGTCCCACTGAGTTCAACAGGACTTACTCCCAAATAAGTGGGGACAGGATTGCAGCCTAAATCAGCCCAGTTGATAGCCACACTGGACTAAAGTGTTCCAGCATGTGGAAAGTACATTGCTTACAGTAGGGTTAAAAAGCTGGTATTTGCTTCCTCTGCCTCCCTAGGTTGATTGAAGTGGTTTTATATTTACAACCTGAATTGGAGCATGTCTGCCTGGAAGCAAATGCTTTAAAATACACAATCAACCACAAACAGGGGTGGTCCCAAGGGGAGGCATAGTCAGGCCACACACAAGACCGCCCTGGATTCACTCGTCCTCTTCACCATTGCTTATTCACCTGTCTCTTGGTCTGATCCAGACAACTGTGGTGGTGGTGAGAAGGAGGTGTAGCAGATGCCATGGACTACTTGCTCACTGGCTCTCTGCCTGACAAGCAAGCAAGTGGTAGCAATGATGAGAACGAGGATGAGGTGCCTTGGCCCCCAAATACCTGGAGCTGGCACTGACCTAAAATACTGAATTATCAGAACCGATTCTGATTGTCCTTGTCCCCTATCCTCCCCAGATTTAAATCCATGGAAAAACAGGCTTACTATATTGTTGCTTTCTTTTTAAAAGTCGGAATACTGCATTTTGCCCCTGCGTGACATTCCAATATGAAGAGCCCAGAAAGCCTGATGAGGATGGCTATGATCTACCAGAAGCCTCTGTGTTGCAAGTAATCTAAGGGTGACCTTTTATCCTGAATTCAGAATCTATAATGATCCCCCTACAGTGAACAGTTGGACCTCAACTGGATATTAAGCTTATGTAAATCTAGTGGGACAGAGATTTGTTCTATATCTACTGTGATTTTTTTGAGAAGAGTGGTAATAAGATCACCAGTGTTGTCCTCTCCCATGCAGAGAGTGCATGTTTGTACATCTACCAGATAAATTAAGTATAATTACTCTTGTGTAAGGAAGAATGTTGCAGCAGGATGGCAGTAACAAAACAGCACAGAATACACAGCCAATTACTCCTGGTGTTATGTCACTGCTGGCATTAAGTCCTTTAGGGGAATGGTCAACCACCAGCGTCTTTGATTTTATGTCCAGTGGTCCACCACCAGCAGGAATCTGGTAGTTTGCCAGTTTGGAGCTGGAGCTCCAGCTACCCTAACATACTATTCTAAAGGAGCAGCCAGAGACATTTTTTTTTTTAACAGCAGTAGTATTTGGTAATGTATATGCAAAGTGTCAGGCAGTAGCGGATTTAGAGAGGAAATACTAGCTGTAGCCGTCTGAACCCTAAAGAGGAAGTCCGGGAGGAAAAGGTCAGACATAACACCACTCCTATTGCTGGAATGAAACAAACTGAGGGCTCAAACAGACGTAACTTTCAATCTGTTTCTAGCAGCTACATATAAACAGTTGTTTAGAAATATTTGTTCTTTAGTAAGTGCAAAGACTCCAGCCTTCAGGGTCATCTTTATCAGGAAGGCTTTGTCTTTGTTTTGAGACACCGTGTATCACAAAGCAATCAAAAGAACACAGTATCCTTACAATAAACAAATGGTAAGAGGAAGCAGAACGGCAAATAAGGACTTCAGGCAGCCTTCCTCAACCAAATGTGTTGGACTACAGCTTCCACTATCCCCATCCAGCACAGCTGTTGCTGGGTAGGGGTGATGGGAGTTGTAGTCCAACTAGGGGTGTACGAAACCTACCTACCAGTCGTCTGAAGGAGTCCGCGGGGCGGTGGGAGGCGATCCGTCCCTCCCCCCGGAATCCTCCCCAGCCAGCTCCGCTCCGCGGCAAGTCCACGGAGCCACCGGCCGGGCACGGCCGCAGCCAGACGTCCAGCTGCTGCCACGCAAATGGCATCCGGCGTGGCAGACGCCATTTGCGTCCCTGCCCTTGGCCATGATAGGCTACGTAAATATTTACGTAGCCTATCACGGCCAAGGGCAGGGACGCAAATGGCGTCCGCTACGCCGGACGCCATTTGTGTCCATAGTCTGACAGCGGATGGCTGTGGAACGAAGACGACGGACCTGGACCGGCTACCGTCAGGTAGGGTCTGTCCTGACTGGCCTTTGCGGGGTGGTGGTGGGGAGCAGTCCGTTCCGCCGCGAAGTCCGGGGGTCCGTTCATTGGAGTCCGTGGTGGATTTCTCAGCCATCCCTAAGTCCAACGCATCTGGAGAGCGCCAGGTTGGGGAAGGCTGTGAAATATGTATCAGTCTATGACTATGTCAACAGCATAAAGAAAAAAAGAAAGAGGGCTGCACCCAGTATGAAGAAATGGAATAAAAAAGCCAAGGCAATGTGTGTACAAAGGTATGTTTTAATACTGTTAAGTCGTTCCTAATATTGTGGGATAGTTTCCAACACATTTCAGTGTTGTCTTCGTAGGGGAACTCTCCCATGCAGTATTTACTCAGTATTTACTCATTTACTCATGCAGTATTTACTCAGACACATAAATGCTACCTTCCGTCCCACATTTGGCAAGAGGCACCGTGTCTCCAAGTGAAATTCTAATTTCAAATGTGTTGGAAACTGTCCGATAATACTGGGAATTACTTAACCATATTACAACTCATTTTATGAATCTAGTAGCTTGGCTTGTTTGTTCTATGGCACCATAGTATGGTATGGTATCAGGGACACTATAAATAATAAAATATTCAGCTGGATTGTGAATGGTTGAGCGCTTATCTGTGATAATTGTATTATAATTGTACTGAGGCTAAAAATTTATGTTAGCCAGTCTGAGAACTGGGATTCTATACTTCTTCCCCAATTGTCCTGGTTGTGGAACTACCTTGCCAGTGGTGATACAGCTGTTCAATAAAGAATGCTTAGCATTTGTATAATTTCTTTACAGCAGGGGTAGCCAAGTTTTGGCCAATCAGATGTTGGTGAACTGCAACTCCCACCAACTCTAACCAGCATAGCCAATGGTGAGGGCTGTTGGAAATTGCAGTCGAACAACATCTGGAGGGCCACAAGTTGCCCGCCCTTGCTTTAGAGCATTCAAAGTGCTTCACAGACATCAGGTTGTACCCAATATTAGTTTTACTTAAGTCCTGTTCATTTCAATGGTCTACTCTAAGTAGGACTAACATTAGAGAAAACCTGGCATCTTATCTCTTTAAGATATATCAGCATTATTATCAACAGTCCATGTTAGGAATGGGGTGAAAGATTGATTTTGGCCATCTTGGGCACCTCTCTGCAGTCACTTCCACTGTGAGGGCCATTCTGCATTTTGCAAAGCAGTGCCTGGTTGTCATGTCTAAGAGTGTAAACAATTGGGACGTCTGAGCAGGCTGGAGAGAAAGCAAGGCTTTGCATATGCAAGAGATGAAGGCAGGAAAGCTTTTTTTTTTAAAAAAGAAAAGAAAACAAATGCCCCAGTGCCGAAATGTCCCAACGCTGAAAGGCACTTGAGTGGTATGTCTCTTTGGGTCCCTCCCTCCACAAGTAATAACATATAATTTCAAACCAAGCAAACTAGTGGGTAGTGATAACTGAGCTGAGATGCTTCCAGACAAAGATTTTATTGTGCAATTGCCCAGCCTCATTTGTGGAATTATTTGGGGGTCCCAGGCAACATGGTCTTCCATTTGTAACCCTCCTGTATTTTCCCACTGCTTGTTCCATCTTTTCCCTTACTGCAGAACATCTGTTAAGGAAGGAAAGATGGAATAGCTGCCCAACTCTTTTTGATTGGTAGCTCTAGCAGCTGTTCAACTGGAAGCACCCTTAGAGGAGGAAAGATGCCACACCATCAGGTTTAAAAAGAAGAGCTCAGTATATGGGGGCGAAATGCCTCCTACAGGCCTTCTTGAAGTGAGTGCTATGTTTAGAACGTGACCTGTCAAGCCTAATCCAACCTGAGGCACTGTTATGAAGGCGATCTTGTAAGTTTCACCAGTGAATTTATCTGTCTCTGTCAACTGTTGATGCTGCCTTTGGGGGGTACTTAAAGGAATGTGCCTGCTGCTACGTGCTCAAAAGAGGCCAGACTTCCAGTATGTCTTCTCCATTTTATGTATAGCTCCTATTGTTTCTTGGTAATGCCTGCAGTGCAAGTGTAAAATGGCACGTCTTGGCCTTCAAAAACACACACCATACAATCCACCCTGAGGTGACGCTTACCGTGATGAGCGCCGTCAGGAGAAATGTGCTCAAGGCCATCATGATAAAGCTGTCTAGAAACCATGTGAACCAAATCGCCCCATTCGTGACACCCCTGTTCTTCATGGCCTCCTTCAGTCTCATTTCTTTCTCCAGCACAATGCTCTTTACTGTCATGGAAACTGAGTAGATCCAGGCCAGAACCATAAAAATGGGGAAGGAACGATTCAGAGTAACCATGAAGCTGTACAGACGAGAAATAAAATGCAGATAAAATAAGCCGTTTCCAAGAGTCAGCATGCAAGGAGAGGAAGGATATATAAATCCATACGCACAAAGGATTATAACTGGTCAAAAAGTTGCCTCTTCTCTCCAGGGAACCCTGGGAAATGTAATTTGATGAGTTGCAAGTTATGGATCCATACAAGAATTCTGAGCACCAAACTACTATTCCCAAGAATCTTTGGAGGAAACCCATGGAAGTTAAATTAGAATAAAACTGATATAAGTGTGCAGTGTAGCTACACCCCTAAGTAAAGAACTGAGGTATTAGGAGCTCACTGCATTTTTCACAGCTAGGGTTTTTGGAGATGTTCAGAAGAGCTCCCGTTAATACACATTTTTCTGAAAATCTTATCTGGTTCTAAAGTTTCAGCAGACATACCTTACCGAAGGCTATGGGTATAACTGGAACAGAAGCTTCCGCCGCACATTAAAAACGTGGTTGCTCAGGCAGGCATTTGAGGTGGGTTAGGGTATTTTTAGAAAATGATGTTTTTATTGTACAATTTTATTGTTTTAAACTGTTCTATTACATCAATATCAAAATCAGATTGATTATGTACTTTGCAGCCAAAGATGGAGAAGCTCTATACAGTCAGTAAAAAAAAGACCTGGAGCTGACTGTGGCTCCATGAGCTGCTTCTTGCAAAATTTCGGCTAAACTGAAGAACATAGGGAAAACCACTAAACCATTCTGGTATGACCTAAATCATATTCCTTATGAATATACAGTGGAGGTGAGGAAAAAATTTCAGGGATTAGACCTGATAGACAGAGTGCCTGAGGAACTATGGACGGAGGTCCGTAACATTGTTCAGGAGGCAGCAACGAAATCCATCCCAAAGAAAAAGAAATGCAAGAAAGCAAAGTGGCTGTCTGATGTGGCTTGACAAGTAGCTGAGGAAAGAAGGGAAGCGAAAAGCTAGGGAGAAAGGGGAAGATATATCCAACTGAATGCAGAGTTCCAGAGAACAGCAAGGAGAGACAAGAAGGCCTTCTTAAATGAACAATGCAAAGAAATCGAGGAAAACAATAGAATGGGAAAGACTAGAGATCTTTTCAAGAAAATCGGAGATCTCAAGGGAACGTTTTGTGCAAAGATGGGCATGATAAAGGACAAAGAAGGCAGGGACCTAACAGAAGCAGATGAGATTAAGAAGAGGTGTCAAGAATACACAGAAGAACTATACAGGAAAGATCTTAATGTCCCTGATAGCCATGATAGTGCGGTCACAGAACTTGAGCCAGACATCCTAGAGAGTGAAGTCAAGTGGGCCTTAGGAAGCATTACTAACAACAAAGCTAGCGGAGATGACAGTCTTCCAGTTGAGCTATTTCAAATCCTAAAAGATGATGCTGTTAAAGTGCTGCACTCAATATGCCAACAAATTTGGAACACTCAACAGTGGCCACAAGACTGGAAAAGGTCAGTTTACATTCCAATTCCAAAGAAGGGCAATGCCAAAGAGTGTTCAAACTATCGTACAATTGTGCTCATTTCACATGCCAGCAAGGTGATGCTCAAAATCCTACAAGCTAGGCTTCAGCAGCATGTGAACTGAGAACTACCAGAAGTACAAGCTGGTTTTCGAAAAGGCAGAGGAACTAGAGATCAAATCGCCAACATTGGCTGGATCATAGAGAAAGCAAGAAAATTCCAGAAAAACGTCTATTTCTGCTTCATTGACTACGCTAAACCCTTTGATTGTGTGGATCACAACAAACTGTGGCAAATTCTTCAAGAGATGGGAGTACCAGACCACCTTACCTGTCTCCTGAGAAACCTGTACGAGGGTCAAGAAGCAACAGTAAGAACCAGACATGGAACAACCGATTGGTTCCAAATTGGGAAAGGAGTACGACAAGGCTGTATATTGTTGCCCTGCTTATTTTACTTATATGCAGAGTACATCATGAGAAACGCCGGGTTGGAGGAATCACAGATTGGAATTAAGATTGCCAGGAGAATTATCAACAACCTCAGATATGCAGATGATACCACCCTAATGGCAGAAAGCGAAGAGGATCTAAAGAGCCTCTTGTTGAGGGTGAAAGTGGAGAGTGCAGAAGCTGGTTTGAAACTCAACATTAAAAAAACGAAGATCATGGCATCTGGCCCCATCACTTCCTGGCATATAGAAGGGGAAGAAATGGCAGCGGTGACAGATTTTATTTTCTTGGGCTCCAAGATCACCGCAGACGGTGACTGTAGCCATGAAATTAAAAGATGCTTGCTCCTTGGGAGGAAAGCTATGGCAAAGCTAGACAGCATAGTAAGAAGCAGAGACATCACCTTGCCGACAAAGGTTCGTATAATCAAAGCTATGGTTTTCCCAGTAGCAACGTATGGCTGTGAGAGCTGAACTATAAGGAAGGCTGAGTGCCGAAGAATTGATGCCTTTGAACTGTGGTGCTGGAGAAGACTCTTATGAGTCCCCTGGACTGCAAGGAGGTCAAATCAGTCCATCTTAAAGGAAATCAACCCTGACTACTCATTGGAAGGACAGATGCTGAAGCTGAAGCTCAAATATTTTGACCACCTAATGCGAAGAGAAAACTCCCTGGAAAAGACCCTGATGCTGGGAAAGATGGAAGGCAAAAGGAGAAGGGGACGGCAGAGGATGAGATGGCTAGATAGCATCACCGATGCAATGAATATGAATTTGAGCACATTCCGGGAGAGAGCGGAGGACAGGAAGGCCTGGCGTGCTATGGTCCATGGGGTCACGAAGAGTCGGACACGACTGAACGACTGAACAACAACATCGCCCAGAGTGGCTGGGTGACCAGCCAGATGGGCGATTAATAAATGTAAGTAAGTAAGTAAGTAAGTAAGTAAGTAAGTAAATAAATAAATAGGACAAAAGAGGATGCAGGCCCCTCAGATTTTGAAGCATGGAGGATATGGACAGCTTCAGCCACACTTTCTCACCTTTTCAGGAAGTCACTACAAACCAATGTTAAGAAGGCAAGGCAAAGGAAAGCAGTAGTGGCCATCCATGTCTGACTCCATAATTACCATAAAAAAATTATTCCTGCTCATTCCATACAACCCCCCCAAAATCTGTTAGTTTTGAGCACCTTCATTGTTCGTAGAACTGAAATACTTATGTGAGCATCATTGAGGTATCCACCTCTTTGGGAGTGGAACTCTTGCTGAGGAGGCCTGACATTCTGAAGTCCAGAAGCTGAAGCTTGCTTCACTTCCCTCCACCCTGAACCATACTTTTAGCCAGAATGTAGGCTGCTGTTCAGAATGTCACGCAAATAGTAATGAACATTCTTTTCCCACCATTCACAGGTAGCAATCTTATTCTGGGGTCCAACAAGCACTTACTGCTAGAGCTCTGTGATCAGTTACCCTTCTCAAATACCCAGTATCTACAGGCAGATTCTGATGGCCTCTTTGCATGGCCACCCCCCTATGCTGATATAATCAAGTCAGCACATGGAAAGGTAGCAATTAAAGAGGGACAAAAATAAACCTGCACCATGTGTTTATGGGATTATCTCCCTCTTGTTTTGTCTGTCCTGAGGTTGGATGGGGGAGGGGAGAGAAACACATTTGGAGCCAAAGATAAGATCATAGCAGGATCGCATTAGCAGAGACAAAAGGAACAGGTAAAAAAAAGGGCACAGAGGCAGACTATTTCTCATCCTAGCTCCAAAGTGAGATCACTACTGTACAAAAGAGTGCTTTGGAGAATAAACCTAGACAGCACAGCACCATCTGTGGAAGAGAAAGAATATATTCTGCAAATCAAAATGGTGCCCCCTCGGGGCCAGTCGTACCATTAGACATAGTGAGGCAACTACCTCAGGCAGCAGAGGGGTGGGGAGTGCAGGGGAGGTGTTAGAAAACAGAGCATTATATGCCAGTGTGCCACCCAGCTTGTCCTGTGCCCCCTAAGCTAGCATTCTGCTCTCAGGTAAGGCAGAAGATGAAGTCCCATCACCAATGTTGAAGTAAGATTGAACAGTCAGTCTAGTCAGTTTTTATATATGGAACGGGGGGAGGAGTCCATTTTGTACTCCACCTCAGGAAGCAAAATGTATTACACTGGCCATAAACACAAATATCTTAGGCCATGTCCCCTACATACGGCATGGCCCACACACACACACACACACACACACACACACACAGAGAGAGAGAGAGAGAGAGAGACGAATTGGCTGTCTGACTGCTTCACATTGCTTCATGGCTGGCCCTGCCAAACCTCATTTTCAAAGTGCTAAGCCAGGCTGTACTTTCTCCCTATATCTTACCACACAAATGACAGCCTGGTAGAATAATTACTCATGACTTAAGAATGCCCTCATAAAATTGAACTTGTTACGGAATGTAAGGAATATTGTTAGCACAATGAAACTCAACAAGATGTGGCAATGTAGTGCACACCGCTATTCTGACAGCACAATCCTATACATGTCTACAATTCTCTTTGGGCTCAATGGTGATCCCTCCCATGTAAATAGGACTGCAGCCCGGGAATGGTTGAAGGTGCTTCATACATGGCATTTTTTCCTACACAAAGTCAACCTTCACATAGAGAAAACCTGTGAAAATCATGTAACTATCCATCTTGCCATAATAAATCAAGATAAAATAGATACTTCAGAGTGATTTTTCACGCATGATGGTGTGAATGAGCATATGTGGTCTTTTCCCAAAATTGAGGTTCTCTTTAGGTAGGAAATACGTCACGTGTAAAACAGCCCTTACCTGATGGTGGGTGTTATGTTCACTGTGGTAATAAGTCACCTCTTAATAAATGATCATCTGCATATCCCCATGTTTTTTTGAAGCAGGGGTGCAGTCAACCCGAAGGCCGAATTACATTTTGGAGAATACCTCAGGGGCCACATTCCAGAGGTGGACAGGACAGGGCCGAAGGAAAAATAGTTGGGACCAAAATAACACCCCCCCCCCCAGCATATTTTAGCTCAAGGCTCTTACTGCCAGTCGCTAAACATTAGGAGAGGCATGCCAACCTTTTAGAATTGGTGGGGGGGGGGGACTGAACAAAAGTCAGGAAACCACTGAACGATCAGTGGTTGGGGGAAAGGGACTTGGCTGTCTGGGGAATCCCGGAGGGATGGATTGGGACCCCAGGTGGGCCACATTTGGCCCCCCAAGCTGGAGGTTCTGAACTCCCCCATTTTAAAGAGTAGAGATATAAATAATAAATAAATAAGTGTTGCTTTAATTTTTTTTATTGAGTCTTGATAAGCGTAGTTTATGTTTTAAAAATAACAATATTGGGGTTGACCGCCAGAGGGCTCCCTCCCTTCAAAGGTGCCACCTTTCTTCACAAGCAGGCAAGTGGTGCTGTGCCATTGCAGATTTGGCTGCACATGATCCACACAGTATAATTTAAACTTTAAATTTTAAAGAGAAGACAGCCTCAAAAACAATGTTGGCAATGGAATTATGAAAGAAGACACAAGTGAGATCTCTTCCATTATACGTTGGGCCTATGCTATTAACCCAGTTCTCATTTTACGTAGGACTTTTTTATATTGTCCTCATGGAGTGGAACCAGCTAAAACAGCATTAAGATCCTTTCCCTGCCTGTAAAGAAGTGACCTGGGGATGATGATGATTGATGATAAATCAAAGGAATGTGAAACCTTTGGAGAGCGCTAGACCCTTGCCTGATCCCTGCCTCTGTAACCTGAAGAGGTCCATTCATCCTGTAACCTCGGGGCTGCTGTACTTAATGGAAAACTGAAACTGAAGTGTGAGGCTGCAGAACTGGATATTGTTAGTTTTTGTTTTACAAAAAACTCTCATGCTGTCCTTGCATGACTCTCCCTGACCCTCGACCCCCACAATCCCCTGATCAGCAGCACAGGCAGCCAAGTCTCAACAGACCCCTACTGCAGCTGTGGAACTATAATTCATTACATTTTTATCTTGTCCTTCCTCCAAGAGGCTCAGGACGGCCTTAATCGGTCCCCACCCCACATTATACCTTCAGTGAGGTAGGAGAGGCTGAGTAGGAATGAGCGAACGAGCGAGGTTCAAGAGTGCTACAATTCCCCAAACACTGTCTCACCACTCATCTCATGCCTGATTCCTGTTCAGGTCTGCGGCTGCTGCTGCTGCTCACTTTGGGCAAATGGGGAAATTGCGCAAATCGAAAAGCGCGTGAACATAAAATTTGTGCAAATATCCTACTTTGAGCAACTTTTCCTCATAGACTGAAGCAGAGCTGATTCAGCCTACAGGGAAATTTGTGCAAAACTGAACTGGGAAATTTGTGCAAATTGAACGTGAGCACACATCCAGCAATTTCTGAACATTTTCAGCAGACACATGCTTGCGCTTGCATTTGGGGCTTCGAACAGGGCGCACTCGCACATTTTGCTAGCAAGAGCAGAATTCTCATACATCCCTAAGGTTGAGAGACAGAGACTGGGCCACAGCCACCAATGAGCTTCTTGGCCAAGCAGGGATTGAGCATGGGTCTCCTTAGTTCCAGCCTGACACTATATCCCAGTCGTCCCCAACCTGGTGCCTTCTAGATTTGTTTGACTCCAACTCCCATCATCCCCATCCAGCATCGCTATTGGCTGTGCTGGCTAGGGTGATGGGAATTGGAGTCCAACACAACTGTAGGGCACCTGGTTGGGGAAGGCTGCTGTATCTACCACACCACATGGGCAACTGCTGGCACTTCAAAATCTGCTGGCCAAAAAGGGGGAAGCTCACAGGCTTGGCCTCTGGTTCCCTAGTTTGCAGGGAGATTCCGAGCCTCAGCTGCTAGCCCTGGAGGAGGGAAAGGTATAGCAAAATCCAGTTAGGCCAGTCAATGTGAAAAGTTAGCCAAGCACTGACTGTTTTGGAACACAGTACCAGGTTCTGAAGAAGAGAACACCGGTTCTTCTCTGGGTTCTCATAAAAAGCCAGAGAAGGGGTGTGTGTGTGTTTGTGTGTGCGCGCGCGCTAATTAGCACTTTCCCCTCCTGGGAAAGTTCAGCTATAAACTCTGCAACTTCCCCCATATTCTCTTGCTGTAAACAGAATCATTGGATGGCTGTTTTCCAGTGGACGTTAGATCAGACCTAACATATCCTTGTCATTCTCTACTTTAAGTCTGAAAATGCCACGGTGCTTGGCTTTTGTTCCAGACTCCTTATTGCACGCTTAACTGAAGCAGCACAACTCTGACTCCTTGGGGGTGGGGGAATTTGCTTAATTCCTTCATCCTGGGATTTCTCTAGCTTTCCAACAAGATCAAAGACTGCAGCCTTGCCTCCCATATCAGCCAACGTGCCACCCACCCAGCCACCCAATGAGTTATCAGGAACAGATCACTGTGACTGTTCTTACTCACACATCATCCACAAAGCAGGGATAGGGCATTTGTTGCAGGTAGATCCCTGGAGGCACTTCAACGCTAGTCTGGGTCTTGATAATCCCGTGCTCAATCATATCTTGCAGATAGGCAAACCCTCCCCAGATGTACCGCAAGTCATCCACTGGGTCAGCTCTTGGACCAGGATCCCAGTACCTGTGAAGACAAAGAAAGCACAAACTCACCTAGGAAGGTGAAGCCGGAGAGGCTCTGATTAGCATCAGAATTACAGTTGCCAGCACTTGTGGCCCAAACAACATGCTGCATTAATCAAGGCTGTGTTGAGTATGGGAGGGCCAGTAGCTCAGTGGGCAGAGGCCCTGCTTTGCATGCGGAAGGTCCCAGGTTCGATCCCTAGTATCTCCAGGTAGGGCTAAGAAAGAATCCTGGCTGAAATCCTGAAAAGCCACGGCCAGTGAGTGTAGGCAATGGTGAGCTTGATGGACCAATGGCTTGACTCAGTATAAGGCTACTAATGTAACTGTACTACAACAGCGGTTCTTGTCCAGGTAGTCCTTCCACCTTTTACATAGCCAGTGTAGTGTGGTGAGAGCCAGTGTAGTGTAGTGGCGAGAGTGACGGACTGGGAGCCGGGAGATCCGGGTTCTAGTCCCCACTCGGCCATGGAAGCTCACTGGGTGACTTTGGGCCAGTCACAGACTCTCAGCCCACCCCACCTCACGGGGCTGTTGTTGTTGTGAGGATACAACGGTGAGGAGGAGGAGAATGTAAGCCGCCTTGGGCTCCTTGCGAGAGGGAGAAAGGCGGGGTATAAATGCAATAGACAAATAATACATACATACATACATACTGAATAGCGTATGCCTGAGGGCCAAGCTGCATATTATATCAATCCTGTGGTTTGCCCTTGTGTGCAATTTTTTTCTTTCACGTAAAGCTAGAACGCGTCCGCCTGCCCCCCATCTGGATGAGGTGCGTGCATGTGGGGGGCAGGGTAAGGGGGGCTTTAACCCTTTGCCCCCCACTACAGCATCGGCCTGGATCAGGCTCCTTGTGGCTGCTATCTGCATGCGGGGGAATAACTCTCCTTCACAGATGATAACCTTTTGTCGTGCAGACAGCAGGCACAGAGGCCTGATCTGGGGTGGGATTGCAGCAGGGGGCAAAGGGTTAAAGCAGGAGTAGGCAACCTTTTGGGGCCAATGGGCACACTGGCAATTTGAGAAACTGTCCTGGGCACTACCATAAAATGGCTGCCGGGGGGGTGTGGCTAGTCGCAAAGGACAAGTAACCTGTCCAAAAGGCAAGTAAAAGGCAGAGGTGGGGGCTTATTCCCAACACGCTAAACAAACCCTTTGAAGCCAGTTTTCAGCACCAGCAGAAACCTATTTCACAGAAGGCGAACTCCTTTTCTCCCCCCACCCCAGTCCCTGCTATGCCAGCCAACTCGTCATCCCCCCACCAGCCCATCTCTTTTTCTGTCTCACTCTGGATCACCACCCATACAACTGCCCCCTTTAAAAAGTTGTTGGCTTTTTAAAAATGGAAAGTAGAGGTAGAGCACCTTGACAGGCACGAAGACTGGGGCTTGGGGTGCTCTTGGGCCCGCGGGCATCACGCTGCTTATCACCAGGTAAAAAACTCCCTACGGCCCATGTCAGGGTTTGATCCAGCCTCCCACTCTAGCTATATACAAAAGAAAAGACTTGCACTCGGGTGCAAACTACAGCATTACTGTAATGTGGAGTTTGCTCCTCAGACATACACTATTCAGTGTTTAAAACTTGGGAACACTACCTTGATGAGAACCACTGCTGTAGTACAGTTCACATAGCTTTGATTCCATCAGTCTTTCAAGCCTTCCCTTTTGCTTCCAATCCACACAATGTGGTCTGATTCTGAATGCGCATTCTGCTATGTATCATCATATAGATTCACTATCGTGTCAGCTTACAATTACCTGTCTGAAAGCACCCACTGATTTTGGGACAGCAGCTCACCGTTAGACAGCGTGAGTGGACCACCCTCAGGGAGAAAGTTTGGGGGCAGTAGAGGAGAGAGAAATTGGGGAAGCATAGCTCCAGGACTGTTTTCAGTACAGGTGCAGTGACATCATCTGCCAGAGTGCCAATGGGATTTACTTGCTCTGTCAAGTGAATGAGCTGGTAATGAGGCTTTCAAATTTTACTGTTGTTTTTGACAGATTAGCAGAGAAGAAGTTAGAGAACGACAAAAATAATCAAGAGAAGAGGCTAGATATGACCTTTTTCCCCCCTTCCTTCAGTGGAGTTCCTACTTCACATAAATAGTTTAAACTTTAACACTCCTTTGCAAGAGTGTTTCCATTTCTAATTAAAAGCTGAAAGTTACACTTCAGCTGCCTGAAGATCTTTTGTTAAAGCTCGATGTGTTTGTCAAGATGAACCTACGAAGTCAGACATAAGCACCACTGAGTTCAATGGAAATTACTCCTAAGTAACTATGCATAGGATTGCAGTCATGCTGATCCTAATAAATTGGGTGTTGTGCTATTTACTGCTGTTCTTGGGGGGGGGGGGTTACACTCACTGTCATGATAAGCTCATGCACTTCAAAAATTTACCACCACACCATTATTGGATACCAATAAGAGGCAACAAATTGTCAATTATTTAGCTTATTATTGTATTTTCACCACTGAGGACACCTTTTGAATATTCTGCCTTAGTCTCCAAACCATCATGGCTATTCTGATTAGTATTTTGGCTGCAATCACTCTCGGCCCAGTGGCATCCCACAGTCAAAATTTGGTCCATGCACACTGTGAGAATGAGAGACTTGCTGTCACCTGTCTTTGATTTTGTTTGTTTTCTCCACTGCATCAATATCCATACGAATCTTGTATTTCACATGAGGCGGCAGCTCGTTGGCTGTTGGGTCCAGATCAGAAAAGACAACACCAGCCCAGAACTTGCTTTCCTCCAGAAGATTGAGAGCACGATGAGTCATCTGAATTTCGTCAGCTTGGCCTTCAAATTTATCAAGAGTCAAACACTGCGGAGAATAACAAAAGTGTAAGGAATACTGAAATAAGATAGCAGGGAATATACATGGGAAATCTACACAAGCAGTCACCTTGGTATGATTTGGGCACTCTTGAGGAAAACAGGATCCCTGCCATTTTATTGCTCCTTACTCTAAAGCAGGGGTGGGGAAAATTTTGCCAGTCAAGGTCTGTATTACCTCAGTTGAAACCTTATGGGGTCTGCATTTCAGCACTGGGCAGGGCCAGAGCCTAAAGCAGGTTAGAACCAGAGCAGAGGTGGGAAGAGTTTGCAAAGTGGCTTGAGATCCACATGAACCCAGGCCAAAGTCTGCATGCCATCACTGGGCTGCAGGATTCTCACCCCTGTTCTAAAACTAAATCAATACCACACATTGAAACCACTTTGAAATTGGATTAACTGTCATTGTTTCTCCCACACAACCCTATTCAGATGTTAATTATCAGAACAAAAATCTCAACCCTGTTATGTTTTCCTCTCTAGGGGAGAGAGGACAAAAAGGCGAGAAGGAAGTAATCCCCCTGAACCCTCAGTCATGTGAAAAGAATGGTGGGGTGGGGGTGAACACTTTTAGTTGCCAAGGGAAATCCTGTTTTTAATGTGTTTCAGCCTGGATCAGATGTTACTTTCTTCCCATGGTGAGGGTGCGCTGGAGAGGCACAATGAAGGTATTCCTCTGGCAAGTAACATCTCAGCAACCTGTGGTTCCTTGGCTGAGAAACATACAAGACTTGAAACCAGGTTAAATTTGTAACGTAGACATGCCTTAAATCAGTATTGGGGAACGTGTGGCCCTCCATATGTTGTTAGAGTGCGACTCCTATCAGCTCTGGTCAGCATTGCTGATGGTGAGGGATGCTGGGAATTGCAATCCAGAAACATCTAGAAAGCCACATGTTCCCTATCTCTGCCTTGAACAAAACATCTCCTAATCCAATTCTCATACTAAATTAGATTAATAAAATTGTGATTAAAAATGTGAGACCAAAGGCCACCGCAAACATACATCACACCTCAGATTTATCATAACCACCACCTTGTAATGCGGAGACTGAATGGAGTAATTTCAAAGAACAGATGGGAGACCGGTCATTAAGGAGCAGCAAGATAACAAGCAAAGAACACCAAAGCCTAAACCTTCCTCTCAATAAATAGAGGAAAAAGATAATGCGAACCCACCACCTGGAAAATAAGACTGGGAGAGCAAACAAAATTACCAATCTGAGACTAGGGGAAAGTGCCGCAACCCAAGCAGCTGAGAGAACACTGCACACTGGGGAGACACCCAAGATACGGTTCTCTACAGAAAGGGGTCTGCAATTCTGGTCAACTCCATCTTAAATCACCCCGTACTTGAAAAGTGTAGGCGTTAAAAGAGATTTCAGTCACAGATGAAAATGTGGAAGGGTCCCTAGCATACACACCCAGGCCAGATCTACACCCCATGTTGTATTGATACAATCCCACCATGGTGATGCTATATCCCTCTTGTGCGTTTACACCACAGTGACATCTGTTGTGGTATTTCGGATAATACGGAATAAAAAGCAGGAAGCAATGCTAGAAAAGCAGCATACGGAAAGTGTAATGTGCCCCAGAAGTTATCAGTGCACTTCAGAACCGATAAAAAGCACTAGTGCAGATCTAGCCCCAGTAAGAAAGAGAAGTATGACTGAAATCCAAAATCCACAGTTGGGCAATTCCTTTACTAGGACTAACCAAAATACTACAAAAGATTGTGCAAGCTTTCAAGTCCTCCAGAACTCTTCATCAGTCTAGGTCCTAGAGTGTAGATGGTTAAAAAAAAAACCCAAACAAAAACCAAATAAACAGGGGATGGGAGAAGAACAAAAAAGTCCCCAAATTAGGCCAGGCATTCTGGCCATGAAGTCTGCCGTTTAGACACAGTCTCAGAATGGAGGTTACAGACTAAGTGAATTAGTCACTGGTGGCTGTTGCAGGTATCAAATTACACCCAGCATTCTGGGACAAAGAAAGCATGGTTGAACGCCATTTCTGAAAATGTAAAGGATGTCTGTAACTCAGATCTGCCTCTTCCTCTGAACAAAACATGCAGGTTCATTGATAGGTAGTTTGGTATGATTGAGGCTCCACTGGAAAATGTGCCTTTGTTGTTGTTCAGTCGTTCAGTCGTGTCCGACTCTTCGTGACCCCATGGACCATAGCACGCCAGGCCTTCCTGTCCTGCGCTCTCTCCCGGAGTGTGCTCAAGTTCATATTCATTGCATCCGTGATGCTATCTAGCCATCTCATCCTCTGCCGTCCCCTTCTCCTTTTGCCTTCCATCTTTCCCAGCATCAGGGTCTTTTCCAGGGAGTTTTCTCTTCGCATTAGGTGGCCAAAATATTTCAGCTTCAGCTTCAGTATCTGTCCTTCCAATGAGCACTCAGGGTTGATTTCCTTTAGGATGGACTGATTTGACCTCCTTGCAGTTCAGGGGACTCGTAAGAGTCTTCTCCAGCACCACAGTTCGAAAGCATCAATTCTTCGGCGCTCAGCCTTCCTTATAGTCCAGCTCTCACAGCCATACATTACTACTGGGAAAACCATAGCTTTGATTAGACGGACCTTTGTCGGCAAGGTGATGTCTCTGCTTCTTACTATGCTGTCTAGGTTGGTCATAGCTTTCCTCCCAAGGAGCAAGCGTCTTTTAATTTCATGGCTACTGTCACCGTCTGCGGTGATCTTGGAGCCCAAGAAAGTAAAATCTGTCACTGCTTCCATTTCTTCCCCTTCTATATGCCAGGAAGTGATGGGGCCAGATGCCATGATCTTAGTTTTTTTAATGTTGAGTTTCAAACCAGCTTTTGCACTCTCCTCTTTCACGAAATGTGCCTTTAACTTGAAATATATAGAAATTATGGAATCAAAACTGAATTGCTGTGAAGAAGCAGAGGCCTAAAGGAGGGAAAAGAAACTCTGCTACATAGCACTTTTCCTAAATGCTCAAAGCAGTCAGCCATTTTAACAACTCTGTAAGGGAGCTCTAGCCCCATCTTAGATTCTACAGATGTGGCAGGGTCTAAAGTTGAGAGTAAATGACTTCTCCAAGGCCACTCAGAGTGTTTCTAACTAGGGACTTCCAGCTTACAGCACATGGTCTTAACCTGTATATTACAATACTTTTCTACAATATACACTAAGCTATAATTCAGCCTTCATCTGCTGATATCATTTAACTAAGCTCCAGTGTATTATTCAGTGTATTCATGGATCACTGCCTTGTTGTGGCGAAGGGGCTTGCGTAACTCAGTGAAGCCATAAGCCATGCCGTGCAGGGCCACCCAAGACGGACAGGTCATGGTGGAGAGTTCTGACAAAATGTGGTCCACTGGAGAAGGAAATGGCAACCCACTGCAGTATTCTTGCCAAGAAAACCCCATGGAACGTATCACAAGGCTAAAAGATATGACGCCGGAAGATGAGCCCCTCAGGTCAGAAGGTGTCCAATATACTCCTGGGGAAGAGCAGAGGGAATTTCCAAGTAGCGCCAGAAAGAGTGAAGCGGCTGGGCCAAAGCCGAATGGACACCCAGCTGTGGATGTGACTGGTGGTGAAAAGAAAGAATGATGCTGTAAAGAACAATATGGTTTAGGAACCTGGAATGCAAGATCAACGAATCAAGGTAAGCTGGAGGTGGTCAAACATGAGATGACAAGATTGAACATCGACATCTTGGGAATCAGCAAACTAAAATGGGCAAGCATGGGCGAATTTAATTCAGGTGACCATTATATCTACTACTGTGGGCAAAAATCCCTTAGAAGAAATGTAGCACTCATAGTCAATAAAAGGGTGGGAAAAGCAGTACTGGGGTACAATCTCAAAAACGATAGAATGGTCTCAGTACGAATCCAAGGCAAACCATTCAACATCACAGTAATTCAAGGCTATGCCCCAACCACTGAGGCCGAAGAAGCTGAGGTTGATCGGTTCTATCAACCTACAACACCTTCTAGAACTAACACCAAAAAAGATGTCCTCTTCATCATAGGGGATAGGAATGCTAAAGTACGAAGTCAAGAAATCACCGGGATAACAGGCAAGCATGGCCTTGGTGTACAAAATGAAGCAGGACTAGATGGTCAATATCAAAATCAGATTGATTATGTCCTTTGCAGCCAAAGATGGAGAAGCTCCATACAGTCAGTAAAAAAAAAAGACCTGGAGCTGACTGTGGCTCAGATCATGAGCTGCTTCTTGCAAAATTTCGGCTTAAATTGAAGACCGTAGGGAAAACCACTAAACCATACAAGTATGACCTAAATCATCTCCCTTATGAATATACAGTGGAGGTGAGGAATAGATTTCAGGGATTAGACCTGATAGACAGAGTGCCTGAGGAACTATGGACAGAGGTCCGTAACATTGTTCAGGAGGCAGCAACTCAATCCATCCCAAAGAAAAAGAAATGCAAGAAAGCAAAGTGGCTGTCTGATGAGGCTTGACAAGTAGCTGAGGAAAGAAGGGAAGTGAAAAGCAAGGGAGAAAGGGGAAGATATATCCAACTGAATGCATATTTCCAGAGAATAGTGAGAGACAAGAAGGCCTTCTTAAATGAGCAATGCAAAGAAATCGAGGAAAACAATAGAATGGGAAAGACCAGAGATCTCTTCAAGAAAATCGGAGATCTCAAGGGAACGTTTTCTGCAAAGACGGGCATGATAAAGGACAAAGAAGGCAGGGACCTAACAGAAGCAGATGAGATTAAGAAGAGGTAGCAAGAATACACAGAAGAACTATACAGGAAAGATCTTAATGTCCCTGATAGCCATAATAGTGCAGTCACTGAACTTGAGCTGGACATCCTAGAGAGTGAAGTCAAGTGGGCCTTAGGAAGCATTACTAATAACAAAGCTAGCGGAGATGACAGTATTCCAGCTGAGCTATTTAAAATCCTAAAAGATTATGCTGTTAAAGTGCTGCACTCAATATGCCAGCAAATCTGGAACACTCGACAGTGGCCACAAGACTGGAAAAGGTCAGTTTACATTCCAATTCCAAAGAAGAGCAATGCCAAAGAGTGTTCAAACTACCGTACAATTGCGCTCATTTCACATGCCAGCAAGGTTATGCTCAAAAGCCTATAAGCTAGGCTTCAGCAGCATGTGAACCGAGAACTACCAGAAGTACAAGCGGGGTTTTGAAGAGGCAGAGGAACTAGAGATCAAATCGCCATAATTTGCTGGATCATGGAGAAAGCAAGAGAATTCCAGAAAAACGTCTATTTCTGCTTCATTGACTACGCTAAACCCTTTGATTGTGTGGATCACAACAAACTGTGGCAAATTCTTCAAGAGATGGGAGTACCAGACCACCTTACCTGTCTCCTGAGAAACCTGTACGAGGGTCAAGAAGCAACAGTAAGAACCAGACATGGAACAACCGATTGGTTCCAAATTGGGAAAGGAGTACGACAAGGCTGTATATTGTCGCCCTGCTTATTTAATTTATATGCGCCGGGTTGGATGAATCACAGGTCAGAATTAAGATTGCCAGGAGAATTATCAACAACCACAGATATGCAGACGATACCACCCTAATGGCAGAAAGCAAAGAGGATCTAAAGAGCCTCTTGTTGAGGGTGAAAGTGGAGAGTGCAGAAGCTGGTTTGAAACTCAACATTAAAAAAACGAAGATCATGGCATCTGGCCCCATCACTTCCTGGCATATAGAGGGGGAAGAAATGGCAGCAGTGACAGATTTTATTTTCTTGGGCTCCAAGATCACCGCATACGGTGACTGTAGCCATGAAATTAAAAGACGCTTGCTCCTTGGGAGGAAAGCTATGGCAAAGCTAGACAGCATAGTAAGAAGCAGAGACATCACCTTGCCGACAAAGATTCGTATAATCAAAGCTATGGTTTTCCCAGTAGCCACGTATGGCTGTGAGAGCTGGACTATAAGGAAGGCTGAGTGCCGAAGAATGGATGCTTTCGAACTGTGGTGCTGGAGAAGACTCTTACGAGTCCCCTGAACTGCAAGGAGGTCAAATCAGTCCATCCTAAAGGAAATCAGCCCTGACTGCTCATTGGAAGGACAGATACTGAAGCTGAAGCTCAAATATTTTGGCCACCTAATGCAAAGAGAAAACTCCCTGGAAAAGACCCTGATGCTGGGAAAGATTGAAGGCAAAAGGAGAAGGGGATGGCAGAGGATGAGATGGCTAGATAGCATCACCGATGCAATGAATATGAATTTGAGCACACTCTGGGAGAGAGCGGAGGACAGGAAGGTGTGGCGTGCTATGGTCCATGGGGTCATGAAGAGTCGGACACGACCTAACGACTGAACAACAACAACAAAGTGTATTATTACAGAGAAAGCAATGGGGAAATGCTACAAATACCATAGATTTATATGGATAGCGTAGCCACATTGATCCATGCACTGGTAACCTCACGATTAGACTACTGAAATGCGCTGTATGTGGGGCTGCCCTTGCGTCTGGTTTGGAAGCTGCAGGTAGTACAGAATGCAGCTGCTAGGGTGCTCAGTAGAACACCCAGCTATACACACATTAACCCTGTATTAAAAGAACCACACTGACTGACTAATACCTACCGAGCCATGGTCAGGGTTTTGTTGCAGATATTCAAAGTTCTGAACAACTCGGGACCAGGATACCTAGCTGACCATATTACCCTATATAACCAAATCGACCTTTGCGATCCTCCAAGAAGGCCTTATTGGTCATCCCATGACCAGCAGCGTGTTGTCATGTAACGGCTTATAAGTGGGCCTTCTCGGTAGTGGCACCCACCCACTGGAACGCTCTCCTGCATGTGCTCTGAGAGGCAAAAACTGTGGCAAACTTTAGACACCTGTTGAAGACGAACCTGTTTACTCAGGCTTTTCCTGACTTATAATCACACTTGCTCTGCTTTACTATTTTTGTAACATTTTTAATGTATTATTGTCGTTTTTATATTGTATTTAATGTATTTTTTTCCTGTATACTGCTTAAAAATCTTTTGAGATCAAGTGGTGTATAAGTGGTTTAAATAAACAATAAGAATAAATAAATGACGTGGCTAGGAACCTGAAAAAACATAATCACACATTTGTATCTTTCTCCTGCTTCCTAACTCCAAAATTAGGGAGTTGTTATCAGTTTCTCATCTTGGCAAGTGAGTAGACGGTATTCAGTTCCTAAATTGACTGGGAAGAAATGTATTTAATTACCTCACTTCATAGAATGCCACAAAGCTACCTTGTTTGATCTTATCTTCCCAATGATCTCTTGCAGGCCAACAAACAACAATTACTGTACATCAAAGTGCTCACAGACAACTTGTTATTTAACCAGCAGACCTCTGAAATGTAAAGTTGCCTTTTGTTTAGCCTTGTCATCTAAAGAAATGGTTTGCCATTTTGTTAAAAGAAAAACACACACACCTGCCTTTGCATAAAAGTAGGGTTCCTATACAAACCTGAATTAATGATATTCCAAAAGATGCCTTGACCCTTAGAAGGATATGTCAAGGCTGTATGTTGTTTTTTTTTTTTTTTAATGGATGCAATAACACAGATTTGTATTTAAACTAAAAGTATTATCACTGTGCACATATGTAAGATGGTACATGATGCAGTTTGACCACTGAAATGAAGGGTCAATCTACATATAATGGTCAGTCACATGAATGTTTTTACCACGAGATTTTTTTTTTTTTTAACAGTCTGGAGGGAACTTGGAGAGGAGGGGTTGCTTATCTCTTTCCCCAAGGGCTGTTTTTTAAATCAAAATTTCTTCCTCCAAGCTGTTTTGTTTTTTTGTTCTGCAGGGAAAAGATGCTATCCTGACCATTACAGAGTAGCCCATGCATAAATATTAGTAATAGTAACAGTAGTAGTCAGAATGCAAGAAACAATTTCCACAGGGTAGCCATGTTAGTCTTACTGCAGCAAAAACAACAGAGGAGTCCTATGGTACCCTAAAGATGAACACATTTATTCTGGCATTCGCTTTCATGGACTATGGCTCACTTCATCAGATGCATGGAATATTAAGTGGATGACCGTCTGTCCGTCCATCCATCTGTCCGTCCGTCTGTCATTTCATTTCATTTCTATACCGCCCAATAGCCAAAGCTCTCTGGGAGGTTCACTTAATAGTGTGTTTATCAATATCGGTACTTTCTACATTTAATTTCCTACTGACTTCACTGTTTACAATTGTTTCTCACATACACACACACACACACTATGTACTGTATATAATCCTGAAACTCTCCATAATACTCCATGCATCTGATGAAGTGGGCTATAAAACATATTATTATGTCAGAATAAATTTGTTTGCCTTTAAGGTACCACAGGACTCTTTGTTGTTCAGGATCCAAAGAGTTACTTTAGGCACACAATTCGGGCCTGGCCATGCCCACTGTGCTTTTTGACTTTTTTCTCGTTTAACAAAAGACTCGTGGCATGTCATAAACGGATTTTGAACATCTTTTCAGTTTCAAAAACAGCTTTCCGTATAGCACAGGAGGCTGCTGTTCAAGAGGCCCAAGCCCAAAGCACCGTGGGCCATGCAGAACTAGTGGGCTGGCTTTTTAGACCAAGGTAGTAAACAACAACAATATGAAGTAACTGTAGGAAACTTATTTTAGAGAAGTATCCTTCGTAGCAAACAAAACACTGCAATACTACTCCAGGCTTTATTTATACTTCAAGAAGGTGCTTATGAAAGAACCCCTCTCTGTATCCTCTTCAGTTTTAACTGGAATTTATCTAAAAGGCAACAAAAATAATACTTAGCATTTATATAATGCATAGCATTTTTGATCTAGTAATGAGGTGCAATCCATGCATCAAGTGAGAAAATCAGGGGGCTCTGAATCCTGCTAGGAGACTGCTACATACTCAGATTATATAATGACCAAACAGAGATCGGTTTAAGTCGCTTTAAACATTTCAAGATCCACCTTCCCTCACTTGCACGATACACGTGCGTGCGTGCGTGCGTGCGTGCGCCTGCGTGTGTGTGAGAGAGATTTTGATTTTCTTTATACGTTTTAAGGCAGCGGATCACTTTTTGCACAGTGCCCTGAGCTATTAAGTTCAATAATACAGAAATCCAATAAAACAGATTTTAAAAGCCACAAGTGTCAGGACCAATAAATAGACCTGTTGGTTTTTGTTTTACAAATGATGGTTTACACTGGATTGCCTTTCTCCATTATTCATGTGAGGTCTGCCCCACCCATAGCCATCAGTCAGGAAGATATGAGGCCTTCATTAATGCCTGCCAAGGCCACTCCTTAAAAGCCCCAAGGGAAGTAATCACCCCATTGTTCTACTCAGCTCTTATCCTGTCCCAGCCAAAAGTTCACCTTTGTACCATGCTTTTTGCTCAGTTAATGAGACCCCCCAAGCTTCAAGCGATGTCTAATTGTAAACATTTATCTGGAAGGCTACTGTGACCACCCTCATCACACCGTTATATCTCATAAAGGAATGAGAAGTGAAAAGTTATGCCCTTCTAAAAAGCCACAAGGGAACACTATTAGGCTAGCGCTAGCAGATTATTCCCAGAATTACACTTTAACAAATTCTTCTCTGGGTATGTCTGCTCAAACTATGGAAGCATCATATCTGGTGCCCCCATGCCCATGCGTTGTGTTTTCTTTTTTCTTTTTCGAACTAAACCAGCCACCAAAGCAGTACAATTGATACAGGGAGGGGGAAGCTTAATCCTTTCTTCTTCATTGGTTTTTCACCTCCAAATACTTCCCTGAGATGCTTTTCAGTAGTGGTTGCACACCTTTGGAACTCCCTTCCCCAGGACATACATGTTTGCTGGGGATGATGGGAGTTGTAGTTCAATGCATCTGGAGGGCACCAGATTGGGGAAGGCTGACCATGAAGACAACTGTGATTGGAAATGCTTCCATCCTCATATTTACCTGGTTCGCATGTAATGGCAATTCATGGATTGTTTAACCCATAAATTGTTTGGGACACGCAGAAGCAAGTAAGTGTGCTGCCTCCTGCCCGCTTGCCACTTCTGCTTTGCATCCAGTTTCTCAAAGAACCCAGGAAGACCCCATTCCTGGGTTGTTTGATGCAAGGTCCAAACTTGGAGCTCTGGGTTGCTGAGGGAGTTTTAACCGAAAAACAAACTATGAGTTCAAATTCTGGGTTGTTTGTCCCTCAACAAGCCAGAGTTTTGGGTTCAGATGCGATGTTCCTGGGTTATGATGAGTATGCAGGAGGCAACGCATGCGCACACTCGCTCCTCCGCGGTCCCGACAACCCATGGTTTGAACAACCCATGGGTTATTGTTACATGCAAACTGGGCCACTGAAAAAAACCACAGATGCCCATCTTACCTCCAGATACTGGTGAACCATATGCAGAACCTGGTTGGTGACTCTGAAGATATTTCTCCAATCAAAGTTCACCATGCCCTCCTTTCTTCTCTCAGGTGGCCCATTGTAGAGAAAATTGATCACCTCTTCTGCTGTTAAACCTTCAGAATACAGCTGCTCATTTAAGAAACCTTTCACTGTAGGGTTTTGCAAAGTGTCCTATGGGGGAAAATATCAGGTTTAAGTTCACATATTATATTGGTACATGCACATTTAGTATTATATCAGTCCAAATGGGAAATTACAACCCTGATGATTCTTAGGGAGTGCCTAAACGTTACCTGTCAAATACGTATTCCCAAATCTGCATTTACCAAGATAAGGTGAATTCAGAGGAAGAGGGCATTTACAGAGAGGTTCTTCCCTTGCTCCCTCCCATGCCCACTGATTGTTTCCTTCAAATGCTACTCCCCAAGGTTGTTTTCTCACTTGCCACATTTCCTTCCACCTTCAAGGCCCCACTAGGGGGAAATTATTTAAAACAGGAGGGGGCACACCTGGCAAGGGAAGCCTTAACCCCCCGGCCCACTCCACCCCCTGCTTACTGAGCCTGCTCTACAAGTGCTCTGCCCCATAACATCTAGTGCCACCCTTAGTGCTTAAGATGGATGACAACAGTAAAGCATTTCAGTGGTCACCCTGCTCGGTTAAGGATGACTAGGTACGGGCGAAATTTAAAACCAGACCCGTTAAGAGGATAAACACCTTTGCACACCAAGGTAAGTTATACAGTCTTCAAAAACAAATGCTTGAAAGTTAATAATCCCTCTCTTTAGAGTTTAAACTGGATGTCTGGACAGGGATAGGCAGATGACTAGAACCCTGAAGTCCGTTACCAGAGCAAGATGCAAAACAGTGGCTCAGGTGGGTGGACACCCACTAAGAATTAAGGAACAGGGGTGCCTCTGAGCATGTGCTCAGCCAAGGAATTTGTGATCAGTACCAGAACCAAGGCTACGAGTCCTTCAACCCACAAATCCACTCCTGGTTTCTCACCCAAGCATTCTTTTTTGGCAACTGAATTTCTGGAGGGGTTAAGCTTTTCAGCTCTTGCTATTGTTAGACAACAGGGAGTCAGAAACCCTTGCTGATCTACTGCAAATCTCCCAGAGATCTACCAGCAGATCTCAATCTAGCGTCTGCCCAGGTCTTTCAATGACCTGATAGCGAGGGACTTGACATGCACATCTTGACTGGAATTTGCTGCTGAAAAAGTCTAGATCTTCATCCCTTTGGCAGAACCATCCCATTCATTCCCACACAGGGAGAGACCTTTACTCTGATTCTCTTCTCCCATTTTGTAAATGCATGTATTTCCATGCATGAACTTTGGACTTTCTCCATTACCAGGCAGCAATTCACAAACTGTTTTTAAACTCTGTATTTCATAATCTGCCCCCCTCCCCAAAAGTGGCTTGTCCATTTGCCAGCTTGCTTAAATGAGCAATACTGGGAGAAAGCCCAGAAAGTTTATGCTAGCTGGGGCTGGGGTGGTAGCTATTATCTTTATATAGATAGCTCAATCTGTGGAGGAGGGTCTGGTCTGAAGAAGAAGATGACACTGAGCTACTCTGCAAGTGAGGAGGATAATCTTCCGTAATCCTTGACTAGGTCTGACACCTTTATCTAGCCAGCTACTCAGAGGCTAAGCCTGTCTTGCCACATGGCTGTGGCATGGCCCTTCCTCCAGAACAGTCATAACAAGCGATACTCAACATGTTCATGGAAGAGAGATCTGTCAAAGCCCTGATAGCTAAACCTTTGCCAGTTCAGAGTACCATCTGAGCACCAGAGGCTGGGGACAAATAATGTCCTCCTTTCAAGCTACCAGGGGCATTTCATAGAAGCGCAGAATCTGAGGGATGGAAGGGATGTTGGAGATCATCTAGTCCAACCCACTGCTCGACACAGAATCTGCAATGCAGGATGCAGCTACAGCAGCCCTCCCCTTCAGCTCAGGGCATGGTCTGAAGGCACAGGAGGCAGCCACCTTGCTGAAGCTAAGCAGGTCTGGCTGGGTCTGGTCAGTGCTTGGAAGGGAGACCATCTGGGAACCACATGTAGCCACTTTGAGTTCCATCATGAGTTCCATCATAAGTTCCATGATGGAAGAAAGGTGGGATATAAATGTAATAATAAATTTTAAAAAACTGGTCCCCTCCAAATGTTTTGAACTTCAGCTCCTATCATCCCCAGCCAGCATAGTCAATAGTCAGGAATGCTGGGACTTGTAGTCCAAGATATCTGGAAGGCACCAGATTGGGGAAGGCTGACCTGCAGCATCCCTGACAAGTGGCTGTCCAGCCTCTGCTTAAATACCTCCAGAAAAGGAGAACACTCCACTCTCAAAAGAGGACCCACCTCCTGAGGCACTCTGTTCCCTTATCAAACAGCTCTTGTGTGTATGTGGTTACTCCTAACATTTAGCCAAAACCTTCTTCCCTGCAATTTCCACCCTTTGGTTCTAGTCCTTCCCTCTGGAGCAACAGAGAACAAGTCTGCTCCATCTTCTGCATGACAACCTGAGTAGATCCTGCTTGAAACAGAGAACTTCTGAGGGCTTCTCCACACCAGGCTTTTTACCCCACAACTTACCAGGGCTTCTGCTTCTGGATTGTTTGTGGGATTAAGATCAGCTCCTTACACAGGCTGACCTGGGCTTTTTTTCTGGGGACTTCCTTTGTCTGGAAATTCTACACATTTCATTATACTGCCACTAGATGGCGCTGTGGTATAGAGGAACTGCACAATTTCACATGGCCATTAAAGCAGATTAACATTTATTACTGCATTATTTCTGATCTTTTAAAAACCAGGATAAAGGTCAGAAAGCATGGGAGATGCCCTGGAGATTGAAGCAGACCTGCAAACTTCCATGAGTTACCAATCACGAGCGTGCAATAAAAGCCTTGTGTAGAAATTTCCTTGTGTAGAAATACCCGAGGTGGGCTTTACTCAGTTCTGGTGAGGCAACTGTTATGCTCTTAAGATTTATTTATTCTCATTCAGAGATTGCATTTGACCATCGACTTCCCACATGAAATTAGCACGAAATTAGAAGTAAGACATCGGTACATACCCGGATCATGTTCATTTGCACACTGTCTTGAAAGAAGTTCCACACCTGAGGTCCCACTTCTTTCCAGGCTTTAGCCAGGAGTTGGAGGCGCTCAAGTTCCTCAAATGTGAAATTTGCCTGAGGCATTAAGATGATGTTGCAGAAGGGAGAGGAAAAGAGAGTGAGCATGCCTTATAAGTGTTAACCACTTTCTTAAATACCACAGATTAAAAAAAAATCAAAATTGGAGATACTCTGGAATTTGAGGATGACTCTATGGCTTTTGGCTGGCAGGTCAGTGAAATTTTTTTAGATGGGTTTGCCAGGCTGCCAGCCATATGCACTAGGTAAAATTCAGCACAAGATGTGAAAACCTGGCTTTCCTCAGGCCCTTCCTATTAAAAAGGGTTGAGGCAAAAATAAGACGGTTCTACAGCAGGGGGTGAACCTGTGGCCCTCTAGATTAGGGGTGGGGAACCTCAGGCTCAGGAGCCAGATCTGGCCTGCCTGGGGGCCCAATTCAGTCATTTGGCATTCCCCAGATGGCCCCACCAGTTTCTCCCAACCACCAATCATTGGATGTTTTTCCGGCTTTTGTGTCTAGAGTCTAGATGCTATTGGACTAGAACTACCATCATCCCTGACTATTGGCCATGCTGGCTGGGCTGATGGGTATTGGAGTCTAACAACATCTGGAGCGTCACAAGTTCCCCACCTCTGCTCTACACAGTTACCATGTTTTGGAGAGCAGACACTGCCCCAACACAGAAACAGATAAAGGAGATCCAGCAACATCACATAGATAAAGCCTGCCAATGATAGCTTCTGAATCTGAAGCATAATAAGGGTTTTTAATATTTAACAATTTGTTGTTCAGTCGTGCAGTCGTGTCCGACTCTTCGTGACCCCACGGACCACAGCACGCCAGGCCTTCCTGTCCTGCGCTCTCTCCCGGAGCGTGCTCAAGTCCATATTCGTTGCATCGGTGATGCTATCTAGCCATCTCATCCTCCGCCATCCCCTTCTCCTTTTGCCTTCCGTCTTTCCCAGCATCAGGGTGCATATGGTTCAGGGTGCACAAAAACATATAAAGCATTCTTGCACTCAGGTGCAAGAAGTATCATGATGTGGAATCAGTTTCCCTGAGTCTGCCAGAGTACATGACTGGAAAAGGAAGTGGACAAATGGGGTCCAGTAAACACCATGTTGGATTTGAGATGTGGAAGAGCTTGGCTTAAATCCCCATCTCACTACAGATTCAAATAGGTAATGCCATTGAAACACTTTGCTAGAAAAGACTGCAGAAACTATTATTATTATTATTAATATTAATTACTACTACAGTAGAACCCTTGCTTTTTGCCATGAGTTCCATTTGTTCTCACAATGGCCCTGTGAGGTACGTTAATCTGAGAGTGACTGGTCCAGAGTCATCCAGTGAGTTTCATAGATGAGGAGGGATTTGAACCCAGGTTTGACCCACTCTAATAATATGGTGGCTCTAATAACTAAAGGGCGTAACTAGCCTTTGGTTCAGTTCAGTCCAATGGCATAAGCATAAGACCTAAAAGTACTTCACACTAGAAGGTATGTGCCCTAAATTACTGAACAACTGCTGAACACTAAAAGCTTCACCTCCTGAGGCTAAAATCCCACATCTTTACTGGTGCTTCTGCTTCCAGATTATTTGCAGGATTGAGATTGGCTCCTTTACATAGGCAGACATGTGCTTTGAATCGGTGAATTCCTTTCTCAGCAAGTTCTATGTGTTTCATTTTACAGACACTAAACGGCATTGTGGTTGTAGCGGAACTGCACAATTACACACAGCCAATATATTGGATTAATGTTCCTTATCGGGTTATCTCTGATCCTTTTAAATGTGGGATAAAGGTCAGAAAGTGCGGGAGATGCCCTGGAGGTTGACGATGTCATCTAAAGGACCCACAAATTTCCACGAGTGACCAATCACAAGTGTGCCATAAAAACCTCATGTAGAAATGCTCTAAATCTGTATTCCTGTAGTTCAGATTGCAAATGCATCTCAACAATGAATTCGTGTGCAATTAAAAAACCTGAATAGTGCTGTCAAAACCTCACAGATCATCAATGCTTTGAGATTTGATTATTTTAATTGCAAAGCACCTCCAAGGTCTCTGTTGGGCCAAAAAAGGGTGGGATATTGATGTAATGAAAGAAATTAGAAAGTGGTTTTGTGTATATTTATTTACTCCTGTTCCATTTCATTCTAATTTTGCTTTCTGTATTGGCATCAGAAAAGGAAGCAAGCACAGTTAAGATGTAGCATGAAATAATTCCTTTTAAAAATCTCTGAATTACAGGTACTTTCAGTGAACTAGAAAGAGGCTTTCCTTCCCACTCCTGAGCACACTAGGCAAATTAACATTCGGTGCCTATTTTTTTCATGGCAACAGCCAAAGCTAAGGAATTTTAAGAAGAGCCTTTGGTAGGTTGAAATCCCTTGGTTCTTGCTTGTGGAAGGGACCTCTTTTGTAAAGAAAAAATTAAAAACATTGGGGTGGAGCCAGATTTAGGCGCATGCAACTGGGCTGGCGGAATTGGACTCCCCCACACCCTCTTCCCCACAGTAGCTTCTCCAGCCCCCTAAAATAACTAACCAGGAGGTCAGGGGACCCTGCTGAATGGAGTGAGCTGTGATGGGGGAGTGGGGGTAGAATCCCGGAAAATCACGCAGAAGCATCTTCTATGAGCACAGCCCTTCCGTCCATGGAAGGCAGATCCTGGAAACAACCCATTGCCAACACACGCACACGCACACACACACACACACACACACACACACACAGAATATCTTACATTCTTTATTATCTTCCGCACAGCAGGTAAATCAGGAGCAAAGAGGATTTTCCCCATCAGTAATGGTTTCACAGACCTCCAGGCTATTTTGGTTAAAGGGTTCGATTCCATTGTCTGGATCAATGTGTTACAAAAGGGTGCTGTTGGAGGAGGGGAAGGAGAAAGGGGAGAATATGTTATATAACAGTGGCCCAGTTTCATTGTTCATAACATCCTGCAGAGTCTAGACTATCTGCTGGAAATAGTTTTTCCATATTACTCATAGGAAATTGCAGCTACACCAGTTTCTAAGAACTGAACAAGCCAAGCAAAAAGGGCCGTGCTGCATCTGTGGGCATATTAACATATTCAGCACACCCATAGCTACAAGAGCAGCTCAACATCATTTGACTGAAATCCAGAGGAGAGAAACGACATGGTTGATTATTCAGTACATTTTACAGCAGCAGAACAGCAGTAGCCACAGGTTCACAGGCCTAAAACAATGGTCAAGAAGAAAGGTTTCTACGGGATGCTTATAAAAGGGCTAAATATATTTCCTCATTTCATCCCAAGTTGTTTTTTTCTTCTTCTACAGAACTGCAGAGGCAGCACCAGAAAAGTGTGTGTGTGTGTGTGTGTGCATGCGCGGGGGCGAGCAGGGAGAGAAAGGGTGAAATATATTCTCTCACACATATCAAACTTTCCCAAGCAGAAACATCTGTATATTTCACAGTAATTACATCAAAGTTGGTATGTTTAGGACTGCGGCCTCAATTAAATTTCTGATTTAAGATTCTATTTAGTTAAGTTGGTTGCAGTCTCTGGTTGCTACAAAAACCCCAAATCTTTTGGGGAATGGAGAACAAGCATGCAAAGCCTTTATGATCTGTCTTGTAGAAGTAAGTCATATGCAAGTGGAAAGATTTGCCTTTAACAGCAGCAGAGGGCAAATTCAACAGGAGAAGCTTTTCCCAGCATGGAGATGCAGTGATGGAAAACATCACCTGCTGAATTTCTGCCTTTTATGCACCTGTTAAAGGTTAAAGAGCCCGTATAAAAAGAAGACAGTAACCCCAGAGCCAGAATTACACTCCCATTGCAAAACAGCCCTCGTCTCAGATAATGCAGGGTTTTATATCTTCCTAACTCCTACTTTCAATACTAGGTGATTTATTTAGGTGTCTTTCTAAATACCCAGTTTTTCAGAAATGGTCCACCCAAGCCATTTTGGGCCTTGGGGCAGAAAATCCAAATGACAGCCTATATGAACCATTGACCATTTGCCGACCCCATTTGCTTGCTCAAATCCTTTAGTGCTCAAGATTCTGAGATTAGGGTGGAATAATTTACGATAATTAGGTAGGTAGGCATGTATGCAGATATGAATGATATCAAATGCAAGAGATAAAACAGGGAAAATGAAGTTTTTCCTGTGCACAAGATCCAATTAAGCTACAGCTTACTAAACAATCAAATCTATATGGAAAAACCACTCCGAACTAATTTCTTGCTGCAACACCAAGGACAAAAGCTGTCAGAACTAAAGCAAGTTCAGTTAAACGATATCTGAGATACATGATCAAACTATGAATGGTATTCAGCATGATGGTATAAATAATGAACATATTTTTGATAGTTATGGCAAAACTGGGCTTTTAAAAGAAAGCATTTTTTTAAAAGCTTCCTGCTTCATTTCAATTACTTTGCCAGTTAACTTTGCACAGTTATTTCCCCTAATGGATGGAGCACCCACCACCCCTGTCCATGTCTGCGTCTTTCTGCAGCTCTCTTTGTAGCATCTGGTGCTTGTCAACATCAGAGTCAAGACACTGGGTCAATCTTACAATGATTGCACCCTTGCATCGCTAGCAAACATATACATCTACCAGATTCCTGCCCTAATGATTCCAGCTGCTTTCTGCTTTAGCACAGATTAAACACTAATTGCTCCGGCCAAAGAGCTAAAATGACTAATGGTGTAAATAGTAGCATTATCCATCTTGACTCAAGCCCATCGATGTGACATGAAGTCCCAGGCTGATGGGATACTTACTGGTTGCGTTGTCATAAAAATAAATGGATTCCTTCTTTGTGGAGTCAACCCCGAGGAAAGCCTTGTAATTATTATCTTCGTACCAGTTGAGAGAGAGTATTCTGGAACCATCTCCCTCTGGGTAACCACAGAGGAGATCAGATAAAGTACGCAGCAGCTGCCATAAGGAGGCTGACCCTCCATCGTGCAGCAGCGGTTGCAGAACGGACAAAAGGTCTTGAACACTTGGCCTACGTGCTAGCTGTAATGGAAGAAAGTGTCTTAATGAGTGGCTGTGCTAAGAACAGAAAGGCGTTAAAGACACCTGTGCGGACTATGGATCAGAATTATATAAACCCCTGCTGGTGCTGAAAACACAGATAAGGAAACTTGTTCGCTTCTAGGCCTTTGATGTTGTAAGGAACAAATCCTGCTGCTGTATTCTTCTGCTCTAGCAAAATCCATGGAGTGTATCAGCGTTGCCCTTCTTAAACACAAGGATGTGTTGATCTAATGTTATGATGTTTGAAAGAGCTGCCAAGTTGTACTAAGACAAGATTAAATGGGCTTGATTGGGAAGCCTAAAGACAGAGCTAAGGGCATACCAAGGGGCTACAGAGAAGGATGGGCAACTCCCAGAGGTCAGTTTCAAACATACGAACGGGGGATCCACCAGGGGCTGCAGCCCAGCCCCTGCCACCAAAGTTGCCACTGAGATTTGACAGTGCAGAAGCAAAAAAAGGGCTGATTTCCCCCGTTTGTGCTGCTGCACCACCTTTCTGTCGACTTCCGGTGGCATCCTGTGCCTAGCTTCCATTTAAACAAAGGGAAAATTGGCTCTTTTTGGTTGCCGTGATGCCGAATTTCTGCAGCAAATATTTGGCAGTGGCAGCAGTGGGGGCTGCAGAAAAGGCTGGGGGGGGGGCACATGCAGCCTGTGGGCTGCCCACCCCTGGGCTACACATGTATTTTAATAACCAAGGCTGTCGTGCAGAGGCAGTCCAAACAAGGAGACCAAACAAGGTAGCAGGCAGTCCAAAAGGAGATGAGAAGATCGATCAGGCAAGGTGCAAGGGCAGAGCATAAGCAGCAGTTTCCCCCTAGCAAGGCTGGGCCTACCAGTAGGCAGAGTGAAGCAGTGAAGGGGCAACATCTTGTCCTTCGCCTCAGGCAGCAACATGTTTTGGGCTGCCCCTGCCTCCTAGTAGCTCAGGCCAAAGAGCAACAAATGACCAGATGTTCTATAGGCTCTAGATACCAGTCAGATCATCAGAGATCATCTTTAGCCAGTCCAGAGTTGGATCTACAGAATAAGGTTGTACAGTGGACTGTACCACTTCATACCATATGGGGGAAATAAGTTTTTTAATGCTCCCATGTGTAAGAATAATGCCCTGGAAGTGAAAAGCTAGACCACCACATGGAAAGGTTCTAGCCTAGTTCTCTCACTGTTGTGCTAGGGTTTTTTGTTTTTTTAAAGTTTCAGGGACTTTTTTTTTTTAACACAAAGGAATACAGTTTGAAATGATACCCGTCACAATACTCCATCATCTCAGTTCTTTCTGCAGAAGTGCAGAACGCAACCTTGCCTGAATGCTACCTACCAGCAACCTACAGCGGCTGCAAACAGCCAGACTAGTGTGGTGGCAATGCAATCAGATACAAGAATATTGAAGACATAAATCCATGCATTAGGATGGATTGGCTACCCAATAAGCCCTAGGCAGTTGAAGCGATCATTGAGTGCGTGAAATTATGAAACTGGTCCGACCAGATGTGGGTTTCATCCTCTCCCAAAGGATGCCTGTCTGTGCCCAATCCTAGTTGATTACAGACGTCAGCTGAAAAACTATTTTATTTAAATCTGGCATTTGGACAGAGATCAGGTGCTGGTCCGTGTCTGCAGATAGGAAAGGCCGAAGCAACACCCCTCTGCCTGCTCTGGGCCACCTTGGGTTTGAAACACAAAAATGAGGAAGAATCATGAAATGACACTTAACATGTAGCTTGAGCCTCAGTTTTTGTATTGCTCACACGCTGCTTTCTCTCTCCATGACCAGACTCTTACCTTTCGCACTGCTTGGAACACATTAGAAAGTATTCGCCCCCATGATTGCAGATCAGCACCTTGTGTGTTACTGTCTAAAACAGTAGAAAGCTGTAAATGAAGAAGAGTTGAAAGTTGGTGAGACATGAAGAGCATCTGTCTAACTAGTTAAGATCCAGGAACTATCTTAAACTGGGCTCCCATGCCTCTCAAACCACACAGACTTGGGGGTGAAAATAGGAAGGAAGGAGCTGACGAAACGACAATGCTGAGGTTCTAAGTCAGGGGTGGGCAACTTGTGGCCCTCCAGATGTATTGCTCTACAACTCCCATCAGCTCTAGCCAGCATAGTCAATGGTGAGTGCTGATGGGAGTTGTAGGCCAAAACATCTGGAATACCACAAATTGCCCACCCTTGTCCTAAATTCTACAAGAGGTAGTGTTGACCCAACCAACCTGTGTGTCAGATGAAAATAAAACTACCCTGTGCAAGCTACCTAGAATCAGCAAGGAAGACTGTGTTGAGAAGTCAGGAATTGGGAGGAGGCCTTGCCCTAGCCAGGGAGAAGAAACAAGGCAGACCTTTGAAATAAAAGCTGGTCCGTTGCTGAAGGGAGTTTTAATTGATTGAGTGCTGTTTATTTCTTGTATTGTTTTTAATTTATTTGTGTTTGTTATGTTTTAATTCATATTTTGTTTTTCATTTGTATTTCATTGTTAGCTGCCTCAAGGGACATTTTTTAGTGGAAAGGCAGGATATCAAATAAATAAGAAATATGTTTTCATGTGGTGTCATTGTGAAGACGGTAGTCCAGCCATTTTCCTAAGGGGCAGCACCACTTTTTGTTCCAGAAGCTACAGAAGCATGATTAGTGAAGCATCACTAGTAGAAGTATTTAGGCTCCGAAAATGAAAATTAAAGATGATTTGCCTCCTCAGAGTTCCAGATGAAAAAAAAATGCTGCCCTGAAACTTCCAAAACTTTTGCTAGGGGATCATTTACAGGGAAGCCAATTGAGTATGTTAGTATATGTACTAAAATAGTGTGTGTGTGTGTGGGGGGGTAAGAACTGCCATTCTGAATCAAGTCAATGGTCCATCTAAATCAGCATTTCTGTCTACTGACAGTGGTCCAACCATTTGGGCATCAAACAATGCTTGATGAACCTGGGGTAGCAGCATCAACCATGTGATCAGACTCCTGAGTTTATGCTGGAAATAAATGGGGGCACACTCCATTCCATGCTCACCTCCTAACCAGGTGGTCACCCTTTTTATGTAATGGGACAAGAGCTTCTGAACCTTGGATAGCTCCTTGAGAGTTCTGATTGGTTCTATTGAAACCTGGAGCAGATTCACCACTCCACTGACATCAGAGCCACCAGCCTCCACTGGATAAGAGCCATTTTAGACGAAAAAAGTAGCTTGGAGCACCTCTGGCACTGGCCAAGATTTTGTGGAATCTGAAAGAATCTGCTTTTCTTTCCTGGACAGTGAACTGAAACGTACAAAATGAATTGGAATGCGTGAGCTGTGCTTGTTCCCACCCTGTGGTCTGTGGGAAGCGTATAAACCAAACATGAAGATGATCTACTCCCTTCACCCTCTAGGTTTCATCCTTCTGGCTCGCTGAAATTATTTCAAAATGCATCATGCGGTGGCATCACACATACCACAGATTACAAGGGAGGCCTCTAGTATCCATGGTCTGTTTGTCACTTTATGAGAAAGTCCAGTCAAACCAGGAAATTGTGGGATGAGTGATTTTACAGGGCAAACAAAGAATTTTAAGAATTCACCTAATCCATATTGCTCTGTTCATTTCCTTGCTCTGCCACACACTCCCTCCCACCAGTGACTTGGATTAGTTAAGATATTACTATCCCTTAGAATTCCTGAATTTGATGTTTCATTTGACCTTCACTTTCAGACACTAACAGCCCCTGATTATTATTATATTTTGCTAATTCGTTAGGCAGAAAAGAAGGGAGACGCCTACATATAAATGTTTTATTAAATCTGGTTGTATTACGTGTGACTTAAGGCTGCAAAACCTGCATGCATTTATCTGAGAGAAAGCCCCACTGAACACACTTTTGAGTAAACATGCAAAGGATTGCACTGCAGTTTTCACCAGATTATGTTAAAAGTAGTGTGAAGACTACCATCAAGAACCCTGGGCTAAAAAGGTGATTGAATACTGAATGCAGCCCCATTGCACATCATTGGCTATCGCTGGTGGGAGCAAGGAAACTCATATCATGAGCTAGGGAAAGTGATACTACATGGTGCAGGAAAGAAAGAACGATCTTGACCCAGAGAGACGGTTTTGCACAATGTCTTGTGTGTAATGTATCATTTTCTCCTTAGCCTTAGTGACAACCATGTTGCATGGACATAGTCAGGAAATCTATCTTAAGGAAAATACATGGTGCCTCTCCCACCCATCTCTACCCTGGACCTTGAGGAAATCATGTACCGGAAGTCCCTCTCCAACTGTTTTTGACTTCTGCTCCTCACCTATAGCACAGGTGCACAGAAGGTAGACCTCCAGATGTTTTGGACTTCAACTCCCATAAGCCCCTGCCAGCATGGCCAATGGCCAAGAGTACTGGGAGTTGAAGTCCAAAACATCTGGAGATCTACCTTCGGTCCACCCCTGACCTATTGCTCCAGGCTGTCTGGACTTCTCTCACCCACCCATTCATACTTTTCAGTGGGGACTATTGCCTATTACCTGATCTTCCTTTCACCTCACTCCTCTATTGCCTCCTTCTCTTCCCAAGTGACAAAAGCACATACCAGGGTAACATTGGAAAGAGAAGGCCTCTTCCGTCTACTGCGGCAGCAAAAATGCTGTCCTAAAGCCACTATGATGTAGATGTTGGACTTGAATCATGAAGACTTGTGTTCAAAGGCCCACTTAGCCGTGAAGCTCACTAGGTGGCCCTGGGCAACTCAACATTTCTTTATTGCTGTGAGGATAAGTAGGATAACCCCACATAAACCACCCTGAGATCCTTGGAGGAAGGGTAACATATATCAGAGAGAGAATGCAGCTACCTATGTTGGTCTAGGGTAGGGGTGTGGCTTCTCAAGCCCATGGGACAAATCCAGCCTGCTCGGCATCCCAGTCTGGCCTCCAGAGTTCCCCAGGTGGCCACACTTCCTCTCACCTGACCACTGATTGTTGGGTGGTTTCCCAGCTTTTACATGATTTTCCCCCATTCTAAAAGGTTGAAATGCCTCTCCAAAGGTTAAGTTACTGCAGTAAGAGCTTTAAGTTAAAATATGATCATTGTTTTTGTATTCTGGCCCACTCTCTTTTGCCTTTGGTTCCACGCCCTTTTGCCTTCAGCCCCATCCACTACTGGCAACCCTGCCCCCTCCAAGAGTTTCTCCAAAACTGAATTTGGCCCCTGGCTGAAAAAGGTTCAACACCCCTGGTTTAGGGGCATGGACAGGTGCTGAGGTATGGGCTCCTGTCAGGCAGGAACAGCCCTGTCATTGCAGCTAGGTATACTGGAGAAATTAGAGATGGGCTAAAATGAGCTCAGATTTCTAAGAATCCAACCAGTGGAATCCGCTGTGGACTGACCCCACCCCCAGCTGCATGGAGTCCATGGATTTTCAGATTTTTTTTTAACTTTCCCAAAATTTATGCATATTTATTTGTAGGAAAATACGCAGGTTTCTGCTGAAGAAAAGTTAAATGGAATGGGGGACAATACAGCAAATGTTATGTACTAAGGTAAATTATGTAAGTTGTTACGAAACCTCTTACGTAATTATTTGCATATTTTTCTGCATGAAGAAAAAATAATAATTTGCATCCATCTGTGAGCAGATGACGGAACAAGAGGCTCCCAACAATCCATGACAATCTGCAAAACGAAAATCCGCAATTTTACACAGTCCATACATCCCTAATCGCAGCTATGTGGGGGAAGCAGTGCTTGAGCCAGGGCAGCCTTCCAAAACCTGGTGCCCTCCAGATGTTTTGGACTGCAACACCCACCATCCCTAACCACTGGCCAAGCTGTTGGATTGATGGGAGTTGAAGTCCAAAGTTGGGGAAGGCCGAGCTAAGAGCTCCATTCCAATGCTCAGTCATGTGGATGCCCCACATATGTTTTTTTCCTTCCATTTCTTTGAGGAGAGATGAATTAAGATGGATTGTAAGACAAATTATAAGAGCAGGGCCATCCTGCAGGCAGGCATCTGCATGGAGCACCTAGCTTGGGTTGGGGAACCCTTTTCAACCCGAAGGCCGAATTCAATTTGGGAGAAGCTCTTGCGAGCCACATTCCAGTGGTGAATGGACTGAGGCAAGGGAGGCAGGGCCAAAATACCAAAACACACCAGCATCTTGCAGTCTTCCTTCCAGGAACTAAGCCTGTGTCATGCCTCCCCTGGACTCCTCTGAGGATGAAGAGGATGGCAGGCTCCAGACCCAGGGGAAGGGACCAGCGCAGAAGGAGCCTGAGCCCCCTCACCTCATGTGGATGTTCCTTATCTGGCTGCAGCCTCCCCAGAGGATTCAGAGGGTGAAGTTCCACCGACCCCAGGAGTGAAAGCAGCTACATGCAAAAGTACAACGTAGGCATGCCTCTGTCCGTTTAAGACAGAGAGGCTCCCAGAAGCCAGAGGACTGATGGCACACAGCTGCTTCAGGACGCTACAGTTAAAAGCAGGAAGCAGGCAGGGGCAAGGCTGCTGGAGAACAATGCCGTTTTTACATGCTGGATCTTGTTAGCCTCACCTCAACCCCAAACCTGGACCTCAGCCTTGCTCATGTTCCCCTGTGTTTTAGACTTTGGACTTGAAAACAGACTTCTCTTTGCCACATCACCTCAGATTTGACTGAACTGGTAAAATTCCCATTTCTAGTCTCCTTTCTCAGCCTTGGACAGGTTTATGACCCTGTTATCAGCCAGTGATTTATCACTGCCAGGTGCAGTCAGCTGGTGAGGACTGACAGCCTGAGGAGAGGCATTGCAACCTTTTAGAATGGGACAAAAACTGCACAAAGGCAGGAAACCACCAAATGATTGGAGGATGGGGGAAAACAGGTGTGACCATTTGGGGAACCATGGAGGGCCAGGTTTGAATCCCAGAAGGGGCAGATTTGGCCCCCGGGCCTGAGGTTCTCTACTCATACTGGCTCATACTTTCCCCAAACAGCTTCAGTAACAGGGCGGAGGAATTTTGATCATATTACCTGTGTCTAAATGAGTGAAGGACATGTGGTCAATCTACTCAAGCAGATGGACAAATTCAGAGCTTTTACTGAGGCCCACTAATATCTGTAGGCTAAACTCGTCACAATGGCTCTAATGACATTCCTTCCTCTACTTTTTTTTATTTATTTCATTTCTATACTGCCCAATAGCCGAAGCTCTCTGGGCAGTTCACAGAAATTAACCTCTACTATATCAGAGGTTAGTAAAGGAAATCAGTGCCAGAATTATTTTAGGCTAACCATAACAGGCCTGTTAAAAATGGATTTCCTGCCGGCCTTCAACAATTGTTCATTGGAATGTGAAGTAATTTCTCTCTCTCTCCCTCATTCCCCCACCCCCCCGCCTCAGTGGGCATCCACTGTGAGTTTAGATTTCATATCCTAGGGCCGGGTTGTAAAATGAAGCAGCCCTAAATCAGATTGCAGGTTAAAAGACTTTTACTAAACTGCTAAAGGCATCATTCCTTCCAGACAGGCAGACTGACATGAAAGCAGAGAAAAGATTCTATTGCACAAATAACTCATAAGCTGTCAGAAACCTGACAAAATGACAGGTTTATGGAAAGCACATGCTGGTATTTATAACCTGTCATGTACAGTGAACAGAAACGCCCTCATCCCAAACAGCCTCAGGTTATTTGCTGGCACTTTCCTGGAGCCTTCTGAAGGCATAAGAATGGATGGGTTGTGAGAAACCCTGATGTGCCAGGGAGAAGCCTCTTGCTCACCTGAAGAGTTTCATAACACGAAACAGCCAATGTAATAAATGCCCAAGCTGACTAAAGCGTACCAAACGTCTGCTGTGGCCACTTGTGCTGCGTTCTCCTCACATTTTCTCTGTGCCTCCAAACTGCAGCCTCGGCCAATTCCCACTGCCCACAGTTTCCGTCCCTGGTACTAGTCTGCTGAAATGCTTCTGGAGGAAATCTAAAGAATGTGCTGACTCTGACAATTATAAATGCACTCTTTCCTCCTTCATCTCTATCCTTTTCCTTGCCAGACAAAACCCTACTATTCTCTCTCTGAATGTGTCATTTAGCACCCCAGCCATGTGACTCACTCCCTAAAACTTCCCATTCACCCCTGTATCACTGACAAAGAATTCTTCCCAGCATTTTCCAATAAAAAGGTCTGGTGTGAATCTACATCGACCAGCATACCCTCCCCCCACACACACACTTTCCATCTCCCCTTGGCCCCAAATCCATACCAGCTCTTCGTTTCATCACTCATTCCTTCCCTGTCTCTTATTTTCAGTCCTGCAGCAATTTCTCCTCCTAAACCTGCATGTTCAAAAAAGCTCAGCTCTCTGTCTCCCCTGCTCCTTAAAAACATTCCCTTAACCACATATCTTCTTTCAGCTACTTCACCCACCAAACCTCCTTGGATTTGAGATATGAAGGAAGAGGGGACAAACGCTCCTTAATCAATGGGATGACCAAAACTAGGGATGTACAGATTATGTAAAATCTGCCATCTGTGTTTTGCGGCTTGTCAGGCACCTTTCATTCTGTCGTCCGTCTGTCGCAGGAATCGGATTTTTCTTGTTTCTGAATTTGCGCAAATTTGCATGCATGTGTGAAAATGCACAAATCCCCCCCAAATGTGCATTTTCACGCTTTAGCTTATGGGGGAAATGCACATTTTTGGCTGGCCTTTTTTATTTTGCATATTTTTCTATGGCAAAATTTGCACAAATTTCAGGAAAGTTAGAAAACCGGTCCACAAGTCCATGGAATCTGCCCAACAAGGAAAAGGCCAGTCCACTGCAGAATCTATGGGTCAAATTAATCAAAATCTGAACTCATTTGGTTCCGTTGCAGATTTCCCTGACATCCCAAACCAAGGGGAATGACAAGAATGTTGTTGGCGTTATGGGAGCTATCCAAAGATCCCTAAGCAATAGCGGGAGCTGAGAAAGACAATTCTCATTATTGGGCTGCACTGAAATTAACACAAGCTACCAATAAATGGAGTCCAGTCATGTCAATTGTCATTTGCAGGTTCCATTATTTCCTATGGACCAACGATTAGCTCCCATTATTCCCAAGGGACATGCTTGTCATTCGTTTTAATACATCCTCTCCTCAACCATAAATACTTGGGCACAGCTATGCAAATGGTCCATCTTGATGTAATGGTGGTGAAGACATGCACTTTTTCACTTGCCCATCCCATTCATGTAAAAAGCAACAGGGGGTAGGGGGTGCCTTACTTGGACAGTAAAATGTGCATGGGAAACAGGCACTGAGGCCTCCCCATCCCATGCCTTCCCTCCCTTCCCCCAGTAACTGTTCTCACTTCATGGGACTAAAGTAAGGAGTTGTTGTTTGTTTATTATATTTATATCTCGCCTTTCCTCCAAGGAGCCCATGATCCTCCTCCTCTCCATTTTATCTTCACAACAACCCTGTGTGGTAAGTTAGGGTGAAAGTCAGTGACTGGTTTCTGCACCCCAAAGTGAGCTTAGGGCTAACCCATATCATATATCTCAATGACCAGGGAACTGTCCCCTTTACACTATTCAAGCATTCTTTTCAATCAAAACATTTCTTGTGGGGAGGTGATGTATAATGCAGAGGAGTATAGAGAAGGATTCAGGGTCCCTCTCCTATACATTCCATTAAAGTAAGATCTCCACCATATTCCCCACTTTCTATGTGAATTTGGTAGACACTTGAATGATGACACAGCATGTCTAGCTTGGGCCCAGGATATACACACACAAAAAGGGAAAAGTACAGAACAGAGCTCTCAGAGTGGTGGGCTTGGCACTCTTGACATCTGTTCTCCCATCCTCTGGAAAGCTACTTGTCTCAGAAAACAGGTGAAGATTCTTTTGTTTAGTTAAGCTTCTTAATATTCCCAAAAACATGCCCATGCCAAATGGGGATTCTGGGAGGTGTTGTCCAACACATCTGAAGGGTAACAGGTTGGGGGAGGCTAACCCAGCAAAAGGATTTTTAAAAACGCACAACACCATTATCATCATCAGTAAAAAGATATGCCTTTGGCTGGTACTCACCAGATGGAAAAGCTTAAAGAAGTCTGTATTTGCATACAAAGAGTCTTCGACCTTCTGCAAGCCCTCCTGGGAAAGGGCACACGTTGCGCTATGCACAGCTTGAAAGTCACTTGGACTTTTGAAGATAATAAAGCGATTCAGCAGGGTCTGGCTGCAGGCGATATCTTTCAAAGTCAAGTCTGGGACTCCAAAGGCAAACTGTAAGTAAAATACAAAGTACACCTTTTGCTCACTGTGGATTGTCTTTTGTCTATTCAGTAAAAAGTTGGAAGTACCTCCCAATAAGAATTAGAATTGGCAATGATGCAGAACAATTTCTTCCAAGGAACAGCAAAGGCAATGGACACCTGAAGCAATCACAATGACCTGGTTCACGCACCAACCCATGGTTTATTTGGGTTGTTGAATGTGGGTTGTTGTGATGTGTGAAGCCAGCTGCACTAACAAACCATGGTTTGTTAACCATGAACAACCTAGAAAGAGAACCCGTGGTTTGTTGTTGGGTTGTGAACTCTTGGTTGTTTAAACCATCGGTTGTTGTTATGTGTGAATCCAGAACTGTGGGTTGATCCTTGGTTGCTTTGCCAGCTTACAGAGGCAGCAGGAAAAAGCAGTAAAAAACCCCCCAACCGCTCTACTTGCCAATATTCCCAAAGACAGGGAAGGAGCGGGCAAAGGAAGAAGGAACCAACCAACCAACCAACCCAGGGGTTCAAAAAACAAAATGAGGTTTGTTTGATCATCTGCCAGACAATCCCTGGGTAGGCCAACAAACCATGTGTTAAATAAACCATGGGTTAGCATTATGAGCAAACTAGGTCAATAAGAGCACTGCTGGAGCAGAGCAAATGGCCCATCTAGTCCTTTACCTTGCTCCTAATTGTGACCATTCCACAAGCTGCAGGACACTTACTGCAACTTCTGTTTGATGTTGGGTAAAATATCTTCTGATTGGGTTTATCGGTTGAGCCTTGACTATTGAATTCAGGCTCCAGACAGGTGTTGAAAACACAACTGTGTTTGGTTAAAACAAAAAAACAGTTTTATACAACTCCCTTGAAGGGCTCTACAAACACGGGCCTGTAGCAGGTTTTCTCCTGGGCCAAGGAAAAGCAGGGACCAGCGCTGGCCCTATCTGGAGACCAAGTGAAGCAGTTACCTCAGGCAGCAGATTCCATCTTGGAGGACAGAACTTTATGTGCTATGAGAGCTACCTTGCACTTCCTAAACTACCCTGCTGCCCTCAGGTATGGTGGAGCATGCTGTTCCATCTCAGCATCAAAGTAAAATTCAGCTTCCAGCTGTGTCAGCTTTTGTAGGTGGCACAGGAGGCACCATCTTGTACTTTGCCTCAGGCAGCAAGACATCTTGGGCTAGCCATTAGTTATATACATGGCTGGGGATCACAACACCTGATGGAGCGCCTCTCCCAGCATGAACTGACCTGTATACTACATTCAAGATCCACGGCCCTCCTCCAGGTGCCTCCACCAAGGGAGGTTTGGAGGGTGGCAACAAGGGAGAGGGCCTTCTCGGTGGTGGCCCACCAATTATGGAATGATCTCCTAGACGAGGCCTACCTGGTGCCAACATTGTTATCTTTTCGGTACCAGGTTAAAACTGACCTCTCAGGTGTTTGGCAGCATATAATGAGTTTTTAATCAGGTCCTGGATTGTCTTTGGAAATTATTTTTAGATATATGTGTTGTGTGTGTGAATGCATGTGTGTGCTGTCTGTTTATATGTTTTTATGTAAATGGCTTTGCACTTCATATTATGTTATTTTTAATGGTTTTTAATCTTTGTGAATTACCCAGAGAGCTTCAGCTATGGGGTGGTATAGAAATACAATAAATGAAATGGAATATAATGTTAATACTTGTAGAACTGTAATCAAAAGGGAGGGGGGTTAGAAGCAAGTATTGTTCCTTTGCCTGGATTCATTTACATGCACACACATTTCAATGTGTCTATACTTTGCCTAGCATTCTAGGCAACAAACATTCGTTGAGTGACACTCTGAACATAGATGGTAAGAAAAATACGTCCCAGGTGAAGCAATGTCTCAAAGACATCAGATGGAGACAAAGAGATATGGGCCAAGAATGACTGGTTAAGCCCTTTAGTTAGGCTGAAAATCAAGCAGTGATTGATTGCCTTAGTGTGGGTGTGAGAAGTGAGCTTGTGCCAAGTCCTGTGCAAATACACTACATACCTGATCTGCAGCATCTTCTATTAGTGAACTCAAACGAAAACACCACAACTATCTGGTTCTACGGCATTGCTTTACTACCCATGGGAAAGGGGTAAGAGGGGCAAAATGGGCAAAGATCTTGAAATATATATTGACTGGTACCCTTTCATTTTAAAGTAAATAAAGACATCTTGTCCAGAGGCTTAGTGGGGGCAACAGGTCAGGCAGAGTGGCACTATTTCATTTTCACATTGGCCCTGAGCATGCAGACCTCCAACACAGCAAAACACACTCAGCCGTTGAATACTGCTTGTGGGAGGGAAGAAGAAAAATAGATATACTTGACACTGGACTGCTTCAGCCAGCTGGGATTTTGTACAACAGCTGTGGAGCAGGCACAGTCTATCTGAGCAGGGAGAAATGTGCATTTCACCAGCAGTACCCTTAAAAGATAGGGGAGAGACACAGAACTGGGAGTACGGGGCATTGAAATGACGGGTGACAGCAATATTGTTGTCAGGAGCGCCCTAGCTGCCTCTTGCAGTCACCTCCAATAGCCAACTCAGGACGCAGACGACGAGGAATTCTTTCCGAGACTTTATTCCTTTATTAGTTTATGACTCTTTCAGATACTAATCACTAGTGACAAAGCAAGGAACAGCACTGGGGAAAGATAGCAGAGTAGCCTAAGCTCCAGGTAAGGCAGTTGGTCCCCATTTGAAGGAGAACCATGGGAAGACCCTGAACTTATGGGCTAGGGAGAGATCCTCCCTCTTTCCCTTGGGTCCTCGGGATGCGACCGTCACTTGCGTGCCAAATGAGCGCTACGCCTCCTTTCCATGCCCTCCATCTGTCGTCGCTCCCTACATCTGCGCGAAGCGTCCAGCAAACCCCCCTCCAGCGCTCTTTCACTGCCAGCGTCACTATCTATCCCAGGAATGCTGGCAGGAGGAATCTCTGCCAGCTGCTGTGCCTGTGAGAGATGAGCGCGCTCCTCTTCCACGGATTGCTGTTCCTCCTCAGAATCAGAACTGCTCTGGGGCTCTATGGGCTCAGTTTCTACCCTGACAATTGTCATGGATACTGTCACTAGGCTTATTAGCAGGAACAGTGACAGCATCTGAAAGTGGATGTGATGTAGTGGTCAGAGGGGTGGAGAGATGTTTTCTGGAATGTGCTTTTTGCAGACCTTTGATATACTTTAGTTAGAACACAGATTCCTTAGCATTTTGATATAAATAATGTTTCCCTTGCAATTTGTTGTTAGTTGGGCCTTCTTTTGACTCAGATCCACTAGTCTGTGTGGGGAGTGGATGAGATCATCATAAATCAATGTAAGGAATGGCATAGGCTCAGATTTATTGCAGCTTTAATCGTGCCAGGAACAAACACAGGGTTGCGTGCATCACCACAGATCTTTGGGAGCACAGAAAACGTGCAGAATGCCCTATTGGCCAAATAATTCACTGTCCTGAGAATCTCACCTTTCGTTAAACAAAGTAAAGAAAAGCAGTTTCAGATCCTTACAAATGGAAAGATATGCTTGAAAAATTGTAAACAACACCTGCAGAATTATCAGAAGATTGTAAGAAAGGCCTGCAGATCATCACCAGAAGTCTAAGGAGTGATAAAAAAAAAAGAGTAATTAGTGGCTGGATGTTACCATACCAGCCAGTGCCCTGCCCAAATCCTTGCCTCTCCACGGGCCTGAGGTTGAACATTCCTGGTCTAAGGCTTAGACTGTGAACTCTCCATGATGGATGGACTCCAAAACTTACAGCCAAGGACACCAGAAAGCTTTGTGTAAGTCAGAGCAATGAAAACAGGATGGACACCTTGGTTTACTGAAGTTCATCACTAGCCTAGGAGATGTCATTTAGAGGCAGAACGTCCACAAAACAGAGCCCCAATTCAGAGAATGTCCCTGAAGAGCAAAGGGTTAGAAAAATATTAAACCTCCTGGTATAACTCTGGCTACAGCCAATCTCCCTGGAGCGTTGTGAGTCAGCAGCAGCCTGCTATCTCTCGCGCAACCTGAAAGCAGCAGTTGGGAAACAAATTCCAGTAATTTTATCAGCATGCCATTGTTCAGCAAGCCCTTTCGAGGGGAGGAACAAAATATTTTCTTGGTTAGTTGGCCTCTAGATTCGTTTTAGCTTTCATGTGCGAGTGTGTCATTTCCTGCACTCCCAGGGTGCTTATGAGGTCAGCACCTCAGCTGTGTCCTGCTCTTTGCCAAAGATTCAAGTGCTCGTAAATGGGCCTTTCTGTGACCAGTACCTTCTTTTTCGTTCTCTTTTCAGAATGCCATTTCAGGGGGAAACAGGATATATGATTAACAGTGGCAAAGAAAAGAGCATCAAAGCATCCCATGGTAATCGCATCCGTTCCCATATAGTAGCTGCGTACTTTTGGTCAACTGGCAACAGGATATTGCTTTGCAGCTAGAGATGTTTGCAGAAATGTATACATTCCCAGATGACATCCCAACATACCCTGGGTGAGGACAGCAGTCTAAGAAAATGACTTCAGAAGGCAGGTGGCTGCATGCTCCCTCTTATGAGGTGTTGGTTAAAGCTCTAAACAGCTTAGGACCTAGCTATCTAAGGGACTGCCTGTCTCACCATGAACTTCCCTGGGCATCAAGATCTGCGGGGAGAAGCCCTTTTGAGGGCACTATTACCCACATCTGTCAGGCACACATGAAAGGGCTTTCTCCTGTGTTGCCCTCAAACTGTGGAATCCACTCCCTCAAGAACTACAATTGGCTGCTGTTCTGGGACTGTTCGCATGTATCCACAGCGTTTGGTGGCAAACCATGGGTTAACGTTTGTAAACAACATACAACCTGGGGTTATTCATGGGTTCAACAACCCATAGTTAACTTATGAAGAAACCATTTTTTAAAATGTTCTTGTTTTTATTGATTTAAGGTTTTATTGTTTTGAATTGTTGTACACTGCCTTGATGGTTTTTCAGCAGATAAGGTGGTATATAAATTATGATGCCGATGCCGACGACAACAACAACAACAGCAAGAACAGCGCCAGCTCCAGGTTTTGAGGGCCCCTGGGCAAGACACCTTCAATGGGCCCCCTCCCTCCCTCTGTCTTCCTTCTCACCACCATTGTCATCAGCTGTGCTTGCTCCTCATCCTCTCTCTCTTCATGACCACCACTTGCTTGCTTGACAGGCAGAGAGCCAGTGAGCAAGTAGGCCGTGGCATCTACTGCTCCTCCTTCTCACCACCACTGTTGTCTGGGCCAGAGCAAGAAGCAGGTGAACAAGCAGGTTGCAACAGTGAAGAGGAGGAGCAACTCAGGGGGCTCTTGTCAGCGGACCCCTTCTGGGGCGTGGGCCTGACCATGCCTACCCCAGATGCTGGCCCTGAATAGTATGACACTGAATATAGAAAACTGGACATCGGGGAGAAGTGTTGTAGCTTAGCTGTGTCCCTGGCATACTAATTTCCTATGTCTAGGGAATGTTGTCCATGTGAGACCGCCACTCCATCCCATTTGCAGACTACAGTGCAGTCCATGAACAGTTTTATTATCACATGATGGACTGGCTGATTGGCAGATTGATAGGCTCTAGGAATCTCATCACGGAGATTGGCTGGTCTACAACCCTCAGTCAGCAATCAGAGGGCTACTTTGACCAGGAAGGGGGATGTGGGTTAATCTGTACTCTATATTAATAGAAAGGGTTGGTTGGTTGGTTTTTTGCTCTAACAAATTATGGCTGAGGCTTCTCCCCCACCCCCTGCCTTCACTATTCAGCACTATACAGGTGCTGAAAACAGCTTGGGTCTTAGCCAACTAAGAGCACCAAATTTAGATGAGAACCCTCATGAGTCTGAGTGATCAACTCAAAGGTTCTCAGTTGAGACTCAACTGAGATTTCTTCAGTGGTGTGTCGAAAGTGTTGGTGCTGTACATGTAGGGATGTACGAAAGTCACTTACCTTTTCGAAGGGTGACATTCGCGGTGGGGGGGAGGCGCTCCGTTCCTCCCCCCGAAATTCTCTCCAGCCGGCTCTGCTCCGCAGAGATTCCGTGGAGCCGCTGGCCAGGGCCGCCCACAGCCAGACATCCGGCTGCTGGGCAGCCTACACAGGGACGCAAATGGTGGCTGCCATAGCCACCACTATTTGCGTCCCTGTATTTTGCTGTGATAGGCTACGTAAATATTTATGTAGCCTATTACGGAAAAAAAAAAGGGAACACAAATGGCGGCCACTACGCCATTTGTGCCCATCTTTTGTCTTAATAGGCTATGAAAATATTTACGTAGCCTATCACACGGCAAAAGAAAGGGAATGCAAATGGCGGCCACTGCAGCCGCCGCCATTTGCGTTCCCTTAGTTTTGCTGTGATAGGTAATGTAAATACTTACGTAGCCCATCACAGCTTCCGCAGGGACACAAATGGCGCATGCTGGCATCTCAGTGGTTTTCAACATCCATTGAAAGATGGCCAGAGGGGGGCCAACCACAATGCCTCAACAGTGGGCCCTTTTTGTAAGATGGGCTAACCATGCAGGACTTGTTCTTTGTGTGAGAGATAGGATTTCATTTCAACTTATGCTGGGCAAGGCTGCTAGCTTTCACGTTGCAGAGAACCTTTTTTTTCCAGGCAGGAAAAAGCTTTCTTCTGTGCAATTCAAAGAGCTGTCAGCTAGCTTCCTACAGAACCCGATTGGCTGAAAAATCCGAAAATGATCACGCAAGCCACCTACAATTTGCAAAACCCAAAAGGAATGAAAAGCAAGCTCATTAATTCTATCTCCTGCTGGCCGTAAACAGTCACTTGCATTTCCCACATTTGGGCATTATACAGCAAAAAAAGAAAAATAAAGAGGAATTGTGCCATTCAGACCGAGTTCTTCTCTTCTTCCCTCTGCACTCTCATACAGTCGAAAGGCTTTAGTTCAAGCGATCTGATTCAGCAGACCTCATTCATAAGCATGACATTCCTCTCACGGCTCTCCAGCCACAAGCACAGAGACAGTAATGACAGCTCAGACTGAGTCACACACAAGCCATCTATGAGGGGAAGATGCTTTAAGAGTAATCTGGATTGCAATTTTCCATTTAAGCTATTATTTGTTGAGAATTCAAGACAAGAGAACTTCCTTTCAAGGGTCCAGGCTATTCTCCTGAGACAATGACCGGTCAATGGCCTTCCATCTCTGCTCTTGGTGACAACAAGAGTGGTGCATTTTAACAGTTTTGGCCCCATTCAGTCTTGTATCAAGATGAAATGACCCACAGCCAACTACAAAGGGAATCCAAGCCAGGTCTAGTCATATATGACAGCTACTGGGCATTTGTTATTGTTCAGTCGTTCAGTCGTGTCCGACTCTTCGTGACACCATGGACCATAGCACGCCAGGCCTTCCTGTCCTCCGCTCTCTCCTGGAGTGTGCTCAAGTTCATTTACTGGGCATACCCATAACTATTTTGACTGAGCAATTCGGCCTCCAAAGCAAGAAAGCCAACCCAACCTCTAATAATGTTTAGGTCTTCTGGAGGCATTACACTAAACCATGGTTTGTTTTCTGAATAATAGTCAAATATTACCATAGTTGAGGATTTGCAGCAAACCAGGCTGTGAAACCTGCTTGTTCGAGGCAGGTTTGCAAACCATGGCTTGCATTCACTATACTTGTGTTATATCTGGCCTCCCACTTGCAGGTCTCACTCATGTCTCCTATACCCACTGTTTGAGGGAAGGATTTTCCATGGTTTTCACAATACATTTGGTATCTTACTCAGGCTTAAGACAGCAAATAATGGTTAGCACTAACCATGGTTAAACCTAAGGGCCAAAATAGACATTACTATAAATGTGTGTCTAGCACTGGGATCTCCAATGTGCCCCCGGATACCTCTCTTGGCACCCGCCAGGTTCCCTGCCCCTCCTGATTTTTATTTTATTTCTGAATATATATTTTTTTTAACTGGGAAACTGACACACTGCAAAGTGAAGTACTACTCTCCAACACCACCTTCATTTGGGTTCAAAAGACTGGCTTTGTGTTTTGGAGCTCAGACTCCACCTCTGCCTTGTACTTAGGCTCTTGAGCAAGTTACATTGTTTTAGTCTCACCATTTTGCCTTATGGAAAATGAATATTTTGTGACCAGCCATGCCCACCATGGTAGCCATTTTGTGAATGGGCAAGCCTCCATGGCATTCATTTTGTGAGAGAACTCACAACACTCTCTCAAAATGCCAAATGTGTTTGCCAATCCCCAAAACAGCTACATCTTTTTTTCATTTTTATTCTAGAGTAAGCACAGGGCTGATTTGGATCAGGACCCTAGCGTGGGGGGGGGTAGGGGGTGGCTTTGTAGATCTGAAGGACCTACTCTAGAGTGAAAATTATTTTTAAAAGATGGTGCTGCTACTCACATATTTAAAGTAACATCTGTTTTGGCTCTTAAGAGTCCATTGATTGCTTAGGTTGTCAAATATGGGCTAAGAGGTTAGGTACCTACAATATCCCTTACATTAGGATTGGAGAATGTGTGGCCTGTCAGATGTTGATCTGCAACTCCCATCAGCCCTAGTAAGTCAGCATAGGCAATGTTGCATTCCAACAACATCAGAACAGCCATACATTCCCTGTCCCTGCTTAACGTCTTGCATGAAGCGAGAGGCATGGGTCCTTCATCTTAATAGACCCCTTCTCTCACATGTCCTTCTTTAGCCCGTGATCTTGAGAAGAGATCCTGTTCTACATTCCATGTTTTGCCTAGGTGAAGTAAATGGGGGCATGGAACTGGGTCTATTCCATTATAGTGTCCACTTCATGAAATTCATTTCCTCATTGGGATGTTGGAGAAATCTGCAGTGGAACCAAATGAGTTCAGATTTCCATGAATCCAACCTGTGGATTCCACAGTGGACCAGCTTTCCCCCTGTCAGGCAGATTCTGCAGACCTGCAGGCCAGTTTTCTAACTTTCCTGAATTTTGCAGAAAATTTGTCATAGAAAAATATGCAAAATAAAAAACCACAGCCAAAAATGTGCATTTCTCCCATAGGCTGAAGTGTGAAAGTGCACATTTTGGGGGGATTATCACATTTTTGCATGTGCGAAATTGCACAAATATGCATTTGTGCAAATTCAGAAAAAACCCAATTCCAGTGATGGGTGTATGACAGAATGAAAGGTGCCTGACCATCTGCAAAGGACAGATGGAATGGATTTTACACAATCCATACATCCCTAGGGGTGGGGCGGCTGGCAACTGATCAACAACTGGGTTGCTGCTGTTTATTATGCTGTTCCATAGGTTGTTTTATGACTTAATTTCAAACCATTGCTGTCCATCAGGATTGGAGCTTACCCTTCTTGCTTTTAATTTAAGATGGTTAGTTTTTAAAATGGATTTAAACTGTTAAATTATTTTGTTCTATTTTATAGTGGTTTAAACGTTATAATCACCTTCTGTACCATTGGGTTGAGACAGCAGAAAAATGCTGTCTCTATGTACACACATACACACACACACATGAGCGATGGCCCACATACAATTTGCTGCAGTATTTCATCAACTCACCTGTTCAGGTCGCACTTGTGCAGTAATCAAGTGATACACCACCATATCAGGAAGGCCTACATCTTCAAGCAGAAACTTAGTTAGATTCTCCCCATCTTTTAAGATATCCTGGATTTGTATACCTCTTCCTGGGTAAGACAGAAATGACAAAAAGGCCATTAAGCGCTGGTATACCATGGTGGCTTTAAGCCAGCCATTACAGTGCCAGGCTAGCACTACAAATTCATTTGGTGGCTTTAAGCAAGTCACCAGTACTGCTGACCGTCAGTCCACACCACAACCTTTCTGTAAGAAGGGGGTAACAGTACTCACCTGCCTTACTCTACTGTTGTAAGGACTATGGGATAATGTATGCCAAGGGCTTAGAACACTATTTAAAGAGCATCATATCAATGCTAAAAAAACTAAACAAGGACAACTGAAGAGTCAGGAGATATATAGAATAAAGCAAATGATAAAGTGGAATTAATTATCCAGGCTGTCCTGATATTCCCCTACATACATCACGCTGGATGTTTTGCCCAACCTTAAAACAAAGGTATGCAAACTGTGGGGTGCCTCCTCTTCGGAAAGAAACTGGAGCACCTGGGGGCACAAAGGTCCAGGAAGAGATAAGACCCTGAGACAGGTGAAACTTTCCTGATCACCCAAGACATGGGCAAGTTTTGTTAAATGCTCTCTGCAGAAGGTCCTCATTGATCCACATTGGATAAGTAGCCTGACTGTTGCACTGCTTGCCTCTTCATTGCTCACCGAATTTAGGAGAAATGGTGCAGTGATGCTACCGCTGCCATTGTGGAACTCCCTCCCACAAGGCATACATGTGGCCCTCTCTTTAGATGTTTTTAAACACGCCTTGATATCATGCTTTTTTCCAGTCTGCTTTTAACTGTTGATGCTGCTTCTTTGGAGTTTTAAAATCGTTGTTGCCCTACATTTTATTTTTACTGGTCTAGATTGGGCTGTTTTTATGCTGCTATTCTAGTTCAATGGGTGCAGTTAGGTAATTTTAGACCCTGGACTTCATGGTCATATAAGGGGTGGGGTGTGTGCTTTAGATGGCCATCTGTATTATTTCAGTTGTGAAATACACAGCTAATATTTCCCTTCGTTCCCCAACTGCTATTCCATGCTTTACAACTCCTTCTGCATTCCTGAGTTCAGAATAACAACAACAACACTGTTTGCCAACCCTGATACAAAAATAATAATACTCGGAGCATGTGCCATTTTGCGTTTAAACTCGCTTAAATTGTAGCACTACCGTGACAATGGAATTCGCAACCACAAGATGTAGCGATGGACACCAGTTTGGGTGGCTTTAAAAGGGGATTAGACAAATTCATGGAGGAGAAGGCTATCACTGGGCAGAATCCAACCGGGTGCCTGTATATACCAGTTGCTGGGGAACATGGGCAGGAGAGTGCTGTTGCACTTGTGTCCTGCTTGTGGGTTTCTCACAAGCAGCTGGTTGGCTACTCTGTGAACAGAATGCTGGACTGGAGGGACCATGGTCTGATCCAGCTCGGTTCTTATGTTCTTATGACTACAGGAATAAAATGAAGTTTGCTTCTGCTGACCTAATGCCTTCATAACCTGCTACTCTCTGGGTGGTCATTTGGGGTCCCCTAGACCATGTGGGGTCCTGAACCTGGGCCTCAAGGCCCAGCCTTAGCTCCACCACTGAATTATGTACATCTATGTATTTTATATCTTTAAGTTGTTTTATGACACTTGTTTGGTTTTAAAACAGTATCGACATTTTTGAATAATGTTGGAAGCTACTTTGTGGAGACTTTGGGGCCAAGGGAGGGGGATGGGGGGGAAACGTTTAAATAATTAAAAAATGGCATTTCTTGATTTGTGGTTTTATTAAGGCAGCCTCCCCCAACCTGGTGCTCTCTAGGCGTGTTGGACTACACTTCCCATCACCCACATCCAGCATGGGGTTGATAGGAATTCTAGTCCAGCTATGGGCAAGACACAGATCTGCATCTACTGGTATATCTCTGGGTCAGTTTCTAACTCCCAATTGCTTAAGGGCAGCAACAGAATGATACTCCCCTGCCCCAAATTATATGTGAAGAAAGCTTGGGTGAAGAAAGCTTGGGGAAACCAGGGCTGGATTTTTGTGTGGAAGGACTGCAGGCTCAGCTCAGTTCTGGTACCCAAAATAAATTTCTTGGTTCAGAATTCTTTCATTCTAACTGTACGTCTTTTGCACCAGACTTCAGTTGGTGGATCTCGGGTTTAGTAAAAAACACAAAGTAGCTCTGATAAGCCTGAAATCTGCTCACCCCTGTTGTGGTCCAATACATCTGGAGGGAACCAGGTAGGGGAAAACTACATTAAGGGTCAGAGGTGTTTTGCTTTATTCCATAGTCTAATACCAATATGTCCCATGGAGGCTGGCAGCTCCGATGTCAGTGGGGCAGTGAATCCACCCCAGGTTTCAGTCAGAACCAGTCAGAGCTCCAAAGGAGCTATCCAAGGTGAAAAAGCCCCACTGACATCACAGCCACCAGCCTCCACTGAATGTGTCCCTATCCACAGCTATCCTATCCTATAACCTATCCTTTGCACAGCTGCATAAGGTTTAGGGTGCCTACTTAGGAATCACCAAAAAAGAGGAAATACATCATCCCCTTCTACCAAAAAAAAGAGACAAAAGAGGAGAGTGATTTGCATAATATTTGCATCTACTAATTTATATGTATAGATGCACATTTATAAATAATAATTATGGTATATCTAGAGTGTGAAGGCTGTGATGAGGGGACTGGCCTGCTCAGTCTGCTGCCCAGGTGCTAAGTGTTGCTAGGTAACAGTTCTTATGGATCTTTATCTTTAAACTGGAATTGGACCGGATAGGCCTTCGGGCAGAAGACAGAGAGCCAGTGTGGTGTAGTGAAAAGAGTGTTGGACTGGGAGCCAGGAGATCTAGGTTCTAGTCCCCACTCGGCCATGGAAGCTCACTGGGTGACTTTGGGCCAGTCACAGACTCTCAGCCCAACCTACCTCACAGGGTTGTTGTTGTGAGGCTAAAATGGAGAGTAGGAAGATTATGTATGCCACCTTGGGTTCCCCAAACAGGAAAAAAGGTGGGATATAAATGTAATAAATAAATAAAAGAGGACCCCTGGGTCGCATGCATGCATACAACTGCATGCAAGGATTTCTACATGCCCTACGGTGGAATAAGACTGCGGGTGCTCGGTTTTTGTATTGTTTTTTGCACGGGGGCAGGGAAGCAGAAAGTAGAATAAATTAAGACGCAGGGGGCAAACTCAGAAAGTTTGGGAAACATGATTCTAAAAGAGGTGCTTTCATTTGAAAACAAACAGCATTTCAGACTTTTTAAAAAGGCACTTGAATGTGAAATGGCAGCTGTATTGCACATTGCACAAGAGACTTGGCATTTGGACCATACTTGTTTATTTTTCTGAATGTTGAAAGGGGCTTGGCGAGCTCATAAAATGCAGACCTGGGATTTCAAAGGATGGAGGAAAGTTCCAAAGGCCTGGAGCGTGGCCCTGGAACTGCGAGCTTCAAAGCTCTTGAGTGTGTTGTTGTTAGTGTGTGTGCATATCTGCGTGCACGCGCAAGCCACTTACTCAAGGAGAAATGGTTTTGGTATTTCTTTCTTCAGTTCACCACCCAAAGACAGTTGCAGTCGTATTAGATGCTGCGTTCTGGGGAGCCCTGAATCCCTCCAATTAGTTTCTCATGACCAGGGATGCTAAGTAAGCTACAGAGCAGACCTCTCCCCAATCAGACTGGGGCACCTGCTGTGGCCTAATTATTTTGCTGTTTTTCTGTGGCTGCTCCTTGCAAATCTTTCAAACTGTCCACAATTCAGAACATTGTCTCTGATCCCTCGTCAGGCAAGAAAGAAGTGGCCATAACTTTCCTGTCACTTTTCAACAGAAGCGGTTCATATGTACATCTACAAGCAGTGGTGTAGTGGAGGGGGAATGTAGGGAGGGGGATGCAGCTCTGGGACACAGTGATGATGTCATCTGCCTGAGCTGCCAGTATAACGGATGGACTCTCCTTGCTCTGGCAAGTGAATGGGGTGATAATGAGGCTTTCAAGTTCTACTAGTGTTTGTGACAGATTGTATGCTAATTGGTCACCAGCAGCTGGGAGTTAGAGTCTAGTAACATCTCGAGGGCCTGATCTAAATGGTGGACTCAAACAAACCCTGCTGCAGTCTACACTGTTTAGAACTAAGTTCACGCTGGGTCGCTCTGTGTGTTAGTGCTCGGTTGAGGGCCACAAAGCACAGGACAAGCAGAAGCAGAACTCCCAGCAGGATTGCAACCAGAGCTCGATGGTGTGTTGGGACCGATGAAGTGAAATCTGTCTGAATTTTGGAAGGGGAGTGGGGATGAACAAGGATGCAGCCTGACAGGAGACAAAGGGGTAAGCAAGCAGATACGGGATGCAAGCAGGTGGGAATGGAACAGACAAGCAGCCAGACTATCAAAGAGCTAAACTACATGCTAAGTTAAAGATGCAACATGCAGGTGGTCCTTGCTTTTATTTTACTTCAAAGTAAAAATCCAGACTGGGACCACTGTGATTGTGTAGGGGAGGATTAAACCTTCCCGCTCAGCCAGTTCCCCCCCGACAAAATTGTCTCTCCCCAAGTGGGGTCTCCCCTTCATGGATCACTGCCTTGTTGTGGCGAAGGGGCTTGCGTAACTCAGTGAAGCCATAAGCTATGCCATGAAGGGCCACCCAAGATGGAAAGGTCATGGTGGAGAATTCTGACAAAATGTGGTCCACTGGAGAAGGAAATGGCAACCCACTCCAGTATTCTTGCCAAGAAAACCCCATGGAATGTATCACAAGGCTAAAACATATGATGCCAGAAGATGAGACCCTCAGGTCGGAAGGTGTCCAATATACTACTGGGGAAGAGCAGAGGGAATTTCCAAGTAGTGCCAGAAAGAGTGAAGCGGCTGGGCCAAAGCCGAAAGGACACTCAGCTGTGGATGTGTCTGGTGGTGAAAAGAAAATCCGATGCTGTAAAGAACAATATTGTTTAGGAACCTGGAATGTAAGATCAATGAATCAAGGTAAGCTGGAGGTGGTCAAACATGAGATGGCAAGATGCCCAGGAATCAGCGAACTAAAATGAACAAGCATGGGTGAATTTAATTCAGGTGACCATCATATCTACTACTGTGGGCAAGAATCCCTTAGAAGAAATGGAGTAGCACTCATAGTCAACAAAAGGGTGGGAAAAGCAGTACTGGGGTACAATCTCAAAATTGATAGAATGATCTCAGTATGAATCCAAGGCAAACCATTCAACATCACAGTAATTCAAGGCTATGCCCCAACCACTGAGGCCGAAGAAGCTCAGGTTGATCGGTTCTATGAAGACCTACAACACCTTCTAGAACTAACACCAAAAAAAGATGTCCTTTTCATCACAGGGGATTGGAATGCTAAAGTAGGAAGTCAAGAAATCACCGGGATAACAGGCAAGCATGGCCTTTGGTGTACAAAATGAAGCAGGACAAAGGCTAATAGAGTTTTTCCAAGAGAACACGCTGATCATAGCAAACACTCTTTTCCAACAGCACAAGAGGCGATTCTACACATGGACATCACCAGATGGTCAATATCAAAATCAGATTGATTATTACTTTGCAGCCAAAGATGGAGAAGCTCTATACAGTCAGTAAAAACAAGACCTGGAGCTGACTGTGGCTCAGATCATGAGCTGCTTCTTGCAAAATTTCGGCTTAAATTGAAGAACGTAGGGAAAACCACTAACCCATTCAGGTATGACCTCAATCATATCCCTTATGAATATACAGTGGAGGTGAGGAATAGATTTCAGGGATTAGACCTGATAGACAGAGTGACTGAGGAGCTATGGATGGAGGTCCGTAACATTGTTCAGGAGGCAGCAACGAAATCCATCCCAAAGAAAAAGAAATGCAAGAAAGCCAAGTGGCTGTCTGATGAGGCTTGACAAGTAGCTGAGGAAAGAAGGGAAGTGAAAAGCAAGGGAGAAAGGGGAAGATATATCCAACTGAATGCAGAGTTCCAGAGAATAGCAAGGAGAGACAAGAAGGCCTTCTTACATGAACAATGCAAAGAAATCGAGGAAAACAATAGAATGGGAAAGACTAGAGATCTTTTCAAGAAAATCGGAGATCTCAAGGGAACGTTTTGTGCAAAGATGGGCATGATAAAGGACAAAGAAGGCAGGGACCTAACAGAAGCAGATGAGATTAAGAAGAGGTGGAAGGAATACACAGAAGAACTATACAGGAAAGATCTGAATGTCCCTGATAGCCATGATAGTGCGGTCACAGAACTTGAGCCAGACATCCTAGAGAGTGAAGTCAAGTGGGCCTTAGGAAGCATTACTAACAACAAAGCTAGCAGAGATGACAGTATTCCAGCTGAGCTATTTAAAATCCTAAAAGATGATGCTGTTAAAGTGCTGCACTCAATATGCCAGCAAATCTGGAACACTTGACAGTGGCCACAAGACTGGAAAAGGTCAGTTTACATTCCAATTCCAAAGAAGGGCAATGCCAAAGAGTGTTCAAACTACCATACAATTGTGCTCATTTCACATGCCAGCAAGGTTATGCTCAAAATCCTACAAGCTAGGCTTCAGCAGTATGTGAACCGAGAACTACCGGAAGTACAAGCTGGGTTTCAAAGAGGCAGAGGAACTAGAGATCAAATTGCCAACATTCGCTGGATCATGGAGAAAGCAAGAGGATTCCAGAAAAACGTCTATTTCTGCTTCATTGACTACACTAAAGCCTTTGATTGTGTGGATCACAACAAACTGTGGCAAATTCTTCAAGAGATGGGAGTACCAGACCACCTTACCTGTCTCCTGAGAAACCTGTACGAGGGTCAAGAAGCAACAGTAAGAACCAGACACGGAACAACCGATTGGTTCCAAATTGGGAAAGGAGTACGACAAGGCTGTATATTGTCGCCCTGCTTATTTAACTTATATGCAGAGTACATCATGAGAAACGCCGGGTTGGAATTACAGGTCAGAATTAAGATTGCCGGGAGAATTATCAACAACCTCCGATACGCAGACAATACCACCCTCATGGCAGAAAGCGAAGAGGATCTAAAGAGCCTCTTATTGAGGGTGAAAGTGGAGAGTGCAAAAGCTGGTTTGAAACTCAACATTAAAAAAACGAAGTTCATGGCATCTGGCCCCATCACTTCCTGGCATATAGAAGGGGAAGAAATGGAAGCAGTGACAGATTTTATTTTCTTGGGCTCCAAGATCACCGCAGACGGTGACTGTAGCCATGAAATTAAAAGATGCTTGCTCCTTGGAAGGAAAGCTATGGCAAACCTAGACAGCATAGTAAGAAGCAGAGACATCGCCTTGCCGACAAAGGTTCGTATAATCAAAGCTATGGTTTTCCCAGTAGTAATGTATGGCTGTGAGAGCTGGACTATAAGGAAGGCTGAGCGCTGAAGAATTGATGCTTTCGAACTGTGGTGCTGGAGAAGACTCTTACGAGTCCCCTGGACTGCAAGGAGGTCAAATCAGTCCACCCTAAAGGAAATCAACCCTGAGTGTTCATTGGAAGGACAGATACTGAAGCTGAAATATTTTGGCCACCTAATGCGAAGAGAAAACTCCCTGGAAAAGACCCTGATGCTGGGAAAGATGGAAGGCAAAAGGAGAAGGGGATGGCAGAGGATGAGATGGCTAGATAGCATCACCGATGCAATGAATATGGACTTGAGCACGCTCTGGGAGAGAGCAGAGGACAGGAAGGCCTGGCGTGCTATGTTCCATGGAGTCACGAAGAATCGGACACGACTTAACGACTGAACAACAAAAGTGGGGTCTAAAAAAAGAGAATTTTTTTGAACCCCTAAATGCACATGGTGGTCCTGATCCAGATCCTCTTACGCGGAGGTAAAAAAAAGAAAGCGATGATCAGCTGCACATGGCACATTTAACATACTGTCTAGTTTAGACTACAGACACCTGGAGCAAGCAAGGCTCAGGAGTCACACCAGGAAGGCCAAAACCTTAGTGTCACACAGGTAAAATTCTTTGAATGCAGGTTTACTCAAGTTGAAAATGTGCGATTGCCACTTATCTTCAGAGGGAAGAAATAATTAACAGCCTTTTTTAAAAGACAGAGACCAGAACTGATAATGACCTGTAATCCTTTCAGGATTCGTCCGCATGGTTTCCATAAACTGGGTGATGGTGCGTAATTCTTTCCAGAGTCTGCCCAGTTCTGTTTCATGGCTTTCCAGCAAAAGTTCTTGAGCATCTTGGTACACTCTTGCTAAACTGAAAAATGTATGCGTGTACAGGGGAGGGGGGAGAGAGAAATATTGGTTAGCATTCATTGCTATATTTTCCAAAATGGCCTCTCTCAGCAGCTGTGTCTGTGAGGCACTGGGAGAAGGAGAACAGGGGCACAATCCTATGTATGTTTAGACAGAAAAAGGTCCTACAACCCCCAGCATGGCTGGCTGGGGCCTGCTGTGAGTTGTAGGACATCTTTCTGTCTAAACAGGCATAGGATTGCATCCCAAACAAAACACCAGTCAGCGTAGACCAGCGAGAAGCAAGGCCCACTGTTGCTAGAGCGCTGAGTTGGGCGAATGGGAACGGCTGGGGGGCTTCAGAGGAGTGGTTGCCCCAGCTAGAGTGGCCAAGTAAATGTCACCCCCCAAAAGGAAATGCATCACCTAAAAGAGGACATCTATTTGCATAACATTTACATATGGAAATTTGCGTATATATAGGTGTAAATTTAGAAATAATTACTATACTTTAAATAGAAATACAGTACGTTTCATCCTAGTGGAGAAGACTGACCAAGTGACCTTGTGCCTGCTGGTCAGTCCGCTGTCCAGGTGCTCACTATGGATGGGCAACTTCGAGGCCCCCGCTTTGCTCTCTCTCCTTATCGTGCTTTGACTTTAAACCAGACTTGGACTGGACACTCTTCAAGTAGAGGATACCTTCAAATAGATCACTGTCCTCTGCCCACTTTCCAAAACAGATGACAGTCCTCTGTAAAGCAGGACACCTGGCCACCTAAAGTGGCCACGTCACTCTGCCAAATGGTGGAGCTGGCCCTACGCTTAGCCATAATTCAGAGACTGGAAGCCTTTCCCCACATTCTCTCCCACACAAGTGCACCTGCCTCCGATTTTAATCTTTACCATGATGTAGCGTTCCATCGTTAGCAAAGCTAGAGTTAATTATGGCCAGCTTTAACCCAGAGTTACAACCTAGAGCATAAAGCTATTTTGCAGTCTCTGATTAAAGAGCAACCTGTTTGGCTTCAGCTTTGGTACAGATGTAATGCTACACAAAGATTAACAGTGGCAAAAAGGGGATGAAAGGGAGATGGAGGGAGCAATCCTATGGGGAAAGGAGGCCGCCTCTGGACTCGGAGGCGGCTGCCTATGCAATGCAAGGTGGGCGGAGCGCAGAGGGGACTTTCTCCAAGCTCCGGCCGCCTTGTATTCGCAGCTAGGTGGCCGATTTCAGCTGTCTAGCTACGGGACTTCAGAGCGGGGGGGGGGCACTCCCAGCACTCCCATGCTCTCTGCCCCTCCCCGTCCCTGGGAACGCCCCCTTTTGCCTCGGTCTGCACTACTCTTCTGAGCCCGGAGCCCAGGGACAATCTGCACTGCCTACAAGGTTGTTTTCCGGAACCAACCTCAGAGCACGGGCTCCAAGGTCAGTTCCTGGAAACCAAACAATCCTATGGCTGTCTAGCCACTGTCTAGCGGCCATAGGATTGCGCCCTTCGTACAGGAAGGAGGAGGAGATGAAGCCCACAAGCCCACTGGCCATTCCTGCTCTATGAAACAACTGGCAAAAGCACTGCTATGTTCAGCTCACACCGAGAAGGATTGTGCTAGAGCTGCAACAGCAGCTCCCCAAATCACATGCACACAAAACCTGTATGAAAGAACTGGGACAACACGATCTCTGGAGTGGATACATTGATAGCTTATGCCTGTTCTGAACCACCACTGGGACTGGACTCAAGGCAACAGAAAGCCGCTCTTTGCCCCTGCTTTGTCTTGATGTTATAAGGCAGCCTTGCCCAACCTGGTGCCCTCTGGGAGTGTTGGACTGCAGCTCCCATCATCCCCAGCTGGCATGGCCAATGGTGGGAGTTGCACTGCCACATATCTAGAGGGCACCAGGTTGGAAAAGGCTGGTATAGGGCTTACCCTTCTATTCCACCCCAGTCTTTAACAACATTGTTTAATTGCAAATTATTTAAAAGGCAAGGAAAAAAGCCTGAATAACAACAAATACATCATCAGGGAAGTTATTAAAAAGGTATAAACTAATGTCTGAAAAACAACAAATACTTCTTCTTCATCATCATCCTCACCTTACAGGAACAACAACAACAATAATATGAAAACTCTGGGTCAACACCTGGGGGAAAAATAGGAATCCAAAGTTTAGGAAAAGCATCACCTGGATTCTCAGAAAGAAAGAAAGAAAGAAAGAAAGAAAGAAAGAAAGAAAGAAAGAAAGAAAGAAAGAAAGAAAGAAAGAAAGGAACAAATGGTATCAATACAGGAGAGAAATACTAGCATGGAAGTACCTTAATAGGCGGCAAGGTTCAATGTAGACACGTTAGAAATAAAATTTAGGCATGCATACCACACAAGCTCAACTTATTTAGCCATTTTTGCATACCACAAAATTAGCCCACAGCCTGGGCTAGTTGGGGTCTTTTTATGCAGTCATACAGCGTATATAACATTTGCAAGATCAAAGTTTAATGTGGCAGCCTAGCACATAGGAGTCCTTTGCTCCTCCACCCCAAGACACAAGAGGCGCTCTTTGCTTACATGGAATGATTGTAGTTGGACACAAAACCAGGGGACTCTCCACGGGTAGGACTTTTGAAACAAGGATTGTACATGTTACAGAAGATGCCCTGTAGCCATGGCAGAGTTCCTGCAGAGGGCATGGCCTTATTTGGGAAATGACCTTGATATAAGAAACAAAAAGCAAAAAATTAAACATTAGCATTAGTAGCTCAAAATGCTTCGGATGAAGACACATCATTTCTATACAGAGCTTTATTAGAGGAACAGAAGAGTTACTTAGAATTATGAGGTCATTACTGCCTTTCTAACTTAACAAGGCCATCGCTGGTTAACATTAAGAGGTCATCACCAGTTTCTAACTTACTGCTGATTCACACAATCAGTTTAGTGGGTTAGCTTTCTTCCTGCATGTCAGACACTAGCATTCCAGAGATAAGAGTTTTAACATAGGTTTCTCATAGGTTTCCTACACATTTGAATTTATTCTAACACAGATTTCAACAAAATTAATACATGGTACCCCTTTACTTTCAGTAGTATCATAAATAAAGTCAATACTGAATGGTTCTTAGAGCTGAAGTGTATTTTGGGGAAGGAGAAATATTCCAGAGTTCTTCTAAATTGTATTTTATTGCAAAAATTCAAATACATGTTCTCTTAATTTGAATATTTTTGTTTAGCATTACCAGTTAGGGATTCTGTTAGATTTAGGAATTTCAGGGTGGGTGGGTGGGTATGGATGTAAAAGTATTGAATTTGGTAAGTTGATATTTAACATGAATGTCTTCAATTCATGTGTGAGACATAAGATTTGAGCTACTAAAAAGTACTCGGTAAAGTTGAAATTCAAAAGTGAAATTTGAAAAATAAAATGCATAGCCATGAATTTGAAATGTGTGCAAAATTTTGTTTCAGCTCTAATGGTTTGGAAAGCCCCAGGTTTATCACTAGACTTACAAACCAAAGTAGCAGTAGTAGTAGTAGTAGTAGTAGTAATAATAATAATATAATCAATAATATTAATAATATCAACAACATAATATTCATATTACAGCAGTTCAAGAAAAAGTATTTTAAATAGATAAATACCATATGAATATTAACTTTCACAAATAAGAGTACATGATGAAAAATCCAGACAAATCTCTCTTCCCCTTTTATAACCCCCCTCCCCCGGTGACCTCTAGATATTTTGGATTACAACACCCATATAGAATGCATTGCCCAAGCTGGCTGGGGCTGATGGGAGATGTGGCCCCAAAGATCTAGAGGGTACCAGGTTTGAACTACACATGCCTAGAGAGATACAGGTTGACGGTATCCACATATGCAGTTTGGACTTGAGAATTAGATAAGCACTGGTATGCCTGCTTTCTTTCTAATCAGTAAAACAGGACACAGCATGTTAGCAGCATGTCACAGAAACCCAGCTAGTTTCGATTTAGTGAAAACTTATGCCTGGAGCTTTTTATTTAACTTTTTTTATAGGTTACAGATGATGCTCTTACATTCATGTTGGTGATAGACTGGGTTAATGCTCCTCAGCCAGACTAGGACAAGAAATAAGGACAAAGGCCATAAAAGTTCAATTAGAAGCCGAAGCTGAAAAAAGAAATAGTTGGATACATTATTTGCACATGAAGTCTGAATGCATTGCAACTTCCACTTAACAGAGAAGACCATCTGATAAAACATGAGTCCATCATCCTACCATACAAGAACACTTTAAAAAAACACACCCTAGAGCAAGAGGTAGGCAACCAAGGGCCCTCCAAATGTTTTGGACTATGAATCCCATGATCCCCACACAGCATGGCCAATGGTCAGGGAATATTTATTTATTTTATTTATATCTCACCTTTCCATCCCAAAAAATGGCACTCAAGGCAGCTAATAATAACATCCAGATTAGAAATCTTAATACACAACATAAAAATAAAGAAATTTAAAAGCACAGTTAAAAACACAATCATAAAAGAAGTAAACGCACCAACCAATTAAAAACTGCTTAAGCCAGTTTATATGCCAAAGGCCTGCCTGAATACAAAAGCTTACCTCCTGGTTCCACTGACAGAACTGTTTTGGATGTGACATTGGGCCAGTACACACAATCACTGCAACCCACCGTGGCTTATTTAAGTCGTGGTAGGTGCCGGTAGCCATTTTGAATATTCAACCCACAGTGGCGGGTTGCCATGGTTTGTCATGTCATCTGAAACAGGGCAAGAGAGGTTGTCTGAGGGTTAAACAACCCTCAAATAACCCACAGCCACCAATGTCTCAGGAAAGTGTAAAAGGAAGGATACAGAGAGAAAGAATTGTGTCTAAACTCCAGTACTCATTGGTCAGGTTCACACGATCAGCAGGGGAAACTATGCACTATGGGTTATTTCCTCCACCCCAGTGCCCGCCATTTGCTTAATTATCTGCGCAGGGGTGGCTTCTAATGCACTCCACAACCCATGGTATGTAATAGGGACTGTGGGGTAGGTTAGAAGCCACCGTGCTGCTCCACGTGCTGGGTTTGGACCACAGGGCAACCCATGATGCGGCATGGGTAATTAAGAAAATGTTGAGCATGCGAGTGCCTTGCACAGGAATGGGGGAAACTACTCATACTGTGTAGTTTCCCCTGCTCATCATGCAAACCCAACGACTGTGGGGTTTACTGTTCCCAGTGACTCAGACCATGGGTTGTCAGGATGGCTCGTTGCACAAAAATAAGCCTACCTGTGGGAAGCAATCTAGATTTGGCCAACACAACAACCCACTGTGGCTAGTTACCCAAGATTGGTTGTCGCGTGGTCCAAACCCAGTCAAAGAGGTTGTAGTTGTTTATTCGGTCAGTCGCTTCCGACTCTTCATGACTTCATGGACCAGCCCACGCCAGAGCTTCCTGTCAGCCATCGCCACCCCCAGCTCCCCCAAGGTCGAGTCCGTCACCTCCAGAATATCATCCATCCATCTTGCCCTTGGTCGGCCCCTCTTTCTTTTGCCTTCCACTTTCCCTAGCATCAGCATCTTCTCCAGGGTGTCCTGTCTTCTCATTATGTGGCCAAAGTACTTCAGTTTTGCCTTTAATATCATTTCTTAGGTTAAATTATTGTTTTGGGATGTACTGTCTCTGCTGTTCGAGATGGGACTCCAGACTATTTTCTCTGACCTTGGAGCAGGGACTCCAAACAATCCTATGGCCCCTCAGACACTGTCTAGGGGCCATAGGATTGTTCCTGTCAAGGGCTCCTTGGAGGCCTCTCTCAGTCTAATCCAGTAGCCAAGTCCAGACACAGACAAAGGGATTCCTTTCAAAGCTTTATTCTTCTTTTTCAACTTAACAACTCTACAGGTAGCAACTAGATCTGAGCAGCAGAGTACCTATGCCCTAAGTTGAAACAGTTGGTCCCCATTTGAAAGGGAATTACTGGCAGACCCCTGAACTTAAGGACTAGGGAGAGTCCCTCCCCTTTTCCCTTGGATCCTCGGGGCGCAGCCGTTGTTTGCGCGCCAACCGGGCACTGCGCCTCCTTTCCGCGCCCTCCATCTGGCGCCGCTCTCTGCATCTGCGTCGCGCATCCACCAAGTCTGCTATCTCTGCTCGGTCACTCCCTGGACTGCTTTCTAATCTAGGAATGCTGGTGGGAGGAATCTCCGTCAGCTGTGGGCCCTGGGAAAGAGGAGCGCGCTCCTCTCCCAGGAGTGACTGCTCTTCCTCAGAATCAGAACTACTCTGGGATTCTATGGGCTCAGTGTCTACCCTGTCAGTTCCCTCTGTGAATTGCTGGCAGCAGAAAGGGATCAGCTTGTGGAACTCTTGAGTTATAGTGGCAGAGAGTTGCTTAGGTCAAGAAATATAACCATTTGCTAAAAATAAGAAATCCTATTGGTGGGACTGCCCAGTTTGGGAGGAGTTCCCCCATAGGTGGTGGCCATGCTGGAGAAAGGAAATCCCCCATAGACTCTGGGCAACTTGCTATGTGTGACAGCTGGTGATCCTAGATTGGGATCTGGATTCACATTAAAAGACGTATCTAGGGCGCAATCCTATGGGGATAGGCGGCCGCCTGCAAACTTGGAGGTGACCGCCTATCCAGTGCAGAGCAGGAGAAGCGCGTCCCCTCCGTGCTTCAGCCACCACCTTGCATTTGTGGCTAGACAGCCGATTTCGGTTGTCTAGCCGGGGGAAGGAAGAGCAAGGGAAGCGGCTGCTGGACGACACATAAGATGTTCTGTACCGGCACTTCTGCCTTCCCTGCCTTGGAATGCCCCCTAGAACACCCTGTTTCCGCTGCTCCACACTCCTCTTCCGAGCGGGAGCACAGGGCCATTCCAAGCTGCTGGCGCGGCAACGCAGGAGGAGGGGAAGGTCAGTTCTTGGGGAACCAACCCTGGAGTGCGGGCTCCGAGGTCAGTTCCCGGCAGCTGACATAGCTTATGGCCGTCTAGCTGCTGACTCATGGCCATAGGATTGCTCCCCTAGCCATTTCAATAGATTCAGATGAACATTGTGATATGGCCAGAGATGTGCATAGACATATACTTAGGCTACGTGCATGAATTTCCCTTTCTAGATCAAGGCACATGTGTCTACATATGCAACTAGGGCTCTCCACATTCATCACAATCATGTTGTTTCACCCACCGCTTCCTAAAAACATTGGGCAGAAACCAACAGGGGGCTTGTGCCCTGCTGATTCCCTTCCACCCTGCCGATTCCCTTCTGCAAGCAGTGGGTCCAGCCAATTCTGTTGCACAAGCAGGACCCACAGTTTATGCAAGGGATATTTAGCACTTCCTAAAGGAAGCCCCAAACCTAGTGGAAACACTCGTTTCTGGATGGAGGCAGGTCAGCGGAGCTCCCTTATTTATGCAAGCTCTGCCAACCTACCTCCTTCCAGAAATGAGTGTTTCCACTCATTTCAGGTTGCCCCAGAAGTGCTAAATCACCACTGTGCAAGCAGTGGGGGCTGCCCGCGCAATGTGATTGGTGGGGCAGAAGAGAAACGGCAGGGGTGTAAGCGCCCCGTTGGATTCTGCCCATCAAATTCTAAGTCACCTTCAGGGCCCTATCAAAAGGTGATTCATAAATTTATGAGGAAATAAAAAATAAACAAATACACATATTGTGTGCTTTGGACTTGCGTAACAAGCTCCTGCCTTGTGAAGAACTGAATCTTGTGAAGTGATTCAAGTATTTTGGACGGTTGCTTCCTGTAGCAAAAATCCACTGTTATTTTTATCTTCACAGTACTCCATTCTATTGGATTCACATCTAAGATTAGTTGGACCTCAAGAGGAAGTGAATCCTATTTTTCCTGTCGGTGGGGGATGGGGTTATGTGTATTAACTCTTCATCCTTGTGGGGGTTTATAATGACAAAACCATCCAGCATATTGAGGTGCTGTTGTTGTTTTGTCAGATACTCAATATGATGAACTCAGTTCTAAAATTCACTCTGTAAAAATAGCTTATGTCTGATCAGAACGGATTACACGACTATGCAGCATATCTTATTTTATATTTAAAAGCCTGTGAAATATACTAAGTATCTAAGCAAATTAAATGTATTTCTCAAAGTGAATTTAAGTACACACACACACAAACACACACACACACACACACACAATAAGGACTTACTTTCTGCCGTTTCCGAAGTATCCAGTTTTTCCATAGCAGAAGACATACCTGTCTGAGGAAACTCATTCTTGTGCATTGGCAACATCCCAGACATGGAGAATAGAAATCCTTTGCAATTATCGTCTCTCACACAGCTGAATCCTGGAAAAAAATGAACTTATAACCAGATGTTCCTCTATGGGCACAGAACTACTGGGTTTGTGTGTGACCGGGTTCGCACGATCACATAGGGAAAATAAGCCATGGTGGCTTATTTTCCCTCCCCATGCATGCCAGTCATGAGCTGTCTAATTAGCATAATTAATTACACTTGCTGGGCATGGGTTGTTGTGATGTCCGAACCTGGCAAAGATGGGTGGCTTGGGTGGTTTACAAGCCACCCTGAAACCAATGGCTTGTTCTAGGGTTTCAGGGTGGTTTGCAAACTGCCCCAGCCACCCACCCTCTCTGGATCTGGATGTCATGACTGATAGGATTATTCCTATTAGAAAGGCAAATAGCAGAGGAAAACAAAAAAGCAAAGCAGAATGAGCATTTACCAGTCCCACACGTAGGGATGATAGAGAAATCCGCCGTGGATTCCGGCCTCAGGAATCTGCAGCGGATCGGCCCCACTTACCTCCTCTCCTGGAGGATCGGCCTCCACGCCGATTGCCATTTTAAAAAAAAAAGGTGAGTGGCAGGATGTCCCCACAGACTTATACGCAAAATAGAGCCGTGAATCTTGCGTATAAGTCTATGTGTCCATAGGCTTATACGCAAGATTCACAACTGTATTTTGCATATAAGTCAATGGGCATATCCTGCTGATCGCCATTTTTTTTTTTTTTTGTAAAGCTGTGAATCTTGCGTATAAGTCTACATAGACTTATACCCAAGATTCCTGGCTCTATTTTGCATATAGGTCTATGGGAACATCCTGCCGATCGCCTTTTTTCTTTTTATGGAGATTGGCGCGGAGGCGAAGGGCTCCGGTTGCAGGTAAGCGGTGGCCCTTGGCTCTGCGGAATCCTCACGGAGCGGAGGTGGTCCATAAGGATTCCGGGGGGGGGGGGGAGGAACGGATCGCCTCCCCCCCCCTGCAGATTCCCCTGGAACAGATGGTGCGGAATCCGTACATCTCTACCCACATGTACACAAGGTTATCCTATAACAATAAAAGGAGACCACATCCTTCTTTGGTGAAGAAAAGATAACAACAGTTTACTTATATTTTTGCATAAAAGTGCTGGTACAGCATAGAGTTTCAAAAAATGGTTTGTTCAGTCCGCTTTGTGCGTCACTACACAGGAGGAGTGAGAGAGCAAACATGTGCTCCCAGCAATGGAGGAAGTTGGTGGAGGGAGGGAGCGGGGGAGTAAAAAGGAAGAAATCGCAGGCAACCAAATTGTAGGCTATAGAGATCCTAAGGCTCCTAAGGTCAAAATTCCAATAAATTAACTGACTGCAACACTGCCCCATTCCAGTAACTTGCAGACAAGGTTGCAATATTCCCAACTATGACAATCTTTAGGTGGGAATTTAGGTGGCTTGCAATCAGCAAATGCAGGGAGGGAAAATAAGTCACCATGGCTTGTTTTCCCTCCATGATTGTGCAAAGCTGTTGTGTGGAGGGCGGGAGGGGGGGCTAAACTCAGCTACAAACCAAACTCCATTCAAACCAGAAGTTGCAAGTTAATTATACATTCGCTGAATGCTGATATGCTATTAAACGGTGTGATCTGGAACTGCTGACTCTGCTTGTATCTGTGCAGTGCCAGGAGCTCAGGGCCAGTCCAAGACATTTTGCTGCCTGAGGAAAAGGACAAGATGGCACTCTCCCCCACATTCGATGTTTAAAAGCTGACCAGTCTAACCAGCAGTTGAATCTTATCTTCAACAGCAGTGACAGGACAGTTTCCTCAACTGCATATGAAGGCAGCAGGCTACCTTAGAGGCCGCAGGCAGGCCATGTGGCACACACAGCTCTGTGCTCTGATGCCTCCCTGCAACTCCCCTCCCCTGAGTAACTGCTGCCTGAGGCAACTGCTTCATTCTGCTTAATGACAGGGCTGGCCCTATACAAGACACAGCCATCTTACTTCAAGTAGCTGCAGAAATCTATTGTGGGTACTTGTTTTTGTGGCTGGTGAGGAAGGAATTTACTCTACAGCTGGACTAGGAAAATCCCAGGCCTAAAAATCCCAGGCACCAAAAATTGGCTCTTACGAACTGAAAGCCCCCCACCGGAGCTATGTGTATGCATATTTGTTGTTCTTCAGTCGTTAAGTCGTGTCCGACTCTTCGTGACCCCATGGACCATAGCGCTCCAGGCCTTCCTGTCCTCCACTCTCCCAGAGTGTGCTCAAGTTCATATTCATTGCATCGGTGATACTATCTCTTAAGAGTGTTCAGTATTCACCCGTCCCCAGTCTTGCCCTGTAATTATTTCTTGTCTCTACTAATGATTACAGAAATACTACTTAAATCTGTAATGCTCGTGTTGACAAATCCGTAATACTGTTTGTCCTAGACTTACATGGATAGAATTAAAATAAAAGCAAAATACTAATAACATATTCTTATTCTTATAGCTACTCCTCTAGATATGATTTATTAGATGTCTTAAAACTAGTTACTCATTTGAAATGGCAGAGATCCTGAAAACTGAGTTAGGGCCTGGTAGTGCTGAGAGTTACAAGAGTTTTTTCTGTATATAAATATGCATACGATTGAACCCTTAAAGATTTTGCTTGCAGTCCTCCACCTGTCTGCGGTTATTAGCTTTAAGGCCCTGATGTTCAGTCTATTTCCATAACCTATGTCCTTGGCAGAGGGAAAGGGCCATGGCTCAGTGGCAGAGCACATACTTTGCATGTAGAAGGTCCAAGGTACAGGAAAGACCACTGACAGAATGAGCCACTGCCACCCAGTGTAGACCGTCAGATCAAATATTTATTTCTCTACAATGTGTGTGTTTGGGGGCTCGCTTAAGAACCATATAAAACAAGGAAAATACTTAAAATATTGCCAGAGAAAAGAATGATCCTAGATGACTCATGCACATAGAAATGATTCAACAGATGCCACAACTGCACAGCTAATTGCTGTTCTTGTGTCTGCTTGTCTCCCTCCCCCTAACATTTACTCATACATTGGGGGATTGGAAAGCTTGCCTTTGTTGTGATGTTGGTTCCATCCATCCATTACTTCAAGACAAGGACCTCTTACCACAATCAAAGGCATTTTGCTCTGATTTTTTTTCTTTAAGGCTAACCAGTTGCAAATCAGGTTGTTTAGAAGAAGAAATGTCATTTTTCAGCCCTGCTTGACAAACTGCACCTGTCTGACTTTCCTCTGCAACATAACTTTTAAAGGTATACTTGCCCCATTTCTCAACCTGTTTAGCCTACGCAAGTTATTCATCAGCTATTCATATCTGGACCAGGAATTTTTTATTCATTCATTCATTCATTCATTCATTCCTATACTACTCAATAGCCAAAGCTCTCTGGGTGGTTCACAAAAATTAAAAGCAAAGAGCACAGGTTTTAAATATTAAAACCAGGCACAATATAAAATATATAAAACACTAAAACCACAGTATCACAATACAACCAGAATAAAACCTAGCAGCAATGCAGGGATTTAAAATACAGATTTAAAACAGCAAAGCTAAAAGTCTTGAAAGCTAAAATGCTAAAATGCCTGGGAAAATAAGAAGGTCTTCCTGGCGCAGGAAAGAATATAACATAGGTTCCAGGAGAACCTCTCTCAGGAGCTAATTCCACAGCCAGGTGCCACAGCGGAAAAGGCCCTCCTCCTAGTAGCCACCCACCTCACTTCCTTTGGCAGGGGCTCATGGAGAAGGGCTGCTGAGGATGATCTTAAGGTCCGGGCAGGCGCATATGGGAGGAGGCGATCCTTCAGATAACTGGCCCCAAGCCGTTAAGGGCTTTGAATGTTAATACCAGAACTTTGAATCAGGCCCAGAAATGGACTGGCAGCCAGTGCAGCTGGAAAAGTACTGGCATAATATGAGCTCGCTGGCCAGTCCCCGTTAACAATCTTGCTGCCCTATTTTGGACCAGCTGAAGTTTCTGGACCGTTTTCCAGCTGTCAGATCATCTATCTCTGCCTGAGGTGGTTCTACTTCAATTCCCGAGTGCTCCAGAGCAGCCTTCCCCAACCTGGTCCCTCCCAGATGTGTTGGACTACAACTCCCATAATTCCCAGTCAGCAGGACCAATGTGTAGTCTAAGACTTCTGGACAGCACCATGTTGTAGAAGGCTGCTCGGGTCTAGAGCATAGTGCGGTTTGGGAGCAACAGCATGAAACTGCAGTGAAACCACCCTGGATAATAAGCTGTCCCAATTGGGTATTCTACAGTATATGTATTACCTTTAAAGGCAGCCTAAAAGTGATTTAAAATAAAAATAAATAACTAGAACACTTACACGACACCCAAAAACAAAGAACAAAGCAGGGGCACATATTCGCATAAAATCTGCATGTGTTCATTTGTACGTATAGATGCAAATATAAAGATAGTTGCTAATTAAATAGAAATGCAAGTCATCTCTCCCGAGTGGGGAAAGAGTGTGGCCAGGTGACCTTTGTGCCTGCTGTCCAGGTGATAAGTGCTGATTGGCAATGTCAAGGCCCCTGCAGCCCTCCCTTCTTAGGATTCTCTGTCTGTACACAAGACATGGACTGGACCACCCTCCAAATGGAGTATAGGTGGAGAACCTGTGAGCCTCCAATCTTGGACTACAACTCCCATTGCTCCTGATCACTGATCATACTGGCTGGGGCTGATGGGGGTTGGAGTCAAACACGACCTGGAGGGCCACAAGAATAGAGGATGCCTTCAAAGACGGGGCTATCCTCTGAAAAGTTGGTCACGTGGCCACCCTATAAACTGCTAACTTAACACCCCCCCTCACTTTTTCACCATGACCCTGCCACTCAGAGAATGAATAAGGGTTGGGTGGCCTAGGTCCATTTATCTACTTCTTAGGAGCCATAGGGTCCTTTTCTGGCCACACCAGAAGACAGAGGAATCCTAAATGGGACTATGGAGAAATATATTCTCCCCCTGAGTCCTCCCTTTAATGAGGGATGTTTTAACCCAACGAAGGACAGGTTTTAGGGTTGAAGCATGCTGATCTAAAGAAATTGCACAGTGTAATTTACATCACAATCCTGTAACATGTCTAGAGATATAAAATTTCCAGAAATTTTGCAGCCATGGGGAAAAAATGTTTTTTTTCCAGGTTCTTGGGGGGGGGGGGGGAATGAAATGTTGGGAAAAAATGAAAAATAAGCAATACTTTTTAAAGCACTCTTTACAGATCTAAAGTCGCTTTGTTCCTGTAAGACAGCCTTCCACAATCTGGTACTCTCCTGATATTTTGGACTTCAGCTCCTATTAGCTTCAGGCAGGATGGCCACTGATCAGAAATGCTGGGCATTGTAGTCCAAAACATCTGTTGAGAAAGATGTTTGAGAAAGGCGGCTTTAGGAACGTAAAGCAGCCCTTATGTTCCTAAACTTATATTATGTATAGTGTGGTTTGCTCATAAAATTATTGTTATATTTGAAAACTTTAAAAAGTAAACTCAGTAATTTTGTAATTATTGTCAGAAAAAACAATAATAGACAAAAAACTAATCTTAAATTATCTTAAAAAATTAATATACCCAACATGATTGATTTTATGAGTAAACCAAGCTATATATAACATATTTTGGGTTCCTAGTTTATGTCTGACCAGAGAGAACTTCAGCAAGTAGTCCCTGAAACATCTGAATCATCCTAGAAGCCAGAAGAAGTAGGAAAAACTGGAGACAGAGGAAAACAAGACCAGAAACACAGGACTCTGTAGAACAAAATCCAAACTGTCACGAATGTACATTTTCTTCCATATTATGATATTGTGACTCCATTCACATGTTGGGAAACTAAGCATGACTTGGAGCATCCCAAAATGTTTATCAGTAATAGATACAGTAGATCAATAATTTTAATAAGAAATGGAAGAAATAACTATACTGATAATCTTAGAGAGATTTTTTTTTAAAAAAATTCTCCCATGGCTTCATTATTTCCAAACATTTTACATCACTACTCTTTCTATAAAAGTCTTCTTATTGCATAGTTTTATTGGAGGGGGGAGGGAGGAAAGGCTTGGTAACAATATATAAACACCTTATCTTAAATTCTGAAAGAACATAGTTCATCATCCAAAGCTGTTCCATTTTGCCATGGGGGGGTGGGGAAGCAAAAACAGTCCTTGGGGGAAAAAATGAAAATAAAAAGTCCCCCCCTTTTCCATTTTTTTCCAGGCCTCCACATCTCTAAACATGTCTACTCAAAAGTAAGCCTCATTGAGTTCAATGCAATGTACTCCCAGATAAGTGAGTACACAGCAGGGCTGGGGAACCTTTTTTGGGTGGGGGTGCCAAATTGCCCCCCACAGACCAATGAGGCATGCCAAAACCTAGCCCCCTTCACTGACATAACCCCCCGCCCCACCCATTTTGCCTTTCTCCATGTAGACTGAGGCACAGAGTCCTGTTCCTCTCTGCATGGGGAAAGGGACCCGGCCAGCGCTTGGGGGATCGGGGTGGTGCACAAAGGGCCACTTGGCCAGTGCTTGGGGGATCGGCTCTTCCAGGTGCCACCCCACTCAGGTGCCTCCTTTGTACATCACTTGCCATTGGGACAATGCACAGTGTGCAAAGGGGAATCCCTATTGTTTTATGCGATCAGAGATAACAGCGGGGATTCCTTTCCTCACGGAGAGCCCTTCTCAGAGCTTAGGAGGGAAACCTGCATGGGCTGGAAGGGGAAGCTCCCTGGGCCGTATTTGCCCCAGAGGCTGGAGGTTCCCCATTCCTGTTATACATGCTTACCTGGGAGGAAAACCCATTGCACTCTGTGGGTCTTACTTCTTACATGCACAGGATTGCACAGTTAGCAACTCAAATCTAAAGGTAAGTTCAGAAAGTGAGCCTTCTCTGCTGACAGGCTGTGTGGCCATCTGACTTACGGATTAGACTGAACAAAATCTTCCCCAGTTAAATTATAAATCCCATTTGGAGAAGTCGTGACTGGCTTGTGGGTGTTGCCATCTACCTAGGCTGTGTCTGTGACCTACTTCTGCTCTGAGTGGGATTTCTAAGCTCAGCAAGACATGGATTTTCTTTTAATTAAGGAAGATGTAAACACACAAAACAAATGGGCACCCAAGATTTCAGTTTAAGAACTCAGTTTATTGTATTACAGTAGTCGTCTTGGTATTTGAAGGATGCTAAACATATATTTGGAAACTCAGAAAGCATTCTTTTTGAAAAGCATTACATTTAGTTTTATTTATATGCATGTTCCCAAGATGATTACTGTAGCTGTGTCAACAATCTAATGTGACCAAAAACTGAACCCAGAATAGGAGCAGTCTGTGCACTATTCATTATTTTTCAATATGTTCTATTTGACAAAGTCATACTAGACACTAGACACTGGATACAAAGCGCATGTATAGACTTTTTGCAATACACAGAGTCTCCAGCACTCACTCCACCCGTTATAACAACAGGCATTTTGGTACTATATAATGTTATGGGTTTCCTATCAGATTTTCACTAGGACTATCATAGAATCATAGAATCATAGAATAGTAGGGTTGGAAGGGGCCTACAAGGCCATCGAGTCCAACCCCCTGCTCAATGCAGGAATCCAAGTCAGAGCATCCCTGACAGATGGTTGTCCAGCCTCGTCTGGAACGCCTCCAGTGTGGGAGAGCCCACCACCTCCCTAGGTAATTGGTTCCATTGTCGTATTGCTCTTAACAGTCAGGAAGTTTTTCCTGATGTTCAGCCGGAATCTGGCTTCCCGCAACTTGAGCCCATTATTCCGTGTCCTGCATTCTGGGATGATCGAGAAGATATCCTGGCCTTCTTCTCTGTGACAACCTTTCAAGTACTTGAAGAGTGCTATCCTATCTCCCCTCAGTCTTCTCTTCTCAAGGCTAAACATGCCCAGTTCTTTCCGTCTCTCTTCATAGGGCTTTGTTTCCAGTCACCTGAGCATCTTGGTTGCCCTCCTCTGAACCCTCTCCAGTTTGTCTGCATCCTTCTTAAAGTGTGGTGCCCAGAACTGGACACATGAGTACTCCACATGAGGCCTACCTAGTGCTGAGTAGAGGGGAACTAGTACTTCCCAGGATTTGGAAGCTATGCTTCTATTAATGCAGCCCAAAATAGCATTGGCCTTTTTTGCAGCCACATCACATTGCTGGCTCATATTCAGCTTGTGATTGACAACAATTCCAAGATCCTTCTCGCTTGTAGTGTTGTTGAGCCACGTATCCCCCATCTTGTAACTGTGCATTTCGTTTCTTTTTCCTAAGTACAGAACTTGGCATTTATCCCTAGTAAATGTCATTCTGTTGTTTTCTGCCCAATGCTCCAGTCTATCCAGATCACTTTGAATTTTGTTTCTGTCTTCCAAAGTATTAGCTATCCCGCCCAATTTTGTGTCATCTGCAAATTTGATCAGCATTCCCTGCATCTCCTCCTCCAAGTCATTAATAAAAATGAAGCGCACTGGGCCCAGGACTGAGCCCTGCGGTACCCCACTCGTTACCTCTCCCCAGTTTGAGAAGGTCCCATTGATAAGCACTCTTTGAGTCCGATTCTGTAGCCAACTGTGGATCTACCGGATCGTTGTTTCATCTAGCCCACTTTGAGCTAGTTTGCTCATCAGGATATCATGGGGTACTTTGTTGAAAGCTTTGCTGAAGTCGAGGTATATTATGTCTACAGCATTGCCACGGTCCACAAGGGAGGTTATTTGATCAAAAAATGAGATCAGATTAGTCTGGTAGGATTTGTTCTTGACAAATCCATGTTGACTTCGAGTCATCAGTGCCTTGTTTTCAAGGCGCTTACAGATGAATTGCTTTATCATCTGCTCCAGAATTTTCCCAGGGATTGATGTTAGACTGACTGGTCTGTAGTTCCCAGGTTCCTCCTTTTTACCCTTTTTGAAGATAGAGACAACATTAGCCCTCCTGCAGTCATCTGGCACTTCACCCGTCCTCCATGATTTTTCAAAGAGAATAGACAGCGGTTCTGAGAGTTCTTCTGCCAGTTCCTTTATTACTCTAGGATGTAGTTCATCTGGCCCTGGAGATCTGAACTCATTCAAAGTAATTAGTCATGTTCCTTGACCATATGCCTATCGATCTCAAGCTGCAATCCTGCCCCTTCAGCCTGTACTTTCCCTTTGCCAGGGTGGTCATCATAGACCCTCTTTTGGGAGAGGACTGATCCAAAGTAGGAATTGAGCACCTCTGCCTTTTCTTTGTCATCTATTATCATTTTGTCAGCCTTATTTAATAGCTGAACAACCATTTCTTTCCTCTGCCTTTTACTATGCACGTAGTTGAAGAAAGCCTTTTTTGTTGTTTTTAGCGTCCCTCACTAACCTCAGCTCGTTCTCAGCTTTAGCCTTCCTGACGCCATCCCTGCAATTCTGTGCTACCTGCCCATACTCTTCCTTTGTTACTTGGCCTTCTTTCCACTTTCTATATATGTCCTTTTTTGTTTTCAGGGCATCTCTAAGCTTTTTGTGAAGCCACATTGGCTTCTTCTGTTGTCTTCCACCTTTTCTTCTTGTTGGAATTGTTTGTAATTGTGCCTTGAGAATTTCCTTTTTTAAAAGCTCCCACCCATCTTGGACTCCTTTTCTCATTAGAGTCGCTTGCCATGGGACCTTACTGATCATTGTTCTGAGTTTATTAAAACCGGCTTTCCTAAAATCCAGGGTACGCGTTTGACTACACTCAGCTTTTGCTTTCCTTAGAACCAAGAACTGAAGTACAACATGGTCACTTTCCCCCAGAGTTCCTGTAACTGCTACTTTATCCATTAAGTCATCTCTGTTGGTTAGGATCAAGTCAAGGATAGCCGATCCTCTAGTTCCTTCGTCTACTTTCTGTAGGAGAAAGTTATCCGCCACACAAGTCAGGAATTTCCTGGAGGAGCCATGTTTTGCAGAATTTGTCTCCCAACAAATATCGGGGAAATTGAAGTCCCCCATTACTACTACATCATACTTCCTTAAAACATTGGCTATTTGCTTTTCAAAAGTTTCATCCTCGTCTTCTCCTTGATTGGGTGGCCGGTAGTAGACTTCGACCACCAGGTTCCTTTTATCCTTTGCTCCATTTATTTTGGTCCAGATGCTCTTGATGGGGCTACCAAGCTCATCCTCCTGTATTTTTGTGCAGAGATATGTATTTTTCACATACAGTGCAACCCCACCTCCCTTTCTGTTCCTCCTGTTCTTTTTGAACAAGTTATATCCTTCAGTTGCTGTATTCCAGTCATGCGAGTCATCCCACCAAGTCTCAGTTATACCTATTAAGTCATAATTTCCCTCTTGTATTAAGAATTCAAGTTCGTTCTGTTTGTTTCTCATGCTCTAGGCATTAGTATATAGACATCGAAGACCATTAGCTTCATAGTCTGGCTTTCTTCCTACATGTGTCTGAAGACTATTATTGGGTGCTATTAGAGCTGTTCTCTCCATTGCAGTGCATCAGTGTGACAATATCTGGCCAGAGATGCATATTTGATAAAAGAGCATTAATAGCCCAGTGATGTGTTTCCATGGAATCTATTGTTAGACTATTATCCTTACTTTTCTGAATGGCTAGGAAATACCTGAAGGTGGACAAAAGGCAGCTCTCTTGTTTCCCACTTCCAGCTAAGATTGATGTAATCTAAGGGTGCTTCCAGACAGAGGTCTCCTCGCTCAGTCAGAAGGCATTGTGCAGCTATTCTAACTCTCCTGAAGCGTTTTTTGTGGTAAGAAAAAAGATGAAAGAAGTGGTGGGAAAACTCAGGATCCCCTGTAAAATTTATCTGGACCCCTTGTAAATCCCATGAATGAGGCAGGGTGATAGAATAACCTGCCCATAAAGTTGTGAACGGTGCCAGCATTGTAGTCTAACCTGCCCATAAAGTTGTGAACGGTGCCAGCATTGTAGTCTTTTCAGTGCCAGCTCAAAACCTTTTGTTTGCCTAGACTTTTTAATAAGTCAATATGAGCTGCCTGTACTGTATTTGCAGCTTTTTGTTTTGGTCTTATGATGATGTTTTATGGCTTGTGTTGTATATTTTATGAAAATTTTGATCCTGCTCTTGTACCTTGCCCTGGTATTCATAAGGATGAAGGCAGTTTAGAAATACTTTAAAATAAATATACATTCTGCTGGGAATACATCTGAATGAAAGAGCCCCATCCTACGTGTGGATGGGGCCTGATACATAAATGAGGCCTGATAGTGTGGTGTGCCTATTTGACCCCACTATTGCTTTAAAGCAGGAGAGGGCAACTTGTGGCCCTCCAAATGTTTTGGCCTACAACAGCCATCATCCTTCACCATTGGCTAGGCTGACGAGGGCTGATGGGAGTTGTAGGCTCAAACATCTGGAGGGCCACAAGTTGCTCACCCCTGCTTTAAACCATCTACCAGTAAACAGAAAGAGCCCTAGAGAGGAGAAGGGGTGAGAAATATATTAATATGCATCTCAGAACAACAGTTTATACAAAAGCAACCGCTATGACTGAGTTTGGACAATATGACAATTCATTGTGGGTAACTAGCCACAATGGGTTGTCATGTTGACTGAACCAGACCTCTTTGTGCAGGTAGGCTTATTTTTGGGCAACAAGCTACTCTGACAACCCATGGCTTGTTCTAGGGGTTGTTCAACCAAGATGGGTTGGTGTGTCATCCAAACCCAGCAGAGCCATTTCATCAAGTGTTTCAGGAATCGGCCAACAAGCCACTCAGCAACAGCGGCAAAAACCCCTGCTGCTCTTTGCGATCTTGCCCATGCCACCACCAGTGACAGCCATTCCACCAATGCCTGAGCAGCACTTTGGAGCAACTGTCACTGCTTTGCCTCTCCTTTTTTTCAGTTCTAGAAATGCATGCATATGGGGTTGTTATTTTTTTTTTTTTTAATGTGGTCAGTCATTCACAAGTGCACTCTTACTGCTGTCCGATATGTGTAGTCTTCCCTGGTCAATTTCCTTGTATGTTTCAGTTGTCCAAGGGAGTTCTGAAGTGTAGTAGGTAACATACGTGGACACTGACAAGGTGAGACTGCATATAGGCTAATTTGGGCACAGTTGCCAGGGTCCTGATGCCGAGCTGTCAATGGGAAGACACTGAAGGGGGGAAAGCGGCAAAAGTGGGTGCACCAAAAAGGTGGGGGGAGGACTGAGGGGGAAGGAGAGGAGAACAAGCCATGGTGAGCCCGATCATCTGTAGGGCACACCGTGGGGTGTTCCATGAATCCACCCTGCTTATTTACAGGATGGCTTATCTTGTCGCATAAACGTGACTGATGTCTTCCCAGCGGAGCCATCCCAGTCATAATGATATGGACGAGGGAAAAATCATTATCTCTCTCCAGTGGAAGAGGACAGCCAAGCCATCATCATCACTGCAAGAAAGAAGACTATGGAAGTGTTCTTAACTCTGCACTATGTTCAGAGGGTGCTTCCAGATGAGGCCATTGCCTTGTGATGTGCCGTTATTGTGCCATTGCCCTGTGACATTCATGGAATTTTATGGAGGGCCCAGACAGTATAATTTTCCACTCATAACCCTCCTGTATGCCCATTCTATCTTGTTTCTTAGCACAAAAAATCCATTAAGAAAAAAATGACAGAATTGCTGCACAATGCCTTCTGAGCTAGGAGCCCTGCAGCTCGTTAAGCAATAACTTTGTATGTTGACATACCAACTGAGGTCAGTCATTGAAAAGAGGACTGACAGAATGGAGCGTAGGGTAGAATAATCATAAGACTGTCCTATCTCGATAGAGATGTGGTGTTATCAATAGCTCTTTTAGTGCAAACTATTAGGATGAATGCTTTTAATCCTCACCTTCCTGATGCACTAGCTCCAAAGCTTCAATCTACGGTTTGATATGCTAGCTTTCTAAATGCAGAGGGATCAATATATCTCCCAATGGGCATATCTGGGATAGTATGATCCAATTCCTGAATGTATCAATTGGGCCTTAATGAATCAAATCAGGCCTCCAAGTAAAAGAAGGATGGCCCTGTGGTACCACACCTGAGGCCTGAATCACAAAGATGAACGGGATGGCACAGTTAACCAGCCATGCACAGCAGTGACAGTCTTTGGTGATAAAGATGTGGTATCGACAGTATATATTCAGACGGTTTGTAGCCAATGCTACCATGGCCATAGATTAGGAGTGGGGATTCTCAGGCCTGTAGGCCAAGTCTGGCCCTCCTGGGGTTCTCCAGATGGCCCCACCCCTTCCCCAGACCCCTCCTCTCAACCACTGATAGTTTGGTGGCTTCCTGGCTTTTGTGCAGTTTTTTCCCTATTCTAAAAGGTTGTAAGGCCTAGTTACTGGCAATAAGGGCTTTAAGATAAAATACGCTGGGGGGGGTGTATTTTGCCCTTACCCCCTTTGCCTTCAGTCCCCGTAGAATTCCCCCCCCCAAAAAAAAAGAGCTTCCCCAAAATTAAATTTGGCCCTTGGACTGAAAGAGGTTTTCCACACCTGTCATAGATGGAGAGGCAAAAGGAGAAGGGGACGGCAGAGGATGAGATGGCTAGATAGCATCACTGATGCAATAAATATGGACTTGAGCACGCTCCGGGAGAGAGCAGAGGACAGGAAGGCCTGGCGAGCTATGGTCCATGGGGTCACGAAGAGTCGGACACAACTGAACGACTGAACAACAACACAGATGAAGAGCACTAAACTAGGAAAACATGGGTCATGAAGCACATAACTTTAGTAAGGGCATCACTGGCTTTGATGGTGCTTTTTGGAAAGATCATATGCATTTCCTAGTACGTGGTGTGGAAAATGGACCTGCCCAATTCAGATGGCAGCGGAGTGATTCAGGGCTGGTTCTGATTTGATCTCACCACTCACTCTGACAGAGGCTAAAAGCTGTGGGGGCAAAACTACATTGCTGATGAGTGAAAGTCTCTCAAGGAAGAGGAATATAGCTGCTAGTGCTGAGGAAAGTTTGGTTTGTGTAGTATCAGATGGGGTTAGCTGAAGCAGCAACTACAGGCAATGTACGTGACTTCTATGAACTGGAACTGAAGAAACTTCTTGTTTTCATGACCTAGGGGCGCTATTTGGGGATAGTTTGTTGTCATCACTGAGATGTAGCTAACTGGGCAACAGTGCCTGCAGACATGTGTGCATTAAGCTGTGTCTGCATTCCTCTTTGGCATCAGGAAGCCACTGTACAGTTTTAAATTGCCTGTAACCAGGAATGACATGTTTAGCTAAATGACATGTTAAGCTGAACTGCTCTAGGCCACTGATGTTATGGAGAACTTCTCCAATACCTGAGGCATAGATAGGGGGCCTTCCACCATCTTGGGTCCTCTATTACTGTAGAGGTGAACGAATTTGGGCAGCTGAAACTTTTCAAACCACTCCGACATTGTGACACGCTAACCCGTCACTCTTCTTCTAACAGATACAGGAACCTTGGTGTGGAAAGGTTGTCAACATCTGGTCTAAACAATCTGGATTCAAACTCTTAACACAGTCCTGGATGCACTAGATGGGTGGCTTCTCTTGCCTCAGTTCTCTATCTGTTAGGATACTGATCTGAAGTATATGTTGTCTGCTCAAATGCTAAGTTGTATTCAAATGAAAAATGAATTAATTTCTATACTCAAATGCTAAATAAATTAATTTAATTAAATACTATTAAAATCAAGGAGGTCACAGATGGAGACCATTTGAAGGGCACCAGTCCTCACACACATGGAGGTTGCTCTTTAGAGAGAATTATGTGTTTCCAGATGGGGAACTTGTATCACAATAAACCAGTTAGCCCAGGGGGATGCAACCTGTTGCCCTCCAAATATTTTGGACTACAACTCCCATAAACTCTGACCACTGGCTATGCTGGCTATGGCTGATGGGACTTAATAGTCCAGTACGTCTGGGAGGCACCAGTTTGCCTTTGCTTGAGTCAGCCTAAGCTGCCACCACATATTTATGATACAATTTGGAGAACTGTGCAACTTAGTTTCATGTACTCAGGTGGTCTGTTGACTTGTGCTTCTCAAATAGCATCCTCCTGCTGCAAACTACTTTGGAATATCCTTGGCTTTCAAAGCTGTTCGTGATACAGTTTGTGGGCCTGTTCCAAGATTCAAAAAGGGGGAGGGGGAAGGCAAAACCCCCATTGGATGCAGAGAAGTCCTTTAGGGATTATTCTGTATGTAGCTCACCTGATGTGTGGTCTTAGTATTTTATTGTAGAAGAGCATTCATCTACAAATTGCTAAGCATCCCATCAAGCTAGGTAGGAGACTTTTTTGTGGGACAGGACACACAAATATGAGGGAGGATAATCACCATGGTATTTTACTCCTATGTACAAATTAGGTTCTCAGGACCAAGAAACGAGAGACAGTATGGTGTAGTGGTTAGAGTGTTGGACTGGGACTTGGAAGATCCAGTTTCTAGTCCCCACTCACCTATGAAGCTGACTTGGTGGATTTGAGCCAGTCACTGACCCTCAGCCAGATAGATAGATAGATAGTCACTGATTCCACTGTAGAAGTGTTATTACTGTGTTAAATGTCACCATAGTCTATCATACAAATGTAGATAGCCAAAATTCTTTGCATTTCGTCTCAAACCCTTTAGCTGTTTTCTCTACTTAAAAAGCTACTTTTCCTGGCCACATACAAAAGGAATCTTACAGATTTTCTTTCAAAAGTTTGCATGTTGCATGAGTGCTGATTAAATAATGTAAAACGTGATTTTGTTTTTGTGTAAAAACAAACCAAAAATACTGATTTTAATTGCTTATAGAAACATCTCTTCTGTTTGACTACCAGATTCAAGAGAAGCTTGCAGTACCTTAGAAGTAATTATCCAAGCATATCCATTCTGGTGTTTCCCAGATTACAGAAATTACAGAATCCCTGGACTAGGGGATTTTTTAAAAAAGAGGGAGAGGGGGAGAGAGAGAGTGCAAAGACTGTATCACTTAAGAAATAAGACTTGAAACATCTTCAGCTTACCTTATTTGTGATGAGATCTTCATCAAAGGCATTGCACTGCTGTGAGAACTGAAAGAGTTTTTGAAAGGAAGTCCAGCATGACTGCAGAGGAATGCATTACAGGAGCAGTGAGCACTTACAAAATAATACAGCTCAGATGTAAGGAGATTGCTTTAATCCCCAGCTTGAAGTAGGGGAAGCTGTTTTCAGAGTTTAAGCACCATTGCATTAACAGCAAATACTGCATAGTGCATATATTGGAAAAAGGTGGTCCTTCTCGCATTTTATTTGCAGGTCTAAACTAATGGGTTTGAAATGAAAATCATTCTGGATGATGGCTTCTGGAGCTCTAGAAAAACCGAGCAAGCCCTCCCCCCCCCAAACAAACAAATAGTTGTCACGAGTAATTAGGTCAGGAAGTTATGGAAGCCAGTATTCCGCCAAAGCCTCTGAGGCACTTGTTGAGTTCATTGTAAGTACACAGAATGTAATTACCATGCAAATCTGACAGCAATGGCATATTGTGCCAGCAGAACAGCACACAGGCTATGAACACAAATTGGCACCCATATTCCTGCACAGTTAGCAGCCTTGTGGCAGGTCAGTTATGATAGCATCTCAGCTTTGTTGTGGGTTGTCTAGATCTAGTAGAAGAATATGGTGCTCTCTTATGATAGGGGTTAATTGAGACATAGATGGCAAATAGCATGTTTTAGAACAGGGGTGTTGAACCTTTTCAGTTGGAGGGCTGAAGTCCATTTCAGAGAACCTCTCTGGGGCTACATTCAAGTGGTGGGTGGGCAGGGCCAAAATGCCAAAATCACCAGCAAATATTAGCTTAAAGCTCTTACTGCTAGTAACCAAGTGTTAGGAGAGGCATTTCAACGTTTTGAAATGGGGAAAAACAGTGCAAAAGCTAGGAAACAAAACGGTTAGTTGGGGGAAGGGATTTGGCCATCTGGAAAACCCTGGAAGTCGGGATTTGGCCCACTCGGTTCAGGTTCAATACCCTAATTTTAGAAGCTCCATCAGTGACCTCCTTTACAAAGGACTAGATTGAGGAGCAGGGCTCTTTTTATTGGACAAATCCCCCTTTTCATCTCCTTTGTTTAATCTTATTCACAGACTTTCTTTCCACTGACAATGTAGGAAGATTGTGGTTTACTGACTGGAATATTCGACTAGCTTTCCCCAACCTGGTGCCCTCCAGATGTTTTGGACCTCAACTCCCATCAGCCCCAGCCAGCATGGCCAATGGTCAGGATTTCTGAGACTTGAAGTCTAAAAATCTGGAGGGCAGCAGATTGCAGAAGGCTACATTAGACTAAGGGTGCAGAAAATGGGCTTCTAGTATGGTCTCATACCATTACTGAAGATTTAATGAAGTTACTGGACATCTGTTAAACTTTATAAACGTCTTGCCTTGTGTACAACCGGTCATACTTTCTATGTACTGATGGCGTGGTAACAACAGGATGAAATTTACAGCTCTTTATTAGAATTTGCTTTTCACAACACATGCTCGACTATATAGGTGTTGGGCAACCCAATGGTTCAAATCTACACACTTCCTGTGTGCTTCCTACAATAAACGTTTTTAGTCCAAATCTTATTCCTATCTCTAATTCTGTTTTAAATAGAGCTACAGACATGATGCCTCTGAACCTACTAAAGGATTCATTCAGTGATTCCCTCTTTCCTCTCTTGCTATTTTATCAAAATTCAGCAGTGTTGCAATTCTTAATAGGTGATTTACACTGCAGAACACCCCAAAATATTATTTGTAGCAAAGCCAAAGTGCTGGTGCTGTGGTAATAGTCTGTTCCATCATGCAAAAGCCATTTTGGTGCAGAGAGAAAGTTGATACAACATACTTAATCTCAGTTCTCTGAATAAGCAGCTGTATTCTTTCCCACATTGAGATTGATTGGTATCAGGAGAACTTATCAAATAAAACTTAGTCAAGGATGTTACTTACCTGTAAGGATCGTTGTCTGAAAGTGTGCCCATATAATCCAGCATTCAGCCCCCTCCTGGTGCCCTCCAGATATTTTGAACTTCTGCTCCCATCAGCCCAAGCCAGTATGGCCAATGATCCAGAATGTTGGGAATTGTAATCCAAAGCATCTGGAAGGCAACATGTTGAGGAAGGCTGAGTCACTGCAAATGGATATAACAGTATAGGGACATCATAGTAAAGGTACAAATATTCCAGCCCCTGACAAAGTATACTAAACTCACTGAAGGCAATATTAGTTTTGTGTAAATCCTGCAAATTAACAAACCATGCAAATTTTGATGACTTACTTCTGAGTAGACATGCATAGGATTATGCTGTAAGTCCCATTGAGTTCAGTGGAGCTTACTCCCAGGTAAGTGGGTACAGGATTGCAGGCTTAATTTTAGCACAGAAAAGTTTGCAACCACTTACTTATTAGGTACATAATAGTACCTGCTTGGGATTGGTGTTCAAAAATTGTACATAATGGAGAGAAATGGATACCTGGGCCCCGTCGACATGGCACCGCTTTCACCCTTCACCCCATCGCAACTGCGCAGCATTTTAGCTTCAAATTCGCTTCTGCTGCGATACACTCGGGATTTACTGCGGGCTTCCCTGACTCTGCTGTGCCCTTTTTTTGCCATTATACTTTTAACATGCAGCTGTGCAGTCCTGTGAGCGTGGGGGGCGCAACACTTCAGTGGCTATTTTGTATTTTAGGGGTTCTGTTGTGTCGTTCCGTCCCTTGTTAGGTAAAAAGAGGGTGTTCTGTGCTCCTTCATTTCCACACCATCTGTTTGTCAGTTCCCCAGCCTGAGACTCTCGCGATGGATCATGTGAGCGGTACGTGCCTACCCATCGCTTCAAAATGGTGGCCAGAGTGAAGTTGGTACTCCCCCAAGATCCCCCCAGCCCTTGGGCACTGAGTCCAAAAGCAACCATTGCAAAGATAAAGGTGCAAAAATGTGCGAAAGTGTGATTAAATAAATGAAAACACCTCTCTGTGCCTCTGTAACTGCACAGCTGTGAAGGGACAGGGGGAGTAAACGGGCATCACAGAGTGACACAAGCACTACGCATGCCTTCAACATGCCCACTGGAAAATGCAAAGTTGGTTTGGGGAAGGGACAGACAGCTCACAACCGCGGGGAAACCTGCCACAAACGCAAAGCATCGCAGCAAAATGCCTCCTTGGAAATCTGCATTTTCTGGGAGAAAACCACAGATGGCTGCGAAGTGGTGGCTGCATCATCTGTCCCGAGGGACCTCGATTCACAGCCGCCCCAGAGTAAAAGGCTAATGTAGATGGGGCCTTAATCTACATTGCACCAAAAATGTGCTAGTTTGGGTTAGTTATCCCGTATCGACTAATATGGAGAACTTGTTCTACTATCCAGAAGGAGAGTTCTAAATGTTGAACTCTCTAGAAAATGCCACCCCAAACAACTGTGTAACATATACACCGACTCTGGCCTGCTTGCACTAGCTGCCTATATGCTTCTGAGCTCAATTCAACTCAAGGTGCTAGTTTTAATCTATAAAGCCCTACACGGCTTGGGACCACAATACCTGTCAGCATGCCTCTCCCAAAATGAACCTACCCATACACTACATTGAGCATCTAAGGCCCTCCTCTGAATGCCTCCTCCCAGGGAAGCTTGGAAGGCAGCAATGAGGGAGAGAGGGCCTTCTCAGTGGTGGCCCCCCATCTGTGGAACAAGCTCCCTGATGAGACCTGCCTGACGCCAACATTATCTTTTCGACACCAGGTTAAGACCTACCTCTTTTCCCAGGCATTTGGCAGCACACGAGTTTTAATCAGTCCTGGATGTGTCTTTAGTTATGTCTGATAGTTCAATATTGTTTTTAATTCTATGTTGTTTGTGTGCTTTTATGTGGTTTTTGGAAATGGCTTTTCAACTTTTTATATTATATTTAATGTTTTAACTTTTGTAAACCGCCAGAGAGCTTCGGCTATGGGGTGGTATACAAATACAATAAAGAAATATAGTTGTGTGTAAAGGAGGAAATTGATTGCAAGCCACTTCTTAAATAAACCCTCCTTGAATTATTTTTCCCAACTAGCAGCCAGCTGTGAATCTTTTTGGAAAAGATGCTGAGCAGCCACTACCTGCTCAGCTCCAGATGTGCCTGTATAATATTAGGGGTAGGTCAAGTATTCAAAGCAGACCCTTCTTGAATTACAGCGAGCAGAATTGAGACAGTCACAGCCCATATTGAGCAGGCTACTTGGATTCTTGTGCCCACCCAGTCCCCTTAAATCTCCTACCCAAGCTTTCCCCAACTTGGTGCCCACCAGATGTTTTGGACTTCAACTCCCATAAGCCACAGCCAAGGTAGCCAATGGTCATGAATGATGGGAGCTATAATCCAAAACACTTGGAGGGTACCAACTTGAGGAAGGCTAGGCTGCCCCCTCCCTTCTCCAGGGAAAAGAGGCCTCATCTTGGAGAAGGTGGAGTGGGTAGCCAGCCATCCAAGGGGGATTCGAGTGGTTTTTCCTTCTATGGGAAAAGAACCTTTTCACCAGAGAAGTCCATCAGACCTCTTGACCCCTCCTCTACCTGCTACCCATTCTCCCTTCTTGTCTTTCTTTCTTTGGGGGAGGGAAGGAGGTAGCAGGCAGGACTGGCCAAAGACATTTTGCTGCCTGAGGCAGAGCAACAAATGTCTCTCCACTCACTCAAGCCAAGATGCTTAGTATTCAAAGCCAGCAGAGTTATTTTGGCACATGAAACAGAAAATGCCACAAGCACCTCTCCCCAGTAGCACAAATACAGCAGACAACTAACCATTTGGTGCCTTTAATTACACCTAGAATCTGCTGCTTGAGGTGGCCACCTCACTTTGCACAATGGTGGAGGACTGGCATTGCACTCTTCAAGCATTAACGTTCAGCACTTGGAGAACCCTTTCAGGGCTTTCCTGTCTGACTAAATTGAGGGACAGAAATAGCTTTTGGGGCAAGCAGTTTGGTGCTTGTGCAACACCAAGTTATATTGATTTTCTGGATGCAGTTTAATCTGGCTTCTGGTCCAGGATAAAAACAGCTTTATTTGCCCAGGTGCAGTATTACACTGGAAGAGTGAATGGAGGACTGTCTCCCCGTTGATTCTCCTAGAACTCCCATGTCTTCCAGTACCATCAACCATGGCATCATTCTACACCACCAGAGATGGTAAATGAATGTACTGTTCTTTGGTGATTCTACTCCTACCTAGCAGAAAGAATCCCGAAGGTGGTACTGGGAGACCATGTAGTTTGGCAACATAACACTTATCCAAAGAACTCCAGAAGGTTCTATTCTGCTCCATATGCTTTTCAACATCTAAATGAAATTAACTGAAGAGGTTATCCAGGATTCTGGAGTTGAGCACCATTCATAAACTTTATCAGTAAGCCACATAAGCTACCTTGCTTTTTCACCTGATACAGGTGCTGCCACGGATGTCCTGAAGCAGTGCTTGGAATCAGTAATGGAGTGGATGAAAATTAATAAACTGAAGCTCAGTTCAGACAAAACAGAAATTATGTTTGTTAATGGCTTATCAAACCAACCTACGCTGGACAGGATTGCACTGCCCCTGAAGGAGTAAATGCACAGTTTGAGGGTGCTTTTAGTTCCATCATTGGTACTAGATGTACAGGTGGCTACAGTAATTCAAAGTTCCTTTCATCAACTTTGGCTGGTGCATCAAGTTATGTTCCTGTCTGGCCATGCTGTAGTTATCCATTCTCCAGTAACATATAGGCTAGTTACGGTGATGTGTGGTAGATGGGGCTGTCTTTGGAAAGTGTCCTCAGAAGTATCAACCTGTGCAGAATGTGATTGCCAAATGGTTAAATGGAGCTAACTGCCATGCATACACTACACCAAGCTTCAACAGCTGCAAGTTTACTTCTGGCTCAATTCAAAATGCTGACTTTGTCCATGAAAACAGCTAAACAGCCTGGGTATCTAAAGGACTGTGTTTTCCCACCTGAAGTGCCCACCAATCAAGACATTCCTCAGGGGCTCTTCTCCAGATGCTTGCCATCTTCAGAGGGTAGGTGGGTAGCCACCACAAAGGTGGTGTTCCAGCAGTGACATCTAAATTATGGAACTTCTTTCCCAGATATGTTTGCTTGGCACCATTGTTGTCATCTTTCAGATATCTGGTGAAGTCTGTCCTGTTCTCAGATGCCTTGTAATAACATAGAAGTCTCAGCGATTTGCCTTTTATCCATCGTTTTCTTTTGGTTTTAGCTGCTAGTTTTATTGGATTTGTCTATTGTTTTATCTGCTGTTTGATTTTTGTTTTTATTGTTGTATCTGTTGTATTTTTAACGTAGGTATTTAATTGAGGTATTTTGCAAAAAGTGGGCAGAATTATCCTCAATATCTAAATATAAATGGGGACTGGCAGTCAAATTCCTCCGGGCCACTAACTTTCTATCTCTCAAGCAATGAATAGGAGATTAGGGTTACACAGGGCCAATATGCACATTCGCCTAAGGTCACATCTGTCTTGAGTGCACCATCACATACTAATGAAGTAAATTATATCTGATATAGTGGCACACTATGTAATACCTCTTGTGCTTTATACGAGGTGCTACACTGGCAGTGCAAGCTGCTACACCACACAACTACAGCAATGGCCACAAGCATAATCATGCCATGATATTAATACTCCCTTTCCTTTGGTAAGAGACTATTTTTCAGCATGTCAAAGTGACCTTCAGCCCTCCCCAGCCAAACTATTTCGATTTCCAATGATGTTGCAATACTTGGGATATAAAGTGGCCCCGTCTGCTATAATTTCTGCAAGGAGATTTTCTGCAAACAGTGACACAGAACACAAAGTCTAAGCAGTTAGAATTTTCACGAAGCCTACAGGATAAGCTAGACTTTATACCCGCTTGATGTAGTGCTGACATTCCACATCCCCATTTTGAGATGACCAGTAAAAGCAGATTTTAAAGAAATGTTTTTCCCATTATATTTCGTACTCCTTTTAAAAATTCCTCACAATATTAATATCATTTTAATGTTCGGTGAAAACAAACCCTTCTATACAGAATAATTTTCAAGAAACACAAATGTATTAATACACAATATATTATATTAACGTATAAGCAGTTCTATATTGAATAAGATGAAGGGCTTATTGGAATACATGGAGTCAGTGAAATGTTAACATGTTAATGTATGTTTTTAAAGCAAACAGTGTACATATAAAAAATTTCATACAAAGTGAAAAACCATTTGACGCACTTACTAAATGCTGACATTGGGGTTATTTTTACCTATTTCAGCATGCCTCAGACCTATATTCTTCATCTACACCAAACAATAAAAGGAGCTAACCTCAGCAAGGGGAAAATGCTAGCTTATTAGTAATTAGGAATGGCTGTACCACTTCCACAAGTTATCTTTTTTACTGAAAGGCAACTAAACCAGCTAGTTTTTGTGCATTTAAACCACTTGATAACTGGATGAGAAAGCTTTTAAAATATTTTTGTAGTAAAGCTCAATAAAGCATCTTTTCTGTACAAGTAACTCAAGTGACAAAATAAATTGTCAAAAACGGACAGAAATAAAATGTATTGTGTATATATATATATCACACAAAATATACAAAGGCCATGTTGTTCAGTACTCAATCTATTCAGGAGCATTTCATTGCACAAAGTAGGGAAAAACTAAATACACACACTTAGAGCATGCTTCAAGCTTTGGTTTATTCTTAAATTAAGTAGCTGTATTTCATACCCTGCAGTCTTAGTAAATCATTTATTCTGAATAAGTGGCTCCTTTCATTGCTCCACCCAAATAAAGTAAGTTGGCTTCCACAAGCAAGAGTACAATTCCACAAATGGAACTAGATTTATAGAGTTTTTTGACCTCCTATTAGCTGGTTCTATATTTGGAATGCTTTTAAATACTCTTGAGAAATATCTAAAGAATTAAAAAAAAACTTAACTTCATTATTCTTCACAGCTTTTTTTTTTTACATCCCATAGTTTAAAACATCTGTACAGGTATATAAAAAGTAATTCCAATATGGCACAAATGTGAACATCTCCACAAAAGCAGTCCCCCTTGAAAAGTTCTATAACAGTTCTAGATAAGTTTTATTGCTCTATACGAAGTGAGCTTCCCTGTGTTCCAGTTCTTGCATCCGCTTTGGCCTTAATCTCTGGTAAGTGGGCTTCAAGTCCGTAGGAGAAAGAGTTTCGGAACTGGCTTTTTGTTGTTTTAAATGCTGGCTAGAGGATCCCAGGGAGCCTTGGGCAAGCCCGGGGTTTGCCAGTAGCTTCGGAATCTCATCTTTGATTACTGCTGCACAGGGTTTGGGTGCAGAACTCTCATTGTTTGGTTTGGCCTTATTGTTGGGTGGTGGTTTATAAAATGTCCCTGGTGGTGGTTGCAAAGTTCTTGGTGTTCTGAAAGCAGCAAGAGGATTAGAATCTGGGGAATGCCCTTCTACTGTTGTCCTTGCAGCCCTGACAGGTACCGTATATGGCTTATTGGGAAGTATGGCATTTACTGAATTGTTAACAAGACTGCTAGATGTAGTTAAGGCACATGTATTTACAGACTCTTGTGCCCAATTTTCCTGGGGTATATTAGTCACAATCATTGCTGTCCTCGCAGTCATATCATACTGTTTATATTGCTTGTCCCAAGTTTTTTTCAGAGTCTGTGAGTCATAACAAGAAAGCCTGCAGCCAGGATTAACAGCTGGTAGTGACTGAGTCTCAGAAATATCTTCAATAACAGGACTTTTCCCAAGCTTTTCTGGATTTCGACCTGCATTTCGGGAGTTTCTTTCATTCAAAACACAGGGAGGAAGCATTTGACCTAGAGGTAAACTCACAGGACGAACAACTGGCTTTGTCCTTTGAGTGCGCAACTGAACTTTGGTTATTTGACGATTTGGTCTTAATAATTGACTGCCTTTAACACCATCTTCAATTTGAGGGAGAGATTGCTCATTGTCTTGATCTGAAACTGGAGCCATAGTTTTGCCTAGGAAGGAAAACAGATTGGTTTTGACTGTCACTTTGACATCAGAAAACACCAGCTTTGAATAAAATTGGCTAGAAACCAAGCTGATCTCTAGACAGCAGCTAAAGGCAGCAAAGTATGTTTTAGGAGGCCAAACCTCCCAGAGGGCAGGCAGGCTTGCTTAGTTTTCAGCAACAGAACCAAAAACTGATCCAAGATCATATTCATTTCAGGCAATTGGAACAGCACAAACATTAAATGTGAATTTAACTTCACCTTTCAGCAGGGTCCACACCACAATCATTCTCAAGTGTACCCCAGTGTAATTAGATGTGAAAACTATCATCACTTGTGAGCTCACTGTTACTGGATTACAATGTCCGGTTTTGGCATGATGAATATCACATGCATCTATCTCCTGAACAGCATGGTTCCTGACTATGTGCAAAAATGCTCCTCAGACAGGTGCAGTGGTAAGCGCACCTTACATTACAGAAAATAGTGTTGGAGGAAAATGAGACAAAGATCAGAAAGAAGTTGAAAAAGGAAGCCCTTTGTACAGCATAGCACAACCTGATACTGCAAGGTAGTCATACAACGTGTGGATAAAACAAATGGTTGTGCTCAATGCGGAAAGAATCTCAAGTCTGTCATTCTTAAACTACTGTGCTGAGAATGATGTTTTGTTTTTTAACTTCTGGACACACTGGTTTTCAAAGCATCTAACAGCTGCAGGCCCACTGAGAAACTGTTTTTCACCATGCTGATTGTCATTAGTCCAAAGACAGACCAAGAACCTGTAGAATCAACACATGTAGAACAGTTCAGGCAAGTGACTGTAGCACAAAATCTCTGTGCTAGCTTTGGACCCATACCCTTACTACCAGTTTAGCACTATGCTGCTATGCAATCTAAACAATCCTTGATACCAATCAAAAATAAATTATAGCCTTTAACAACTCTGGACATGCCTATCCACTTCATCCCATGAATAATAACATAGTAACTATGATAAATCAGCCTGGGAAGAATCAGATGGCTCGTCTGGGAAAGGAAGGCAGGAGGAAGCTTTTTACAGACATAGAAAAAGGCTAAGAACATAAATATATCTGGTCAGCAACTGTAAAAATATGCATTGCTTGAAGCAACTGTTTTGGCATTCTCTTTGCCCCTCTCCATATCCATTCTCTTTCAAACAACAGTTTGAAAAAAGTGGCCATCAAGTTATCTGTGCACACAGGATTTATATTATTTTAGAGGTATCTAATATAACGCAAGTGCGGAAAGCTTGTATTTGACCATTTTCGATTGGTATAGACCTATATATGTTTTTGAATTGCACAGTTCTCAAAAGGATAGCTAATTATCAGCTATATGTATGTAGAACAAAATTAGCTGTTAAGTTTCAGTCACTTGAGATATGTTAGTCACAAAGCATTGCTTCACTGAAATGGACTTTTGCAATGAGTTAATAATCCAAATGCATCTTTTAGATGTTTCATAACTATTTTAAATGCAAGGGATGTTCTTTCTGATTAGAAATGATAATTTGTGACTGTACTAAACCTATAAGCAGCTGAGAATACTTTTCATGGTGAACTTGCCTCAACAGAACTTGTTCTAACAAAAGGTATTGCCATCTATTTTGTAACTGAACATATAGGAACTAGCAGGATCAACTCTATAAATTCTTGTAATTAAGAAAACTGACCTGGTTCTTTTGTAGGTGTACTATGGTTTTCTAGAATTGTGTCAGCAGGAGGTTCTGAGGGAGAATTTCTCCTTCCAAGATTCTGTTTAATTCCACGTTCACAGTTCCATTCTAGGAAAGAATAGGAAAGCAGCCAACAATGTAAGCAGTTAGATCTAAATGGGAAAGCCTAGTATGATGGTTATTCCAGGCTTGAGGCATTTTAATACTGCTCTATAGATTCCATAAGCAGTGTCAATTCTTGTTCCATTAACAATGCATGACATGTAGTGAACATCGGAGTAAGAGTTCTGCTTCATTTGTACGTCTACCTATTGTAATGTTCCAAACACCACAAACACTAACCTGTCACAAATGCATCAGAATTTCTGTTGGTGCCTTTGCAACCATCTGGTTCTTCAAATGACATGCCTGTTTCTGAATCTTTCCTCTCATTTTGGACTAACTGGATGCTCTGTCAATAGCAGCAAGATTAGAAATTAAACTTGAGGTTAAAAAAATCTGAATAAAATAGTACAAATACAATGCCATTAATAAAAGTTATTGTTCCACACCAAGCACTCACTTCTTTCACAGCAACTTCCTTCACATCACAGGGTGGTGTTTTTCTTTGCTCATAGGGCTCTCTATCTTCCGTTGATAAAATATTTTTAGCAGAAGCAGCATTTTCTTCCAATCGAGATGCAGCTGGTAGAGGCTGCAGTGAAATGTCAAAGATCTTCTCATAGTACGTAACGAGGAGTTCCACCACCCGTGCTTGATATGGATAGTCCACAAGTGAAGAAAGAGAAAGTGTAGCATCTGTCTGACGTGGTCTGATCAGAGTTGGACCAAATATAATGCCAAGGTTGCTGGCAGACATCTTATTTTCATCAGATTGTTCAGAAACCCTATACAAAAGAACAGCAAAATCCAGAGAAGTTTTGAGTGTCTCAAATATTACTGTCAACAAAGCATGGTATTATTAAACATGGTACAAACTAACACAAATCAAATCTCGACATTAATTTTAAACTTAATGTTAATATGCTGAAAATAAGAGCAGAGGTCAAATTAAGTTAGGGCATTCACACCACCAGCTAGGAAGAGAACAGAAATACTGCTCACTGTAAGAAATGCACATATATTTATTGTTAATAAACAAACTGTTAAAGCATATTTCTGAAAGTATCTGTAGGGTGACTTGAAGCTTCCTTACCTGTGTAGATGTCCTAAAAGAAACTGGAGCGTGTTATAGTTTGGTGCCGGCAGCAGCTTCAGCAGATCTTTGATTTTAAGAATGATCCTATTCAGTTCAATACATACTGATTGCCTTTTTTTTGATCTGGGGCTCATCTGTTTCATATCCATTTGCTCATTAATATTCTGGCTCTCTTTTGCAAGTCCAATGAATTCATTATAAAGCCGAAACAAAATCAATGGTTCAGGGAGCTGAGGAAAGAGCACCACATATTTCAGTATGCAATTTCAGCTAAATTCAGCTTATTTCCTTCCTATCACCTGCTACTGTCTAGTCTGGTTCCTTTTCTTTTTCTGGAAGGCTTCTAAGCCTTATTCTTACTGATCTCACCCAGCCTCTGCATAATTAGCATACTGCAAGCAAACCACATAGCATTTGTTGGTAAAGTAAGAAACCCCAGTTGTTATGAGTTGTGAATTTTAAAAACTACACTATATAATACAGTACAGAAATAAGACCCCTTTTACTGTTAGTTTTTTACAAAGCCAAATTTGGTCTTTGAATACCTTTTAAAAAAACAAACTCAAGAGTTTCAAATGAGAGGATAAGATCAAGATAAGATTTTCAAATGAGAGGACAGTTAATCATTAATCAGTTAAATCACAGAGCAAGAGAACTGTGAGCTTCAAAAGTGGGTAGAGATTAGACTGAGCAGGGAAATCCATGTTCAGCTTCCAACTCAGCTCACTGAATAACCTTCTCGGTGCCTACCTGACAGGCTTGTTGTGAGGATACACAACAATGGTGCCTTGAGCTCCTTGAAGGATAAAATGAAAATGTAATGATGCATAAAATAAAAATAAGTCTACAAATGTATTAAAACATTGTCTGATGTATCCATTGCCAATTTTTCAAATACGAAAAACCGAAGAGCTTCACTTATTTTTTTTAAGAGTAAGTTATTTCTATTCAAATAGGACTTTAATTTTGCTACTTTCATAGGACTGCAACAGTACTAAAAGAGTATGATCTTTGTTGGTGAGAAAGCAACAGAAACTTGTTAAAAGGCCACCTGTTTTGTCCATTTGCAACAGTGCTGTGGGGAAATTTGCTGACCGAATGTTCTACCATTGTTTTGGACAGAGTGCTTGATTCTCCCCTTCTCCAAATGTCCAGAGTACTGTCTGGGAATTTTAGTTGTATTTTAAAAGGCCCTTTGTACTATAAATGGGTACTGGCAGCTGTAAAAAAGCATTTAAAGATCCATTCAGGACTAGACTAGCCCTATAGTAGTAAATATAAATGTGGGTTAGTGATAGAACCGTTGGAACTGACTTTTAAATATGAATTCTGGTTAAAAAGAACCACCCAAATCTTTGTCAAATACCATGCATTTTCTTAAGGGGCACAAACAAACTTGTTTAATTGTGTATTCAGTCTGGTTTCCCCTATAACGCCCCAGAATTCTGAAGTGAATTCTCTGTCACCCATCCTATTTTCAGCATGTTTCCTGCTTAATTTAAGCCAATATATCAAAGCTGAACATCATGGATATTTCAGGAATATAAAATACACTTGTCAGACAGTATACTGGGTATCCTGCTTGGCCTTTAGCAAGTTAGGCGTTACTTGTAACCTATACAAGATCTCAAAGAACAGCTTCCATAAACAAAAGGCAAGTACTTTTTAACCTACAACAACTTGCCTCACAAGGAACATTTTCTTAAGGATTAGTATGCTTCTTGGGTGGTGGAAGTCACTCTGCCTCAGCAATTCAGTCATGTTAAATAATCTCTCCAAAATCTAGAGCCAGTCAGATCTGTTGCCTTATTTTAATGGTTAGCTTTAGTGACCCAACAAATGCAATTTAAGACAATATTTTCTCATAGTGGCCAGAAATATCTTAATTACAGGTTACTAGCATGTGTCTGGCATCAGTCACACAAGAAACAGCATGCTGTCTGAGCAGGCCTAAACCAATCTCTGCTAAATTGGTAGCAATACAGGAAACAGAAGTGCCTACAGTTAAACCAGCATTCTAGGTTTTCATTTATTTTGTTTTTAAATAATGAACTTGTATCCTGCTTCTACACGGGACCTCTAGTGGTCTCCCATCCAAAGAAATGGTCAGGTCCCCCATGCCTGCTTAGCTTTAGCAATCTTGTACTCCCAAGTATACTCACTGGTACCTTCAAGTTTTCATTGAAAAGAAGCTGTTTTATTACATTTCTATACCGCCTAATAGTGGAAGCTCTCTGGGCAGTTCAATATGATAAAATACAATATAGAAGTTAAAACGTTTAATACTACAGATTGTGTATTCAATCTGGTTTCCTCTATAAAGCCCCGGAATTCTACAGTATAAAATAAAAACCAAAGTAAAACCTAGCACCAGTACAAATATTTAAAATACAGTAACAGATTTAAAACAAGAGAAACGGAAAGACTAAAATGCCTGGGAAAATAAGGTCTTCACCTACTGCTGAAAAGAGCACAATATAGGCACAATGTGAGCCTCTCTGAGAAGCTGATCCCACAATTGGGATGGCACAAAAGAAAAGGCCCTCTTCTTAGTAACCATCCAGCTCACTTCCTTTGGAGGGGGGGGGGGGCAGAGAAGGACCGCTGAAGATGATCATAGGGTCCAGGCAGGTATATGGGAAGAGATGATATATATGACCTGGCCCCAAGTAGTTTGGGATTTGAATACTAATACCAGCACTTTGAATTGGGTCCAGAAATGGACTGGAAGCCAGCGCAGATGGAAAAGTACTAGCATAATTGATCATGTTGGCCAGTCCCTATTAACAATCACATTGGGCAGTCCCCATTAACAATCTCGTTAAAATACCACTGTTTTTGAAAGTGAAGCTAACTTGCAATCAAGTATTAATGCAAGTTATATTGCAACTCTGAGACTGGTATACTGAAACCATCAATATTAGCCCAGGACTCATCTCCATGTCCCACCACAAGGCAATAGGGGAGTGATCTTTTTGGCCCATGGACCAAAAATCTAAATCAGATTAGGAGTATTACCTGGCCTTCCTCCATCCTTTACGTAGGAGTAGCAAGGCAGCAACAGCTTCAAGGATGAACCATCCTACTAAGTGCCTCAGTACTGAGAGCCATATAAAATTACTTAGAATATTGTTGTCTGTATTGCAAAGGTCAAGAACTCTCAAGGAGGTATTCAATGTCCACATTTACTAAAGTATTATCAAACAATGAAACTGAACAGAACAAAACAGAACATTGCCAGTTCTAAATTTTTGGCATATAGTGGGAAATTCAACACAAGTAAAAATAAAATTATGAATATCCAGTTATTTCAGCAGTAATGCGAACATTATGAATTTTTTTTAAGTCCATCCATGTCTCTTTTAACAGCTTTTATATATAATGAAAGCTTTGTAGCTACCAGTAAAGGGTCTTTCTGGATAACACAGAATTGTAACATATTGGGATAAACTGAAACAAGAATGTTTAAGCAGAAATTACTAAAAGAAGATATCTGAACCAGATCCAATATCCATGCTTTCAATATATGCAGATAAATTTTTTCATCATTTTAGGAATCAGGAATTGTTTGTTTAGAACTTAGCACAAATTTAAAAAAATGATTAAAGAAATGAAATCTTTTAAAAGTTTATCAAAATTACTTCAAATATTGTTAGAAAAAGATCTATTCAAAGGGGAATATTTTAAAACTCATTTGAAGAGAATGGCACGGTGCTCGAAAAGGTGGCGATGACTCAACTATAAGTGTTCTTGGAAGATACTGATTATCTCTAGACCCATTTCAGTCTGGGTTCCGGCCTGGTTATGGGATCGAATCAGCCCTGGTCATCCCTACCTGGAGAGGGACAGAGGGAGTGCGACTCTTACTCTTACTTGATCTCTCAGAAGCTTCTGTCTGATATCATTGATTATAGTACCCTCCTGGATGGGCTCTGTGGATTGGAGATTAAGGGCACTGTTCTACGTTGGTTCAACTCCTATATACAGGGCAGATTCCAGAGAATAGCTTTGGGGGACTATATGTCATCCCTCTGGTAGTCTTGCTGTGGGGGTGCCTCAAGGTACCATCTTCTCTCCCATGGAATTTGATATCTATACGAAGCCACTGGGTATGGTCATTAGGGGATTTAGGGTGAGGTGCTGTCAGGGTGGAAACTGAGCCCATAGAGCCCCAGAGCAGTTCTGACTCTGAGGAAGAACAGCAATCCGTGGGAGAGGAGCTCGCTCATCTCTCACAAGCACAGCAGCTGGCAGAGATTCCTCTTGCCAGCATTCCTGGGATAGATAGTGAGCCCTGGCAGCGAGAGAGCGCTGGAGGAGGGCTTGCTGGACGCTCGGTGCAGACGCAGGGAGCGCCGACAGATGGAGGGCGCCAAAAGGAGCCATTGTTTTAGCGCTCGTTTGGCGCTAAAACAACGGTCGCGTCCCGAGGACCCAAGGGTAAGAGGGAGGATCTCTCCATAGCCCATAAGTTCAGAGTCTTCCTGCGGTTCTCCTTCAAACGGGGACCAACTGCCCTACCCGGATCTTAGGCTACTGGGTGAGGGGATCAGGGAGGTGGTGAACGCCTCCCTTGAGGAGGGAGTGATGCCATCAGCCCTCAAGGAGGCAGTGGTAAGACCGCTCTTAAAGAAGCCCTCCTTGGATCCTCAAGTTCTGAACAACTTTCGCCCAGTCTCAAATCTGCCATTTTTGGGCAAGGTGATTGAGCGGGTGGTGGTGGTGCAGTTGAAGGCACACTTGGAAGAAACTGATTATCTAGACCCATTTCAGTCGGGCTTCAGGCTTGGGCATGGGACAGAAACGGCCTTGGTCGCCTTGGTAGATGATATGAGGAGGGCTCTGGATGGGGTGAATGCTCCTTCCTTGTTCTCCTCAACCTCTCAGCGGCTTTTGATACCGTTGACCACGGTATCCTCCTGGACCGCCTGGAGGGGTTGGGCATTGGAGACACCATATTGCGGTGGTTCCACTCCTTCCTCTCCGGCAGGTACCAGAGGGTAGCACTGGGAGAGGAGGTTTCAGACCCGTGGCCACTCACTTGTGGGGTGCCACAGGGTTCCATCCTCTCCCCGATGCTATTTAACATCTATGTGAAGCCGCTGGGGGCTATCATCAGGAGGTTTGGGGTGCAGTGTCATCAATATGCGGATGACACGCAGCTCTACCTCTCATTCAAATCTTCACCAAGGTTGGCCGTCGAATCCCTGTCCAAATGTCTGGAGACGGTGAGTGGCTGGATGGGGAGGAATAGGCTGAAGCTGAACCCTGACAAGACCGAGGTACTTTTGGTGGGAGACAAGAGGAGGCTAGGGGATGCTGACCTGGTGGTGAATGGGGTACGGCTACCCTTGAAAGACCAGGTCCGCAGCCTAGGGGTCATTTTGGACTCCCAGCTGTCCATGGAGGCTCAGGTGTCAGCTGTGAGCCGGACAGCGCTGTATCAACTCCATCTGATACGGCGGCTGCGCCCCTTTCCTTCCCGACCATCTGCTCCCATCGGTAGTACATGCCCTGGTCTCCTCTCGTTTAGACTATTGTAATGCGCTCTACGTGGGGTTACCCTTGAAGACGGTTCGGAAGCTGCAGCTGGTACAGAATGCGGCGGCTCGCCTGATTAAAGGCAGCCGCCGGCAAGATCACATCACTCCAGTGCTGAAGGAGTTGCACTGGTTACCAGTTGTTTTCCGGGCCAAATTCAAGGTGTTGGTTTTGACCTTTAAAACCCTATATGGTTCCGGCCCAGCCTATCTTAAGGTGCGCCTCCAGCAGCACCAGACAGGCCGCTTAACAAGATCAGCCTCGAATGGCCTTCTCTCTGTCCCATCAGCCAGGACAGCTAGACTGGTGGGGACGAGGGAGAGGGCCTTTTCTGTAGTGGCCCCCACTCTGTGGAACTCCCTCCTAGGGAACTCCGTCATGCCCCCTCTTTAATGAGCTTCTGTTGTGCATTAAAAACGTGGCTGTTCAGGCAGGCATTTGGGGTGGGTTAGGGTATTTTAGAAAATGTTTTTATTGTAGAATTTTATTGTTTTATTGTATGTTGTACATCGCCCAGAGTGGCTGGGTGACCAGCCAGATGGGCGATTAATAAATTAAATAATAAATAAAATAAATAAATAATAAATACTCTGCTATCTACCCCAGCGCAGTTCCTTGCTTAGTTGCTAGTGATTAGTATCTGTAAGAGTCATTAAGTAATAAAGGAATAAAGGCTTGGAAAGAATCCTCGTTGCCTGTGTCCTGAGTTGGGTATTGGAGGGGACTGTAAGAGGCAGCTAGGGTGCTCCTGACAGGTGCCATCAGCATGCTGATGATACCCAGCTCTATTTCTTCATTACATCTGAACCAGGAGAGGCTGTGGCATGACCTAGATTGGTGCTTGAACACAGTGTGGGCTAAATGAATGCCAGTAAGCCGAAGTTGAATCCCAATAAGATGGAAGAACTGTGGGTGGAACATACTCACAGTTTGGAGACGCTCCTGGGTCTACTGCTGTCACTGAAGGCCCAAGTGAACTCAGTGGCTAGGTGTGCCTACTACCAATTGTGCCCATTCCTGGACAGGGACAGCCTGGCCACTGTGATCCACACACTAGTAACCTTTAGATTTGATTAGTGTAATGTGCTCTATTTGGGCTTAGGGTCATTTGGAAACTGCAGCTAGTGCAGAATGCAGTTGCTACATTACTGTGCTAAAGGATCTACACTGGCTTCCAGTTTGCTACCAAGTTAGGTTTAAGGTGTTGGTATTAGTATATAAAGCCCTATACAACATGGGACCAGGTTACCACAAGGAATGCCTCCCCCTATTTCAACCTCCCAGGCCACTACAGTTTTCAGGGGAGGCTGTTGTCTGTACTTGAGCCTAAGGATTTCTGGTTGGTGGCCACATGGCGATGGGCCTTCTCTGTGGCAGCACTCGCCCTGTGGAATGATTTCCCCTCTGTGATATGCCAGGCCTCAATCCTGGTGTGTTTAGTCATTTAATGAAAGTGTATCTTTTTACTCTGGCTTTCCCCCAGCCATTACCTGTCTTTGAACCAATCTCTAATATGGTACTATTGATTGTATTCTTTTCTAAACTGCTTCAAGATTTGTGAAAATGAGACACAGCATAAAAAATGATGCTAATAATGATGCTAGCAAAATTAGAGTGAAAATTGATATGTACCAGAGGTTTGCCAAATTCTATTTATTTTATCATCCTTACTGAGAACTAATAAAAATTGATTTATTGTTGATATCTATCAAACAAACTTAAGAACTGAAATAAAATGTATGATATAAACAAGTGCACATGCTAGAAATGTGCATTTCAATCAGCTGATGTCATGCACATGTGGTGGACATACCTTCTGGAAATTAGTCAAAAGAGTTAACAATAATTGGTTATGATTCATCTTTTAGCCCTAAGACTGTATTATTAGAATTGTTTTGTTCTACTGTACAAAAAATGCATATTTCAGTTATCTCAAATTTATTAAAAGCTACAACATTAATAGCAAAGAATTAGAGAAATTTAAAATAATAATGTGCAAGAAGTGGATAAAGTATGCCATTTGGCACAATTATTGAAAATTAGTGAGATCATAAGCATTGGTGGACAGCAGAATTTTAAAATTTGTAATAAAGTGGAGTGCTTTTATTGATTACTGGAGGAAAAATTATAACAGAAATTAATATGAATCCATGCCTTCCTATTATGTTATTATATTTTAATGATGTATTTGACATGTTGTACATTGTTTTTGATATGAATTTGATATGCTGTGGACTGTTTATGGTGTCTACTTATATTTATAAAAATGATAATCAAACAATTAACAATAATTATATGGCTAATCCTTTAGTATTAGCCCAGGCCCCATCCCTACATCGCCCCACAAAGCAGTAGGGTAGCAATCATTTTAGCCCACAGACCAAAAATATAATATTTTGGGAGTATCACCTAATCCTCCCTCATCCTTTGGGTGTAAGTAACAAGGCAGCAAGGATGAACCCTCCCACCAAGTGCCTCAATACTATGAGCCATACAAAACTACCAAAGAAGCATGTTCGCTTAATTAAACCTTCCAACCACATTGTCTAATTTGCTAGCTAGAGTTTACAAGAGAATTATGAATCTTTACCTGTCGAAGATATAATTTAAGGACATTACTTATATCATGTGCATAGAGTTCAGATAATTCCACCAAGTCCTTTCCATTTTCAAATGCTTGACAAAGCTTTTCGACCCTTGATTTGGCTCCATTCACACGGTATATACCCTTAAATATGAGAAATAGTCATAAGTAATTGGAAAACCAAGTAGTAAATAATTTTAGAGATGGGGGTGTTGAGATATAATCTCATAATGTCACTGAATCTTTACCTTTACGTTCAGGGCTCTGCTTTCAATTTCAGAGGTGCACTTTTTTATGATGAAGGGGATGCCATCAGGGGTATTTTTAGCAGCTTGAGTGAACTCTACTCCAAATAGATGAAGCCTTCCATGAAGCTTTTTGTGCCCACACTGAATAGCTAAAGTCTCCAAGCACTTCTTGTGACAGGCAAGTGAACACTAAAAGAGATACAACAGAAATGAAGGGGCGTTCAAAGTAAGTTTCAGAAAGAGTAAGGCCATGGCATCTCTACTGTTCGTGTGATCAGATCTCCAGAGCACCTCACAGTGACAGAGGCCTTTAAACAACAGGGAAATGAGTGCAAGTCATACTATTGACTAGTTTTCACATAATGTGACTGCAACAACAGAGCCTGCCACAAGACTTTATAAGGAAATGAGAACGTGCTTGTATTTCCTACCTCCTCACATTCTGCTCCATGGAATACCACCAGACTATCACATTCTCTGCATTTAGATGGAGCTCTCAGCTTACGCAGTTTGTGTGTTTGCGCTGCCTTAGACAGAAGTGTGTTTCGAAAAGGTCCTGGTGAACTGGCAATTTCGGATGCTAGATCATTTAAACCTTGGAACACAAAGTTCTGCTATTAGCTCTTTAATGTACTATGAAAAAATGTTGCAACAAGAAAATAAGGTTTTTTCCCCATGCATTGAGATATATGATTATTTGTTCCATAAAATATTATAACAGAGATATCTGGATCACAACAAAACACAGGATCCTCAGTCAAGTCAAGACACCTACAACTTTTGTTCATATATTAATATGGAAATCACCTGTTCAAAAGATTATCTCTGAGCTGATTACCACACTAAGAAAAACAATGAAGAGTCTTGTGGCACCTGAAAGGCTATCAAGTTTATTATGAGATATGCTTTTGTGTGGACTAGAGTCCACTTCTTTAGATGCAAAAAGTGTTATCCTGAGCTGCAGGTATATAGACACATGGTGTATTGTGTGTTTGTTGGGAGGGATGGTGGTGGAGGAAACCCCCCTCCCCACCCACCCTGGTCCACAAACGCACACACCATGCATCTATATACTTGCAGCTCAGGATTACATATTAAGCATGACTCTAGTCCACACAAAAGCTTATCTCATAATAAACTTGATAGCCTTTCAGGTGCCACAAGACTCTGTTTTTGCTGCAACAGACTAATGCAGCTATCCCTCTAGAAATTATTACATTCCAAGAAAGCCTTCATGTTAACATAGTATTTCAGAATGTAAAATGCTCGCTGCACACAGAAAACAAGCACGTCAGGAAAACAGTAGCCTATAACATTTTTTTCTTGACACATTGGCCATGTTCAAATATTCCACTAAACCACACTAAACGTAGAGTTATGAGGATGAACTGCAGTGAACCTTGCGGTTTGCACTTTCCTCCCTAACCTATTCTCCTCCTGAACAGCTGTGAAGAGAAGCACAGAAGCATTCACTTCACCAGCAGCAGCTGTCATATAATTCAATGAAGCAACATATACAACTTAAGAAAACCAAAGCAAAGCTTTGCCTTGGCCCAAAGCAAAGCAGGTCTTGCCTGAAGTGGACCGAAGCAAAGTGCCCCCCCCATTACACACACCTGAAGGACCTAAGAGAGTTCCAAAGTATTTTTTTTCTGTGCACACTCCTGCTAAACAGCACTACTCGTGCACTATTTAAATATTTCAATAGAGGCTTTAAAAGCTAGGTATGTACACAAGTGCGCACACACACACACACACACACACACACACTTCTATCTCAAAAGGTATCTTGCAAGTCTCCACTCACATGCTCTGGATAAAGGCCTGGGCATGAGACCATAATCCTGTGCAAGCATGTGGAAGACTGTAACCTTAGACGGATAGTAGAACAACTGTATTATTTAATAATACTTTGGAATCTCACAATTTTGTACTTGTACTTTTGGAAAAATTGATCTTTAGTTAACTCATGCATTTCTACATGCTCAAACATTATTGTGGGCTTTGAAGTCTTCTGCCATCACATCACCCAAGCCAGAAGAGAAGCTGCTTACTGCTTTCTACCCTGTTATCAAACAGGTGTTTAGTAGATGCATTAGCATTATGCATGATGAGCTAAGCCTCATTTTTTCTAAATTGCAGAAGAAAGTTCCAGTCCCTACTGTAATGTATCCTCTCAGTTTAACATAATCTGCTTCTTTGATCTGACAAGGCAAACATTCCAATCATCTCATCTGCCCTCCTGTCTCCTCTAAAGAAAATTCAAGGAGGTCATTCTAATATGATTAGCACTGCAAAGTCTACTTATGACAAATGATGAATTCAGCTTAGAACTCTAAGGTACAGTACCACAGTCTGAAGGTGAGGGTGGTTCTCTCTCATCAAGATCATCTGCAGATGACATGGTACCGGTAGATGGTGTTCTGGGAAGCCTTCTTTTAAAGTCACCTACCAAACAGACAGAATGTTTCAGATTTTTTAAAAGTCTACCTATCCAATTTCATTTAATGGAAACATCCAAAATCTCGATAGTGATAGTTAGTGTTCAGAGAGTAATATTTTTTATACCTGGGCTTGCAGATGGGGAGTCTACAGATCGTGATTCACTGCTTCCTCCTGCACTTTCAGAATCACTGCACATTCCTCCACTTTGGTTACCAACTGACCAGGATCTGAATGGTGGTGGCCCCCGCACAGCTTTAAGGAAAATAAAGGTTGTGGGTTTAATGATTTCAGGATCCTCTTCAGATACAGAGCAGCTTCCCCCCAAACTTTTGTAGCTTAGACACACTTTTTTCTTTTATTAAAATTGGAGGCATTCTTCACGGTTAACATCCAAAGAGGTTTACTAGAGAGTGCAGAAGTATAAGAACATGCTCCCTCTCTTTATGTGAGCCACTATTCTGAGCAAGAACCTTCTGGGAGCAGATGATGCTCCTGCATCTGTTCACTGGGACAAACGGAATCATATCCAAGACAACTATATGGCAAGCTGAACCATACAGAGGTTGACTGCAAGGCCAGAGTAATGAATCATTTAGAGATGCAGCTATGGATATTTTGGCTCAGAGGAGACTTTCATGGTTTGTTTGTTTTTCACAGCACAGAAGTGGTTTTCTTGTGGCACAGTAGTATGCCCAATCACACAGTTCGGGCATTACTATACAGATGTCTAAACTAAAGTCCGCATATATATAAAGTCACTTAAAAATTGAAGTTTGATTGCCTCAGAACATAGGAATAGCCCTGCCAGATCAGACCAAAGGTCCATCAAGTCCAGCATCCAGCTTTACACAGTGGGTAACTAGAAGCTTCCAGGAATCCACAAGGAGGCCTTGTTATTCTTCCCCAGCAATGGGAAATCTGAGGCAAATTGCCTCTGAACTGGGAAGCTCCAAATGTAGCCATCATGTCTAATAACCAGCAACAGACCTCACCTCCATCAATGAACCCAAATAGTTACATAAATACTCTATTATTACAATTCAAACATTTCAACATTTTCTACATACGGTGCTTGACTTTTGCCTGTTTTGTTGGCATTTAAACAAAGGTATTCAGCTTCTCGCCATACTTTTATCTGGTTTGCTGACGAAGCTATCGTTAAAAATGAAAAGCATTAAAATGCCAAATGGCAACAGTATACAATTAAATTAAATTAAGAGCCTTTATCTATTATATGATATATCTGAGTGTTGGCAAGAGGTTATTGTAGTGACCTGTTAAAGATGATTACTTAACCATGCAGATTTAAATTTTAAGTTCCTTACCAGAGATATCCATGCTGCTTGAAGATCTCTTTTCTCCGATCTTTTGAGAGTGATGACAGTTTGGACTTGCAATGTCTTCTAGTGACTGAGTAGGAAAATCTCCTGAACACTGAGATAAGTTTCCTTGTGATGCATGGATATTGTTTGATCGTTTACTGAAAACCCTGGGGAGGGGAAAAAGCAATCCTTTAGAACTGGGAATGTACTCAGTTAAAAATGAAAACACAACCTGCATTTCCCTTCAAGGCATGGTAATCATAAATATAAACATGCTTACTAGTAAGCCACACTGAATTCAGTGATTTACTTCTAAGCAAGCAACTTAGGACCAGGCCATTTGTCATAAGTTATTAAAATTACGACTACAAAGTCAGACACATCAGAAAATGCAGAGGTGATGCATCTACATGAACACCGAAGGCCATTCCTGCTGTAAAGGTAATGCTGTTTTTTGTTTTGTTTTAGAATATTAAGGCTATCACAACACTGATATAATGCAATGTTTGTGTTTGACCAAAGAACAAGAGCAGGTAATATTTATTAGTTCTGGGAATTCAGACTCTTTGTAGTAGGGGTGACAATATTGTTGTCTTCAGTATTTTATTCTTGAGTGTAAGCCTTTGATGCTTACAGCATTTAACCACGAGCATAGCAATTTATTATTACAGATTGATTAAGTTAGTGTTTGAAGTACAAGACATTCCAATTCTGCATGAAGCTTTTATATTTTGGTTATCAAATGTGATCTCAAATATGACCTATGCATATTAACATTAACATTAGATTAATAAAAAATAATATAACATCCTGAAGACAGCAAGCTTATCAGTCATATTTAGTAGCAGGAAGTGTACGCTTAATCATCTTTTCTCTACCCAGTAGAACAGACACAGAATGCATTTCCCTAATACTAAACAACTTCAATATCTATCATAATAGAAACTTATCATGAAAAGAATTCCAGACAAAAGTCTAAAATAGGGGAATAAAGCACAGAACGTTAAGTATCTAGAGTCACTTCAGATGACTTAGCTGAGTTGCACAGTTACCGTCTGGAAAAGAAGCCTGAATCTAGGATAGATTCATGAGAGGCAGACAAGAATCCCAGGATCTTAACTTTGAATTTCCGGGCTATTATTGGCTTAAGCTTTAAGTTAAGTGCTTTGGAAAATATGACATTTTTCTTTGGAGATTTCAAAACACAGAACAAAACTAATATTTGGCCACTGCCCCAAAGTGACAAAAGTGACTTAAATCCTGTAAAGAAAGGTCATGCGGTAACATACTTTCAGTCTATTCACAAATATGATGCAGAGGTTTAGCAGTGGAAGAGCTCATCAAATTTTAAAGAGACTGGAACTGTTTGAAAGACAGATTTAAATAAACTTAACTTATAACTCGGGACAAGGCTATTTGGAAAAATTGCATTCTTCCATATGAGTTTCCAGGTTTTAAGATCCTGAGGATAGGCCCTTCTCTTGTTCCACCACCATCAGGGGTTTATTTGGTGGGAATGTGAGAGATAGCCTTCTTGGTGGTTGCTCCCAGGCTCTAGAACTCTCTGCCAAGGCAAGTAAGGCTAGCTCCAACTTTGTTGCCCTTACACTGGCAAAGACATTTTTATTCAGTCAGGCTTTGGATTTTAAAATGACTTGATTTAATGGGCGGGTGCTGTTTATTTCTTTTTTCATTTATGTGTTTTGCTGATTTCTGTTTAATTATAATTCTGTATTTTATCTTAATTTTGATATCCTAAAACATCTGAGCATTATTTTTAGTGGAAAAGTGGGATATAGATCTAATAATTAAATAAGGTAAACACACTTTGCAAATAAAATCATTTATATCTGATAAAACCTAGATGCCACTGTGGTTCAAGTGTTTTGTCATTTTATCAAAGGCACTTCTACATAGCCATTGAATTCCAGGTGTTTGACATTGCCTTATTTACTTTTGGGTCACAATGTAGCTCTGCAGGGGCGTTGCTAGGTTCTTAAAAGATCCAGGGCACAGGCCCATAACACAAATTTGCATATATATACACACACACATACACCTGAGTCTAAGTGCACTTCTAATGTGTGTGTGTGGGGGTGTGTGCATGTGGTGTGCTTGTATGCGCGTGTGTGTACAGATTACATACATACATAAGAAGTGTGCACTGACCGCCCACTCCACTTCAACTCAGACCCCGATTCAGCATTTTAGAAAACATCCCACTTCTGCTCCGGCTAATTCATAGTCAAACCACTTCAGCTCAGCACCAAACTTGAATCACGGTTTGGAAAAACAAATCTTTATGCTTCCTGTTGACTACCATGGGAAATTAGAAAAAAAACTAACTTTTTTCTCTTGGTCAAAACTGGATGATAATTCCAGGCATAGTAGCCCCCTAGGAGGGGATTATACCTGCCAATTGTCAGAAAAATAGGTGCAGGGTTTATATTTTGATTTTCTTTTAAAGGGGGCTGGCAATAATATTTTTATTACTTGGGAGAATTGGATAAAAATTTCAAGATTCACTGCCCCATCAGAGGAGATCATGTCTGCCAAATTTCAGAATGATAGCCACAGGGGTTTTTGTGCAAGGGTGTCCTTGACATTTTGAGGTCTCCGAAAGAAGACATACTATGTCCCTATTTTCCTTGTGGACCATTGTTCTGAAAATTACAGACATCCTAGAGTTCTCCTTAAGTAAGAAACTACCAAGTTTCAGAAGGATAGGTGCAGCAGTTCATGTGGAAGGGGAGTTCTCCAATTTGGGGGAGGGAGTGATTTGCTTTCCTTTCCCTTCACCCCTTCCCCAATAGTTTTTTGGGTAAATCTGTATGACAATGCACAGGTCATTAGAGGTGTCCCCCAGGCAAGAAACCTGCAAAGTTCCTGAAGGATATACATGCATGCAAATTTAGAATGACTAGAATTTATTTACATTTCACCAATGTTAGCAGCAGGGGAACATGGGTAGGAAGGTGCTATTGCACTCATGTCCTGCTTGTGGGTTTCCCATGGGCATCTGGTTGGCCACTGTGTGAACAGAATGCTGGACTAGATAGACCTTGGTCTGATGCAGCACAGCTCTTCTTATGTTCTTAAATAGAGAGTGCTTCTAAGCATATGCAGAATGCTTTTCTTTCACCACTGAGCACTTACATTCTCCCCCTATCAATTCTGTTCCCCTTCATGCAACCATCCCTCCTCATCCTACCATCCTCCAGCACCTCTTCATAAAAACAGATGTCTTGTTTTGTGCAACTCTCCTCTACTTCCTCCTTGTTATGCACAAGCTCTCACTGTATCTTCTGCCCCATAACTTCATTTGTGCCAAGACTTCACCAGGATTCAGCCAATGAGTCTGTTTTCAAAATTAGGGTTAAGTTATGGAGAAACTCTGAGCATGTACTAAGTGCATTTCCCTCATCACTGAAGCTAGAGTTCATGCAAATGCACACACATACACAACAAAACATGCATAGGACTGAGCTGAAAGGTTAGTCAATTCATTAGACAGAAATGAGTAGGCACTGTATTAAGCCTGCAGTACCATGCTCACAACTCAGGACTTATTTCTGAGTAAACATGCAGGACATCAAGGTGTAACCCTCCCTGCAAAAGTAACTTGTGCTGGAATCCTATGCACACTTTCCTGAGGGTAAGCCTCACTAAACATAATGGGGCTTCTGAGTAGGCATACATAGGCTTGTATAAATGAACAGTATTTACCTCCCCTCCACTTAAAAAACAAAGCCCAAACTCCTATTTTTATTAAAGCTTTCTGTTCATAGGAAAATAGGAAGCTGCCTTAAACTGAGTCAGACCCCGGGTCCATCTAGCCCAGTATTGTCGACACTGACTGGTAGCAGCAGCTTTCCAGGGTTTCAGGCCAGATTCTTTCCTAGCCCTACCTGGAGATGCTGGGGATTGAACCTGGGACCTCCTGTATAACAAGCATGTGCTCTACCACTGAGCCACAGCCCTTCCTATTCCTGGATAATGGCAACTGACAAACAAAACAGCCCCAGATTTGTTTCTCTGCAACCCTGTGAACCCACTTTTCTCAAAGACTTGAGTGAGAAGGAGGAAAACCAACCCTCCTGTCTGTTTGTATAGTCAAATACAGTTCAGAACTTCCCTTGCCCACCAAAGAGAATTCTCTTTAAGAATTCCCCAAGATATACTCTGGGTGGAATAAAGAAGAGAAAGAAAGAAAGAAAGAAAGAAAGAAAGAAAGAAAGAAAGAGATAGGGGAAGGAAGAATAAAAGAAGAACAATTGGAAATGCGTGGGGGCTTGGGGGGAGGGGGTAGAAATAATTCCTTAGGCCAAGTGGCTCCTTTCAGAGAGGTAGTACTTCAGAGGAATGTAGGAGGCTGTTGAGGGTTTATAAGGATTGCATGTACTTAAATGATCTTTATGAGGTGAGGTGGCTGAGTGCTTTTTCTAGCTTTTTTAAAACTATAGAACCTATTTAAAAGCCTCAGCAGTTCCTCGATCATGACGCCACATAGTCCTAACCCTCCTTTTAGAATAATTTGAGTCCTACAGCTATTTAGGAGAAATTAAAGTGGAGGGGGGGAAAGAAGTTTGTGGAAGCTGATTGGATCCTTTGCTATACTGAAGCTACTAAACTTCTGCAGAAGCCAAAGGTTCCAGTTTGGGGCAATAAAATCAGATGCTGTGTGAAATACCAGTATTTCACATGGAGCTCTTTCTTATCCTCCTTCTCCCTCTTCAAAATTTAATTGCAAGCACGCTCCCAACAGTGGGCATGTAACAGCAGAAAAGCAGCAGGGGAAAGGAGTTTTTGCACCTCAAAAAAACCCTACACCAGAGATTAGAGATAGTGACCTCCTAATAGTCACCTTAAACACCTCCTGATTAGGATCTCTAATCCCCTGTGTGGCTTGACAGTTTTTTACTTTTTGTTTTATTATGCATGGCTAGCACAAAAGCCACTGGACCTGTCTGTAATTTGGCATGTTCAGTCATCTCTATAGGGGCTGCCAGGTCCCCAAGTTCCATGAACTTATGTGGAAGTACAAAAAATATAGCTCTTTACTTTGACAGATTTTCTTGAAAAGAGCAAATTTTACCTAGGACAAAAGCCACTGAACCTGACTGCCTGAAATTGGGAGGTTCAATCAGATCCATGGGGCTACCAGGTCTCCAAATTTCATGTATTTATCATACAAACTAAAAAAAGAGATATGTCTGTTTCTGTTTTCCAATGCAAGTCAATGGGAAAATGTAAAAAAAAAAAAAGCGCCAATTAGGACAGCTCAAAAGATCTGGGGCACAGCTCAAAAAAGTTCTGGGACCCATGCCCAGGTGGTCCCCTCATGACGATGCCCCTGTAGCTCTGTATCATTATTGCAAAGTGTGTCACACTAATCTGTGCCTACTTAATTTGTTTCCAGAGTATTTATTCACATGGTTATCAAACATAAGAGAAAGGCTACAAAACAGTCAGTAATTCAGGGCTCCTGCCCCTCACTTTCCCTATATTTCAATGTTTGTTCTACTCCTTGATTATGAAAACAAATTCAATGTTGAAACTTGTTAAGGGATTATAATCTTGTTGCCAAAGCTACTCAACAGTAAATTTCAATAATTTGAAGCAACAGGATGTATCAACACATGGGATTATCTCAACAAAATTTGGAAAATGGCAGTTTGATGGATAGAAATGAACGTTAAACACAGACACGCACACAGTCAAGTTGTTCATTATCTACCACAAATGTTCTTCTCATTCTAGAGAAGTTTTGCAAAACCTGAAAGCCTCCATCCTCCTTTCTCAAGGAAGAGTGAACTTCTGCTTTCAACTTGTACTAACACTGATCTCAGTTCTTTGAGTGCCAGAGAAAGAGCCAATGAGGACTGATAACACTCACTGGGCACAGAATGTTGATTAATGGTTGGGGAGAGGAGCTGGAAAACCGGGAGGAGAGGAGAATAGAATAGAGTATGTTGAACATAAGTAATCCACACTACAATATTTTGCTGCTGTTCTCACTTATACCAAACTATTATGCTAGCTAAATGTTAATGGACAGAAAATTATTTTGGAAAAGCTCCATATTGACTACCTCTTCCTCCTCGACTTTGCCCACCCTGATGTATAATGTTGGTATATTTCGAGACAAAAGAAGTTAATAGCCTGGGATTAGTCATTTGTAACCTTTCACCTGTGAAAAATCCATGACAAGTCTCTTCCCCATAGGAACAAAGCAGAAGCAATAGCAAGGCTGCATTCATGATCAGCCTTTTGTGACATTGACAGATATTATACCAATCCTCTTCCCAAACCTATTTGCAAGAGTACAATACCTGGCAATAACCAAAAAGTGACTTTTATGTATTCCATCCTGGTATAATCAAAATTTCATTACTGACAAAACTACTCATGTGCACTGCAGTCTTATTCCACTGATATTGGGAATGGGAGAGAACAGCAGCATCAAAAACGCAATTACTGCTGATCAATATGCTTAGGTCAGGAATAAAGGCAAACAGGGGAACTAACATTCATAATTGAATGGGCCCTGGGCAATGGGCATCTACTTATACAAATGGTATTTCAACTCCCTAAAAGGAATGCTCCTCTTCAGGGTTCCAGCCAACCAGCCATTATCTTCTCCAGGATATCACAAGCTTTAAGGGTCTCAAAGAGGCCATTCCACTCACCCATCTCAATTTTCCATTTCTTTTCCAACTGACACTCAATATTCTGTGACTACTGACTATGCTCAGTCCTCATTGGACTCTTTGTTTTTGCCTTTCTTTTAAATATTTTTTGTACATCTGCAAGCCTTGGGGTTCCTCTGAGAATGCTGATACCTCATGTTTTTTTCAGTGACCCTGATTTGGCTCCAGTCCTGTCACTCACTTAAAGTTCCCTATTTGAGAGAGTGATTTTAATCCATTGAAGATTTTATGGTGGTTGAAGTGTTGAAGATTTTGGCAGTGACTGGCTGTGCACCCACCAGGTCATCTGGCAGTTACTAGCTTACTTCACCTGCAGATCACAGAAGAGCCTCTGGCTGTGATTGGATAAGCAGCCCTGATCAGGGCAGGCAGAAAACCTTAGGAAAAAGCAGACAAACAAAGGCCTAGGGAAGTCAAAGGGACTTCTTCAGGAGAAAGAGGTAGGCATTTAAGGGAGAGAGTGAAAAACTAGGACGGAAGAATGGACAGAAAGGAGAAGTGCATATGACCAGGAGCAGCAGAGGTGAAGAAAACTTAAGTTCACATAGTGGTGCATTGTTCTAAATCGATGCTTTGGCTGCAGGCCTATCTGTATTGTTTATATAGCACCTGTATACATGAAACCTAACATATCAGCACAATGGTTTCCAGGCATAAGACATGGAGAAGAATGCTCAGGAACAAGCATAGGAACAGTGATAAGCTACAATCATTGCAGTTACTGGCTGAAGACCCAACTTGAGTGGCAGCTGAGATAATGTGTGCACATTTTTACTAAATACACAAAATTCTTAACTCTGCTCTTTATTATGCAAGCTCACCTGCCTTTAGGCCCTATTTCCATTCATTTTCCCACCATTTACTGGGCATCCCACCAGTAGTTCAACAATGCCTGACTTATTAAAATGCCAAGTTCTTTTTCTTTTGTTTTCAACTATCTATATTCCTCTGGCATTTTGTTCACATTTACTGTCAAATAAGCAAAGATCATATCTGAGCTCTCACCCTCCAACCTGGGAGCTCTGTGTTTCAAAGGAGCCAGATTCAATGGGAACATCATCTTTTGGCAAATTCTTCACGAATTTAGAGAACCTCTGTCCTGGATCATACAGCTTGGCACTCTCACAAAGGGATTGACAGTTAACTGGTAGAGAGACAACTTGGGCATGCTGCATCTGGAACAGGTTAACTGTTGCCTGTGTGGAAGATAGTTAAGATATTTCAAGAAGAAATGTTTTAAATATTCCCTGCCTCTATCTCTAAACACTTACAAAAATAGTTCAAAACCGATCTAGGCAAGTATTCAAAACCAAACTAATCTGCATGTTACGCATCACATTTACAGCTTTTGTCTGTCATAAGTTGCTCAACTTTTGTTTAATGACATGCGTACCCATTCCTAATGTTTTGTGAAAACATATGGATGAAATATTTTATCTTTATATAGCCTCTTTTGTGAGAATGGTGGATGGCGAAGGAGGAATTGTGAATTGACTGTTATCACTCTCATCCCCTCCTCTTATACCCCTCTCCCAAAACCCGCTTCTATGGGTTGGGGGACTGTCCAGTGAGGCATGGGATGTGACACAATGAACTGAAATGGGAGGAGCAATTGGTAGAAATTGGAATGGGGGCACTTTGCACAAGTGGAAGTGGCTTTCACTCAGAGAAGAGAAGGTTTGGATCCAAGTCAATGTTCTGTGGAAATATTAGTTAAGCAGCTTGACTAAAAACAACAGAGCTGCAAAAACATTGAAGAAACTGGATCTTTCTGTTAAGAAATTTGAGGATTAAATAATAAATATGAATTATAATATTTGTAGTTGGTATGCAGCAGCTTGATATGACAGGAATAAGCTAAATTGACCTTTACTATTGAAAGGTCCAGAAGCCTTAACTTTTTATATTTGAAAAGACCATATGGACCAGCCTCCCATCCAATGTGCTGCTTAGGTTGTCCACTTACAATACTTAGGGGCTGTAGTGTGAGAAGGCATTTGGGCCATCTATGCATGGCAACTGCACTCTGCTACATGATATTTCCAAGGATGGCATTTTCTCCCAAGCAAGAGACAAGATATTGGGATGGAGCACTTTTCTGTATACAGGGGCTGAAGAACAATTCAATGTTAAATTGTTCCTTGTCCATTTCTGCATCATCTGTGTTTACAAAGGTGTACATTTCACCTTCAAAATGTGAAGGTTTAACATAGACACGTTCAAAGATAACATGCATAACAGTAACATTTCTCAACTAGAGCATAAATAGTAAGTAAACACAACAGATTTATCTAGGGCTGCCTTTACAACTAGCAACCAACACTTTATACCAACATGTAACTACAAATAACTCTTTTCCCTTATTGCTACCAAAGGAGGGATACTGCCTGTCTCCCATGAATGGCTTGCTATAAACAAGATTTGGAAACTTTTCTTATTAGCTGGCTGAATATCCCACTCATTTATGAATTATGGACTTCACAGACAAACCATTCACAAGCACTTTCTGCCACACATTGCCATCTGGAGCTTGCCACTAGTTGCATGAAATGTTTTGCAGCTCTATTTAGCAATTCTAAGTGTAAGTGTATCATAGAACCAAGAAACCACTTAATTTTGGACAGACGTAACTTTGTTAACCCAGAACTGGGATGCTTGAACAATAGTCTTGGATCTGGCTACATTTAATATTTGATCTACTCCAAGCTATCAACCACCAATTCACAGAAGCTTTAAAACAAGGTCAAAACTACAGCTGCATTGTAACTACTTGTCCGGCTTCCAATTCATAAAACAGCTCACTGTTTTAAAGGTAAGATAACCTGAAGAGATTCTCTAGTACCAATGTACATAAAGAAAATCCAATTAATGATACTATCGTCCAAATATGCATACCCAAAGTTATCTGAACTTGCATGTCAATAAACCTTATGTAAGAAGAGATGGCTGTTTTTGCTCCTTCGATTAGTATGGAGTTCTTGCTGTTCTTCTATCACATAAGTTATTACCGGTTTTGTTGTTGTTTATTCGGTCACTCTCTTCTGACTCTTCGTGACTTCATGGACCAGCCCACGCCAGAGCTTCCTGTCGGCCGTCGCCCCAGCTCCCCCAAGGCCGAGTCCATCACCTACAGAATATCATCCATCCATCTTGCCCTTGGTCGGCCCCTCTTCCTTTTGCCTTCCACTTTCCCTAGCATCAGCATCTTCTCCAGGGTATCCTGTCTTCTCATGATGTAGCCAAAGTACTTCAGTTTTGCCTTTAATATCATTCCCTCAAGTGAGCAGTCTGGCCTTATTTCCTGGAGTATGGACTGGTTTGATCTTCTTGCAGTCCAAGGCACTCTCAGAATTTTCCTCCAACACCACAGTTCAAAAGCATCTCTCTTCCTTCACTCAGCCTTCCTTATGGTCCAGCTCTCGCAGCCATACGTTACTATGGGGAATACCATTGCTTGACCTTTGTTGTCAGTGTGATGTCTCTGCTCTTCACTATTTTATCCAGATTTGTCATTGCTCTCCTCCCAAGAAGTAAACGTCTTCTGATTTCGTGGCTGCAGTCGGCGTCTGCAGTAATCTTTGGGCCTAGAAAGATAAAGTCTGTCACTGCCTCCACATTTTCTCCCCTATTTGCCAGTTATCAATCAAGCTGGTTGCCATAATCTTGATTTTTTTGAGGTTTAACTGCAACCCAGCTTTTGCACTTTCTTCTTTCACTGTCGTCATAAGGTTCCTCAGCTCCTCCTCGCTTTCAGCCATCGAAGTGGTATCATCTGCATATCTGAGATTGTTAATGTTTCTTCCAGAGATTTTAACTCCAACCTTGGATTCATCAAGCCCAGCACGTCGCATGATGTGTTCTGCGTACAGGTTGAATAGGTAGGGTGAGAGTATACAATCCTGCCGTACTCCTTTCCCAATCTTAACCCAGTCCGTCGTTCCGTGGTCTGTTCTTACCATTGCTACTTGATCGTTATAAAGATTCCTCAGGAGGCAGACAAGATGATTTGGTATCCCCATACCACCAAGAACTTGCCACAATTTGTTATGATCCACACAGTCAAAGGCTTTAGAATAGTCAATAAAACAGAAATAGACATTTTTCTGAAACTACCTGGCTTTCTCCATTATCCAGCGGATATTGGCAATTTGGTCTCTAGTTCCTCTGCCTTTTCTAAACCCAGCTTGTACATCTGGCAATTCTCGTTCCATGAATTGCTGGAGTCTACCTTGCAAGATCTTGAGCATTACCTTACTGGCATGTGAAATAAGTGCCACCGTTCGATAGTTTGAACATTCTTTGGTGCTTCCCTTTTTTGGTATGGGGATATAAGTTGATTTTTTCCAATCTGTTGGCCATTCTTGTGTTTTCCAAATTTGCTGGCATATGGCATGCATCACCTTGACAGCATCATCTTGCAAGATTTTAAACAGTTCAGCTGGGATACTGTCATCTCCTGCTGCCTTGTTATTAGCAATGCTTCTTAAGGCCCATTCAACCTCACTCTTCAGGATGTCTGGCTCTAGCACACTGACCACATCGTCAAATCTATCCCCGATATTATTATCCTTCCTATACAGATCTTCCGTATATTCTTGCCACCTTTTCTTGATCTCTTCTGCTTCTGTTAGGTCCTTGCCATCTTTGTTTTTGATCATACCCATTTTTGCCTGGAATTTTCCTCCGATGTTTCTAATTTTCTGGAAGAGGTCTCTTGTCCTTCCTATTCTATTATCTTCTTCCACTTCCATGCATTGCTTGTACCAGGTTTATTTAACAGAGTGCTATTCAAGCATTCAGTAACCTGAGTCATACATAAAGGAAACCACAGTTTCCCATTAAGTGAACAAGCTACTGCAACCTTCAGACTTGTGCATACCTTTCCATCTTCTCCCCTTTTGCATACCAGAAGGAGACAGGAATTGTCATTTTAAACTAGCTGTAGTTGTGGCTGGTTTAAACTTTGGTTTGAAAACAAACCATGATCTCAAACAACGGTTTGAGCTTGGCTTGTTCTCCCTAGCAACTTTTTTTTTTTTTTTAACCCACACAGTTCCAAGTACTGGGGTCAAAGGGAACTCTAGTTTGTTCAACCAGGTGCAAAAGAGGAGAGTAAAGAACAATGCTTGTTGCAGCTCATTCACATTATAGGAAACCATGGTTTCCCATTACCTCTGAACTGGACTAATGGCTGATTACACAATCAGATAGGCACCATTCAGACAGTTCTCCAAATACTAGTGTAGAGGATGAACAAACCATTGACTTTGTGTTCTGTCTCCTTGTCCCTGCATAGCTTCCCTTTAAATTTCCTATTTCACATAAACAGTATCTTTGCCATGACATCTCAACTGGCAGAATCCGAAATCATGATTTGAAGAGGCTTTCTAATCTTGGTTTGGACAGCAAACACTAATCCCAGTTTCCCATTCAAATGTCATGTCCATCTATGGTTAGCGCTAAAATAAGAAATTGGGAAGGAATTAAGTAGGAGAGGAGGAGTGCACGAGTCTATCGCTTGTTCATGATCCATTATACCATGGTTTGGAAGTTTGTTTGAATAGAGTCAATTGGTTGTATTCAATGTTAGTGCTATTTAGAGTAGACCTATTGAAATGAATGGGACTTAAACTAAGATTGGCTACAACCCAATATTATTGTCTTATTCAATCTACATGTAGTTTTGGCAGTAATCCTTCATAGAGGAATATATCAAGTAGTCATCACCATTTTATGGTATTCCAACCTTAATAGTTATTGAAGAGTGATTATCTTTTAGTCTAGAACATATTAAAGCACATATTCTTACAGCTTTAAGTGTGAGGTCACACTGATAAACAAGTTCCCGCAGCTGTGTTAAGATATCACTTTTGAAATTTTCTAGATCATTTTGTTTTTCTTCAACTTCAGCCCTGCTGGCTTTGAAATGTTCATTGGCTTCTTCAGCCTACAAAAAATTAAACATGTAGAAAATGAGCGATGGTAGGAAAGTTTTCTATTAAAAGTGCCCCCACTACCCACCCCGACACCCTATTTTAAGTAGCCCTTAATAAAATGACATCCTAAAGCATATCTCAGGTAATAAGGAAAAGCCAATATTTCCTACACATCAGATCTTTGCATGAACTAGGGTAAAATGTTCTCCCTTTGCTGACATATCTAAAGAGATTCTCTTACTTTTTGGAGAGCCTCCTCTTCCAGTTTTCGTTTCTTCTCTAGTTTGCTAGCATCTTTAATAGTACCCCCATTGGAGGCCAGATGCTCCTCCTCAGCACGAACAGCTGATGATTTTGCTTTCTCATATTCATCTTGCCGCTGAATATGTAATAGCTTTGCTTTTTTTACATTGGATTCCAGTTCTTGCTATTATTCCAAAAGAAAATATCTTTATATTAGCATTTCCATGTTGTAGCATAGAACATTAATATAGCATATTGTCATAATTCTCTAACTCTAAACTTTATTTTTTTAAAAATTGATATTAATGATGTAGGGCAGGGGTCCCCAACATGACACCCATAGGTACCATCATGTCTACAGAGACCTCCAACGATGCTCACGAAGCTCTCTGCTCCCTACCCACTTAAAAAAATTATTTTTAATACAAACCTTGAAAATCATTAGGGCGCCAAGTCTTCTTTCATTTTCCTTCACCTGCTGCAGATCAGCTGTCAGCGGGCAGGCAGAGAAGGAAAGAGCTGCTTTCTGGCCTCACCCAATTTTCTTCCACCCACACAGACCTTTCCCCTTTGCTCTCTCTCCCCACTCTCAACCTTGAGCCTTGCTATTTCTTTCCCCTCAATCCCTTTTCTCACTATTTCTGGCCCTTCCCTATCCCTAGTCTTCTTGTTTCTCTCCCTTTCTGGCCTCTAGCCTTGCTCTTTCTTTCTCTCTTCTACCCCTTTGCCTTGCTATTTCCCCCTCCCTCCCAGCCTCCACCACCGCTATTTCCCTCCTCCACCACCACCTCTTTAGCTCCCTTTAGCAGCCATTATGTGACTAGCCACATCCACCATGGGAGCCATTTTGTGGTGGCACTCACAGCAGTTTCTCAAATTCCCAAATGTGCCCAAGGGTCCAAAAAGGGAAGGAAAAGGAAATATGATCTTTATGCCATTAAGAGAAAAGGGAATGGGTAAGTAGAGTTTTGTTATAAACATCCGAACTTTGTCAACAAATTACCATTAATTAAAAATTTCTAGCATGTTCAGCATGCCCATAATGAATGCTCTGCAGTCATGTTTAAAAGGCTGTTTAGGGAGCAATCCTACGGCCATTAGACACTATCTAGAGGGCCATAGGATATGCTGTTTTCTGGGAACCGACCTCAGAGCCCGCACTCCGAGGGTCAGTTCCTGGAAAACCGACCTCCCCACAAGTCTGCACTGCCTCGGGGGCAGTGCAGAGAAGCCCCATCCTCCACGCTCGGAAGAGGAGTGCGGAGCAACTGAAAAGGGATGGGACTGGGGGCGTTCCGGAGCAGGGAGAGCTCCAATGTGTTGTACAGCAGCTTCCTCTCACAGTTGGCCCCCCCGCAGCTACACAGCTGAAAACGGCTGTTTAGTGGAAAATAGCAGGGCAAGAGAGGCGCAGAGGGAACGATCCCCCCCCCCCCCCGTGCCTTGCTTTGGATAGGCAGTTGCCTCCGAGTTCAAAGGCAGCCGCCTATCTTGATAGGATTGAGCCCTTAGAATGCTTGATCATTAGACAAGATATATAACATGGACAGATACCAACCATTTTCTTTTGTTCTCGTTGCCAGAGGTCCTTGATCTCCTTCCTTTGTTTGTCTAATTCACTTTTTCTTCCAAGGAGTGGCTAAGTAAGATAAATCCAATTATTATGGAAGGAAATGTAAATGGCTAAAATATATCTGCCTGCAAACTATGCATCTAGAAACACTTCTATACATTTTTCTTTACCTGAACAAATTTATTAGTTTGGAGAGCTGCTGCAGTTTGTTGCCAAAGGTGACTGTTCTCTATGTCATTTTGGAATGCATTTATGAATATTGACTGGAATGGCATGTAATCCTATAATGCAAGACATACAAACTAGTAAGTTTCAAGATTAGTTCAATATCCACCTATATCGAAATTCTACCCACCACTGATTTAAGTGACGAAGTGTTCTAAAATAGATCCATGCCAAACTTTTGTTGTAATGTTACATAATCCTCTTAACCGACCTTCCTTCTGTTATTAAAACACGCTTCTTTTTTTAAAAGACAGAACTGTACTTGTAAAGTCAGCACAATTATAGAACATAAAACTGTTTGCTTACACTTTGTTACTTTCACGTATCAAAATATTCTCCTGAATCAAAGGAGATTCAGGAGAATTTAATCTAATTCCAAGTAATTAAGAAATAGCAGTGAAGCAAGATTCAATAAGATTTTTAGCATTAACAAAATAATATCTGTGCATATTGGCTTTTATTGCATTTCCGTTAATTGAACACTCACCTGGGTTCCAACAATTGCTTTAGTTGTTTCTGCTATTTTCGCCAGGCTTTTAGCACACTCCATTTCTGTAGGGAAAGATCAGTTTCATGTAGTTAGTGAGAGTGGTAAAAGCAAATACAAACTTCTCTGTAATTTTCATTTAGTAAGACAGACACTATTTTGCTACAATCTTTCAGTCACAGGAAACAAGTAATGGTTCCATTCATTTCAGTGAACAGCTTCTAATTTAGAAATCACATTACTGACAGTCTGTAGCACAACCCTGACAAGAGATTTAATTCCATAATGACAAAGCTCATTAGGTACCAGAAAGAACCACTCACCCAAGTTAAGCTTTTTCTCTACCCATGTAACTATGTCCTTTGTATATTTTGACCATGCTTTAGCGTAGGACAGAGCCGATTCAATTCCATTATCATTTCTTAGGAGAATGCTATCAATTTCTTCAGCTCTAAGATGCCCTGAAAATAAAATGTCAAATGCAAAAAAGTGAATTTTAGACATGACCACACAGCAACAGCAAAGCCAGTATTGGCCAACTGTGAAGACTAAAGCAGCTCTGATCTTGAGATTCTCTTTAATGCTGGTTGACACTAAACAGAACTGACAGGGCTTTAAGAACAAATTAAAGGGTCACAGAATTATATCTTAACAAATCATATGGCCAACATTAAACTTTCTTCCATAATGACCTAACAGGAAACAAGATCTGTTTGAAAAGCTGAAGTCCATTCAACCACTACTGTTTTGTGATTTCAATGGAACGTACTTCAATCTTAAACTCGCTACTTTCAAATATCGGTGATTTCCTCCTTCAATATCTTATGATTAGCTCAAACATGGTATTTGTAGCTACTTTAACATTTATAAGCCTTGATTTCTTTTAAGTCTAAAATAGTAACATGATACAAATTCCGTGTACATATAAGAATGCTTACCTGTCCCTTGATCATCATCCCTTTCATGCAGTGATCCCCCAGAATCCACAGAAAGGTTTTCAAAAGACTGGGATGCAATAAAATACAGTCTGTTAGCATCAACTAAACAACATATAATTAAACACTTAACATATGCTACATGGCTCCTTCCCCTTGGCCCTCCATACTTAATCAGTCATTCTGACACAGCAAGAGAATAGAGTGGAATGCACTCATGCCTAATAACTTCAATCCCCTTTTAAATCTACAATGGTTGAAGAGGCCAAGACAATTTAGATACCAGAGAAACCTTTACATGTGTCAAACATTTTCAAACAGCCTTTTAAAGCTTTGATGGAACTGGTTACTTAACAAAAGGAGGTAACTTTTACCCCATAGAAAAAATGGTTAATTTATGAATGGACTTTATGCATAGCCAAAGCATGACCCCAAACATACTTTAGACTTTGCACAATACCCCTGAAAGTGGCTTTCAATACCAAAGCATAATATCCTGCTTGTGCAAAGTAGATAGTGTTCTGGCCATTTGTCTCTGCTTAGTGAGAAAAATGTCCATTACAGTGCAACAGAGGAGAAATACAGCCTCCCAAAAATTAGGGATAAATACACAAAACTGGACAAAAACATTAACAAAGGAGTGACTCACTGCTAGTACTCATTACTTTAAGAAAAATGTTAGACAGTGAATGCCACATGGAGTTAAGACAGTGAGGAAGTACAAAACCTGTTAAGCATAAAAATGAGCTTTTTAAAAAATCAGAAAATAATGCAAGCACTTGGGGATGAGGTTAATTGTGCCAACTGTAACTAAAATTCAGCAGGTGTTTGTGGCACTTGCACAAACAAATCCTACACAGCAATCCCAACAGCAGCAAATATACTTTCTAATGTATGTATTAGATTTTCCCTGGCAACAATATACTGCTTGTCAAATATAATATCCCCACAATAGAAGCCAATCTTGAGGGAAAGCTATGTGTGTGGACTATAAACATATGGAACATGAATGCACCTTTATTATTTCAGTGGGAAGACAGAGTCCAGTTAACACACAATACTCCAATTACCTGCGAGTTAAGTACATTATGGATGCTTAACATCAGCTGCATATACCTTTCAGTCAATCAGGGACTTAACGTGATAGTAGGCAAAAACTTCTCCCCTACCAGCACACTAGAAAGCTGCCTTTGACTGGAGAGACGTGATATTTTCAGAGAGCTGAAGGTGACATAGATATTGTTGCTCACAGTGTGTACATTCAACCTATTATTCGTCCTGTTCAGGAGTAATGGCAGCATCCAGCAGCAAATTGTGGGTTAATTAACCCATGGATTGTGGGGCTGTGTGTGCCATGCCCAAGCCATGTGCAAGCCACTTCCTGTTTGCATTAACAACCCTTGAATGCCACATTCCAACTTTCTATGACCTCTAAACAGGAGCACTTGGGGTTGTTTGTGGGTTAAATAACCCTAAGGTTACCCAAGAACAAGCCATTGTTAACGTAAACAGGAAGTGGCTTGAGTCCCTGCAATTTGTGGGTAAATTAACCCACAATTTGCTGCCCGACACCACCGTTACATCCAAACAGGGTCATTGTTCGTTTCATATGTTTTTTGTAGTGCTTCAAAAAAAGAAAGCAAAATGGAAAAAAACTATTTGATGAGAGACAGCAGTCACAAAAGAAATGAGTGGGAAACTATGCCTTTATTTATATTACCTTCAACTACTAAAAATTATTGTCTGTCTCCAGTCTATCTTGTCAGGTTGACTTGATCTTTGCACCTAGACAACTTCCCAAGGAACAGCTGTGCTACTTTGCAAAGAGCAGCATATTACAATCTATTATACGCAAAGCCAGAACATTTAACTGAATGAATTCAACATTAAACAATGAAATATCAGGTAATATCACACTGGAGCACCCTCGATAGTGTAATGTGGTATCCTGCATAAGATACATAAGGGCTTCTCAGCTTCTGCCCTGAAAGGCAGCTAAGAAATTTATTAAAAATAATAACAATAATACATTGTTATTATTTAATAATAGGAGTTATAAGGGACATAAAGGAGAGCACATTCCGGAAACGTAATGCCCCTGTTTGGACATGGAAGCCTACTTCATGCTCTCTTTGTTCCCTTAAGTGTGTCCATAAACGTCTAATAACCTGCCAAGAGTTATGGCAATGCAACCACAGTTACCAACACACACTCTACAGTTTTAGGATGGTCAGCTCCACATATTCAAGTGTTTACATATCCAAGCAACATTAGCAGCAAGGCCTAGACATAAGCTACTTCCAAATGGCACAGATGGTTTTGATCTTGGGGTATCAGATGTATCATGTGAACGTCCCTTCAAACACATAGCAGCTTCACAGGACCCCCACCTTAGATTAATTCTGCACCATTTTATATTTAAAGTAAATTTAATGCAGCTGTGGGCTGTTCAGCAGCAGCACAAATGCCCTTCAAAGGATCAAACCAACTATGCAGAACAGGACACAATCTCAAAACAGATCTTCCAAATCATATGTAAGCTGCAAAACTCCTGGTACTTTTATAGTAGTTTCTACACTTATTGAATATCATTAAGCTGAGATCACATTTTAGAAAAAGTTTAATACATAAGCAAATACAGGGTAGACATTTTCTTATCGCCCATTCTACAATGGTAGAACTCTCCTACATCCTATTTCTGGTTTGGGTGATAACCAATATCAATTTTATAAAATTATTTATATATTTATTTTACCCTGAAATGTTAGGCCAACTGCCAAGGAAGAAGCCTTGAAAGTCCATAATGATTCTTTATATTCATTTGTTTCTTATTCTGCTCTCTTAAAATGTCCTTTGAACAAGACACACCTCTTTCTAGTGCTTAGTCAAAGTGCTGTTTTGTGCAGCTTAAGGGTACTTCTTTGGCTCCATGTCCAATTCATGCAAAAAATGCATGGTGGCTGTGAGAAGCTCCTATCCTGATCAGCTGGTCCATACATCTTTGCTATGCTCCTGCTTTAGATTACAGAGCATGAGCCCTTCAGCTGCTGGCTGGGGAATGTGGGGAGTTGTAGGCCTTTTCTCTGTCTAAACATGCATAGGATTGCTCCCTAAATGACCCTTGTTCCATTTTTTTTTTTTAAAGATCGGAGATAATGAGCTAACAAATTACAGCATTTGAGTTCTACTTGAGTTCCCTCATGAAAAAGGAAAAGCCCCAATAAGAGGAGCTATACCACAGCGCCATCAAATGGCTGTATATGAAACATATGGAAGACTCAGATAAGGGGGGAAAGGAGAAGGAAAGGGGGGGAAGGAAGTGCATGTAAAAGGAGTCCATTGTGATCCTGCATTTAAAACGTTACAGAAAGCTTGTTTTAAATGCGGGATTTTAAGCTGGTATAGAGCCTTCCTTAGACCTTCACTGGAGACCCTATGCTGTATCCCAACACTGGCTGAAGTACAGTTGGTAGCAATTTGTCAGAGTTTCTCAGTGGTGGCACTCTGTAGATTCCCCCCACCCACATAACATCTTGTTGGTTCCTTCCTTACATCTTTGCAGTGAACCGCCCAGAGAGCTTTGGCTACTGTGAACCGCCCAGAGAGCTTCAGCTACTGGGAGGTATAGAAATAAGCCAGCGTGGTGTAGTGGCGAGAGTGCTGGACTAGGAGCTGGGAGATCCGGGTTCTAGTCCCCACTCGGCCATGGAAACTCACTGGGTGACTTTGGGCCAGTCACTGACTCTCAGCCCAACCCACCTCTCAGGGTTGTTGTTGTGAGGATAAAATGGAGAGGAGGAGGATCATGTTAGCCGCCTTGGGTTCCTTGCAAGAGAAATAAAGGCGGGGTATAAATGCAATAAATAAATAATAAATAATAATAAATAATAATAAATAAAGTCTTAAATACCAGGCCAAAATGCTGTTATTTCAGCATGCTTTTGGCCTGAGTAATAATGATTTCATTTTCTTATTGGAATTGGTTCCTGGTTTTCCTGATAAGTCTCTTATTTGTAATAATATATTTCCTTTTATATCTATTATTATTATTAGCTACCTTGATGGTCTGAATGAATGGAAAGATTGGGCAAAAATAATAAATATTTTAAATATTAATAATTTAATATTTAATAAACCAAACCAAATAGATTTCTAATATTGGGGCAGGGGGGAAGCTTTGTAAGAAGAAGCTAGTCAAAAAACGTGCAAGTAAGAGTTGGACACAGGTTACATTTTAGGCAAATTATTCACTTCCTGAGTAATTTAAACAGCAATCCAATGAAGAGCTACATTCCTACTATAATAAACAGAACATCAGCACACTTTACTATCAACAAGATTGCAACATTTATTTCAAAAATATGATTTTGAATGTTGGATTTTTAAAATAGATTTATCAAGCATCTCCAGTCCTTGCTTAGCCTTCTGAGTAACTAACTGCCCATCCATCTGAACATGAACTTTATCATTCTGTTTTTTCTAACCTGTAGGATGCAAATTCAACTGCCATCCTTAGTCTTAAATGTTCCCGAACTACTGATTAACATGTGGAGCAGGCAAAACTACAGAACACACATTACTTTGGAATCTTAATACAGATTGAAAGTTGATTCTGCAAATCTTGGCAATTTCTGTTACAATAAACAGGCAACGTAAGAATACAGTACTAACTCCAAAGAGCACTTTGGATTACCATATATAATGGATACAATCCAACCAAAGTTAAGCAGTGTTATGCCCCACTGAGCTCAATATGAGAGATTTAAACACATCCTTAACTCTATCGACATGAATGGGTTAATGGACTTAAGGTGCAATCCTATGTATGCTTAGACTGAAAAAGTCCTGTAACTCCCAGTATCCTTTCAGCCAGCTATGCTGGCTGGGGCATGCTGGGAATTGTAGGACTGTTTCTGTCTAAACAGAAATAGGATTGTATCCTAAATCACATTTCTCCATATACTAGATTTTAGATTCTGGCTGTATGAATCATTTATAATAGTAAGTTTCCTTAAAATTTCAGTATTCTTCTAGAAAGGAATCTCAACACTGAATCTATGTATCATAAATGTGACACTATCTTCAAGTCATTTATTACAATTATTTATGTCACACCTTTCAGGATTTACCAAGAACTGCTAAGATAGTAAAAGCACAATGAGGACTTGCAAGTAAACATTTATCTTGCTTTGAAGATCCCTTTTTAATTCAACACAACTTGACATGACAAATTATTTGCAGCTTCTTACTTGAGGTCTACTTGGCCCAAGCACCTTAACTACTGAAGCATAATATAATAAAGACACCCCCTGCAAGGGAAACTACAGTGATTTAGTCCTTACATACATTTACATCCTACAAAACAGGATATATATGTTATGAATTAGCATATTTCTACAACACTTTTTTCATTTTTAAACCAACACTGCTGGATATTCAAAAAATAACGCTATCTGCTATAGCAAGATCACTAAAAACAAAACGTTTTTAACATTTTCAAGAGTATATTCGTACCTGGCTTTGCCGAGATACAGGAAGACCCAATGCTGAGCCATTGTCCACATCTCCCATAAGGAAGTCTGAAACTCTGCAGTGAGAACCAGAAGAAAATTAAGTTATGCTTTGGCATCTTATGCAAGAACAAAATGTCTATATCAAACACTCAGATCAGAAAACCATACGGGAATGATTCAGTGTCTACTTTAAGCAGGCCTCAATTTGTAAAAGATAAGTTTTGCATCTATTCTTTACTTAACTACTTAACTATTGAACTATTTTGCTACTATTGAAAACTATTTTGAAAGTTAGGTAAGTTACAAGATGTGTTCACTGATGTCTGAGTTCACCAAACCTAGTTTAGAATGAAAAAAAAAAAAGTTATATTTTTCAGCCACTGGCTAGCCATAGTCTCCTATTGAAAAAGGGCAGGATACCTTTGCAATTGTTAGAGAAAAATGGGAAGAGCTTCGATGCTATTTCAAGGAGAAGTCAATCAGAAATGATTGTGGATAAGCAGTTGCAAGACACAACTGGGAACACACTGAAATGGAAGTATTCAACCAGAGAGCTTTACACATGCCTATTTTTTCAGTATCATAAGATCATCATCTACAGAAAGTGGCTCAAAACATGCTTGGTGGGAGAGACGGAGATTACAGACTAACCAATGAAATACGGAAGACTCAGGTAGCAGTAGAAGTTTTGATAAGGTGAGACTAGGGTTCTTCAGGAAACAAACCGCACTGTTAGATCTTTTTTACTTACATGTTGCCAAAGGTGAATGCCAATGTGTCAATAGAAGAGAATATTTCACTTAAGACTTCTCGTTTGTTTTCTTCATTAACTTCCTTGAAGTTCACAGCTAAAAGAGAAAACAAAGAGGTATTGTACATCTATCAGACTGTACTGTCACAGACTATGAAACTGCTCCCACAGCAGACCATATGACCTATTAAAATAATAAATAAGGGACAAGATGGCAATTCTTCAGTTGATGGCTGGAGGATCTCTGGTGCCTAATTGCCTAGAACATCTATAAATCTGATACTAGCTCCTAGGCATCTAATTTTTTTTTCCTGCATGCTTTGGCATGCATCTCTGTCTCAATTATTCTGGAGCCTGCTACCTACACTTTTAAGCTGCATTTACTTAACATGAGACTCCCTCTAGGAGTGTCACCATGTCAAGATGAACATGTGAAAATACCAAGTGCACAACAAAATGAGTTTTAGCACTTACAAAACTCTTAAAACTACTCAACATAAATGACCTGAGAATTCCCTGCATTATATGACAAGGCAAGCAAAATACCTCCAAAAGATCTATCCACAGTAACATTTTCCAGAGACAAAAAAACTAGACTATAATCAATATGAAGGAATAAAGCCCCAAATCCTCTTCCCAAGTGGCAAAGTAATGACCAGTTGTGTCCTTCCCCAGCAGCTATGGGCCAAAAATTATAGAGAAGCAGGAGATCCAGCCCCAGGTCTGTCATCTCATCTACTTCATATTCACTAAAGTGTTGCTATTCAGAAAGAAAGATACATATGGGACAACATACAAATAGGAAACTAATGTTAAAAGTCTTATTAACTGTTCATTTTAGCATTTCTCAAATAGAAGATGTGTTTAGTCAATGTGCACATAATTATAGGTATATAGCTACATATAGGTAGCTATAGTAAAGTTTATGTTTTTCCAAAAACCAAGAAGTGTTTTTTTCAAGACTGGATTGGAATTTTAACTGATCATAGTTTGCTATGTTTTCCCCAGTAAGGTGAGATGCACTGTATTTCTGTTTAAATTCTAGTAATATTTCTAAATTTGCATCTATACATATAAATTAGCACATGCAAATATATGCACATCTGTATCTTCTTTTGTCCTCCTTCTGAGTGATGCATAAATGGCCACCTTATATGGTATGCCCCTTCTCTGCCTTGGAGAATTTTGCAGAGGGTCCTTAGAGATTTAGGAGACTGGCTGGCAAAACCAGTTCTATTATTTATACACACACACACTATCACAATTCATATTATGAACTAGGAGAGGATGTAGCAGTCAATCTTCAGACCTACAGAGGGTGGGCAGTGAGCTCAATTCGCACTTCTTCTGTCCTCTTCATTTTGAGAGCAAGAGGGAGGCAAGTTTGAAGATGCCATCTCAGTCTGAACAGCAGATGATGAGTGGGCTGCAACAGTCTTAGTGCTGTGGTATTAGGATGACCAGTTGTCATGCTTTACAGAGGATAGTCTCCTACTTGAAGGTCTGTCAGCGGACACTCCGTCAATTTGAAGGCAACCTCTGTTTGAAGGCTGTCCAGTCAAAGTCCAGTTTAAAGATAAAAAGCCACACAAAGGGAGAACAGGGGCCTTGAAGATGCCCCATCAACATTTAGAGCCTGGACAGCAGATTGAGCAGGCACACCACAAAGATCATTTGGACACAGTTTTCTCCAGTAAGGTGAGATGCACTGTATTTCTGCTTAAATTCTTGTAATATTTCTAAATTTGCATCTATACATATAAATTAGCACATGCAGATATATGCACATCTGTATCTTCTTTTGTCCTCCTTCCGAGTGATGCATAAATGGCCACCCTATATGGTATGCCCCTTCTCTTCCTTGGAGAATTTTGCAGAGGGTCCTTAGAGATTTAGGACACTGGCTGGCAAAACCAGTTCTAGTTTCCTCAATCTCTAAGGGATCTCTTCTTCACCAATTTCCCGTCACAAAAGTCCCTTCCCTCGAAAATACTGTCTTCATTTTTCACAGGTATTTGCTTGAAAATAACCTTCGATCCTTTGCATAACCTCTTATCACTCTAAGACCCTGGTTTGATAGCTGGTGAAATAGGAAACTTATTAGAAATAAATTCATTTTGAACCAGATCACATCATTAATTGTGCAAAACAGAGCTTCCTGCCAGGTGTCTAAACACAAATAGATAACCAAAGCAATGAATATAGTAAACTGGATATTCCAGCAGATTTCCTCTGTGAAAGGAAAAGTTTTTTCAGTAAACTGATACAAATTAACTCTCTAGTACTATATAATACTATGGTAGGCTAATAAGCTGCACAAACTATACGGATAAGGGTGACAACAGACAGACATTCTAAGTGTGGTGTTAGAAGCTTAACCACACATTCTCTGCATTGAAAACAAATGTTTCAGAATTCAGTGAAACCACTTCCACTAAACTTTTGTTGTTGTTGTTCAGTCATTAAGTCGTGTCCGACTCTTCGTGACCCCATGGACCATAGCAAGCCAGGCCTTCCTGTCCTGCGCTCTCTACCGGAGCGTGCTCAAGTTCATATTCATTGCATCGGTGATGCTATCTAGCCATCTCATCCTCTGCTGTCCCCTTCTCCTTTTGCCTTCAGTCTTTCCCAGCATCAGGGTCTTTTCCAGGGAGTTTTCTCTTCGCATTAGGTGGCCAAAATATTTGAGCTTCAGTTTCAGGATCTGTCCTTCCAATGAGCAGTCAGGGTTGATTTCCTTTAGGATTGATTGATTTGATCTCCTTGCAGTCCAGGGGACTCGTAAGAGTCTTCTCCAGCACCACAGTTTGAAAGCATTAATTATTCGGCGCTCAGCCTCCCTTATAGTCCAGCTCTCACAGCCATACATTACTACTGGGAAAACCATAGCTAACTTTAGATTCTAACATTTAGAATCTTAATGTTATGGCATTTGTATGAACCCAAAATATTTTTACAACAAAGCAGTCATGAACTCTACTGAACAGACTACTGTTTTCAGAAAGTAAGACTAGTGAGTGCAAAATTATCAAACAAGCTATATATCATTAACGACTTCATTGAGTTCCACTGGATTGAGGTCACAAGCTTATCCTGTAGAATGTGAAAGCAATGCCCTTCCATAGAGAAAACCATTATAACTGCACATCACAATACTCCCAAAACAAACACTTGAGATTTGAATTTATATTTTGACTTTTGTAAATTAATTTCCAGGCACAATTGTTTTATGCAAATTTAATTATTAGGTAAATGATTAACTGAGAAAATTAAAAGGAGGGAAAAGGAAGGAAAGAACGAAAAGGAAAGAGAAGCATATTACACAATTCCTATGGAACAGTTTCATCCTAATGAAATGCAAACAGAGAAAAACACTGATATTCTAGGAGCAATTCTTCATTTGTTATACACAGATGAACTACTTTTGGAAATAAATGCTAGTGATTCCAACAGACATTCATTCCACTAAATGCATATAGGGCTGGATCGCTATACTCATATGCAATACCAGAAGTAAATTTCCTTCCAAGTGATGTGAAAATTGTGAGTTTATATTTTATATAGACCGATACAACACACACACACACACACACACACACGCACGGTCATCTATATCAAAAATAAAGTACAAAATCCCTACCTTCTTTCCAAAACACTTCCACTCAAAGATTCCTAAAGTCTTCCTTTCAGCCATTACTGGCATACTGATATTACTTAACATCAGCTTTGAACACTCCTTCCCCAGGACATCCTGGCTGCACACAATAGTGCTGACAACAATGAGTAGTAGTATTGTTTCCATGCCTGGAAATGGCAACTATCTATGCAGTTATATTTTCAACTGACCACATAACTTAATGGAAATGGGAAGGATTAATGTAAACATATGGCTCCAACCGCCATTATTAAAACAAAACCACCATCTTTGGACTTATAGCAACATATCTTATTAGCCTAAAAGAGATATCTGCCATCATATGAAGCAAGTTTTCTAACTGGAATTATAAATATACATAGGTTTAAAATTGTGCAATGAAGTATATTTCTAGATTACATTGTATTCTTCCCAGGGCAAAGGACATCAGAAACTTGAGTTTACAGCACACTGCAATTATAATTTGACTTCTGCTTGTTAGAACAGCAAATTTGTCTTTACTTAGCTGGCATTCTAGAGGTTTCTTAGTAGCTTTGAATTTTGTAAACCAAGACGTTAAACGTTATTACATTCCCCCTAATTACATAAAATTGTTTTTGAAAATGTGTAACAGGATGTTTTGGAGGAAAAAGCAGATACAAGTAGAATGTAATGAAAGGGGAACACAGAAGGGAGTGGCAGGGCAGTGTAATTACTAATTTTGGAACAAACCACAAGCCTCATATTGTTACCATAAGACCCCATGTCAGATTCTTTACTGAACTTTTGTTTTGTGATTTTTAAGCCTTGGACCTTAAGCCAGTCACCTGAAACATTTACCTCCTGACAAGGTCGCAAAGTAAATGCTCTCAGGAGTTGCAATTTATTCATAATCACTATCATAACTCTCCCAGGCCTCTCTATTTTTATGCAGCAACCACAACATACACTTGGGTAACCAAATGAAAACATACACTCTCTTTTCCATGTGGTGTGTCTATATTTTAATATTTCCACTACACTTTTGAGTTCAGGAGGACAAGCTTAAATACAAATGCCACTTGAAAGTGTTTAAAGTATTATATCACTTGGTGCTGTCAGGGTCAGATAATCACCCAAATTTTATTTGGATAATTTATCACATGTAGCTGATAAAGCTGTCTACTTGCACCCAAATCCTAAACACATTGCTTGAAAACAGTCCCTGACTTCAGTGGGACTAATTGCAAAGTAAAATTTTAGGACTACAGGTTCAATATGTAATCTTGACTATAATCTACTCTAGACTGTAATCTACAAGCTGGTATGTGTGAATAAAAACTGTGTCAACTGTGGTTCTTCAAGCACTAATCTGTGCAGTCACACATATGTTCTGCGCCAGCACCGAGCAACATGCAAAACTTTCTAGAACTAGGCGTAATCGTTCTGGTGAGAAGCCCGCTTTCAGCCCTGTGCACACAAGCTCAAAGGAGTGTGGCTCCTGTCTTCCCACTCAGCTCCTCACAGACTGCCACAATGGCTACATAAGGAAGCAACAGAGCAAGAGCAAATCTACAATGCCACTTGCAGGAGGGAACGTGGATGTGTTGCGTGACTCTACTGGGAAGGTGGGTGTGTTGTTTGCCTACGTTGTAGAGTGTGCATGGACATCCATCACTACTGAGCCAATTTGTAGCAGAGCTTGATAACTGATGAAAACCAGCACAAAAAGTGCTGAGTTAACACCAGTAGACTCTTCCTGGAATCCTCATAACATATGAGATTAGGGTCATGTTGGAGCACAGCTGTCAACATAGAACAGAGATGGGGAACCTCCGGCCTATGGGTCTAATCTGGTTTGTGGAGTTTCTCCATCCAGCCTATGACGATTTGGGCTCCCTCCCCAAGCCCCAAGCTCCTGGAAACTAATGGGAAGAGAAATCCTCACTGTTATCTCAGACTATTAATAGGTGGTAACAGCAGGGATCCCCCTGCATGCCACTCTCTGCCAATTGGGAAGGGGAGCAGCACGCTAAGTACTTTGCCTGCTCTGCATTCTCCCCAACAGGGGAAGTCATGGGGCAGGTGACACTGACCTGACTGAACACTAGACTAGATGTACCCTTTGTCTGATCCAGCATGGCTCTTCTTATGTTCTTATTGATTTTGCTATGACTTTCCCTGAGCAATCTTCAAAATGACGGAATTTGGGGCTGGAAGAAAAAAAAAAGACAATTTCCAGCTTCAGCCTATATAAATTCTCTACTAGTCTAGATGTAGAGATCATAGAAGAGGTATTTTCCCCATAGTTCCCTAGTGACCTGGAGCAAAGTGGGCAAGATAGGGATGGCAAAGGATGCAGAAGTGTATACATAAACCAACTGGAATACTGGGTCCTTCACAGGAGCCTTTGCCACAGAGAGCAGCTGCTCAGTGTAAACCACAGCATCCTCCAGAGAGAAAGGTCTAGTCCCCAAGTCTGCCATCTAGTGATGGCAGGTGAAGAATTACAGGTGACATCTGAGAGGATCTATCATTCTAACAAGTAATCAGCACCCAACAAAGAAGCAAACTGTGTCTCAGCTGGCTTAACCAACACCAAGGCAGAGAATACCAAACACACTAGGATGGAGGTCATGGAAGAAGAGATGGCTGCAGAGGGAAGTAGAAAGAGGACTGGAACCTGAGGCAATGAAGTTCTAACTGTGGTAGGAGCCACTTACTTGGCTATGGTAGATGATATCGTGGAAAAAGGAAGCAAGACCATTGTTGTCACTGGGTTAAGCCAGTAAGGTTCTCTGTGGCTCAAAGAAGGAGACCTGCTTCCGTGATAGTGATGTGGCAGCAAGCATTCCCATTCCAACTGAAAATGAGACTCATAAGGCCAGGCTCGTGACTCAGAGTGAATCTATAGGACTCCTGTGGTAATCCATCATCCCAATGGAACAACAGGGGCAGAGTACTGATAGCTTCCTGGATATGGGGTCCCAGAGATAGAGGCATGTAGTCATGGCTGTAATAGTAATAGCCTCTGAGTGATCAATGCCCAGGAGAAGATCTACTCGATCCTAGGGAGGTATCAGCAAAGTGTGGACAGTGACTAGGCTGTTGAGAGAGCCGACTATGGTTCCTAGGATGAAAAACTGAGTAATCACTCTGTCTGGGAGGTATGTAGTCCCTGATTTCTCCTTCAGATGTCAACTCAATGACCTTGAGCTCACTTGACTTCTTTACCACCACCCATCTGGGATTGAGTGCTGAACAAGAGAAGAGATATCTTGGCTTTTTCAGGTCTGGCTGAAGGGAAAACAAATCCTGGGTATCTGGCATAGGTTGGGTTTCAAGTAGAGGTCTGAGACATAGGCTTATCCCATTTATCCATGTTTATCCACTTTACTTATGAAAATGTCAAGCCAGTGTGCAGCTGCTGTAAAAAGGCGTATTCCATGTGATCATTAGGAAAGGATAATTAGGAAAGGAATTTAAAATAAAACTGCCAATATCATAATGCTCTTATACAAATCTATGGTGATGAAACTTGGAATACTATGATATTCGGATCAGCACACCTCAAAAAGGATATTGTAGCTGGGAAAGGTACAGAAAAGGGCAACCAAAATGATCAAGGGACTGGAGCAATTTCCCTATGAGGAAAGATTACAATGTCTGAGGCTCTTTAGCTCAGAAAAAAAATGTGAGCAAGGAGGCACATAAGAGGTATGGAGAAATACTAGAACCCAGGGTCATCAATGAAGCTAAAGTGGGAGATTCAGGACAGAAAAGGAAGTTCTTCACAAAGTGCATAAACTATGGAATTCTCTACCACAAGATGTAATGATGGGCACCAACATGGATGTTTTTTAAAGAGGATTAGACAAATTCATGGGGGATAAGGCTATCAATGGCTACTAGTCATGAAGGCTAGATGTTACTTCCAGTTAATTGTTGTGAACCACCCAGACAGCTTCAGCTATTAGGCAGTATAGAAATGTAATAAAATGAATAGTCTCAGAGGCTATATGCCTCTTTATACCAGTTGCTGGGGAACATGAGTGGCAGGGTGCTATTGCATTCAGGTCCTGTTTGTGTTCTTCCCATAGGCAACTGGTTGGCCACTGTGAGAACAGAATGGTGGATTAGATAGGCGTTTGGTCTGATCCAGCCCAATTGTTCTCATGTTTTTTCTTCTTTTTAAGTTCTGAAGCAACAGAAAAAAAACAATGCTTAACCTCAGATTTCTGGCCGCTGGTCAGAAATTCTTGGCCAATGTTGAGGGGAATCACCCGCACACAGAGGTCTGAAGCAGACATAGGCACCAAAGTTGTTGGTATTAGTATGGTAAGAGCCACGTCCGATATCAAGGGTGGATTAACTTCCCCAGAGAGGTGAGTGTCTTAGCCAGGCCCAGAGAAACCACCACCACACCAGCCAACTCTTGATCTGATGAGATGATCTCTGCTATTAACAACGGCAGGGATTGGAGCCAAGATGGAGCAAAATTGCGAAGTCTGTGGGGCTTTGGAAACCTTGGCTTCAACACCTGCTGCCAAGAGGCTCTGCTCCTGCAGCACTGCTTGTAGCTGAGATTAGTGATTTTGGCAGGCTTGCTGGATGAAACCCTGGCAACGGGGCGCATATCCACTATGTGCCCTTCACCAAGCCAGAGGTGGCAGTGGTCATACCTGTCATGGGGAGTGGGATAGCTTGCTACCACAACTGAAACACCATAGGCAATCACTTGAGAGTGGTGAAGGTTACCATCAAAGCAGAATGGACCAAAACACAAAGAAGACTGGAGATGGAAAAGAGAACCAAGAAATAAATGAAGAAAAAAAGGACCTAGCTCATTCTCTCAGTGGAAAAAGAAAGCAAAATGTCCTCTTGATACTACCACTGCAGTGGTCAACAAGGAGCTGAGCAGAAAGATGAGAGCCATGCCCTTTGAGCATGGCTACTGAGGGTTTATTTATTTATTTAAAATATTTCTTGGCCGGGGTGGTTGGGGTGGGCTCCCACCAAAATGTTTCTGCCTAATTCTAGGAAGTTTCAAATGTTGCTCTGCATAGGTGCAGAACCATATCTGGGACTGTGCAAAGACCATGAAGAACCTCCACATATATTTTGATCAGCACTTATTTTGAATCAACTCACTTTAGCCTTACTAGATCCAGAGAGTGTTCTCCAGTCCAGTACCTCTTGCTTAGATCAAACTTAGTCAAACTGGGCATTCCTATACATGCATATTAAATGGCACCCTTGAAAACTAACAAATAATCAGGAAGATTCTTGAGCAGTACTATCTGTAGATAATACTAGTTTCACAACCCAGTTACACAACATACAGTTGTTTTTGTACTTGTGGTTTCACTCTCCCACTTTGAACCCAAAGTTATGCAATAACTGTTCCTCCAAATAAGCTGATACAACTGCGTACATCTACCTTCAAACTACCTTAATATTATACATACAAGTTATCAACGTATCAATTGAATAAAGTATGGTAACATCTATTTCAATTGTATGGATAATACTCAAAGCCTTTAATGGCAACATGCAACACAAATGGACTGGTCATTTTAATTTTTAACTGTAAATGCGTTTTTTTCTTACTGAACAATTCATGTGTACTGATTCTCAACAAGCCTGCAAGCTTAGAACTAGAAAGTTGACATACTAAACATAGTGCTCCTGAGAATGTATGTAAACAAGCTAAACCTTGCAGTAGAGAGCTGTTAAAACAAAGTTAACAGAATGAGCTATAAAGTCCCTAGTTCTAAACTCAGCTCAGCTATGAACTTATTTGGTAGCTTTCACTAATCCACTTTAAATCTCAACTTCAAATCTGTAATTCAGGGATAATACTGGTCTACATTATAGAGTAGTTATTCAATTTCTGAGAATATTGTATGTGAAGCACCTTGGCCATCTAGGAAAAGTGCTATATAAATGTTAAGTATTATTACAAAGCAGTATTATTATTATTACAAAGCAGCCTGGTGAACGATAAATTTGGAAGCAAATTCCACATGGACTTTGGATAAAGTATTCAATGGGCTGATATGCATATGTGCTGGAGAACATAAGGGGCCAAACTAACTCAGAGTATCTGTGACAAAGGGTTTTATATTATTTCATAATTATTATTTTCAATTGAGGGACTGCAGGGGAGGGGGGAGGAATACAGGAGCAGTGCCTACAGCACCATCTCTATTACTTGATGTTGCATCACAGATCAACTGTTCTTTCCAGTTCATATCCAGTTGCAAAAATCAATTGCACTCCTTTTCCTTACCTTTCACTTTTGCGATGACTGTTCCTGCAGCACTTAGAATGTCAACTGAATTCAGACTCTGGTGTTTGCTAATTATAGCCTTTAGCACACGCAGTAGCTCGCCTAAACGCTCATGAACAACATGATGCAGACAACCTTGATTTTCTGAAAGGAAAATTATAAACTATTTAGTAGCTATAAACATTATCTGATAAAGTACCACAAATAGGATTTCCCTTTGCTATTAGGGCTTTTTGATGGCTGTCAGTCATATGGAAGGCTTACCAGATCTGTTCTGAGTGCATAAACTAGTTCTTGGTTGAAAGGTATAACAGTAAGAGTTACAACATTTCCAAAATGAGGGTAAATAATCTGACATACATTGACTCCTTAAGGAAGCAATCCAAAGCTCCCAGAGATAGCTGGTGATGGGCTACAGGATGTTGCAGATGTTCCTCTCTGTGAGTAGAGGGGGATGTCCATGGGCAGAGACCCCCCTGGTGTGGTGGTGGAATGCTCCAATGCCATGGCTGACCTGCCCAGGGTGTTCTGTGGGCAATATGGACCAGAACCAGGCATTCCAGGGGCATACTGGGGGAGGCCATAGAAGCTTAGGATCCATGCCTCCCACCCATTCTCCTCACACACCCTCAAATAGGCCCTGTAATTGTGCCAGCCCTGGAGGTGACATAGTTAACTTCCCCCCATTGGTTTAAAAACGAGGGGAAAGTTTTTAAAAAGCAGCTCAAAAATCACCAAATGAACACCCACCATCTCCCGACCTAGCTACTGTGAGCTGGCAGGGCTTTGGATATGGCCGGTGTTCCACCATGGATCTTCCTCCCTCTCCCATCCCTGCGTAAGTAGGGTTGCTCTGCAAGTAGCTATAAGCATGCAACCCAAAGATAATTAAATCCTACTGAAATCAAAGGGAATTAAGGACAAATATTTCTTCACTTATACTCATTTATTTCAATAGGACTTTAATGCATTTAATTTGTTTGAACTGCACCTGTAGTCAATCAGAAAAGCACTTAATAGTTTATAAAACAAGGCTTTAATCAAAAGCATCACCAACGGGAAATATATACCCATACACTGTTGTAAGCAACCAGTGGATATATATTGCTTTAGCTGCTATGTTTAAGTGGAGTAGGTAACATACAAGGAAATTGACAAGATGAGGTTGCATATAGGCCAAGTTGTGCGCAGTTGCAAAGAACTGGGGGAGAAATAATAGCAGGAAAAGGGAGTGACCCAGTAGCCTAATTCAGAAGCACTGAAAATGGGGGGGGGGAGTCAAAGGGGTAAGCGGTGGGAGAGGGGGAACAATATCTCCCCCTTGGCAATGTGATCCTCTTGCTTTTAAGTGTTGAACTGACACTTCTCAATGTCCTCCACATTTTCGACACTTCCCCGACTCTCCACCTAGCCCAGAAAGGGGAGATATTAACTCTCCCCGCTTTTTGCAGTTCCTTTTCAAAACAGCTATGCTTTGATATGAGTGGAGGGGCAGTCACTGGCAAAGAGCAAGTGGCACAGGCTTTTTTGCCTCTATTGCCAAGCAGCTCTGTCTGTAGCCAATCCTCACAACCCATGATAAAATTGGTCTCCCAGAATGAGACAACACGATGACCATGGGCATGAACATCTCTACAACAAGCCATGGGTTCTTGGTGTAGTTCGTTTGCAAAAAGTAAGCCACTCCATGGAAAACATTCTGAGTTCAGACGACACAACAACCCACCCACAGCTGGTTGCCCATGGCGGCTTGACATGTCATGCAAATCCAGACAATATTGGGCTAAAAGGACCAACAGTCTGACTCACTATAAGGCAGCATTATATGTCCATATAGGATAAAATATGAATAAAAGACTTGTGGTGCAATCCTATGCAGAAGTCCACTGTACTGAAATCCATGTGAATTACTCGCAGGTGAATGTATTTAGGGCTGTAGCCTTAACGAACTTTTAAAATAACTGGTAGTATAACTACACAGAAAACATTTTAACACTCTGTAAAGTTAAAATGATAGTTTAAGTCTTTTAGTGCAACAAACTAATAATCTGTTACATGTACAACGTTATTTACAATTTAGTCTAAGTTTTATTAAAGTTAGAGTTCCATGACAGGAATGTAAAGGTGAGATAGTCCAAATCCTGACATAATGTAGATTCATTATATTCAAAGCACTCCTGATGACCTAATTCTGTTTCCCATTTGTGTATCATGAAAGACAGGAAAGAACATGATATGCTGTACTGGAAGTTCAGTTATTTCTGTCAGTGCTGCAGAGACTGAAGTACATGCTCATCTATTGTTTTCTACAAAACATACCTTTGAAATTTAAATCAAGCACCAGAAGGATGATCAACATTACATTAATGGGGGAAGGCAAAAAGAATAAAATTACTAACCCAGCCCATAGAAAAGAAATCACGTGAGTACTGGGGCGTTTGCTCATGTCCAGAACAGTTAATATACTTAAATAATTTCAAATCATAATAGAATTGGTTAGGTATTAAAGAGATCCAACGACTCACCAAGTGCATTCTCACATATTTTTGTGATGTGGGGATAGGACAACAATACAACATGGTGTAGAAGAATTAGATCAGAGAAACTTTATATCACAATTTACCTCATTGGGCTGTTTTGGGGAGAGGGCAGTCCTAGATTAAGGTTGTAGCCAGACCAGCACTTCATTTCATGCATATCTCTTACTATTACAACATGCACCTTGCCCCTTTTCTGGAAACAGATGTTCTTTCAACATTCAGGGCTTGTGTTTCAGGCTATTACCTTAATGAATGCTGAATTTTTACAGTTACAACCATTCCACTTATACTGTACCAAAGGAGTTAGGGAAGAGGAGAGACCTTGAGATTGAAGCAGCTCAGTTTAATTTCTGATGAAAAGCTGAAAATGTGTGCCATGCTCTTTAGGTGAAGTATTGCACACCAATACAATGGTACAACTTCATCATTTAAAAATACAACAAACCTCTAAGAAAAAATGGGACAGAGCATGCAACTTCTGTTCTGGTTAATCATGCAAAAGCTCGTGGCTCTTTAAAGAGGTAGCAGTACTTTATCAATTGCTTAAGCTGTATGCCTGAACAATGGATTAACTCCCCACCATACTGAAATTACAAAGTAAACTCAAGCCTGTAACTATGAGATATCACCCATGGAATATCATGAAAGCGAGATATATATGGAGGGCCAACATTCAGCATCAGGTTTCCTATACAGCAGCTGCGTAGAAGTGGGAGTTTTGGCAGGTACAGACTATAATGTTGCTATTATGAAGGAGTTTCAATAAGCTGTGCTTGTCAAAGTTCCCTCATTACACAGTGATTAAAAGGAGTTTTAATGCTGAAATGGTGGCCCTGCCAAGGTACAAACTTTTATATTAGAGATGCCAGTGATGTTCACTGGGGTAAGACCCAGAAGTGAGATTCTAAAGCTCATAACTCTGGCTTCCAACATCTGAAGTTAGAATGTTATATAAAACATCCACATAAAATTTTGCCCTTGTGGAAATTTACTCCACTTCTGTGGAGAAGACAGAAAACAAATGCTTTATCACAAACAGATTCAAGTGTACTAGAATATTCTCTAAAGCGTACTAGAAGACTTTTTCCATAAACAAATCACGGATTTTTCAGCAAAGCTTTACCTCAGAAAGCAATGATCAAATGGCACTAGATCATTTTTGAAACCTGTTAAAACACTGCTTATTTTTCAGTTCCGGACATAGAAGTCCCAAATTTCCCACATTTCATCTATCCATTCATCTTTGGTGTCAAACACATAATTTATGTATTTTCTAATTTAAAACATTTATTTTCTCAAGGGAATCTCTTTCCCATTTACAATAATAGCCTTGGTTATGGATTCTGCCCATCCAAACACAAAATAATGTTCCATAATCAAGCCTGTCAGTTTCAACACAACTTCCTGCCAAGTCAGTTTCAATTACATTACATACAGTTGAGAAAGGCACTGTTGTGTCAGCTGGGTCTTCCTTTGTCAGGCTCTGTTTATGAGACCTGAATATTCCATGAAAAAGAATGTTTTAATTATTTTTAAGGCACTGGTTATAAAACTAGTTAGATGTATAGGTTACAAATCTGATATCTTAGTAAGTCAAAAAAGCCACCACATTTATTAATCTTACAATAGTTATATCCATGCCATTATTTTGTCTTTATAATGTGCAGATTGTTTTGATTTACTGCTTTCCACTTTTGCCTAAAGGAAAATCTATACGTTCTTAAATTTTTAGTTTAGCGTCAAAATTAGTCTTACATATCTTTCTAGGTTCAGCTCCATGAGAAGGATATCCATGTGTGGCTTTCTGATACTTGAGAAAGTTCTACATATGTAATTGGTTGTAACTGGAAGGAAGCCACAAAGCAAAGCACAACTGCCTAGAAAAGTCTGGCATCTACAGAGTGATCTGAAAGACATCTCAATCTTAATTTTCTCTTTTAAAATACATTTCTTATATCCCACTCTTATATCAGGCTCCCAAAGGTCTCCCATTCAAGGAATGAATCAGGTCCAAACATGCTTAACTCCAACATTACTGCAGTATCAGGCACTCCCAGACCATGTAAAGCTCATTATTCATTTTCTTTATTTTGCTTCCTTCTTATGCCTTACAATAGTAGGAACCTGCAAATCTGTGTAATGCATTACTCTTATACACTTTACCAGTCTTCACCAACCTAGTGACCTCCAGATGTTATGCACTACAACTCCCATCAGCTCCAGCCAGCATGCCAAAGGACACCAGGTTGGGGAAAGCTGCATTATATATATATATATATACACTATATATATATATATATATATATATATATATACACACACACACACACACACATATATATATACATATATATATATATATATATATATATATACACATATACATACATATACATATACATATATATATATATATATATATATATATATATATATAAAAATTCAATCCCAAGCAGAATTCCAGCCAGATTCTGCATCAGGTTCTGTCCACTTGAGCTAAACTCCTACCATGTAAGGCCTCTACATGTTCCAATGTACCAGTGCCTTGTGAAAGAAATATTTAAAATATTTCTAGGCCACATTTAAGGGCAAAAGCCCTCCCAAGGCACCTTACACATTACAATCCCGTGACAATGATAAAACACCTTAAATTAATAAAACCAACACAAACCAGCGGTAAAACATCTATCCCAGATGGTAATAGAACCTAAAACACAATTGCAGCTAAAGACCCGGAAATGAGACACACTCAGGAGGTCACAGAAAACAAGTAAGACCCAGCTGACACAACAGTGCCTTTCTCAACTGTATGTAATATAACTGAAACTGACTTGGCAGGAAGTTGTATTGAAACTGACAAGCTTGATTATGGAACATTATTCAGGGACTTGTGGTTGTGGTCTGCACAGCAGTGACTGGGCTCACTCTAGCATCAAGTGATGGGGAATGCTGGCAGGGTCTGATCCAACCTGGCACAGCAGCACTGAGGGCTCCTGTGTAGACTACAGCCTGAACAGTTCAGATCCCTCCTATCCCTCTACAGGTGACAGGGAGGGTCCTCCCCACTCCACACAATCATAGCATATGCAGATAACCTATCAATACATTGTAGTGTTCAAATCCTTTGGCCAAGCTCACTCCAGTTGGGGGCCTAGTATTTTCATAGATATATGCCCCCCCATGTCCCCACAAGTTTCCCCTGGATAATCTACGGAAACTCCCCATTGAATTTTACTCAACCCTAATGCAGAGCATAGTATGTGAACACTCCCTGCCTTCCAGTACTCCAGCAACCCGGAAAGAATTCTGTCAAAAATGACCTAGCAATCAAGATGAGTAAAAGCTTTCACTGTGTAGCTTACCCTGAAGCTTCTGGTTAGTGATCAAACCTATGTCAGGGTTGAACATTTCCCCCTAAAAAAGGGAAGAAAAATTACCATGCTCAACCTATCAGTTGTGGCTCTACTACTTTTTGGAATGCACCATCCCTAATTTCTTTGGAATTCCCCTTCATGAATCACTGCCTTGTTGTGGCAAAGGGGCTTGCATAACTCAGTGAAGCCATAAGCTATGCCCTGCAGGGCCACCCAAGACAGACAGGTCATGGTGGAGAGTTCTGACAAAATGTGGTCCACTGGAGAAGGAAATGGCAACCCACTCCAGTATTCTTGCCAAGAAAACCCCGTGGAACGTATCACAAGGCTAAAAGATATGACGCCGGAAGATGAGCCCCTCAGGTCGGAAGGTGTCCAATACACTCCTGGGGAAGAGCAGAGGGAATTTCGAAGTAGCGCCAGAAAGAGTGAAGCGGCTGGGCCAAAGCCGAAAGGACACTCAGCTGTGGATGTGACTGGTGGTGAAAAGAAAGTCCGATGCTGTAAAGAACAACATTGTTTAGGAACCTGGAATGTAAGTTCAATAAATCAAGGTAAGCTGGAGGTGGTCAAACATGAGATGACAAGATTGAACATCAACATCTTGGGAATCAGCGAACTAAAATGGGCAAGCATGGGCGAATTTAATTCAGGTGACCATTGTATCTACTACTGTGGGCAAGAATCCCTTAGAAGAAATGGAGTAGCACTCATAGTCAAGAAAAGGGTGGGAAAAGCAGTACTGGGGTACAATCTCAAAAACGACAGAATGATCTCAGTACGAATCCAAGGCAAACCATTCAACATCACAGTAATTCAAGGCTATGCCCCAACCACTGATGCCGAAGAAGCTGAGGTTGATCGGTTCTATGAAGACCTACAACACCTTCTAGAACTATCACCAAAAAAAGATGTCCTCTTCATCATAGGGGATTGGAATGCTAAAGTAGGAAGTCAAGAAATCACCGGGATAGCAGGCAAGCATGGCCTTGGTGTACAAAATGAAGCAGGACAAAGGCTAATAGAGTTTTGCCAAGAGAACACGCTGATCATAGCAAACACTCTTTTCCAACAGCACAAGATGCAACTCTACACATGGACATCACCAGATGGTCAATATCGAAATCAGATTGATTATGTCCTTTGCAGCCAAAGATGGAGAAGCTCTATACAGTCAGTCAAAACAAGACCTGGAGCTGACTGTGGCTCAGTTCATGAGCTTCTTGTTGCAAAATTTCGGCTTAAATTGAAGAACGTAGGGAAAACCACTAAACCATTCAGGTATGACCTAAATCATATCCCTTATGAATACACAGTGGAGGTGAGGAATAGATTTCAGGGATTAGACCTGATAGACAGAGTGCCTGAGGAACTATGGACGGAGGTCTGTAACATTGTTCAGGAGGCAGCAACGAAATCCCTCCCAAAGAAAAAGAAATGCAAGAAAGCCAAGTGGCTGTCTGATGAGGCTTGACAAGTAGCTGAGGAAAGAAGGGAAGCGAAAAGCAAGGGAGAAAGGGGAAGATATATCCAACTGAATGCAGAGTTCCAGAGAATAGCAAGGAGAGACAAGAAGGCCTTCTTAAATGAACAATGCAAAGAAATCGAGGGAAACAATAGAATGGGAAAGACTAGAGATCTTTTCAAGAAAATCGGAGATCTCAAGGGAACGTTTTGTGCAAAGACGGGCATGATAAAGGACAAAGAAGGCAGGGACCTAACAGAAGCAGATGAGATTAAGAAGAGGTAGCAAGAATACACAGAAGAACTATACAGGAAAGATCTTAATGTCCCTGATAGCCATGATAGTGCAGTCACTGAACTTGAGCTGGACATCCTAGAGAGTGAAGTCAAGTGGGCCTTAGGAAGCATTAGTAACAACAAAGCTAGCGGAGATGACAGTCTTCCAGCTGAGCTGTTTAAAATCCTAAAAGATGATGCTGTTAAAGTGCTGCACTCTATATGCCAACAAATTTGGAACACTCGACAGTGGCCACAAGACTGGAAAAGGTCAGTTTACATTTCAATTCCAAAGAAGGGCAATGCCAAAGAGTGTTCAAACTACCTGTCAGGAGCGCCCTGGCTAGTCCAATAGCTAACTCAAGACACAGTCAAAAGGATTCTTTTCAAGGCTTTAATCCTTTTACAACTTAATGACTCTTTCAGATGCTAATCACCAGCGACTAAGCAAGGAACAGCAGAGTAGCCTATGCTCCAGGTTAGGCAGTTGGTCCCTGTTTTAAGGAGAATTACAGGAAGACCCTGAACTTATGGGCTAGGGAGAGTTCCTCCCTCTTTCCCTTGGGTCCTCGGGACGCGACCGTTGCTTGTGCGCCAAACGAGCTACGCCTCCTTTCCGCGCCCTCCAGCTGTCGTCGCTCTCGGTGTTGGCGTCGTGCATCCAGCAAGCCCCCCTCCTGCACTCTCTCGCTGCCAGGGTCACTATCTCAGGAATGCTGGCAGGAGGAATCTCTGCCAGCTGCTGTGCCTGTGAGAGATGAGCACGCTCCTCTCCCACGGATTCCTGTTCCTCCTCAGAATCAGAACTGCTCTGGGGTTCTATCGGCTCAGTTTCCACCCTGACATCACCATACAATTGCGCTCATTTCACATGCCAGCAAGGTTATGCTCAAAAGCCTATAAGCTAGGCTTCAGCAGCATGTGAACTAAGAACTACCGGAAGTACAAGCTGGGTTTCCAAGAGGCAGAGAAACTAGAGATCAAATCGCCAACATTCGCTGGATCATGGGGAAAGCAAGAGAATTCCAGAAAAACGTCTATTTCTGCTTCACTGACTATGCTAAAGCTTTTGATTGTGTGGATCACAACAAACTGTGGCAAATTCTCAAAGAGATGGGAGTACCAGACCACCTTACCTGTCTCCTGAGAAACCTGTACGAGGGTCAAGAAGCAACAGTAAGAACCAGACATGGAACAACCGATTGGTTCAAAATTGGGAAAGGAGTACGACAAGGCTGTATATTGTCGCCCTGCTTATTTAATTTATATGCAGAGTACATCATGAGAAACGCCGGGTTGGATGACGCACAGGTCGGAATTAAGATTGCCAGGAGAATTGTCAACAACCTCAGATACGCAGACGATACCACCCTAATGGCAGAAAGCAAAGAGGATCTAAAGAGCCTCTTGTTTAGGGTGAAAGAGGAGAGTGCAAAAGCTGGTTTGAAACTCAAGATTAAAACGAAGATCATGGCATCTGGCCCCATCACTTCCTGGCATATAGAAGGGGAAGAAATGGCAGCAGTGACAGATTTTATTTTCTTGGGCTCCAAGATCATCGCAGACAGTGACTGTAGCCATGAAATTAAGACACTTGCTCCTTGGGAGGAAAGCTATGGCAAACCTAGACAGCATAGTAAGAAGCAGAGACATCACCTTGCCGACAAAGATTTGTATAATCAGAGCTATGGTTTTCCCAGTAGCAATGTATGGCTGTGAGAGCTGGACTTTAAGGAAGGCGGAGCGCCGAAGAATTGATGCCTTCGAATTGTGGTGCTGGAGAAGACTCTTACGAGTCCCCTGGACTGCAAGGAGGTCCAATCAGTCCATCCTAAAGGAAATCAACCCTGAGTGCCCATTGGAAGACAGATACTGAAGCTGAAGCTCAAATATTTTGGCCACCTAATGCGAATAGAAAACTCCCTGGAAAAGACCCTGGTGCTGGGAAAGACTGAAGGCAAAAGGAGAAGGGGACGGCAGAGGATGAGATGGCTAGATAGCATCACCGATGCAATGAATATGAGTTTCAGCACACTCTGGGAGAGAGCGGAGGACAGGAAGGCCTGGCGTGCTATGGTCCATGGGGTCACGAAGAGTCGTACACGACTTAACAACTGAACAACAACCACTTGTGTCTTCATTACCATAGACTCAGCACACCTTAAGCCATTCCCCACAGAATTTGCATTCTAGACCCTTTAGCATCTCTGTGACTTTTGTCAACCTTTTTCAACATCCCATCATCCAACCTCTGGGTTGTTGTGCTTGAGAATTTTAAGTGAACACTCCACTTTTAATTCAAAGCTCAGAGTTACTACAAAATTGCCATGTTTATTATATTCCAAGTCTCAGCACCTTAACTATCATGTCATCCCTTACCCCCAAAGCTAGACATGAAGACATTCCAACTTTGAAGTTATAAGTTATTACTTAAAAGGAATAAGAAATAGACAGCTGAGACTAGGTTTGTGGAAATATTAGAAAGGTCTTATTTCAATGTAACTGAAATTTCAGCACTGGAGCCAACAAAAGCCATGAGTAGACCACTTTTACTTGAAGTACAAACTACATAAAAACCAATTAGGTTGGTCCTGTATTTGTACTATGAAACTCCCCAAAGAGCATTGCAGACTGAGCAAAAATGATCAAACAATGAAATGTGTTGCTGCTGTCTGACACATAGATTTTTAACTACTGGGGAAAAAATCCAAGTTTTAAGTCACATACTATTTCCATGATGAAGACAACATACACACTACTGAATATTCTCTTGAAGATTAGGGAGCATAAACTTTTAACATACATTGCCAGTCTAAAGCCACCTGCACTCTTTTCCTGTATGGTTATTTAGAGGAGGAAAGTACATTAACTAGTTTGTTTGCCCCGAAAGTTTATAAAGGCTGAAAGATAGTTTAAGAAGATTCATAATGAAAACATCAACTTTTGGTTGCACATTACTAAACACTGATGGATCTAAAAGGAAAGGAATCTTTCAAGAGCTAAGGTGGGGGGCAGGGAAGTATTTATTGTATTTATCATTGGAGGGGGAGCAGACAAATCTAGACATTTACAGGTCTGCTTCTAACGTACATAATCTTACCTTAGGTAGATCTCCAATTTAAAAGGAATCTTTAGCAGATCTCTCACGACTTGCGATGCTTCCCGATTAAGCTTTTATTGCAGAATTGCCCTGCCTCATTCACAGAATTTTACCAGTGGTCCAAATGACATTTTCATAAGCCTCCCATGTTTCCCATTGCTTCATCTGTCTTTCTGTTACCATGGAAAGTCCATTAAGAAGAAAAAAAGACAGGGTAGCTGCACAATGCCTTCTGACTGTTAGTACAGGACCCCTCCATCTGGAAGAACCCTTGAAATGTAGGTGCTTCATCATCACTGGCCTGCTGAGTATAAATCCACACCGTAGTCCAAATCATTAAACTATTTTATGATACTAGCATTTCAGTGAAAAGCTGCCTGCTTTTGCTAATGTGTTAAGTATAGTCTATTTGGCTTATAAGGAACAGAAAACTCCAAAATAATTGCTGGCATCTAGAAGATTCCTTTGCATGTTTTATTAAAAAAAATTACCTAAGTATTTTGAGAAGACTGAAAATCTCATTATTTTGCAATACACCTGCTGACTCTAGGTATTCACACTAATAAAGATGTTCTTGAAGCCATTTTACACTTCTGAGCAGCACCTCCCATCAACCCTAGCCAGCCTGGTCAATTGTTAGAGATTATAGGAGTTGTGATCCAAAACATCTGGAGGGCACCAGATTGACTGCCCCTGATTTAGAAGGTTATATAGTTGTCCCATTGCCTGGTTGTCCCATCACTTGCACAGTTATATGTAATGCCTCTAGGGGGAAGAGGTTTTCTGCTGTGGTGTCCCACCTTTAGAATTCTCTCCCCACTGTGGTATGGCAGATGCCAACCTTGATGGTGTTTCAGCACCAGTTGAAAATGCATGTGCTTACCCAAGTATTTGCTGATTTTCATACTTAGCTTAGTAGATTTTTTGTTTTTATGTTTGTATTTTATTTTAATTGTTTTAATGAATGTTGTATACTACTTTGTGATTTGATAATAAAGGGTATTACATAAATATTTTAAATAAAGGTGGTAGTGCATGTACAAAGCCTCCATTGTGCTGGCTCCCTGAATGCAGTGGCATTGCCAAAGCTTAGTTCATGTTTGGCATGTAGAAGGCCCCAGGTTCTATCACTGGCATCCTTAGCTTATATATTCAGCAGAACTGTGAAGAAATTGCTTTTCTTAGACTGTATTGCTGCAGGGGGTAGGTTGCTTATTTTAGTGCTCTCCACAAAAACCATTCCAGCACATAGCAAGCTAACATATCATGGAGAAGTCAAGGTTGAATACATTTCTTTAACATGCTACTTTTATGTGTACAGGGGGAATTTATATGGAGAAGGGCAAACACATGACTCCCTCACTTGATATGGAACAGTCCAGGAAAAGCTTCACCAACTGATTCTGCTAAATGGAAAGGAAACATTCTTTGTGTAGTGCTTGGATCTCAATTCTGTGACAAAACCAAATGTAGATATGGTGGCCTTGTCTAGAAGAGCTTAAAGTATTTCATTTCTTATTAGCATGTCCACCATACCTCTTCATCCTCCTCCCATCCCTGAATGGCTGAAATAGAGAATGAGCTATAGCAGAAAAAAAAAGGAGAGCAGCACCAAATGCAGGCCAACGATTAATGTTTAGCCAATTGGTTAAATTAAGATTTACATATTTAAAAAACAAAAAGTGCTTACAAAAATTATGGATGAGAGGTTCTATGCTAGAAGTGGCATTCTCCCTTCTCTGAGACAGGAGGGAATGCCTCTTTTAAGACAGTGCCTGCTGAAAAACATGTGGACATCATCTAAAAACGGAGAAAGAAATGTATGCAGATTTAATGTCATACAATTAATTATTTCCCCTGCCATAGCTGTGATCCAACAGTCAGAACTAAGAAGTTTCAGCATGCATGTGCCCTAAGCAGCTGATTACAGAGAAATAACAACACACCAAAGTCAGTGCTTCAAAAGCATATCATCTTATATTCTGTTTCTGGTCTTCAAGGGAGAGTGCCCATGCTTGTACAGCCAAAACAGCAATAGACACACAAGAGGGAGATATCAGTAGACTCTGGGGAACTCTGAGGTTTGCAGAAGTACAAAAATCATTACCAAAAAAAACACATAAAAGCCAAGACCCTCTCCCCAAAACAGCCCAATGAGGACTGAGCATACTTAGTGGACATGGAATTCTGACTGACTGTTAGGGGGAAAAGTCCAGAAAGCTGTGTAGGAGAGGGAACAGAATGGAGTAGCAGAAAAAGGAAGATGGAAGAAGACACACACAGATATCAAAAAGGTAGAGGTAACCATCTCATTATTAGACATTTCCTATTACACACTGAGAAGTACAGGGATGGAAGCAAGAGCTGACCATAGGAATCAATGGAGATATCCAAGACTTTCATGTAGCTGGGGTTGAGCCTAAATATGTCCACCCTCCGCAAAACCAAACGAAGCAGCACAGATAAATAAATAAAATAAATAAATTCATTTGTTATTTGGTGTGTTTTTTTAATGTCCCTATATTGCAAGTTGGAAGGGGCTGTGGCTAGGACAGAGTGGCTTATGACAGTATGTATTTCACACTGGATACTAAGAACAGAGCCTTGTGTGGCGCAGTGTGGTAGGCTGCAGTAATTTGCAACCAAAACTCTCCCCATGACCTGAGTTCGATCCCAGTGGAAGCTGGGTCTCGGGTAGCCAGCTCAGGTCAACTCAGCCTTCCATCCCTCCGAGGTCCGTAAAATGAGTACCCAGCTTGCTGGGGGAAAGGCAGACATGACTGGGGAAGGCAATGGCAAACCACCCCGCTATAGTCTGCCATGAAAACGCCAGTGTAAGCGGAGTCCCTCCAGGGTGCTTGCACAGGAGGAACCTTTCCTTTCCACTAAGAACAGAAGAGCCATGCTGGATCAGACCAAGGGTCCATCTAGTCCAGCGTTCTGTTCACACAGTGGCCAACCAACTCTCAACCAGGAAACCACAAGCAGGACATGAGTGCAACAGCATTCTCCCATCCATGTTCCCCAGCAACTGGTGTACATAGGCAAACCACATCGGGTACTGGAGGTAGCACATAGCCATCAGGACTAGTAGCCATTGATAGCCTTTTCCTCCAGGAATTTGTCCAACCTCCTTTTTAAGCCATCCAAATTGGTGGCCATCACTACATCTTGTGGTAGCAAATTCCATAGTTTAACTATGCACTGTGTGAAGTACTTCTTTTTGTCTGTCCTGAATCTCCCACCAATTAGCTTCATGGGATAAACTCAGGTTCTAGTATTATGTGAGGGGGAGAAGGTCTCCCTATCCACATTCTCTACACCATGCATAATTTTGTAGACCTCCCTTTACCCTCCTCTTTTCCAAGCTAAACAATCCCAGCTGTTGTAACCTTCTATCACAGGGGAGGTGCTCCAACCCCCTGATCATTTTAGTTGCCCTTTTCTGAACTTTTTCCAGCTCTACAATATCCTATTTTTTTTTTTAGGTGTGGTGACCAGAACTGTACACAGTATTCCAAGTGTGGTCACATCATTCCTTTTCTAATTATGCCTAACATGGAGTTTGCCTTTTTTTTACAGCAGCCACGCACTGGATTGACATTTTCATCGAGGTGTCCACCTCAACCCCAAGATCTCTTTCTTGGTCAGTTGCTGCTAGCTAGATCCCATCAGGTTATATTTGAAGTTGGGATTTTTTGCCCCAACTTGCATCACTTTACACATGCTTACACTGACCTACATTTGCCATTTGGATGCCCTTTCTCCCAGTTTGGAGAGATCCTTTTGGAGCTCTACACAATCCCTTTTTGTTTTAACCACCCTAAATAATTTGATGTCATCCGCAAACTTGGCCACTTCACGGCTCACTCCTAATTCCAGATCATTTATGAACAAGTTGAGAAGCATTAGTCCCAATACAGATCCCTGTGGTGCCCCACTATTTACTTCGCTCCATTGGGAGAATTTGCCATTTATTCCTACTCTCTGCTTTCTGTTATTTAACCAGTTACTGATCCATAAGAGGGCCTGTCCTCTTATTCCATGACTGCTAAGTTTGCAAGACAATGTCTACCGCATCACCCCGTCTACATGTCTACTGACACTCTCAAAGAACTCTAAAAGGTTAGTGAGACATGACTTACCTTGCAGAAGCCTCATTAATTCTTTTTCAGCAAGGCTTGTCCTTCTATATGCTTACTAGTTTTATCTTTAATAATGCTTTCAACCAATTTACCTGGAACAGACGTTAAGCTGACCAGCCTGTAATTTCCCAGATCCCCTTTAAGAAATTGGTGTTACATTGGCCATCTTCCAGTCCTCTGGTATAGAGGCTCATCTTAGGGACATGTTGCATATTTTGGTTGGAAGATCAGCAATTTCATATTTGAGTTGTTTGAAAATTCTACTATGGATACTAACTGGGCCTGGTGATTTATTTGCTTTCAATTTATCAATAAGGCTGAGAACTTCATCTTTTGTCACTTCTATTTGCCTCAGTTCCCCAGACTCACTTCCTGAAAACATCAGTTCAGTTACAGGTATCTGTTACAGGTATCTGTTCTATATCTTCTGCAGTGAAGACTGATGAAAAGAACTCATTCAGCTTCTCTGCAATCTCCTTGTCCTCCTTTAGTACTCCTTTAATACTCCTTTAACTCCATTGTCATCCAGTGATCCAACTGCTTCCCAGGTGGTTTCCTGCTTCTGATATATTTAAAGAATTCTTTATGGTTGGCCTTAAAGCATATTGTTAGCGATATGCTCTTCAAAATGCTTTTTTGCATCTCTGCTTGCATCGCCTTTGTGCAAGCTTTTGCTCCCTTTTGTTTTCCTCACTTGGACAAGACTTCCATTTTCTGAAGGAAGCTTTATTTCCTCTAATAGCTCCCTTGATGCTGCTCGTTAACCATGCCAGTTAATGAGCAGCACCAAGCACCTCTTGGACTTGGTGTTTCCTTTCCTAACGTGTGGAATCCATTTTTGCTGAGCTTGTTATATATGTTTTGAGTACCCTCCAAGCATTTTGAAGGGATTTAACCCTCCTGACTCCCCCTTTCAATTTCCTATGCACCAGTTGCCTAATTTTAGAGAAGTTTCCCCTTTTGAAGTCAAATGTGACTGTGCTGGATTTCCTGGGCAATTTTCGACTTAAATATATATTAAATCTGATAACACTGTAGTAGCTGTTTCCAATTGGTTCAACAATATTTACATCATGTACTAGGTCCTGGGCAACACCATTTAAGGATTAAATCCAAGGTCGCCTCTCCTCTGGTCAGTTCCATGACCAAGTGTTCTAGGGCGCAGTCATTTAAGGCATCAAGAAATTTAACTTCTTTGTCATGACTGGAATATGCATTTAACCACTCAATGTGAGGGTAACTGAAGTCACCCATTATAACACTTCCTCGTTTGGAGGCCTCCCTGATACCATTTTCCATCTCAAGGTCGCCCTGAGCATACTGGTCTGGGGGCCGACAGCATGTTCCTAGCACAAAATGAGTTTTGGAGCCAGGCATTGTCACCCACAGTACTTCTGTGGAAGAGCCTACCCCTTTTAGGTGTTCTAGTCAGCCTGACCCTATGCCCTCTGTGATGTACAGAGCAACACACACACACACACACCCTTCCCTGTCTTTCCTGTAGAGTTGATATCCAGAATTGACTGTACCTCACTGGTTCTCTCCATTCCACCAGGTTTCAGTAATGCCCACTATATCCAGGTTCTCCTTTAAAACCAAGCACTCCAATTCTCCCATTTTGGCTCGGAGGCTTCTAGCATTTGCATAGAAACACCTATGCATGGTGTCTCTGTCCATGTCCATCTTTTACAATGGCACTTTGGCCTCTTTGATTGGCTATCATGTTCTACCATATACTCATGGCCTATTCCCTTCTACATTTGGGCAACTGAAAGTATTTTCATCTTCAGCCCTTCGGATGATTTAACCCGAACCAGATACTTCCTAGCTCCTGTCGGCTTTCCCCCAGGGTATAGTTTAAATGCTGTTCTGCCACCCTTTTATGTTTAGCACCAGCGGTCTGGTTCCATTTTGGTTCAAGTGGAGCCTGTCCCTCTTGTACAGGCCTGGCTTGTCCCAAAATGTTCCCTAATGCCTAACAAATCTGTACCCCTCCTCCCTGCACCACCATCTCCTCCAAGCATTGAGTCTCCTCCACACTTTGAGACTCCACACACTGAGACTACTGTGCTCCGTGTGATTTACAACACTGACTTGCACGAAGACTGGTTGAACATTTAAATGTTCAGAACCTAAAAATGGCAAATGATGTAAGGCTCAAGTTAGCACACACATTCCTGTCTTCGATGTTAACTTTTGTTTTTTCAACCTCCTCAGCCACAGGCTCAGGTAACACAAACACACCAAGGATATAACGGAACCTTATATTATGAAGCTCTGTTTGTTCCTTCTATTTCCAAAGTTCAGAGGTGAGTGTGTGTGGATCTTTACACAGCCAGAACAGCACCATCCATGCAAAACAGGGAGAGATCAACAGCTTTAGGAGAACCCCAAGGTTTGCAGAAGAAAAAAAAATAGGAAGAAACTCTAATGTGGGTAAAACCGTCAAAGCAGCCAAATTTGGATTGAGAATGCTGACTAACTTTCTTTTTTTTGGGGGGGGGGATTGGAAACCAAGGGGGAGGAGAAATGGATTTGAGTATCCTGGATGAGCGCATGGTGGGCTGGCACCCGAAACAGGAGCACTTCACATTGCAACATTTTGCTGCAGGCACCACTTGTTAATACACCTAGATTGCAAATTAGAATGCGAGAAAGTTGAAGAGGTGCTGCTAAAACAGAACAACACTAGCATTATTCAATTTAGATATGTTATAAATACTTCATTAACAGGAATCTTGCTACATTTCCAAAGGTTCAGTGAAATAAGTTTCATATGGCAATATCCAACGGGGCGCTTCTGCCTCTGCCAATTTCCTTCCGCAAGCAGTGGGTTCCACTGATTCCATTGTGCAAGCAGGACCCACCACTTACACAACAGAAATTTAGTGCTTCCTAGGGGAAGCCCCAAAATGAGGGGAAACACTTGTTTCTAGATCATGACAGGTTGGTGGAGCACCCTTATGCGAACTCCACTGACCTGCCCCTTCCCGAAACAAGTGTTTCTGATCATTTCAGTTTGCCCCCAGAAGTGCTAAATTGCAACTGCACAAGCAGCGGGGACTACTTGTGTAATGGAATTGGCGGGGCACAAAAGAATCGGTGGGGGTGTAAACATCCTGTTGGATACTGCCCATATGGTTTTGAAATTTGAAAATGTATTACATGAACTCTAAAGTTTTTTTCAATACCTTGTTTCCATCTTATGTACTATATACATTCTTTCCTTTAGTCTTAACTCACTATCTGTAAAAAAAAAGAAAAGAAAAAAGGTAAGAAAAGAAAAGCTACTTTGTAGTAACGTTACCGAACATCCAAACAGCCAAAGTCTTACACAGTAAGTGCCCTATTGTCAGAAAGAAATCTTCAGGAAGCTAGACTGATCTAGCATGAAATTTTTACTGCGTTTTGTTTCAGTAATCCTTTTATTTACTTGCACTGTCAATTACTCGAACATATTTTACTTAAGTAGTGAGGGGTCAATTTTTCAAGTATTCTATCTCTCCAGCGTACACAAGAATGCAATACACCTATTCATCAACTGTTTACTTTGCTTTCCAGCATTTGTTGGCAGAGGAAGAACTACTATAAAGTAAGAATCATTTCATAATACATTTAAATGTAGTAGCAATTTGAAATGGATGATTTGTTTCCATAAGTGGTGTTTTCTGATGCATTTAAATTCTTAATGGACCCTTTTAAGTTTATATCTTTGCAATTTTATTTCACAAGGCAAATAGCGTACTTTACGTTTAACTTATAAACCTATTACAGATTTGTTTAGATGCCGGAGCATTTTTAAGTTTTGATAACTTTAACTTAACTATTCAGTTACTTATAGACTTCAGTGATGCCTGCACAAAAGTAATTAGCCACTGAAGTTATACCTCATGAGAAATCATACAATCATTACACTGCTTTAAGAACTAGATCAAAGGACCATCTAGTCCAGCCATCTCCTTTCAACAGCAGCCAGCCAGATGCCTATAGGTCAGCCTTCCCCAACCAGGTGCCCTCCAGATGTACTGTACTACAACTCCCATCATACACAGCCAATGTGCCTCACACATCTGCTGAAGCTGCTTAGAACTGCCATGTTTATTTCTTTCACTGATATAAGAACTCATCATACTATACTATTCATGTGAGAACATCTACATAGGCTGACAGATTTGTGAAGTGCAATATGCCAATCCTACAGATTCGTAAGTGCATGTTCATGAATTTAGATGCATTTTTCCAGTATGGAAATCTGTGATGATCTGACTATACTGGATCAACAGGGGTTTCCCTCTTTTCCCCACACCTGGAAGTGAGAGTCTCTGTAGTACCACAACATGCATACTTCAGCCAAAATGTCATGGCTATAATTCAATGCTTTAAAAAAAATGCAGCAACAGGTAAGACTCTAAAATTGTACATGTTGTTGTTGTTCAGTCGTTCAGTCATTTCCGACCCTCCGTGACCCCATGGACCACAGCACGCCAGGCCTTCCTGTCCTGCGCTCTCTCCCGGAGCGTGCTCAAGTTCATATTCATTGCATCGGTGATGCTATCTAGCCATCTCATCCTCTGCCGTCCCCTTCTCCTTTTGCCTTCAGTCTTTCCCAGCATCAGGGTCTTTTCCAGAGAGTTTTCTCTTCGCATTAGGTGGCCAAAATATTTGAGCTCCAGCTTCAGGATCTGTCCTTCCAATGAGCAGTCAGGGTTGATTTCCTTTAGGATGGACTGATTGGACCTCCTTGCAGTCCAGGGGACTCATAAGAGTCTTCTCCAGCACCACAGTTCGAACGCATCAATTCTTCGGCGCTCAGCCTTCCTTATAGTCCAGCTCTCACAGCCATACATTACTACTGGGAAAACCATAGCTTTGATTAGACGGACCTTTGTCGGCAAGGTGATGTCTCTGCTTCTTACTATGCTGTCTAGGTTTGCCACATCTTTCCTCCCAAGGAGTAAGCGTCTTTTAATTTCATGGCTACAGTCACCGTCTGCGGTGATCTTGGAGCCCGAGAAAGTAAAATCTGTCACTGCTTCCATTTTTTCCCCTTCTATATGCCAGGAAGTGACAGGGCAAGATGCCATGATCTTCGTTTTAATGTTGAGTTTCAAACCAGCTTTTGCACTCTCCTCTTTCACCCTCAACAAGAGGCTCTTTAGATCCTCTTTGCTTTCTGCCATTAGGGTGGTATCGTCTGCATATCGGAGGTTGTTGATAATTCTCCCAGCAATCTTAATTCCAACCTGTGCTTCATCCAACCCGGCGTTTCTCATGATGTACTCTGCATATAAGTTAAATAAGCAGGGTGACAATATGCAGCCTTGTCGTGCTCCTTTCCCAATTTGGAACCACTCGGTTGTTCCATGTCTGGTTCTTACTGTTGCTTCTTGACCCTTGTACAGGTTTCTCAGGAGACAGGTAAGGTGGTCTGGTACTCCCATCACTTTAAGAATTTGCCACAGTTTGTTGTGATCCACACAATCAAAGGCTTTAGCATAGTCAATGAAGCAGAAATAGACGTTTTTCTGGAATTCTCTTGCTTTCTCCATGATGCAGCGAATGTTGGCAATTTGATCTCTAGTTCCTCTGCCTCTTTGAAACCCAGCTTGTACTTCCAGTAGTTCTCGGTTCGCATACTGCTGAAGCCTAGCTTGTAGGATTTTGAGCATCACCTTGCTGGCATGTGAAATGAGAGCAATTGTGCGGTAGTTTGAACACTCTTTGGCATTGCCCTTCTTTGGAATTGGAATGTAAACTGACCTTTTCCAGTCTTGCGGCCATTGTTGAGTGTTCCTAATTTGTTGGCATATTGAATGCAGCACTTTAACAGCATCATCTTTTAGGATTTTAAACAGCTCAGCTGGAAGACTGTCATCTCCGCTAGCTTTGTTGTTACTAATGCTTCCTAAGGCCCACTTGACTTCACTCTCGAGGATGTCCAACTCAAGTTCAGTGACCGTACTATCAGGGCTATCAGGGACATTAAGATCTTTCCTGTATAGTGCTTCTGTGTATTCTTACCACCTCTTCTTAATCTCATCTGCATCTGTTAGGTCCCTGCCCTCTTTGTCCTTTATCATGCCCGTCATTGCACAAAACGTTCCCTTGAGATCTCCAATTTTCTTGAAGAGATCTCTAGTCTTTCCCATTCTGTTTTCCTCAATTTCTTTGCATTGTTCATTTAAGAAGGCCTTCTTGTCTCTCCTTGCTATTCTCTGGAACTCTGCATTCATTTGGATATATCTTCCCCTTTCTCCCTTGCTTTTCGCTTCCCTTCTTTCCTCAGCTACTTGTCAAGCCTCATCAGACAGCCACTTGGCTTTCTTGCATTTCTTTTTCTTTGGGAGGGATTTCGTTGCTGCCTCCTGAACAATGTTACGGACCTCCGTCCATAGTTCCTCAGGCACTCTGTCTATCAGGTCTAATCCCTGAAATCTATTCCTCACCTCCACTGTATAGTCATAAGGGATATGATTTAGGTCATACCTGAATGGTTTAGTGGTTTTTCCTACGTTCTTCAATTTAAGCCGAAATTTTGCAACAACAAGCTCATGATCTGAGCCACAGTCAGCTCCAGGTCTTGTTTTGACTGACTGTATAGAGCTTCTCCATCTTTGGCTGCAAAGGACATAATCAATCTGATTTCGATATTGACCATCTAGTGATGTCCATGTGTAGAGTCGCCTCTTGTGCTGTTGGAAAAGAGTGTTTGCTATGATCAGCGTGTTCTCTTGGCAAAACTCTATTAGCTTTTGTCCTGCTTCATTTTGTACACCAAGGCCATGCTTGCCTGGTATCCCGGTGATTTCTTGACTTCCTACTTTAGCATTCCAATCCCCTATGATGAAAAGGACATCTTTTTTTGGTGTTAGTTCTAGAAGGTGTTGTAGGTCTTCATAGAACCGATCAACCTCAGCTTCTTCGGCATCAGTGGTTGGGGCATAGACTTGTACATAAAATAGACTTGTAGACTTGACATAAAATTGTACATACAGCACCTAAAACATGTGTTCAGCTATGTTTTCCACTTGCCCTTCTTAGTTCTTAGTTTTCTTCCAGGAATTTAGTATTTCAGGAAGCCAACTTGCAAAAATCAGCAAGCCAGTTCTTGCATATTCACATTTAAATTTATGAAGTAATTCTCAGCTGGGAGGAAAAACAACTTTGGAAAAAAAACATTGCCACAAAGCAGCTTTTCAGCAATCTATTTCAATATGCTCTATGCCTCAATTCTTCAACTTCTTGTATTTTATAAGCCTTGAAATTCCAGTCTCATCTAACCTAGATGCATTTGTGAAAGCTAAGCAATATAATCCACCATTTAGTTACTGTTGTTGCTTTTTAAAGTCTGGTTAAAAAATAGTACTACTACCAAGGAGTGATTCCTGGAGGTCTGTTTACCTGGTATGGAGTTCAATATACAACTATTTATACGCATGACAGGAATTCTAATGCAAAAGAAAGCAAAGCCTTCTTTAAGGTTTAAGGTACAAAACTTGTTTAAGGAGTCAAAGTAGTAGAGTAGCTTATATTAATTCATAGAAAACTAAAACTAGTTGCTCATTTTGACGCATAAACCTCAGACGTTGCATAGTATTAGACACATTTTTATGCTAGTATCAGTATTATGGGCACTGCATGATAGTAGCTATCACCATTTGTCATATAATATACGTCATGTTGAAAGACTATTTCATTTTTTCCTCTTCCCTTCCCATCCTTTTTCCTTGTGTGTTGTGTCTTTTTAGATGGTAGGCCTGAGGGTAGGGACTGATTGCATGTAAGCCACTTCAAGATCCTTTTTGGCTGAGGAGCAGGATAAAAATACTTTAACAATAACAACAGTCCTGTTGATGTAGCTGTACTTTCTAGTTGTGAATATAGGGCACAATCCAGTCAATTATGCATGGAAGATTCCCAAGGTCTCAACGGAGTCCTGCTTTTCCATACCAAAGCAAGTGCAGGAAGCACAGTGATCTGTTAGATGAGTGGGAGGTTTGTGCTTGCCTCCCATATTCCCAATCCAGCCCTCACTTGATAAGTTATTGATCACCTAGAGCAGGCATAAATGTGCACCACACAGAGTGGAAGGGATGAATGAGGATATGAAAGGAGTGTGCAGTCCTTCCATTGATCCTACCACTGTACACACACTCACACTGCACTCACCACAGACACTAAATTGTACCCCTACTATTTTTGAAATGCTTACTTAGACTACAAGTATTATCTGATATTGCTTTCAGTTCAGTATAGTTTGAAGGCTTCTAAGCATTAACTTACTTTATTCAAAAGGCTGCCAAAATCTAAACACATTGCTTGGCTGCGTGGCCAACATCAAACTGCAAAAGTCACAATAATCTGGCTTCCAGTGCCAGATTGCTTAAGTATGCGTTTTGTTTTTAAGGGTAAAACAGATGTTCAAGTTCCATTTGTTTCAATGGTAGAACTAAGCACATGCTCAACCCTCAGCTACAGAAATCAATGGCAGAAGATCTAATATTTAGCTGGATTGAGTTCGAAGTTCCTTTAAAAATTTGAGACTGGGATCCAAAGACCTTCATGTGCAAGCAGAAAGCATCTCCACTTGATGAGGGAGAAGCTCCAATTTTCCTTTCCAAATGCAGCCCTTTGTGCCGCAGTGAATCTTACTCCAGATGGTCTGCCTCTCAACCTTCAGGAATACTTTTTCAGTACTGCAATTGAAAGGGATCATGGCCAAAGTACTACAACTGCCCTTTGGATTATGGCCAAAATTTGTTTAAATTTATATGCCAAATTACATATATACCTTAACGAAAACTTACATACGTAACAAAACAATAATGCAGCTACATAATTAGTTTAATAATTTGTTACTAAATAATAAAAGAGCATCCATAAACTTTCAAACCAATTATAGTATACAAGAGATTAAAATAAGGCAAGGCAGAAAAATAAAGGTTTCAGAACATTTGAAAGAAAGTTGCAGACTGCAGTATATAGAATCAGATTCACACACACAAAACTAAAAAATGGATACCAATTAACGGTATAACTTTTCCATTTTTGCCCTTTTCTCACATTCCTATGTAATGAGACATTTTAGCTATTATGGCACAAACCCACAATTTTGACATCCATTTTTTTATGTTGGGGATATTTAGTGTCTCCCAATATTTTAGCAACAGTAGTCATAACCAACAAGTTCATAATGATGGTATGACAAAAGGAAAAAAGGTCTGATTTGATCAAGTATCCCAAGATTCTTTTTATTAATATTTTATATTCTAGTATTTCTTTTGGCCAATAGACAAAGTCTGGTTCAGCAGCTACAATCATATCTAGAGAAAGCTGACCTAGCCACAGTGGCACATACTGGTAATGTCCAGGTTAGATTACTGTAATGCACTTTGTGCGATCTTGCCCAGTATATGTATTCCTCATTCCACGACATTTTTAGCAGTGTAAGCCTTATCCCCTGACTCAGTAGTGGTTTTTCCCACCAAGATCGATACAGTTTACAGTCCACAGGCAGCTGGGGTTGGTGAACTTGGAATGCTTAGTCAGGTTCACAATGTAGCACTAATGCGCTATTTCAAGCTTGAACTTTTACACTCTACTTTTTAAAAAAAGTTAGAGGCTGCCTGGAGCACACCTATACTTTGCGGGGATGGCCACCAGAGTTTAGTGGTAGGCAAGGTGAAGCAAATACCATGAGGCAGCTCAGAACTCTGACGACCAGCCGTGAAATGGCAGAAACACTGGGAAAGAACCCCTTGACTGGGGTCAGTGAGGTCACAGCCAGGTGAAAGATACACCCTGGGCAGGCCTGGGCATTTACTCATGCTAGACTAAATGCGGAGAACTGGTGCACATCACAACAGAAGCATAGACAAGCTGCATTACAGAAAACAATCAGACTAAAAGTAGTCTCAGAAAAACCAGTTTTTCGGCACAAAACTCCAGGGTGGCTGCGCAATGGCCATGATGTCATGTGCCCCAAAAGACCTCCAAACGCAGCAAACCTGCAGTAAATTGCTTATGGAGACACCCCCAGAGGCTCAACTCTCTGGTTCACCAACAAGAGCCACTATGGATGGGACTATGAATAGGTCTTTCTCAGTGGTGGCCCCACACCTTTGGAACTCTGTCCCTAGGGAGATATGTTTGGCATCATCACTGCTGTCTTTAAAAAAAAGTCTTGAAGACACATTTATTCCAGTCTGCCTCTGGTGCTTAAAAATACTGTGAGTGTGCATTTGTTTATGATAATATTTTTGCAAAATTGTATGGCGCCTTGTGGGGACAGTGTGTCCTGAAAGGTGGGTTAAAGAGTCTTTTAAATGAACATACAAATCCATCTCATATGATAAATTCCCACGTATTTTTACATTTCTAACACATCAGGCTATAAACATTGTTTATTCTATAATTCTCTATTGGTATGCTATACCGTCTTATTTTTAAGCAATTATCTCAAATATTCAAGAAGTTAAACCATGATGGCTATAAATATTCCCAAATTGACAATTCAATGTTAGTTCCAGTGTCCAATTAATCAAAATTCCTTGAACTGTTCCACATCACATTCATACTGTAGAAAAAGCCTAAATATTTAGACTGTTAGCCACTGCTGACAAAGCTAAATGAATCTGCAGCCATGATAATTCAAAACCAGTATCTACAGGTAAGGTTGCAGAATGCATCTTTTCAGGGTATAGAACTTTGTTCCGAGTCATAGTACAAATGTAATTATCTTCCAAAACTATTTAAACCTTGCACGCACTTTATTTTTAGCCATTTTCCCTGTATGCTTTCCCATTTTTGACCTTAGCAACTGAATAAATGAAGCTATTTTCTGACAACCCACCTAAGCACAGACCACACAAAGCAAGGATTATTGGATTACAGAGTGTTAATAAAAAAAGTGGACTTTGCCTTGTGAACCTTTTAAAGTATTATCTCACTGCCAAAGGTGGACCAAGGTATTTTGGTGTCTGAAGTAAAAATCCAAAGGTGATAAGAATAAAGAATATACTAAACAATTGAAGATTTGATATCACGTAATGATATTCCATCATTTGCTAGCTGAGGACAACCCACCCTGCTTAATAGCAAGGCTAGCCCTCTTTACTGTTTCTGCGGTAAAAATTTTCAGAATCTCCACAGAATCCTTTATTTTTTAGAACACTGCCAATACTTTCAAATCTACATGTATAATATCCATGATATATGGGGTTTCAATGAAAAAAATCAAACTGGAATATTAACATAGTAATAGGTCTAACCCCCTTCATGGATCACTGCCTTGTTGTGGCGAAGGGGCTTGCGTAACTCAGTGAAGCCATAAGCTATGCCGTGCAGGGCCACCCAAGATGGACAAGTCATGGCGGAGAGTTCTGACAAAAAGTGGTCTACTGGAGAAGGAAATGGCAACCCACTGCAGTATTCCTGCCAAGAAAACCCCATGGAACCTATCACAAGGCTAAAAGATATGACGCCAGAAGATAAGCCCTTCAGGTCGGAAGGTGTCCATTACTGGGGAAGAGCAGAGGGAATTTCCAAGTAGCGCCAGAAAGAGTGAAGCGGCTGGGTCCAAGCCAAAAGGAGACTCAGCTGTGAATGTGTCTGGTGGTGAAAAGAAAATCCGATGCTGTAAAGAACAATATTGTTTAGGAACCTGGAATGTCAGATCAATGAATCAAGGTAAGCTGGAGGTGGTCAAACATGAGATGACAAGATTGAACATCGACATCTTGGGAATCAGCGAACTAAAATGGACAAGCATGGGCGAATTTAATTCAGGTGACCATCATATCTACTACTGTGGTCTAGAATCCCTTAGACGAATTGGAGTAGCACTCATAGTCAAGAAAAGGGTGGGAAAAGCAGTACTGGGGTACAATCTCAAAAACGACAGAATGATCTCAGTACGAATCCAAGGCAAACTATTCAACATCACAGTAATTCAAGGCTATGCCCCAACCACTGAGGCCAAAGAAGCTCAGGTTGATCGGTTCTATGAAGACCTACAACACCTTCTAGAACTAACACCAAAAAAAGATGTCCTCTTCATCATAGGGGATTGGAATGCTAAAGCAGGAAGTCAAGAAATCACCGGGATAACAGGCAAGCATGGCCTTGGTGTACAAAATGAAGCAGGACAAAGGCTAATAGAGTTTTGCCAAGAGAACACGCTGATCATAGCAAACACTCTTTTCCAACAGAACAAGAGGCGCCTCTACACATGGACATCACTAGATGGTCAATATCGAAATCAGATTGATTATGTCCTTTGCAGCCAAAGATGGAGAAGCTCTATACAGTCAGTCAAAACAAGACCTGGAGCTGACTGTGGCTCAGATCATGAGCTGCTTCTTGTTGCAAAATTTCGGCTTAAATTGAAGAACGTAGGGAAAACCACTAAACCATTCAGGTATGACCTAAATCATATCCCTTATGAATAAACAGTGGAGGTGAGGAATAGATTTCAGGGATTAGACCTGATAGAGTGCCTGAGGAACTATGGTCAGAGGTCCGTAACATTGTTCAGGAGGAAGCAACTCAATCCCTCCCAAAGAAAAAGAAATGCAAGAAAGCAAAGTGGCTGTCTGATGAGGCTTTACAAGTAGCTGAGGAAAGAAGGGAAGTGAAAAGCAAGGGAGGAAGGGGAAGATATATCCAAATGAATGCAGATTTCCAGAGAATAGCAAGAAGAGACAAGAAGGCCTTCTTAAATGAACAATGCAAAGAAATCGAGGAAAACAATAGAATGGGAAAGAGTAGAGATCTTTTCAAGAAAATCGGAGATCTCAAGGGAACATTTTGTGCAAAGACGGGCATGATAAAGGACAAAGAAGGCAGGGACCTAACAGAAATAGATGAGATTAAGAAGAGGTGGAAAGAATACACAGAAGCACTATACAGGAAAGATCTGAATGTCCCTGATAGCCATGATAGTGCGGTCACTGAACTTGAGCTGGACATCCTAGAGAGTGAAGTCAAGTGGGCCTTTGGAAGCATTACTAGCAACAAAGCTAGTGGCGATGACGGTATTCCAGCTGAACTATTTAAAATCCTAAAAGATGATGCTGTTAAAGTGCTGCACTCAATATGCCAACAAATTAGGAATACTCGACAGTGGCCACAAGACTGGAAAAGGTCAGTTTACATTCCAGTTCCAAAGAAGGGCAATGCCAGAGTGTTCAAACTACCATACAATTGCTCTCATTTCACATGCCAGCAAGGTTATGCTCAAAATCCTACAAGCTAGGCTTCAGCAGTATGTGAACCGAGAACTACCAGAAGTACAAACTGGGTTTCCAAGAAGCAGAGGAACTAGAGATCAAATCATGGATCTCTAGTTCTGGATCATGGAGAAAGCAAGAGAATTCCAGAAAAACGTCTATTTCTGCTCCATTGACTATGCTAAAGCCTTTGATTGTGTGGATCACAACAAACTGTGGCAAATTCTTAAAGAGATGGGAGTACCAGACCACCTTACCTGTCTCCTGAGAAACCCGTACGAGGGACAAGAAGCAACAGTAAGAACAGGATATGGAACAACCGATTGGTTCAAAATTGGGAAAGGAGTACAACAAGGCTGTATATTGTCGCCCTGCTTATTTAACTTATATGCAGAGTACATCATGAGAAACGCCGGGTTGGATGAAGCACAGGTCGGAATTAAGATTGCCAGGAGAATTATCAACAACCTCAGATATGCAGACAATACCACCCTCATGGCAGAAAGCAAAGAGGATCTAAAGAGCTTCTTGTTGAGGGTGAAAGTAGAGAGTGCAAAAGCTGGTTTGAAACTCAACATTAAAAAAACAAAGATCATGGCATCTGGCCCCATCACTTCCTGGCATATAGAAGGGGAAGAAATGGAAGCAGTGACAGATTTTACTTTCTTGGGCTCCAAGATCACCGCAGACGGTGACTGTAGCCATGAAATTAAAAGTCGCTTACTCCTTGGGAGGAAAGCTATGGCAAACCTAGACAGCATAGTAAGAAGCAGAGACATCATCTTGCTGACAAAGGTTCGTATAATCAAAGCTATGGTTTTCCCAGTAGTAACGTATGGCTGTGAGAGCTGAACTATAAGGAAGGCTGAGCGCTGAAGAATTGATGCCTTTGAACTGTGGTGCTGGAGAAGACTCTTACGAGTCCCCTGGACTGCAAGGAGGTCCAATCAGTCCATCCTAAAGGAAATCAACCCTGACTGCTCATTGGAAGGACAGATCCTGAAGCTGAAGCTCAAATATTTTGGCCACCTAATGCGAAGAGAAAACTCCCTGGAAAAGACCCTGATGCTGGGAAAGATTGAAAGCAAAAGGAGAAGGGGACGGCAGAGGATGAGATGACTAGATAGCATCACCGATGCAATGAATATGAACTTGAGCACACTCCGGGAGAGAGCGGAGGACAGGAAGGCCTGGCATGCTATGGTCCATGGGGTCACGAAGAGTCGGACACAACTTAACGACTGAACAACAATAGGTCCAACATGATGGGATTAGTTCACAATTTAGTATTTCATGGCAAACTACACTTTATATGCAAATATGTTTAACTGTGCATTGAAGCCCTGCTACATCAACCAAAATTCTATCCAGTCTGCAGACATTATAAGACACAATGTTACATTGTAAAATCATGTCAACAAGAAGTCTTCCCATTTCAGGTTCTGTACTGGTAAAACTAAAATCAGCCTTGGTCCTTCCAAATGTAAAATAACCTCCATCTCATTCTAAAGCAATTGAATCTGATTCTGGCTTTCCTAAATGACAACTTCTATTATTTGAAAATTCACTTTGAGGTGACTGAAAGCGAGGAAGCAGCTGTTCAATAGATAAAAAGTCCCAAAGTGAGCTCTCAGCTCTTAAGTCCAAACTACACATTACATACAAATGTGGGTAACTCCAGCCTAATGACACTTACAAAAATTTAAAAGGTGAAATATGGGCCATGTAATCTTTCCCCTTAACCCACCCCACATGGCTTCTCTCCCCATGGAGTTTCAAATCTGTATTTGAAACCTCACTATGGGGAAGCTACTAGGGAAGAGCAATTTCAAGCAGGGAAACAAAAAGCAGGGAAAAGTTGAGCACCTGCCTCTTCTTCCCCCACCCCTTCTGATTGTCTGCTCTGAATCACCTCCTTATGAAGCAGCAGCCTTAGGGTAGTTGCCCACATTTGTGTGTAATGTTGGCTGTAAGAGAGGAGACAAATCCCACTGTTTATAATGAATTGCTCTTTGGCATAAATATGTCAGTTGGAAGAGATCTTCTTGAGCCTTCCAGGTAAATAATTCCAAAATAACGCTATTTTAGCTTCATACCTACAATTTAATTCCCCTTATCTCAACCCTGAGGAGTCAAATTCAAGACTTTTTAAAATGCGTATCCCACCCTGTTCCAAGGGCTCTGAGAGCCAAATTTCATTGTAAAAACAAAACTGAAATGCAGACTTCCAGCCTTCAATATTGCGCAAGACTTCCAACCTTCAATATTGCACAAGTTACCCAAATGCTAACACTGTTGTCCCCAGTGAAGTATTCACAGAATGCTCTTTAATTGGCAAAGTGTCAAAAGACTGGCTATCTTTTTAAACCTATCAAGTTTAAAAGGAGGGGTAGTATGGATTCCATTCCTTTCCCCAACTTCATACCCATAAAGTGCCTTGTAAACCAGGGGTAGGCAATCTTTTTAGGCCATGGGCACATTTGGCAATTGATAAATTGTCCTGGGAACCATTACAAAATGGCTCCCATGGAGAGGTGGCAAAGGACAAGTAACCTGCCCAAAAGAATGAGTACAAAGCACATGTGGAGGCTGAGCCAGCGCCATGGGTTTTCTAGAAAAAATTCCAACCCAAAGTAGTTTGATTTGCATAGGGTCATTTGCATTGGGAAATTTTCAGTTTGCATCATAAAATATTCTGATGCCCTAGAGCAGGGGTGGACTACTTGTGGCCCTCCAGATGTTCTGGCCTCCGACTCCCACCATCCCTCACCATTGGGTTTGCTAAAGCTGATGGAAGCCATAGGCCAGAACATTTGGAGGGCCACAAGGTGCCCAACCGTAGCCAAGAGAGAACTAATGGAGCATGTTTATTTTACTTATATTAGTAAACAAAGCTTAAAAAGTACCCCATGCTAATTTTTTGTCCCAATACATCACAAGTATTTGACCTGAAATATTTGAAGAAAAAAATTATAGCACATTTAATGTACTTTAAATATTATGTAGAAATTTTACTAGAATACTTGTACACATTTTAAAATAGAGGGTACTTCCCTTACATTGTTTAAATGTAAGTGGGGGGAAAAAACATATGTACTGAGAACAGTTGACACACTTACGGTGCTTGTTTAGACAGAAAAAAGTTCTACAACTCCCAGCATTTCCCAGGCTGTCCCAAACATGAATAGGATTGTGCTCTAAGTCAGCCTTCCCCAAGCTGGTGCCCTCCAGATGTGTTTGACTACAACTCCAAGGATCCCCTAGTCAGCATGGTTGGCTGCACTAATTAATTTTAGCACCCCAAAGGAACTCCGCATTATATGCTGACAACCACTCATCCATTTCAACAGAATTTAGGTCTCCTCCACTGAGGTTGCTGGGGCACCTTCAGTTTCACTGTCACTACTTATTAGCTCCATTTCACACTGAGACATATGTATTTCAATGACATATATGTATTCTCTCACATACTTGCTAAGGATAATCACTTGAAAAACATTAATTACAGCTTTGAAACTGCCAAGCTAGTCTAATATTGCATTTGCAATTGACATACATTCATTTTTACTAATTAACTTTTGAAATGGAATTTTTTTCACTGAAAAATAACATACTGGAAAAAAATTCCTCCCCACGTTAGTGTGTTGTGGCTCAGACCAGTGAACAACTCCTTTGAATCCACAGTTTGCAGTACCAACAGATACCTATTTCACAGCAAGCCCAACTGCTGGTAAGAAAATGTGTTAACTTTTTCTTTGAAAAAGTGGGAGCAGTAGAGCACCAAGAAAAGTCTCTGGGGACACATTAGTGCCCACAGCACCATGTTGCCTACCCCTGTTGTAAACAATGTAAGAGAACTGCAGGTGTTGTTTTCCTATAGGTTCTTCCATTAGCACACTAGCACCTGTAACATTCAGATTCAAACATGCAGCAGTGTGCAAATTCCAGAAGAAAAGACTCACTTCATTGGCCCTGCTCATGTGTTGGGTGCTAGTCTTTTAAACTTTACAGAAGAACAGTGAGATGAACCCACAGAAAAGTGTTTTCTATCACACTAGTTAAAATTCAAAAGGAACCTAAGACACTTGCTTTACACAAAGCATTTATATCTGCAAAGGGTTTTCCAGAATAACTAAAATATTTTAACAGCTAAAATGTTCAATAACTGAAGCACTTGCAACTTCAAAAGGAAATCCCACATGACTTAAGGTAACAATTAAGTGTGAGAATATAGCTGAAAATATTTGCATTTATCAGTGGAATTATCAGTGTTTTCATATCAATAGTTAATGTTCCTCTAGTTAACTATATAAATTTAGTTATGACAACTTAATCACAAAACCTGCTGTGTATATAATGTATGAAATGAATATATTATTTTAAATAATCCCTAAAATGCTGAAAGCTCTCCTAAGTGGCATGGGGAAACGTAGTGGCCTGAGAACCTGACAATCAAATCCCATTCAGGCATGAGAGTCAGTGGGTCAGTTTGCATATTGTGGTGACAAACTGTGGGTTAACTGGCCCAATGACTCTTAAACCACTATGTTTCTCCACGCCACTTACAAGAGCTTTCAGCATTTTAGGAATTATTTAAAAGAATTATATTCATTTTATATGTACACAGCAGATTGATTAACCCATGATTTGCTGGGCTGCAGATGAGGTGCTTCTTGTTTTTGTAAACAACCTCTGACTGGGGCAATCGGAGGTTGTGAGCATGATGTGAGAACCCAGAGCACGGGGTTATTTAGGGACTAAACAACCCAGCTGGTAACTGAACAACAAACAATAAGTTAACCACTGGGTTGTTTGGCCAGTAACAACCCAACGGTTTGGATTTGCATGTCAAATTAATTTAAATAAACCAGAAGCAACTTACATACAGTGCACATCCCTGTGAATCGTGGGTTAAATAATTTGCTGCCATGATGTGCAAACTGGGTTATTAGATAACCCTGAGCCAGTCACTCTTTTAGCTTAAGTTACCTTACAGGTGGAAGCATCTGAATGGAAATGTTCAAGCAGACTTCAACACTGATGCAGTGATATTGCATCATACTTCTGTGAACAACCACCATTTATCTATTTACTCAGTCTATTTATAAGCCGCCCTTCAACGTGAATGTACAATTAAAATAACAGATACAGTAACTCACATAAATAATTAAAAAGACAGGAGCAGCAGCCACAATGTAGTAAGAATTTAAACCACATTTATTGAGTAAAACTATCTAGTTGCATTAGGCTTCCTGAATACACTGTACTTTTTATTGGTTCAGACCAAACTTTTGTGGAACGCAGTAAACTTTGAGCTAATTTTACAATATCACACTCTTTACATGCCTGGTCTCTTGGGCAGCATATGTCTTAAGTTTCACAAACTATTTGCAAGACTTCCCAGTATGAGTTGACCAGCACAATGCAAATATCATTGCATATCATTTCTGCTCTTGATGAGTTATGTTTAGTAAAGGCCTTAATCTGGACTCACTCTATTTTCCAGACCCACTGGGCCTAGAGGATGTTCTATCATTTCCCCCCATTTTGAAATTGATATCTTGTCCTTTCTTGAAGGGTCAAGGCAGGTAGAACGTTATGCCAAATTATATACATAAATCATTTCCTACTCATTTAACCAAACCTGTGCATCAAACGCCAGTCTAAATATTGTACTCTTCCCTCATTTCAGGAAACTGGCTGCTTGGTCACTGTCAGGTTGAGTACACGGTAAGACTACATGCAACATAAGCCTACTTATAGTTTTAATTAATGAGGCCTAGAAGTACCAAGATTGAAGATCTCAGTTCTCCAAGCAGATTTAACACGTTCTTTAAATTAATGTTGCACAACAATCAAAACAAGTGGGAGTCAAGGATGACTTCACTCCTCTTCCATGGTTCAAAACTCATAGGCACAATCCAGCTAAAACTAAGCATTTCTAAATAATTTAAAAGGGGAGTTAACCGTGTGTTTATATTTCTCCCTCTAAATGGAATTTAAAAACACTTAGTTTCAGCTGGATTATTTCCTAACAGCACAATCCAACAGGTCTACTCAGAAGTAAACCCCATTCAGTTAAATGGGGCTTGTTCCCAAGTCAGTTAACTTAAGTATCTAAGAGAGCAATCCTATACCCCCTAGAGAGCATATGGGGGAACACTGGATCCCAGAAACTGAACAATCCTAGGTCAGAACCAGGGCTCCAATCTTGGAGCCCAGAAACTGCTCTCCCTGCCCCCTTGTAGCTGGTGCGGTTCTCTCTGAGGTGGCTATGTCTCTGCACTCAGAAACAGAGCATAGAGATAGGGAAAAGGAAGCAGTCCCAGAGGCAGGGAGGAGACTGCAGAAGCTCCTCCTTGCCTCCCCCTCCTTGAAGCCAGGTGAGATGGGCAAAATCACCTGACTAGCCAAAATGCATGCTGGTTGGAGCACAGAGATTATCCCCTCCTTGCTCCAGCCACCCTTCATAGGACAGTTGGCAGCCTCTGATTTCAGAGGCTGGTGACTATCTGGATAGGATTGCGCCCTAAGCATGCCCTCATATCTGAAGACAAATTAAACAGATTATTTCAGATATATTATTTATATCATCCTTATTTATCTGCTTTTGTGAAAGTGTATAAAAGCTTATCTTAAAGCCACGGTTTAGTATAAAAGGTATTTGCATAGACATTCAAAGTTCCTCAACAGAGATTAAAATGTCTTATTATAGAACTGCTACAGACACAAATAAACTAAGTCACTCCTCAGAGTGCACCATGTTTCAGATCTTGAACCCTGACAACTTTTTGGAGAGCTAAGAACTGTATACATTTAATGTACTTCTCAGTCCTATTTTACCCATCTTTAAAAAATAAAGGGAAAGGACCAGTATTTGCTTCACTGTAAAACTGAAAATAGGAAGGAACAATGAGACTGCTAAAAATGTGTTTCTTCCAATAATAAAACTGTTTAAAATACATTTAAGTCAAGAAAAATTAAACTTCCTCTGTAAGACTTGATTTTGAACACGCACATGCACTTGCTCAAGAAATATATCCCTGCCAACTGTTGATCTTTGACACTATAGCAACAAGTGAACATTTGTTCTGGAGGAATGCAGAGTATGTGATGGGGGAAGGGATGTGGTCACAACTTTAAGTCAGCTAGCTAGACTTAACAAAAAAGTTAATTGGAACTACAGGCTATCAGCTGCATTACATGTAGTTTGCAAGCAATTTCTATAGATCTGAGAACAAAATTTGAGTCAGTTGAGAACAAAATTTGAGTCAGTGAAATAATTGCATTAATGTAACTGGAAACAGAACTGTATTATACATTACCATCTTAAATTATGAGGTTGTATTCTGTGTGGCTTAAACACTTGAATTCAAATTATTATGCAGACTTCGACATTTTATCTAAATTTAAAGGAAAGTAAAAGTATCCACGGGTAATTCTCCAGCTGACTATACAGGGATCTACAAATGTGTGCTAGGCTTGAGAGCCAACCATTGTTTCCAATAGCCAGCAGGGCTCAACATTCATATTTCTGTTCAACAGGGTTGGACTTTCCATTTGTCAAGCTCAAGGTAGTCAGCTAGATGTGTGTGATGCCCTATATCAGGAGTGGGCAACTTGGCACCCTCCAGATATTTTGGTCTATAACTTTAATCATTCTACACCACTGGCTCTGCTAAGACTGATGGGGTTGGAAGGTCTCACATTCCCCACCCCTGCCTTATACATTTTACCTAGAATACAAGTGGGCAACGCACAGGCTAGGTGCAGCCCTTGGAGGCCCTCAGAGTGGCCAACACAGGTTCCCAACCCTCTGCCCCTGAATTTCCCTTTGCTGCCACCACATTTTTCCTGTCACTCCAAGTCAGCAAGCTGGGAGAAGTGCAGTTTTCACAAGTTCATCATTCCTATGCGCTGCCTTTCCCATGTAAATCATGCCTCACCAGCCCAAACAGCTGAGCAGCATGGTTTGGGGGCGCATGACTAAGATGGGGAGGATGGCACACAAGGAATATTAACCCTCCCCATGAATGAACAAATGTATCTGTGTGTTTCAATGAACGTGGGAAGGGTGTGTGAGAGACAGGTTGTGTGTGGTAGAGACAGAGAGAATGTGTGTGTATGAATAAGGGAGGAAAGGCTGTGTGTCTAAAGTGTGTGTATGAATGGGAGGAAGGGGAATGCTGGCCCTGGCCATGCCCAACACGGCATGTGGCCCTTGGGGGAAAACAGTTGCCTACCCCTAGAAGATACAAGTGAACAGAAACAAGGCTTTAGAGGCTTCTATGGGGGAAATTCAGGAGGACATATCCTACATCCTAAAAACAGCCCTTCAAGAGCAGATATTGGCATCATGAGAAGGTATAAGAACAGAAATACTTTGATAATGTTCATATGAATGTACAGTTCAGGAAACAGGGTGTGTGCTCATCCTTTTTCTTTGCTTTACTGCTTCTCTGTGGTCCAATTATTACTGAGGTAATATCTGAATGACATGGTAGCAATTCTGGCAAAACTGTAGAGCCAGGATCTATTGCACGACCCTAGTAACTTATGGAGTTCCAACAACATGGGGTTTGCCCTCATATCACTAGTTCCAATGCTACAGCCATTGGAGAACAGAATAGGATTATGTTCGAATTTTACTAAACTGCAGTAATTTGTTATTATTATTTATGGTAACATCAGGTCACATTCAAGTACAGTGATCAGTGGTTTACCTTTTTTCTTTTTTAGTGGGGATATTAACATGACTAAAGAAACCTTGCTAACAAACTGATCATGATAAACATGTGGGTCAGCATATGCACCCATTGGATTCACTTGTGTACAGCATTCAGCAGCATTAGACCAGAGAAAATAAGATTTTTAACCTGCTTCATATCAAAAAGCTGAGGGCATGAAACATTTAACCTAATTTCACTAGATTAGAATTAAAAAAAAAACCATTAAGAGTTAATGGTTAAACTCATTAGAACTCCCTGTCCCTATTCTTCCACCACTACTCAGTTCTTTGTTCGGTTTATTCAAGACCCTTCAGCACCAATAATATGCATTAACCAGAGTACGGAGCTTTGATGTGGGAAAATATTCCAATCCCTATTTCGATAAGAAGTTCACGAGATGAAATCACTCTTACCCTAAATTTACCTCACTATATTGTTAAACTGCAACACTGATCACAGCTCCCTGGTAGAAGGGTAGAATACAAATATACTAACAACTTTAGAAGTACTTTTTTCCAGCTTCAAGGAATATTAGCATTCATAAAGGCAATAGAAAAGATACACATTTTCATAAGTTAACTTAAAATATGCATTTTAAATATTTTAGGGGAAGTTGTATACAAAAATATGTATTGTAGGGGAAATGGTATACAATTTAAAACTGCTGAAAAGACGGTTATGACTGAACACATGGAAGAACAAACTGATCCATCTATTCCAACTACAACTGCTACCATCCCTGACCACTGGCCAGGGTGGCTAGAGATGATGAGAACTGCAGTCCAAAACATTTGGAAGGATCAAGGCTGGGTAAGGCTGTCCTTAAACCATAGTTTAGCATGTTAAGAACAAGCTGCAGCAAGCCTCAGGCTTGCATACGCCACCCCTTTCTGTGTAGCTGCAAGGAGGATTCACATCCTTTGACATGTGCTTTTGCTTAACCACAACTTGCCATGCCCTCTGAACCAACAAACTGCAATTAATGTTAACTATGGTTTGTCTGAAAAAAGCCAACTTGAACTTGTAGTTTCAAACAGACTGTATTTAACATTAATCACAGTTTATCAGTTTGGATGACACCAGAAGCTGTGATTAAGCAAAAACAGAAGTGAAAGCTTCCAAACTTCTCATTGCAGGTGTACAGGAGGAATGATGAGCGCACGAGCCTGACCCTTCTGCAGCTCCTTCTTATCACGCCTGAACCAGGCCAATGGCACTTTTCAGGTCCCATATGTATCTCTGTAATGCTACACTTGAGCTTACACATCTACTAGACAATGCAAGGAGTTCAATTTATTTTGCACTATGCAGCTGTTGGAATTGTAGCTGATGGGAGCGTATAGGCTCATAAACAAAGCTCATGAAAGCCAACAAGCAGAGAATGCAAGTATAGGTGTATGCATTTTCTGACTCAGATTTGCTAAGAGGCTGAAACTCGTCTCTATGTATAGTTTGCATTCTAATGGCATGACTCTCACTTTAATAGCAGGTTATTGGTATGAATGCTGTTTCAGGATGCAACATGGAGCATTTATTCTGGTACTACTATTTTTGCCCACAGCACAGAGATCCCCAAGATAGTAAGGTATGTATTAATTATAAGCCCTAAAGTCCTAGAGAAGGGGAAAAGGACATAGTCTTTGTGTTAGGATATTATAATTCAAATAAATCTTGCTCTTTATCCAGTTGGATATTAGAGTTATTCAATTGATTCACACAGCCCAACTACAGCTTCTTCTTTTTTTAATGATAGCATCTGGTTACTTTAAGATGCACAGCTCAGAAACAAGATTATGATTCTAGAAGTACAAGGATAAGCATGCATAATTTAGTATGATAGGCAAAAACTCTACTATACCTTGACAAGTGGACTATAACATATAAAACCAAAAGATTAAGGCTACATTAGTTTATTGACAGCGGTGTGAGAAGTGAAATTTTTCCATGATTGCTCAAAAGCAATCTCACTGGGCATTTGGCAGATCTTTTTACTGAGGCGCTACAGGTCTAAAAAGTACAAATCTTGCTTTGAATCTGATGCACAAACACAAAGGGGGAAACCTTCCTAGAAAGGAATTCATGCCAGCTCAGCTGGTACCAGCTTCTTATTTACCTATGTTACGAAAATTATATTCCATTAAATATTTGAGACTGTTCTGTACTTGTCTGAAGCAATTATTACTTTGCAAATAATACAATAAAGAAACAGAATCCCCATCTAGAAGCCTCAACAACTGAATTATAAAAGTGACACTTATTCCTATTGCAATTTGTTTTCTCTTTGCATATTAGAACTGCACTTATGTGACCAATCATCTTCACTCATTTTACAAGAAAACTGCTTAACATTCTATGAAAAACGCAAATTTCTTTTCTAAGGAACAACACTGCTTAATTCAATTTCAAACAGGGATATAACATATGTTTAGCTAGTTACCACATATTTGTATAACAGATAAAGTCAGACCATCTAAATCGTTGATACTACTGCATAACATGAGCAGGAACAAATATAATCAGCTTGCTCATTACAAGCTTACATCAGAATTCAAAGAATGGAAGTAACTGGTGATGAATGCTTTATCTAACCTTCAAAACAATGGGAAGATAAACTTCATCATGGTCCAATTTGGACATAATGCTAAACCACAGGTTAGTGTTATGAGAATGAGCTGCAGTCAGCCTCAGGCACCTCCCCTTCCAGCATAGCCCCAAGTAGATTTGAAGCTTCTGCTTCCATTTTAGATTAGCCAGTTGTAAGAACCCCAGTAACCAGAGACTTAAGTATGGCTACTGGAAACAATCCAGTTTTGTAAATCATGGTTTGAGATGTGATTGTTTCCACTAACCATAGTTAAGATTAAGTTTGCCAAGTTGTCCAAACCTGATGAACTGCGGTCAATGCAAAACAGAAGCAAAAGCTTCTAAAATTTTTCACACAGCATCAGAGGCAATGTGGAGAGTGTGCGATCCCAAGCCTTGCTGTGGCTCATTCTTGTAACTCTAAACTATAGTGTAGCATTATGTCTGAACCAGCCCAATGTAATTTAGTTCAGACGTGAGAAACCTTTCCCTGCTGCTATGCTACTTCCTCCTTAAGAGAATAAAGTCTAAGTAACAAAAGGATGGCTGTGAGACTAAGCAAACTAATTTGCTGTTTCCACCTGCTGGCAGTAAGTGGCAAAAAGTGTTGTTCAGGTGTTTTTTTAGTAGTAGTTCAGGCAAGTAACACTAACCCAAATAATCTGCCAGAACTGTGATAACAGTTAAAACCTATTCACTTATGAAAACACTGCTGAACTACAGAAGTCAGTTGCTGAAAAACACTAGTGGTATAGTCTAATACAATCCATTTCAAACATAGCCCTTGTCTTATTTACTTAGAAACTCCTCGTTGTAGAGTTTTAATTTGACATATGATGTGCCAACTTGCAAAATAACTTGTACAATGCTTCACAGAGGAAGTTAGCAAAGTAAAAACCACAACTTCCTGTATACAACAAACATACCCAAGAAAAGTCTGTCACTGTCCCTACTAAGCATTTCTTGGCTCATATTTTACAGAGTAAGAAATCTGGTACAACTGTACATTTCAAACCACAGCAGTTACCAAGAAGCAGCTAACACACCTTCTGAAAGAATGGCTTCTTTCAAGTAAAGAAGAACATCTGCAAATTTTCTGACATCATTCACCAACTGCATGATGTACTCTGGATCCACAACAGTGCTGTCATAGCAGTCAGAGTTGGAGCTAATGCTGCTCAGAGAACTGCTCTTGGTGCTGCGCCCCATCCCCCAGTTTCCTGAATTAGAGATGGTGAAGAAATTGGAGGTAGACAGTTTGGTTAATCCTAAACCACGCTTGTTGCCGCCACCGTTCTGTCGCAACATCCCAGCCACTGCAGAACTTATGAAATTTCCAGAGTTAACATTCAGTGTTACTTAGGGTCCATCTGCCAAGCAAAAATGTTCTGAGGAAAGAAAAACAAATACAAGTATGATTCAGCTAAAAAGAAAACAGGAATGCAAATAAACATAAATTTTAAACATTATTTAAATACTAAGCTGCTGGACGCACCTTTTAATATTAAAAGTGTTCACATATTAAGACAAAGAAAATAGCACACGTTCACTAAATATCTTAACCGAATATCTTTACAAAACTATTCTCTAGGATGTTACACTGAAAATTTACACCGTTAGCAGGCCATTTTCTTCTCAGGGTTATTTCACAGTTACTTCTGAGGAGACAGTACTCTCCTCAGAAGGGGAGTCAGAGATCCGACCCCCTGACCCCTCACAGCAGGTGTGGAAAGAAACACACTGCTAGCCTCCAAGGTCAGAAAAGCAACCTCTGGGAGGGGGGGAATGGGGGCACTTTGGTGAGCTGGAGAGGCCAAGACATGAGCTATCCTGAGGCCTCCCCAGCCTCCCCCCCCCCGAAACAAAAAAGCCTGTCTAGCGAAAAATGCAGGGCAGGATGACAGGGAGGCAATCTTTGCCTCCACCACTCATCCCACCCTGCACTGCATGATCAGAAGCTTCCGAGTTCGGGGGCTTCCCATCATCATGGGCACTATCTACAGAAATGTGTCCTAAACCAAACTATTAAGAACTTTGCTTACACAGGTCTCAAATAATTGGTGTCTGTCACAATCAATTCAATCCTATTTTATTCTAGGAACACTTGAATGCATACTGTTAAGTATTTAAGATTAACTAATCTTGCTATTAAAACACAAGATATTCTTTTATTTTTGAAAAGTGAAGTGATGTATAAACCTCATTTGTGTTTTAAGGAGATGCTGAGAATGTGTTTTCAGCAGGTAAACAGCAAGTTGGTCAATGCTGCAATGGGTACATCTCCTACAGCTTTACAAACAAGGCAATACTTGAAACTATTATTAGGTTGAAAAAAACTACTTTTGTTTATGTAGAGATATCTTACTAATGTTCTGGAGAAATAGGGTTAAACAAATCATTTGGATTAAGTCTGAACTTCAATTCTTTTACAGTTAATACTTGAACATGTACGTCTGTCCCTCTACTCAAAAATCAACAGTGTTCCAGATAATGGAATGTTTCCATTCAGCATTTTACTATAAATACCTTTGCAGCTACTTAATCTTTGTTTAAAAGCAACATGCATAATACTGCACACTGAGAAATGTCCACAAAGTATGAAAACAAGCCATGTCAACAATGCAGACTGGTTCACTGAACCCTATGGGAAGAAGACCATCCCAGGTGAAGTTTTCTTTAAACCGTGTTATGCAAAAGCTTTGTGCAACGTTCCTAAGTTCCCATATGCCTTTTCACAGCCAGAAAACTGTTCTGCAATCTTACTCTTCCACTTTACTATTTCCTTCTTTTAAAACACAGAGGTCTCTTGTAGCTTTGTATCCTGAAGCTTTGATAGGTTGTACTTAGATCCACACTCATCTTAAAACATTTACAATGCTTGTTAATTGGAATTCACTATCACCCACAACTTTAAAAATGGCAACTATTCAGTTTTGAGATATTCAAACTTGTTTCTGATGTGAGGTCTACACTACATTATTAACTATCCTTCCCAGAGCCACACAGCAGAAAGAGCCCTGGGCATTACTGCAGCTATTATGCCATATAGATGGCTTTATCAATTCAAAACTTTCATCTACATTGTTTCAAGTATTTTAATCGCTCCCCCCCCCCTTAGACAATATGTATTTTATTATAGGAGAAATACTTCCCATCTCCCCCCAAAGGAGATAGGCTCTATAGTTAGACTGATCCTCTACAATGTAGAGTTTCATGTTGTCAGAAGTCAGTCCTCCTGGCTTCAGTGCACTCCCCCCTTTCCCCCCACCAAATGCCTACAGAGTCGCTGCCCAGTTCCTATAACCATGCTCAGAGTTACTTTGCTAAAAGCAGAACTCGGAGCAGATGTTCAAACGAACCGAAGTTTCTCCCACCGAGTTAAAAGCTAGGGAAGTGTAAGGAGAAGAGAACTGGCAACAATGCGTTTATTAACAGAGACAGAGGGTGACAAAATTAACAGAGGAAAAAAAGAGTACAAAAACTGTTGACAAACATATGCACGAGGAAAGCAACCCTCCGGATTTGAGCAAGAGAGGCGCCTGAGCGCCCGCGCCCCCTTCAGAGGAATATCTGGCATTCCTAGCAAGGCGCGCGCCCGCGCCCTCTCCCCCCGCCCCCAATTCCCTCCAAGCTGCAGCAGTCGGTCCAGGGCCCCCTTCAGCAGCGGCCCGTGCATGTGCAGCCAGCTGCCAAATCGCACGTCCTCCTCCTCCCGCTGCTGTTCATACCCAGGATTTAAATACAATCGAAAGCAGACGGCTCGGGCTACAAACACAGAGAGAGGAAGGGCGGGGGGAGAAAGAGAAAGCCAGCGACTTGTGGTAGCAACTCGGAGAACGGCGGGACAAGAGGATGGGGTGTTAAGAAACTGGGGTGGGGGAAAGGGAGCTGCGAATAGGATCCCCCTGGCTCCCCGGCCCTCCCCGCGCCATGTCGTCTGAGAAGGCACTGGGGGGGGGGGGCGCAAGAAGGGGAGGCGGTCAATTTAGGAACGACAAGACACCCCAAACTAGGGAGGGTAGGCGGGCGGAGGGGAACGTTGTCGAGGGGGACCCCGAGCCCCAGAGAGCGGCGCTGTTCGACCCAGAGGCGGGCGCGCGGCGCGTGGGGGCAGCTCGTCTCCCCCCTCTCAAGACCTCGCTCCCACCCCGTGGTTTACCTCACGGCGCGCCGCAACGGCTCCATGTGGGAGTGGGGCGCCCTGAAGAGAAACAGCGAAAGAAGGGAGGGTGCGCGCGCGAATGCTGAGGGAGGCGAGGGGTTGACAGACGTCGTTACCTGCCTCTCCAGAGAGTCCAGACCCAACCCCCGTCACCCGCGCGCTCGCCACAGCTGAGTTCAGTTATGCTTACCCGAGTGGCCGAGAGCGAGGAGAGAAAGGCGGGGGGGGGGGGAACAGCCCTACAGCCGGCGCGAGGACGCGGCTGTCGACGGCTCCGAATCCTCGGGCGCGAGGAGCAGCCGCCGCCGCCGCCGCAAGCGCCGCCACATCCCCTCCGCCCGTTGAACTCCTCCCTCCCCTTCCTTCCCCTCGCCACACAACACACTGCCGGAGCGGCCAACGCCGTCGCCGCCCGCACACCCGGCCGCTCCCCTGCCCGCCCCTCTCGAAGCGCCGCCTCCCATTGGGCAGCTTCGCGCACCCGGGGCGTGGCCGACGCTGAGGAAGCGGCAGGTACAGGGGGCGAGCGGCGAGTTCTCCGCTTCTCCGGGCGCTTCGCTCAGGCGGCGCGCAGCACGTTGGCTCGGGTTGGTGTTGCGTGCGTCGCCCGCGTGTGAACGCAGACGCCTAGCTCGCATCTCGTTCTCTAGATCTAATATACGTTACCCTGGGGGTGGGGGTGGGGAGGAGCCACACACTCTCCAGTGGTTCCAGCTGACCCGATTTTCTGGTGCCTGCCGTTCGTTATAATCCACGCCCTTGGTTTGCCCCGTTTGAATTTGGGGGAGATTTGCGGTTAGAAGCCGTTTTGCAAATCCGTTGAGGTAAACTGCGATTGAACATCTCCAGGCTTCGTTCTGCTCCCTCCGGAGTGGGTGCATGTATCTAGCACAGGCATGCAAATGCAGATGTATCTAGATCACGTGTATGATTCTACACGCAAGTGCCTAGCACATGTGTGTAGAATCATAGAATGGAGAGGACCCTGTAGGCCGGTTGCCTAGTCTGCCCTGTGCTGAGTGCAGGAAATTCGGAGACGGCATCCCCAACAAACTGTCCAGAAGGCCTCCGCAAGGCAGAGCCCACTCTCTTTTCTGGCACACTAAAACATAGCATTTTAGTGCATAGCCTGCGCTTCACACAGGTAAGGATCGTTCTGTTTTTCTAACATTTATTTGACCTGCTACATGAATATCCTCTTTGCTTTTAAATCAGGGTGGGACAGGCAAATAAATAGAGTAAAATTCAGCCTTCCCCAATCTGGGTCCCCCAGGTGCTTTAGCCTACAACTCCTATCCTTGATGGTTAGCCATGCTGGCTGGGTCCGGAGAGCGTTGGAGTCCAACATCAGGAAGGATTCTGGTTGGAGAAGGCCTGTAAATGAATGCAGCATACAGAAGACGAAGAGATTTCTACAGCATGCAGTGGTTGGGCCTTCAGGCCGCGCACCTTGGGATGAGCCTAGGAATGTTAAAAGTAACCAAGACTGTTCCAATTTATAATTCAGTGTAAAGTTCAGGATATGGAGTGATATTCTCTGCACCACAGCCTACCATGGCAACCAAAGACCCTGGTACTATTTTATTACAGCTGCTATGTATCTGTATGCTGTAGGCTAGAGGTGGCTCAGTATGTGTATTTGTGGGGTTGGATGGGCTGGACTCAAATGAAACAGTTAAGAAATTATTTGGGGGCCAGAAATTTATTTTTCCACACAAACTGAAGCTCTTGTTGAGTGGTCAGGCTCCATGGCTCCATAATAAAGCTGTTACATAGGAACAGGTCAGGTGATTTGTTCATCTATTAAAATTAAGGCATTGCACTAATACAAATAAGGACATTGAGATGCATGTTACATTAAAAAACAACAACACCAAATTATGTAGCATTGAAGTGTGAAGTGTGTATTTCTTATAAGAGACACTCTGAGTTCTAAAGTATTTTGATTAAAAATTGGAGGACCCCCCCAGAATCCACACAACATTGCCTTTGGTCCTGGGACCAGCTTGTGGGATACAAGTTAGCCAGCCCTCTCCAGATGAACCAACAGCTGTGGCAGGTGACACCCAATTTTAAAGCATGTAAACTGCCTAGCCACCTTGGGAGGCCTTCTTTGGATTCCCCTTACAGTTGAACAGTGACCAGCTTCCCTGCCAACATGGAGCTTTGAACATTAGCAGTGATCTTTTAAGATCTTGGCCTTGTCTCAAGAATCCGCAGCTCAGTGCTTGCAGTGTGCTACTGTTCATGCTGAGCATAGCTAGAAATATGAGAGGAATCATTCCATTCTTTAGTTTTGCTGCATCATTCAGCCTTCCCCAATGTGATGCCCTCCAGCTGTGTTGGACTCAGCTCCTATCATCCCTGCCCATTGGCCATGTTTGGGGCTGATGGAAGTTGCAGTCCCAAACATCTGGGAAGCACCATGCCGGGGGAGGCTGGCATAAGACAATGATTTGGTTGGACTCCCCAGCAGAATTTCATACTTACAAGCAGGTGAAAGCCACCATGGATTCAAATGGACATTTTTGTTATTGTTTCGAGTCTTCCTGTAATAGACTTTCCATCCTTTCATTTCCTTTTCATGGTGTTTGCTAAATAACATGATCCACTCAGCAAGCTTTAATTAAAGACATCCCTTGTTTTGTTTCCTGATCAAGAGTTCAGCTGCAGCTGGATCCTCTTGTCAACTAGATGGTCCTTGCTAGCATCCAGCCATATCTGAGTTCATCTATTGAGACCTATCTATTGGATAGGGGTGAATGCTCCTTCCTTGTTCTCCTCAACCTCTCAGCAGCTTTTGATACCGTTGACCACGGTATCCTCCTGGACCGCCTGGAGGGGTTGGGCATTGGAGACACCGTATTGCAGTGGTTCCGGTCCTTCCTCTCCGGCAGGTACCAGAGGGTAGCACTGGGAGAGGAGGTTTCGGACCCGTGGCCACTCACTTGTGGGGTGCCACAGGGTTCCATCCTCTCCCCGATGCTATTTAACATCTATGTGAAGCCACTGGGGGCTATCATCAGGAGGTTTGGGGTGCAGTGTCATCAATATGCGGATGACACGCAGCTCTACCTCTCATTCAAATCTTCACCAAGGTTGGTCGTAGAATCCCTGTCCAAATGTCTGGAGACAGTGAGTGGCTGGATGGGGAGGAATAAGCTGAAGCTGAATCCTGAGCGAGGTACTTTTGGTGGGAGACAAGAGGAGGCTAGGGGATGTTGACCTGGTGTTGAATGGGGTACGGCTACCCTTGAAAGACCAGGTCCGTAGCCTGGGGGTCATTTTAGACACCCAGCTGTCCATGGAAGCTCAGGTGTCAGCTGTGAGCCGGACAGCGCTGTATCAACTCCATCTGATACGGCGGCTGCGCCCCTTCCTTCCCGACCATCTGCTCCCATTGGTAGTACATGCCCTGGTCTCCTCTCCTTTAGACTACTGTAATGCGCTCTACGTGGGGTTACCCTTGAAGACAGTTCAGAAGCTGCAGCTGGTACAGAATGCGGCGGCTCGCCTGATTAAAGGCAGCCGCAGGCAAGATCACATCACTCCAGTGCTGAAGGAGTTGCACTGGTTATCAGTTGTTTTCTGGGCCAAATTCAAGGTGTTGGTTTTGACCTTTAAAGCCCTATATGGTTCCGGCCCAGCCTATCTTAAGGAGCGCCTCCAGCAGCACCAGACAGGCCGCTTAACAAGATCAGCCTCGGATGGCCTTCTCTCTGTCCCGTCAGCCAGGACAGCTAGACTGGTGGGGACAAGGGAGAGGGCCTTTTCTGTGGTGGCCCCCACTCTGTGGAACTCCCTCCCTAGGGAACTCCGTCATGCCCCCTCTTTAATGAGCTTCCGTCATGCATTAAAAACGTGGTTGTTCAGGCAGGCATTTGGGGTGGGTTAGGGTATTTTAGAAAATGTTTTTATGGTAGAATTTTATTGTTTTAAACTGTTTTATTGTATGTTGTACATCGCCCAGAGTGGCTGGGTGACCAGCCAGATGGGCGATTAATAAATTTAATAATAAATAAATAAATGAATGAATGACCGCTTGCTCTGAAGGTGTCAAAGAAACACAAGTATGTTTGCAGCTATTTGAAAGGCACAAGTCAGTGATGGAGGGCAAAGGCATGCAGAGGAGCAGCACGAATTGAATGGAAAAGGCCTGTGATAAAAGGTCAGAGGCTGGGACAGGCCGACCACCTAAGCAGTGAATAGCAGGCCTGTTTTAACAACAATAAAAGGAGTGTTTGTACTGTGGGGGCTGTTTTATCAGCATTGCTAGCTACGCTGGTCATGCATCAGTGAAGGTTGGATGGGTAAGGATTGCCCCATAGTTACTCTTGATTGAAACAAGCCTACTTGAAAACTTACTGCCTTTATCCATCCAAGAGCTATTAGAGGCATATAAACATTAAAGAACCAGGAAAGTATAGGAGGGCTGAACTCCAGGATCTTTCCAATGGAAAAAGAAAAGGTATTCTACAGCAGGGTATAGAAGCTCAGGCCTGGAGGCCAAATCCAGCCCTCCTGTGGTTCCAATCTGGCCCTTGGGGTTCCCCAGATGGCCACACTCCATTCCCATGGCCCCCCTTCCCCACCAAAGACCAATCATTTGGTGGTTTCCTGGCTTCTCTGCAGTTTCTTTTCCGTTCTAAAAGGTTGAAATGCCTCTTCTAAAGCTTGGCTACAAGCAGTAAGAGCTTTAAGCTAAAATATGAGGTATTTTTAGCATTTTGGACCAAGCCCCTTAGCCTTTGTCTTTGGTCTCACCCACCACTGAAACGTGATCTCTGAAAACGTCTTCAAAATGTAATGAGTCCCTCAGGTTGAAAGAGGTTCTGCACACCTGCTCTACTATTACATTAAAACTATAATTTATTATTATTAGTCAGTCAGTATACACGGTGCTTTATAGTTTGTTCCACAGCACTATCAGATCAGCACAGTGCTGGTTCACAGCCTCCATCTTCTAGTTCAAGTCATAAGACGCACACAAAACCCATGTGAAGCTGAACCAAACTCATACTCCCTTGCTTAGTGTACCCTCCCTCTGTTGCAGGGGTGGGTAGAAGGTAGATCTGGATCTACTGGTAGATCTCCAGGTGATTTGCAGTAGATCTCCAAGGACTTCTGACTCCCGTTTGTTTAACAACGGGAGCAAGAAAAGGACTCCCCTCCCACCCTAAATTATACTGCTGAAATGAAGAAATCTTACTTACTTATTTCATTTCTATACTACCCAATAGCTAAAGCTCTCTGGGTGGTTCACAAAAATTAAAACCAAAGAGCACACAATAAAACAATATAAAATATATAAAACATTAAAACCACAGGATAACAATACAGCCAGAATAAATCTTGGGGTAACCAGGGGTAGATTACTGTGTGGAAGGACTGTGCTGCTTTTTTGATGCCCATGGAGATGTGTATATTGGGCATTACAATGCTACCCTTCATAAATGGTTTGCTGTACCCATAACTTCAATCAATATGTATAGTTGCTGGTGAAGTAAAGCATTGCAAAACCAAGACAATAAACTGTTATTAATTTTCCCCGCAAGGTCAAGGATGTCCCCAGACTTTGTACTGGTGCAAATGAGGCTGCACGTAATTTCTACAAAATCGCTGTATTTTGCATCCTTGACAATCAAGGACTTCAAGCCAAATCCAAGTGTCAAAATATGCCATTGTGGCTTAAGGCTATATTATCAACGTTGCAAACTAAAGGGCTACTCCTCCTGTTTTCTGTTTGTACACCTTATAATTTAATGAAGGACACTAATACAAATTACACCATGGATTATTTCTATAGTTATTGGTTTATAGGACTCAAAGAACAAATATTTCTGAACTCTTAGTAACAAATGTTTATGCTTATTTTAACCATAGTTTATCCACACTTCTTTTCTTTCCCTTTAACTCTTTGACTTAATTAAGGATTATGTAAATCCATGGCAGGGTTGCAAGATAGTAAACCTAGAGGAAGAACAAATAAAAGACACACAATGCAGAAAGGTTCAAAAGGATTTGGCTCTGTCAGGTGGTTGGTCCTGCAGATACACAAATTAAGTCAGAGTAAACAAATGTACAATAATTTAGTGTGACAGCAAGGAATAAGGCAAGGTACAAATGGCACAATTGCCTGTTTTATAGGCAGGAAAAGGATTGCAAAGTAATTGTGGGGAAAGTAATTGAAATCATCAAAACCCACTTGAGCCCCTGGTGCTTTTACTTAGGTTTTCCCAATAAAAAAGCATAAGAGTCAAAGTCTGCTGTTTTAAGTTATCCATACTGGAATCCTATATACACATACCTAGGAGTGAGTCTTGTTGATGTTGAGATATATACAGGGTTGCACTGTCAGTTTGTTACATTTCTCATTGTTTTGCACTGGAAATGGTCTGTTCTAAGTGCTTTAAGAAAATCAACACTGGGGCCAAGAAAAGTTTACATTTTCGTGACATATACAAATTCTGCAGATTCAACATATTTGCCTCTTATCTGCTTATTTTGCATAATTTATTCTGCTCGTCAGTTCAAATGGTTAAGTTTCAAAGTAACAATTCTCACAGAAAGAAGGGGGGGTGAACATTTACGGTGCAATCCTGTGTATGTTTATTCAGAAGTAAATTCCATTGTGTTCAATAGAGATATATTCAGCGGTATATAAATGCCACAAATAAATTAATAAAATAGTGGTTACTTCCAAGTAGGTATGCATGGGAGTGCAGCCTTAATTTTCTTGTCATAAGAGCTTGCCATAAGAGCATTTTATTTCAGTGCTTTGGCATTTTTATATGATGATGATGATTTGGTCTACCCATACCTATGTCTACACTGAATGGCTCCTATTTCCAATTTAGGGTTCCTGCATCCTTGTGACAATGAGTTTGCACAGCAACATCACAAGCAATCTAATAACTTGAGCCATTGTAGCAGTATTTGATTTCTGATTCTTCCCTGTCGTTATGAGTGAGTTGCAAAGTTTATTTTTAAAATTCAAGGTTCCAGATTGAAGAGAATGGCATGGAGTGGGAGTTGGGCCCTTCCTAAGTGTGTCTTGAATAGTACAATTACACCAGGTAATCCCACTGTTCATCAGAGCACAACACAAATAGCAGAAAAAACATTCCTCAGCTGGTTTAACAATTTTATCAGCTGGTCCAACAATAATTTTATCATACTCTGGAATTTCTGGCTATTTTTCAGACGAACAGAAATCACACTAGAAGCTGAACAATGAATTGGAAAAGGTGGTAGAAAAAAACAAAGTTGCCAAATAACTATGCAAATGGGCAGGTACAGGTATGTTCCTGATAGACATTAGCCTGGTTCATATGATCGTATCTTAATCTTCTGCCCTCATGCTCCGTACTTGCGTCACCCCTTCCTTCTTCCATTCTTGGTGCACTGCAATAAGCCAAGAAGTCTTCAATTAACTGTGGTTTGAAGTTGATGATCATGACTTGTTCTGCCTGATTTTATTTACTAGAGTAATTGGGAGTGGGTTTTCCCCCCACCATATCCTGGGGTATAATATATTTTAATTGCACTTTCCCCCCATGAAATTTTATTTTATTTTGAAATGAAGTTAACAAAATAAAGGCAACCAAAAGAAAAAGAATGTACATAATAAATCAAAATCACTGAAGAAACAAAGGAATTAAGTAATTATAACTCTTGGGGAGCAATCCTATGGCCGCTAGTCAGTGGCTAGACAGCCATAGGATATTTGGTTTTCTGGGAATCGGCCTCGGAGCCCATGTTCCGAGGTCAGTTGCTGGAGAACCAACCTCCCCCCACTTCCGTGCTGCCTCGGAGGCAGCGCGGAGCAGCCCTGGGCTCGCAAGAGGAGTGCGGAGCTGCCAAAATGGGTCATTCCCAGAGGGCGTTCTGCGGCAGAGAGGTTGGAAATGTCTGTACGACACATCCAATGTGTTGTACAGCAGCTTCCTCCCCTGCTCTGCCCTCCCACAACTAGACAGCCGCAATCAGCTGTCTAGCCGAAAATGCAGGGCAGGAGAAGCGTGGAGAGAATGATCCCCTCCGTGCTTCTCCTGCCCTGCAATGGATAGGCAGTCACCTCTGAGTTTGGAGGCAGCCTCCTATCTGCATGGGATTGCACCCATAGTCTATAACTGATATGCTTAAGGACCATCTTCGGTAACACATCCTAAGTAGGAGCACAATACCTAACTAAAGTGAAAATGCAAGTTATAAAACATATAAAAAGAGTGTGTGTGAGTATATGTCAATTTGTGTGTATATGTGTATTAATCAGAAAAAAATATAAGCAACCGCACTTGGCTGGAATTTTATCATAAATTTTAAGAGCTTAAGGAGCGCCTCCAGCAACAGCAGACAGGCCGCTTAACAAGATCAGCCTCGGATGGCCTTCTTTCTGTCCCATCAGCCAGGACAGCTAGACTGGTGGGAATGAGGGAGAGGGCCTTTTCTGTGATGGCCCCCACTCTGTGGAACTCCCTCCCTAGGGAACTCCGCCATGCCCCCTCTTTAATGAGCTTCCACCATGCATTAAAAACGTGGTTGTTCAGGCAGGCATTTGGGGTGGGTTAGTGTACTTTAGAAAGTGTTTTTATTGTAGAATTTTATTGTTTTAAACTGTTTTATTATATGCTGTACATTGCCCAGAGTGGCTGGGTGACCAGCCAGATGGGCAATTTAAATTTAATAATAAATAATAAATTTAATAATAAGCTTCACCATAGGAAAGAAAAGGAAACCAAGGTGCCATAATATCATTCTTCAAGTTAGGATTCCTAGCTCGCTGCACTTGCTGAGTAAGTTTATACGTACTCATAGTATCCCAAATTTTATCAATCTGCTGTTCTTTAGCGGGGAAGGAGAACATAGTGAATGCCCCAGTGAGTAAGCGTTATGACTGAACAGGAATTGAAACATTCGTCTTTTGAGTCTATGGGGAAAACCACATGAAGATATCATTGTGATATAACATGGCTCTCCAAAAGTATTTGGAGGAAAAAGTAAGCAGACATGAATTCATAATACAGCTAAATTTGTTTCTGGAGATGCAAACATGGGGTAACAGCTCTGCTGGCTTTGATAAATACTCCATTTGGATCTGACTTTTTGACTGTGTATATATCTCGATACGTGAAGTGCTTTATGCAAAGCTTGCATTTGGGACACTTAAACAATGTCAAGAATAGAAGCAGAAATGGCACAAGGAGCTGCACATGGCATTTGAGAAATGTCAAGGTGGAGCTAATAGGAATTTACCAAATCTCTGCAGCAATGCCAGAAGCTCTTCAGCTTCCTGATATCCATCTGCTGCCTTCTATAGTGTGGACATCATAAGAGATACAAAGCTGCTGCCACTTCGTGTTCTCTGTTCTTCATAAGTCCACCATAACACAATGCATGATGGGACATTATCACTCTGCATCTGACCCTCCAGACATAATCACTCTGCATCTGTCCCTCCTGCCAATGATATGAAGCAGAGGGGTGGAGGGATGCGCAATGCAATTATGTGGTAGTAGATATTGGGAGGAAAGAGGTATGGAGCAGTGGCAGCTTTCTTATCTCCCAGTCACCCCCTGGCTGGGAATTACGGGAGTTGCAGTCCAACACGTCTGGAGGACATCAGGTTGGGAAGACTCATACCATTCAGTTCAGTCCTTATTGAGAACCAGGTACTATTTTTCCATTTCAGCTATCCTTATAGCCCACTGTTTTGTTAGCAATTACTTCCACAGCTCAAACGTGCACTGTGCAAAATAAGGGGAGGTTCCCTTTTAAGCCTGCAGAGTGTAAAGTTTCATGAAGTCCTTTTTAGCTTTCCTGTTTGTGATTCCCCAGCCAATAATAACCTTTTAATGCTTTAAATACATTTCTAGACTTCCCATTTCTAACCCCAAAAAGTTCTAAGGAAAGTAGCATTTAACAAGAGGGTCTTTGCATTATCTTTATGGTCCATGTCAAATTTCATAAGGTACTTCAGACAACGCATAATTCATGGAATTTGCTGCCACAAGCTGTGATGGTGGCCACTAAATCAGATGCCTTTAGAATGGAGATATTGGGGTGGGGGTGGGGGTGGGGGTCTATCAACCACCACCTGCCATAATGGCTACATGGAGTCTCCTGGTTCCAAGTAAGTACACCAGGGGTGTTGAACCTCTTTCATCTCATTTTGGAGACGCACTCGAGGGCTGCATTCCAATGGTGGGCAAGACAAGTCAAAAGGGGCAGGGCCAAAATTCCAGCATATTTTAGCTTGCAGCTGTTACTGCCAGTAACTCAAGTCTTAGGAGAGATATTTCAAACTTTTAGAATGGGGAAAAAACTGCACACAAGCCAGGAAACCACCAAATGATTGGTAGTCAGGGGCCATCGGGAAACCCTGGAGGGCCAGATTGGGACCTCAGGAAGGCTAGATTTGGCCCTGGGCTTGAGGTTCTGCACCAGCAGCTGGGGATAAATAATAGAGCAGTAGTGCGCTCATGTCCTGCTTATAGGTTTCCCTGAGGCATCTGGCTGGCCACTGTGAGAAACAGGACGCTGAACTAGATGGACCTTAGGTCTGATCCACCAGGTATCTTCTTAGCTTTTATTTCTGAATACTGAAGTTACATCCATTAATTAAAGAAAACTGTATCAGGCTTATTCTGAAGACAGACATCCCTTTTTGTTTCAAATACATTTTTAAAAGACGAGAGCTCAGTTAATCACAGAAGGAATGGATCCGGACAGCCATCACGTTCTGCGGTGTTTGCATAGGTTTTCATATGTTTTTACATTCCACCAAGCTGATAAGGAATGCCAAACTCCCATCTAGAAACTGGGCTGTGCTTGTAGAGATATTTTATTAGCATATAGGGGGTTGAACAGCAGCTTCCTCCACTCTGTAGTGTTAATGCAAGCAAAATTTTGATCAAAAGGGAAAAAGGCCACAATCCATCAGAAAGTTCCCTTGCCCAAGACTGCTGACATGAACAGGAGATGCATAGAAGTTTTTGGACAGCTATTAATTTCAGTGGGATTTCTGCAGGGGAACTTCCTTACTTGATTGTGTTGGAGATAAATATATATACACACACACGTACATGTGTTTGTATTTTACACAATCATTGCTGAAGCATGTAGTATCATTTAAACAAAAATAAAAGGTGAAGTACAGAAAAGCAGCAAGATAAGCCATTTTCCCAACATGGCTGCTCCATTTTGTACACCTTCATTTAATTTTTGTAGGTTCTGTACTTTTCCCTGCACCTGTGCTATGCTGGAGCGAACATCAATCCATAAAAATGGGACAAGCCAAAGGCAAATCCTCCCCCCTCCTCCCTCCATTTTTTTTCCTTTTTCACAAAAGACAAAAAAACCAACTGGTTCTCGGGAGAAGGGTGGGGGAGGTCAGGACAAAACATGCAGTAAGAAGACTTGTTTTTTATGCCAATCTCAACTATTTTGTTTGGCACTCAACCTCAAATTCTTTGCGAGGGCTCAATATTGTGCTGGAACATGCACAAATGGAATGGTAACTAAGGAGCAGACTAGTTAATATTCTGTGTTAGGCAAAACGAACATATATCCAACAAAATGTGACAAATGTCTATGATGTGTTTACAGCACATTGTGAGTATCCAATAGCACTTTGTCATTCAGAAAGTAGCTCTTTAATTTGCAGGGGGAACATTAGCTCCATTGAGAATCTTAAAAGTACATCCAAGCTGTGAAATATGGCAGAAGGGCAGTGAGGCCCAAGTCTCATACATTTGTTATTTGCTGTTATGAAACTGGGAGGGGTGGGGGATGAACTTTCCTCCTGGTGGGTTCCCCAGGAAAATAATTTTTGATAGGTTGCCACCAGTCAGGATGAACCCCCTGATACACCCTAGTCTGTCTAGCTGCTGGGGGAGTTTATGAGCCCTATTGCCAAGGACTCCTTCCTTCAGCCCAGCCCTAGGAAAACGACAAGAAAGGCACTTTGGATTTTCCTTCCCAAAGCCCAGAAACACAGAACTTAACAAAATCCCTTAAATTCTAAAAACACAAGCGGTAGAACAAGAGTTCTAAAAATCCTTCACATGGAGAAGGGGGAAAGCAACAATCACACATATACACGGAATTCCAAATAAAATTAAAAAGTCAGCCTAACTTAACTAGTCACATTACCTACTTGAGTAGAGTCTTGGGTCCCAGAGCATATGCAGAGTTCATTGCAAAGAGGATGGTCAGAGAGCGCATCATGTGCCAACAGTTTTAAAACAAGCGTTTCAGTAGAAATCTAACCTACAATCCACACAGAAAGGATGCTAAATTCGCATTAACCTCAGTGGCATTTAGGCAGCCTAACTGCCTGCAGGATTGCAGCCATGATTAAAGTATCATGTAAGTGCCTTGTAGATATTCACCTTCAGGGCTGCAGACCAGCTTGGAGACTCATGGCAGCTGTTGTCACAGATTGAAAGAGGAAGCTTTGAAGTCACCTGGAACCAAACAGTTGCTATTTTGAGGGAACCAGTGACCTGCAGAGACTCTATTACAATGGCTTCCAGCTATAAAAGCCAGAAGCTGGCAGTAGATCAGAGTAGCTTAGAACTGTCACTTCTTTTTTTGGCAAAGCAGTTGTCTTTTAACAATTGCATGACAGGCAGAAATTCAGCAGGTGGTGCTTTCCCCTGAATAAAGCCCCACAGGTGACTGAAGAACTGAAGATCAGTTCTTTGCAGACTGATCTTCAGATATCTGATCAGTAACTGCATGCTAGCAAAGTGCTTTCTGGAGAAAGCCCAAGCTGTGCTATATCCACAGGACTCTTAGGCCAGAGGCAGATGATATCCCCCCCCCACACATGCATTCAAGATAGTTTGAAAATGATTTTTGTCCATGATGTGTATGCTCATCCCACTTTTGCCTCTAGGAGGGCAACAGGTTTTGCAGGGATTTGTATTGTTTCATAAACCTGCAAAACCTGTTTGATCAGATGGGTGACAGTGGGACAAAGGAAATACGGGTGGACTCCATGGGAAGCAAATCTTCTCTCAATCCATTTTCAGCTGTCTTAAAAGCTACTGTTTGTTTCCAGACTTGGGTCACATTCACACACATCAAGCCATGTGGAAGATATGTCCCTATGACTCCCTCCAATATGGCTGTGAATGTGGCACGCATTCTCACACATACCACAGCCATGTCAGGGACTAATAGCAGAGACCAGAAAGTCTGAATATATAACACTGATTCTGGCCTGCTTGCCCTGGCTGCTTGTATATTTCCGAGGCCAATTCCAGGTGCTAGCTTTTACCTATAAAGCCCTACATGGCTCAGGACTGCCATGTACCTGATGGACTGCCTCTACCTGTACACACGATCAACGTCTGAGGCCCTCCTCCAAGTGCTGCCTCTGGGGAAGATTTAGAGGATGGCAACAAGGGAGAGGGCCTTCTTGGTAATGGCCCCAATTGCAGAATGCTCTCCCCAGTGAGATCCGCCAGGCACCAACATGGTCATCTTTTCAGTGACAGGTTAAGACTCCCAGGCATTTGACAGCATATAAAAAGGCTTTTGAACAGGTCCTGCGATTTTTCTTGTTGATTGTTTAAAATGTTTTTTTTATTTTTGCACATTAATAGTTTTATATTGTTTTCGTATTGTATTTTTAGCGTTTCAATCTTTGTAACCTGTCCAGAGAGCTTTTGCTATCAGGCAGTATAGAAATGTAATAAATGAAATGAAGTGGCTTCCATTCAGCTCAGTGTGTGTATGTGAAGAGAGACTTACAGTGCAATCAAATCCTACACACATCTATGGGGAAGTAAGTCTCATGGAGTTCAGTGGGACTCTTCTGAGTAACTGTGTACAGCAGCCTTCGCCAATCTGGTGTCCTCCAGATTTTTGAACTACAACTCCCAGCATTCCTGACCATTGGCCATGCTGGCTGGAGCTGATGGGAGTTGAAGTTCAAAACATATGGAGGGCACCAGGTTGGTGAAGGCTGGTGTATATTGTGGAATTTCAAATATTCAAAGGAATTTCTTAGTGTGTTGGGGCTCAGACTCCACCTCTGCCTTGTACTCAGTCTTTGGGCAGCTTACTTGTCCTTTGCCACCCCTCCTATGGCACCCATTTTGTGGTGGTTGAGAAACTGTTGTTGAGAAAGAATAGTTTCTCAAATTGCCAAATGTGCCCATGGCCCAAAAAAGTTGCCTACCTCTGGTGTATAGGATTGCAGCCATACAGTGCAATCCTATACATATCTACTTAGAAGCAAGCCCTGTTGTGTTTAATGGGACCTACTCCCAGGTAAGTGTGTATAGGATTGCAACCTAAGACAAGCAGACATCTGTTAGCTGCTGAACAGAATCTAGGACTCTGTACTTCCAGGTTCAGAGGTACAGAAACGCCTATTGGGCAGCAACGATAAATCCTACTTATATCTTTAGGGTGTTTGTGAACCCAACACTGTGTATCTTCATCTCCCCCTGCCTTTGCCCCTCCTTCTGTTACATTAGCTGCCAGCATAATACTGAGGCCCCTGAAGGTGCACAGAGGGCAGGAATCTAGTGGAGAAAATAAAACAACTGAGCAATATTTGTGCTGGTCTCAAGATTATTGTGGAATGTTAGCACAAGAAGTTAAGATGTTCCCATAGCTTGCATCAGCACTCTTTGCATTGCAGAGGCTGTGGACTGGGCTGCTCACAAGTTGTGTATTATTTTCTTATTCTAAATGTTTTCATACTGCCCTTGGATAAAAATTCACAGAGTATGTATGTATCCCAGGATAAACATAATAGAAGATATTACATCCTGTTATTAACACATTGGCCATGTTTGCATATAACAATTAGCTAGGAAACCTGGCTTATTAAACCACAATTCATTCCTGTTTTGGCTCTCCTGCTCGCGTGAGTGGGTAAACAAACCAGATATGCTTAGTATTATGTCTGAACCTGGGATTATGGGTTATTGTGCCCAAACTAGCCAAGATCATAAGTGAGCTTTAATCCAGGGTTAGTTGTTAGCTTATGAATCTGGCTTGTTTGGGTGCAATAAACCACAATTCCACGTCCAAATGTAATGCTAAGCTATCCCTGTCTGGTTTGTTTAGCTGCTCACACAAGTGAAAAGGGGAAAGCAGGAGCATACAGGCTGTGTGCATTAGCACACAGCTTGTACACATTGTGGTTTAATAAGTCAAGATTCCTGATTTATTGTCAAGTGTGAACTTGGCCGTTTTGTTTCCAGGTGATAATTTTCTTCACGACAACATTGCATGAATATTAACCTAGTGGGGGGAAACAGTAAAGTCTGGTATAAGAAACACCTATTCTCTAGCACTTGAAAAAATATAACTTTGGAGTTATATTACGTTATATACATTAGCTACACACACACACCCAATTCCACATCAGTGGTACTCTTTCGTTGGGTCTTGCTCTTGGAACAAGTGGCTGAACAAACTGCATTTGACAAAGGACCAGTAAAGGAACAACTGCCCCCAAAGTATCACCAATTTTCACCATTTTCCCTTTGGATGGGGCACACCTTGGATGAGGCAAGGTGAAAACATTCTCTTTCTATGCCTCACCTCTTTCAGCTTAAAGGGGACTAGTGAAGGTGTGTGGCACAAAAGCCATCCAAATCCTAGAGCAGAGGTGGGCAACATGTGGCCCTTAGATGTTTTGGCCTACAACTCAATGATGAGCATTAACTTATTGGACATTGACAGTACAAGAGAAGGGGGTTGCAGTTAGAAAAACTGTTGGACGGGATGCTTCCCACCATTGTGAGAAGTGAGAACAAGATCCAGATGGAGAGAAAGTGCAAGTGTTTCCCCAAAACGTTTTCCGGATCGCAGCTGGGTTTAATGCAATTTTCTTGCTTTCAGTGTTTAGCTAGTATGTATATTCCAGATCAACATGAACAGAATATGTTTTAAAATTCAAAACAACAGTAAGCCCTCCACAGTAAAAATGTGAATTTGCTTTTGCTGTCAAACAACAGGCCAACATTTTGTTGAGACATCAATGACTCAATTTTGTTTCCTGCAAGTTTCCATTAGTAAACAGGAATCTAGATTACTTTTGCCAGGAAGCATTACAATGCTATCATTAATTTGTGTTACACCAGCACATCAGGGCACCAATCAGCTTCTTTCTTTCTATTTTTTTTTTAACTTGGAGAGAATGTTCAGCCAAGTGGAGTTGAAAGGGTATCAGAACAGCAGCATTGATTGGGAAGGCTTGTTGTGGTAAAAAGGACATACATTACTTTTTTTAATCTGAAAGCTCTGAGCAGAAATTACAGCTATTTTGAGATCTTTGATTCCCCCTCCCCCTCTCATTCTCTTCAATCGTCTTCTGACACACAACTGAATCTGTGTGACTGTTGGCCCTTGGTTACATAACTCCATTTCTCTACATACAATAATTAGACATTTTCTGTGAATGTTCAAGGCCTTGTCTCGCACACCCAATATGTAGGATCTTTCTGACAAGATGTTGGCCTACTAGCAACACAGCATTTACGTCATAGACCTGGTACTGATGGGATGTTGCCAATCTCTTAACCACAGTCAAGAGCACAGGAGCAGTTTGTTGTCTCTCATGCTCTCCTTCTTCCTCTTCTGCATTAAGCAGGGGAGGGACCTGTGGCCCTTCAGATGTTGATGGATTACAACTCCCATCATCCCTGATTATTGGCCAGGCTGGCTGGGGCTGATGGGGGTTGGAGTCAACAATATCTAGATCCCCACCTCTGGCATAAAGCCACCTTCCTTTCACTTGTGTTAACCCTGTGAGGATTAACACAAGTAAAAGGTGAGATGTACACTGATTAAATTAAAAAAACACAACCATGGTGTAATAGCATGTGCATGCACCACCATCAATCCTGGTTAACATTAACCAAGGTAACAAAACATACTAGTTAAGAAGGGAACCATGGTTAGTGCTGTTTCAGTGCAGATGTAACATATATCATGATTAACCCTGATAAGGGAAGGGAGGGAAGAAATTCCTGTCAAGAGAAGGGAGAAGAAGATGACGCAACTGAGCCGTGACTAGCTCCCAATCTTTTAACTGCAGCTGAGAGATCAGCATGTCAGGTCTACTCAAGGCCTGGGTTTAATGCAATTTTCTTGCTTTAAACCCAGCAAGTTTAATGCTTGGCATTGTGGATATAGTGGATATAATCTCACAGCAGGTATGTTTATTTTCTTGGGACAAGACACTCTGGTTACATGTGACGCTTTCGAAGATCTTACTGTAACATAACTAATATATGGGCCTTCCCAGGTGATAATTTTATAGCACAATACATGCACAATTGTTACTCATGTTGAACTGGATTCAGAATCTTCCTTCAAGGTAATGCTTCTTTTCTATGGATATCTTATTTTTGAAGAACTCAATCCACAATGTTTTGTCACTGGGGGAAAAAAAACCCTCCACCATCTTTCCCTCCGCTAGTGCATGCACTGCTCTTGAAAATGCTGTATGGGGGTTGTACAGTTTTCACAGAAACCTACTGAGCAGCAACCTATTAATGGATTTTCCATGGTAAAAACAAAGATGGACGAAGCAGTGCAAAAACACGGGAGGGTTACAAGCTGAAGACAATGACACCTGGACCGCCTCTAAATTCCCAGAATTAATTAATTTCATTTCTATACCGCCCAACAGCCAAAGCTCATCTGGAAGCACGCATAGTCTCTGTGCCATCCAGGTGTGTGACATTCAAAGCACTGTTTTATTTTTAATTTTCTTTCTTCTTTTAATGTCCCGAGTGCTGCAGCAACATGGTATTGGGTGTACTCACACAGCACTCTGTGTTGAAGTTCAAAAGACAACAATGTTTTTAGTACTTCCCGCCCCCTTCCTCACACTTTCTTACAGCTTTCTTTTTCTTTCATCCTTGCCGGGGATCTTCCAGGTACATGCAGCCCCATTTATGCAAAGCCTGCACTGTAGATACAAGTAGATACAAGTGTAAACCATGAGGGCTGTCATGGTGAGGAAAATGCCAGAGGGCTCACTGAGTCTGGCAACAGCCTCCTTTAAAAACAACAACACTTTTATAGCTTGGCACTGTGGAGAGAACAGCAGGGCACTATTTTCATTATCCCCAATGCCTCTGGGCTGCGCTCCTGATAAACACTACATTGGGGCTAGAGCCCAAAGGAGCTGTGGATAAGGAAGGTGGCGGTGGCTGCAGCTGCCTCACCCACACTTCTCTTCACAGCATTGGTGTGAAAGGGTATTGGATAGCTTTCAGTGCTAGTGACCATCTGTGCCGCCCCCTCGTAAGGTGTGGGGGCGCACACCAGAGTGGTGCTGGGGGAGCCATCAGAGGGCACCTTGCCCAGGACACCCTCAAACTTGGCACCAGCCCTGTGTACACCAACAGTGGCCAGCGTACACAGAAATAAACAGAGCTGGCTCCACTTGGAATAAATAAATATACAGGAATAAATATACCGTCTCCCTTGGAGGCCCCCGGGGCACCACCATTTGCCTTTTGTTCAGGGTGGTGACCCTGGCTATTCAATGGGGTGGTGTTCAGTCCTTTTCAGTACGAACACCTGGGATGGCCATGTCTCCTAATTTGAATGGCTGTGCGGTCCAAGTCCAGTTTAGAGATCCTTCCTATGGTCCTTTGATTCTAAGAGGGGAGTGTGAGGAGGGGCCTTGAAGTTGCCCACCTCACACTTCAGGTGTTACACTTAACACCTGGAAAGCACACAGGTCATCTTGGCGCAGTCGTCCATGCTATGCTGAGATGTATTGTATGTCTATGAAAATTATAGTAATTATTTCTAAATTAGCAGATGCAGATTTTATGCAAATCTTACCTTTTGTCCTCTCTGGGGGTTTGGGGGGGGGATATGTAAGAGGCTACCCTTACATACCTTGTTGTTAGCAGGGCGAGTAATCACCCCACACCCCAGATTCTAGGCCCCCTAGAATTTCAGCTATTACACAACTATACTGTTTCCAGAGCACACATCACCTAATTTTCATTACATTTTCTGTTTAACTCATAACATCTTAAAAACATAAACTAACTCCCCAAATCTGCATTCCGTTATATAAACAAAGTTGTGGGATTTCAAGAATGCAAGGCTCCTAATCCACCATTTACCACAAAGCTCAATCCTTAAAACAACACTTTTTGTGATCCTTTTCTGTACAGAAACCCACCCACTAAAGACTCCAGTACATAGCACAAATCATTCCAATTTAGGTATCAGTACAGCTGCTCGAAAATTGCCTTGCAAGACTCCAGGTATTTGTGTAAAGTTCCACAATCTTTTGACGTCTTATCATGAAAACATTGCAAATGTACGTAACTCTTTCTAATCCAATCTTACCACCTTAGGTTTATGGCAGGTCTATTAACCAGTCATTACTGAGGGTTAAGAAGCTCCCATTTCATCACAACAGCTCCCACATCTATCAGTGAATTGTCCTTATTTCTTAGTATTTGGTTAATTATGTTTGACTAAGGGTGTCATGGACTATGATGTTTCATGATAGCAAATATACTAGAAGCCTGAAGCTAAACTGGCTGGTGAGTAAATTCCTACGTAATATTCAGGACCTTTCCCACCCCATGTTTCTCCTGCTTACACCCAAGTCACAGTGCTGTGGGGATGGTAACAACAAAAGCTGGCAGAATCCTTCTCAAGAAATTTTGCTGCTTGAAACAAAGGATAAGACGGCGCCCACTCCATGTACAGAAGCTGAATGCGCTGGTAGTAGAATCTAACTTCAACCCTACTGATGGGACAGTGTCCTCCACCACACCCAAGGGCGGCAGGATAGTGGAGGGGGTGTAGATCAGGGCATGTGGCACACACAGCTCTGTCCTCCAATACCTTGATGGCCCCTAGCATCCACCCCCTGAGGCAGCTGCCTCTCTTTGCCTAATAGTAGGGCCTTGCTACTCCTTGCTTGTTACTCCCTAGCCAAGATCCTGACATTTTTTCTCAGTCTTGTGTCTTTCCCACATGCCCTTCCTTGATTTTATCGTTGGTTTGCATTTATGACTTCGTATTTTATGATTTGGAGTTGTTTTATTGTGAGCTGCCCTGAGTACAGTTAGGTCCAAGCAATGTGTTATAGGGAGACTCTCACATGGGTGCTGCTGACCTGCATCACCTCAGTAAAATGTAGCTGAAAATAATAATGTTAGGAGTCACTGTTGTGTTAGTGTTTTCCTGCAAGGGACAACCAGTAAACAATTTTGAGCCCAGATGGAGCAGTAACTAAGCTCAATTCTCAGTTAAGTTGCACTTAAGTTGGAAAGAGGAAATGCATCACCAAAACAAGAGGGAAAAGATGTGCATAAAAATTGTATATGCTAATTAGTATAAACAGATGCACATTTATAGTGTAAATTGAAATACAATACATCTCATAGTAATGAGGAAGACTGTGATCAGCCCAGTCTGCTGTCCAGATGCTAACTGCTGATGTACATCTTCAAGGCCCCAGCCCTCCCTTATCTTTAAGCTGGACTTGAACAGGGCAGCCCTTCAAATATAAGACATCTTGAAATAGAAGGCGGTCTTCTGACAGCCCTTCAAATAGAGGACTATCCTCTGTAAAGTAGGCCACCCCAATATGCTGCTGTTCTTAAATGTTCCATAGCAACACCAGCACATCACCTTGTAATGTGAGATTTGGATGTCAGGATCATAAATATCACTCCATTCCTTGTTCTGCCCCTTCCCTTCAGCTATCTTGCCTTGGGCATTCAGCCCCTTTGGTTCACAGCCTCCTGGGGCCTCCTCCCAGGAGGGCCGGCATCAAGGGTGGACATGGTTGGGCACCTCCCAGGGTCCCACATCCCAGCAGGGGCCCAGTGACAACAGCCCTCTGGACTTGCTTCTCCTCTTCACCATTGCAGCTTGCTTGTTCACCTGCCTCTCACTCTGGCCCAGACAATGGTAGTGGTGAGTTGCCTGTCAAGCAAGCAAGTGGTAGCAATAATGAGAAAGAAGATGAGGAGCAATAGCAGCTGGTGACAATGGTGGCGAGAAGGCAGACTCACTGAGGGAGGGGGCTTTGAGTGTGTCTTGCCGAAGGGCCCTCCAGAACCTGGATCTGGATCCTGCCTCCCAGTCAACATTCAAAATCTCTAGCCTGTCGCTACAACTCTTCCTTCCGCAGCACCCATATGAGGGCTAAACTAGGAAACTATTTCTTCTCATAGAAGCTCACATTAACCATTTGTCGCTGACCACATTAACAGCACCTTAACAGCAGAGTATTCCCTGCTATCATTCCAGCTCAGCCAATCAGTACCACCAGAGGCTTTGCCTTCACAAATGCAATATGATATAGATGAATAGGTTGAGGCTTAGAACTTGAGGATTCTTGGGGGCACGGTGCTTTGGTTCAGAACTTAGTTTCTACAGAACCATTGCTAGGATTAGTCCAACAAAAGCCAGATGGCAGATTTGCCTTAGAGAGAGATCCTTAAGGACAGAACAGGATAATTCTTTGCTTTCTGGATTTGGGGAGATGGGAGAAGAGTTGTAGCTGCCCTCTCATTATTCTAAATATAGGTATTTTTTCTCATGAAAAAAATATGTTACAGAACTCAAGCTATCTCATATAGGCTTTACTTAAATTTAACTCTACTTGATTCCCTCCTGAGCAATAAATGCTTTATGGCTACTGAGAATGTGAAAATAAAACATCGTTGTTGATTTTTCACACTGTAGGCTGGATAAATATACTATTTAACTGAAAATACCAGATGAAAATCTACAACAGCCAAGCAAAGAAAAGAAGATATGCTATTTGCAGCTATATGCTTCCTATATACTAATAATGAATCCTTTCTCCAAATGTGAATCCTTATGTAACTAAAATGGCATCATCCACAAACAAAAGGAAGAAAATCAAGTGTCTTTGGGGAACTCAAAGATTTGCATAAGTAGACATGCACACACAAACTTTAGGGGGAATAACTAAGGGGTAGTATCCAATGTTAGTCCTACTTAGAGTCGACCCACTGAAACAAATGGGACTGAAGTTATTGTGGCTAACTTAAGTAATTCATTTTGATGGGTCTATTCTAAGTAGTAGAATTACCCAAGGTAGTATCCAACCTAACAAGGACTGAGCATGCTCAGTGCCACAGAATGCTGACTGATGGGAAGAAAAAAACAGAACTGGGGGTAGGGGGAATGGAATGGAATGCATTGGAAGAGGGCATGGCTGGCTGCCTTGAACAGGAGCACTCCACACTGCAACAGTTTGTTCCAGGTCCCACTTCTTTCCCATAAAAAGAACATCAACATTAATATAGCTGGTCCAATATCTGGGAAGTTGATTCAGACGAGGAAACAAATGTGTTGCACAACAAAGTGTAATTGTGTTGAACCATGTATATATAATTAAGAAACGCATTTAGTGGCAAAATTAACTGACAGTGAGATACAAGTACTTCCATAGCCTATGGCAGGACAACTTGCTCAATGCCCAACCACAAAATGGAAAACATATAATGAGCCAGAAGGACTCAACAATGTGCATGTGTTAGTTATACATAATTAACAAATTGCATTGTGTTTACATTGTTTTTAAGCTACAGCTGGTAGATGTGAATTGGGTGACCACTGTGAATGACTAGTGGCCTGTAACCAATGTTTTGGCTGATAGATCCTTATCATCCCCCCACTCCCCACCATACAAAGACAATCAATAGACCATGGGAGAATCTCCTATTTCTATGTTGTCTCTTTCACCCTTCTCTCTTTCCCTCTCTCACACTGTCCTAAACCCAAGCCTACTTTCCCTATTCCATCCTGTTCCCTCTTCCACCAGCACTCAGTCCTACCCTTTCCCCCATTTGTAATTCACCCTGAGAATGCTTGTTATTGGCCAGATTAAAATATAATAATAAAAAACAAATAACCCCACTCTAACTAGGATCTGAAACTGGCAGTATAGAGAATGTCAGTTACAGTGCAATCTTAGACGTTTCTACTCAAGAGTAAGCCTCACTGCATTCAATGGAGCTTACTCCCTGGTAAGTGAGTACAGGATTGCAGCCTTAGTGGCTAACAACTAGCTACCAGCCATTCTGAACTCAGTAGGTGGTCTTTGGTAACATGCTACAGCCCACCCGTTTGTATAGGAAAATTAGAGGAAAGAAAACAGGCTAAGCCCCCCACTCCCACCAGCCAATTCTCTGCAACTCCTCAGGTGATGGTGGTAACATTAGAAGGCAAACACAAGAGTGGTAAACCTGTGTTTGCTTCGTAATATATTTACTTATTATTTTATTATTACACTGCTATCCCGCCTTTTTTCCTCATGCAAGGAACCCAAGGTGGCTTACGTAGTCCTCCTCCTGTCCATTTTATCCTCACAACAACAACCCTGTGAGGTAGACTAGGCTGAGAGTCAGTGACTGGCCCAAAGTCACCCTGTGAGCTTCATGGCCAGGTGGGGACTAGAATCCAGATCTCCCAAATCCCAGTTCAACACCCTAACCATTACACCACAGTGACTTGGCCCTTAATACTCTGCTCTTAATAACACTTCATTAATAATCATGTTTTTTCTTCTTAAAATTAAACTTAACTTTCACATAGAATTTGAGAGCTGCAGTGAAAGCAGCCCCAAACACAGGTCCTAGGTGGTAGGCAATAACAGGAAATGTGGTGTCGCTAACTGCTGCGAAATCAAGTCCCTGGACTGTGATTAGGCACTGAGGCATGCAGTGCAGGTGAGACTGTGTATTTTCCAGGAGGAAAGACAGATGCCTGAGGGCCTCTGCTGGGTTTAAATGTAAAGCAATTACAGAATTTGCAGGCAGGCGTTTTTGGTGTAGATAATTTTCTCATTCACAGCCACAGAAAACAATGCAATCCAGCTAGGATTAAGAAGGGGGTGGGTGCGTTGGAATAAGGCAAAACTGTTATAATGTCTCATCTTCTAATGGACCAAAACCCAAACTCCTTTTTTTTGGATTGGAAAATGGATGCGTGTGCCGACTCCTAGCAAGCTCCATTAAGAAAAAACAGGTCACATTCCTTCGTTCCCTTATAACCAGCCAGTAGTTGCTCCAAGCACATTCCAGATCTGCTGGGATACCTTAAGTGTCTTCACCTGGATGATTGTGCCAACATTCCTGTGAGCTATTGTTGAGTGAAGCACGCTCTCCTGGTTTTTCCAAGTTGCCACTGCCAAGCTCCAATGGGAGTTACCCTCACCCACATTTCTGTACAATTTCACAGGTTTTCTTATCTGCTAATGATATACAAGATGTCTGCGTGAAAATGCTCCCCTTAGTGAATAGACTCAGAGTAATAATTAAAGTGCAACCCTTGATGAGAGATTAGAACCGAAGAGGATATGCAAGTTGTAGCAACATAACACTAGGTTGTGGTTTATTTAAGCTGCATGTTTTGTCATTAATTATAGCTATCCCATGCAGGTTTGTCCAGAACACCAACAGCTCCTGTTTAATATCTGACTGTAAGCCCTTCAGTCCTCAAAAACGTTTACCACAAATGGGTGAACAGGGAACCACTCCAAAGTAAGCAGTTTAGAGGACTCTAACCTTCAGACATGGGTTGGGCTATTGACTTGGAATGCAATGCCACTTTCAGGGCTCCCTTGCCAACCACAAATCCTGCTGGAATGACTGGCATAATTTTCCCACCACTGAGCTTGATTGTGTAATGATGATAACACACAGCAGAAGATGCCAAATGGTATAAAGCATTGTTACAGATCAGCCCACAGGGCCTATAACCACAGCTAGCTCCACCATCCTGAAAGAGGAGAGTCCATCCAAAACATAATCCCCCACCCACCCACCCACCCACCCCAAAGGACTTCCATTCATGATTGAGAAGCTAAAATGAACCAGCTCTTGACTTATGAGGGAGCCTGGATTTCTGCACCTACCAGGGGCATGGGGAGGGAAGCAAGCTGTGGGGGAGCTTTGCAGCTGTGGTGCCGTCTTGGAGTTTCCAAGTCGCTGGCACGGGCTAGGGAGGACAGCTAATCAGGGTTCTGATTGGCTCAGTGGAAGCATGAATTCTGGGGTGGACCTTCTCCCTCTGGTCTGCCTCGGACCTATACAAGTAGGCCCAAGCCACAGCAGTGGGCACTGCCATCACAAACGTCTCCTCCCACCCATGCCTCAGAAAAGGATTTAATCTTGTTGGCCAGTCATTTAGCTGCCGGTTAACAGGGCTGGGAAGGAATTTTACCTGCATATGCAACTGGAATGGGTCTGCAGGGGGTTTGCCTTCCCTGTAGCAAGATTATGGTTGTTTATATATAGTAGCACTACAGGTATTATACACCTTGTGCTCATTTTCATTTTAATTATTACATCGCACCTTTGTAGCATGGAAGGTGCTGGGCAGTATCCTTTGGGGGATTGGGCTCCCCACTCCCCATAGCGGGGATCCCCTTAAGGGACTCTGGGGCTTCAAAGCTCAGTCTAGGTCTGAGGCCACATACCCAGGGCACAGGATAGGGGCTCATGTGAGCGGTTTGTTCCATCTTGGTCCACAGACTCCTACGTCCCCCACCTATGCACCCAGAACATTTACTTATTTATTTATTATTAAATTTATTAATTGCCCATCTGGCCGGTCACCCAGCCACTCTGGGCGATGTACAATAATAGAAACAGTTTAAAACAATAAAATTCTACATTAAAAACATATTTCTAAAAATACCCTAACCCACCCCAAATGCGTGCCTGAACAACCACGTTTTTAATGCATGGCGGAAGTTCATTAAAGAGGGGGCATGGGCATGGCAGAGTTCCCTAGGGAGGGAGTTCCACAGAGTGGGGGCCACCACAGAGAAGGCCCTCTCCCTCGTCCTCACCAGCCTAGCTGTCCTGGCTAATGGGACAGAGAGAAGGCCATCCGAGGCTGATCTTGTTGAGTGGCCTGTCTAGTGTTGCTGGAGGTGCTCCTTAAGATAGGCTGGGCCGGAACCATATAGGGTTTTAAAGGTCAAAACCAACACCTTGAATTTGGCCCGGAAAACAACTGGTAACCAACGCAACTCCTTCAGCACTGGAGTGATGTGATCACGCCAGCAGCTGCCTTTAATCAGGCGAGCCGCCGCGTTCTGCACCAGCTGCAGCTTCTGAATCGTCTTCAAGGGTAACCCCATGTAGAGTGCATTACAGTAGTCTAGAAGAAAGGAGACCAGGGCATGTACTACTAGGGGTGGACGAAACTCACCTGTCCTCGAAGTTTTTCGTGGTTGGGGGGAGGCGCTTCGCTGCTCCCCCCGCAAAGTTCAGGCCGGGGGAGGGAGGCTTCCCGCCTCGCCCGGCCGAAATTCAGGCCGGGGGGGAGGCTTCCCGCCTCACCCGGCTGAAATTCAGGCTGGGGAGGAGGCGCCTCGCCTCGCCCGGCTGCGAACTCAAAAGTTTTTTTAAAAAAAAATAAACGCCCCCGTGATAGGCTACGTGACGATTAACGTAGCCTATCACGGCTAGATCTGCAAAGTCAGCCGTGATAGGCTACATTAATCTTCACGTAGCCTATCACGGGTGACTTTAAAAAAAAAAGCGCGTACGCAAATGGCGGCCCCCATAGGGAGCCGCCATTCGCATTCCTTACTTGGTCGCTGTAGTCTACGTAAAGATTTACGTAGACTACGGTGAAAATAAGGGCAACGCAAATAGCGTTGCCCTTATTTTCGCCGTAGTCTACGTAAATCTTTACGTAGACTACAGCGACCAAGTAAGGAATGCGAATGGCGGCTCCCTATGGGGGCCGCCATTATCCGTTCGCGTTTTTTTTTTTTTTAAGTCACCCGTGATAGGCTACGTGACGATTAACGTAGCCTGTCACGGCTGACTTTGCAAATCTAGCCGTGATAGGCTACGTTAATCGTCACGTAGCCTATCACGGGGGCGTTTTTTTTTTTTTCTTTGATTGGAATGGCGGCGGCGGCGGCAGCTGGTCAAAAGACCGGCTGCCGCTCCCGCCCCGGATGAACACCCGCCGAACCGCCGGCTGGACCCGCCGCCGGGAGGGACATTCGGCAAAGGTAAGTCCTGTCCCGGGGGGGGTGCGGGGGGCGGGGAGGTGCGGAGAATTTCTCCCCGAAACTTGTTTGGGGGGCCGAACACGTTGGCACTCAGCCCCCCGAAGTTTTGGGGAGAAATTCTCCGCCATCCCTATGTACTACCCATGGGAGCAGATGGTCGGGAAGGTAGGGGCGCAGCCGCCGTATCAGATGGAGTTGGTACAGCACTGTCTGGCTCACAGCTGACACCTGAGCCTCCATGGACAGCTGGGAGTCCAAAATGACCCCCAGGCTGCGGACCTGGTCTTTCAAGGGTAGCTGTACCCCATTCAACACCAGGTCAACATCCCCCAACCTCCTCTTGTCTCCCACCAAAAGTACCTCGGTCTTGTCAGGGTTCAGCTTCAGCTTATTCCTCCCCATCCAGCCACTCCCCATCTCCAGACATTTGGACAGGGATTCTATGGCCAACCTTGGTGAAGATTTGAATGAGAGGTAGAGCTGAGTGTCATCCGCATATTGATGACACCGCACCCCAAACTTCCTGATGATAGCCCCCAGCGGCTTCACATAGATGTTAAATAGCATCGGGGAGAGGATGGAACCCTGTGGCACCCCACAAGTGAGTGGCCACAGGTCCGAAACCTCCTCTCCCAGTGCTACCCTCTGGTACCTGCCGGAGAGGAAGGGCTGAAACCATGGTAATACGATGTCTCCAATGCCCAACCTCTCCAGGAGGTAGGGATGGGGGAGAATTTCTCCCCTAAACTTCGGTGGGCTGAGTGCCAACGTATTCGGCCCCCCGAAGTAGTTTCGGGGAGAAATTCTGCTATTTGCGTTGCCCTTATTTTCGCCGTAGTCTACGTAAAGATTTACGTAGACTACAGTGACCAAATAAGGAACGCGAATGGCAGCTCCCTATGGGGGCCGCCATTTGCGTACGCGCTTTTTTTTTTTTTAAGTCACCCGTGATCGGCTACGTGATGATTAACGTAGCCTATCACGGCTGACTTTGCAGATCTAGCTGTGATAGGCTATGTTAATCGTCACGTAGCCTATCACGGGGGCGTGTTTTTTTTTTAACTTTTTATTTCGCGGCCGATCAAGGCGAGGCGCCTGAATTTCGGCCGGGTGAGGCGGGAAGCCTCCCCCCAGCCTGAATTTCGGCCGGGCGAGGAGGGAAGCCTCCCCCCCCGGCCTGAACTTCAGGGGAGCAGCGAAGCGCCTCCCCCCCACCGCGAAGCAAGCTGCGAGACCAGGTAAGTGGCTTTCGTGCACCCCTACCAGGCGGTCCAGGAAGATACTGTGGTCAACAGTATCAAAAGCCACTGGGAGGTCGAAGAGAACAAGGAAGGAGCATTCACCTCTATCCAAACCCTACCTCATATCATCCACCAAGGCGACCAATGCCGTTTCTGTCCCATGCCCAGGCCTGAAGCCCGATTGAAATGGATCTAGATAATCAGCTTCTTCCAAGTGTGCCTTCAACTGCATCGCCACCACCCGCTCAATCACCTTGCCCCGAAATGGCAGATTTGAGACTGGGCGAAAGTTGTTCAGAACTTGGGGCTGGGCTGATGATATTTGGCTACTGGGTGGAATAGAAATGTAATAAATGACATATTGGCCAACACTGGTCCAATAGTTGGTTCCATGCCTTATACCCCCGCCAAAGTCCTATTCAAACTGTAACGAATAAAGTTGAGGCCAATTCTTAACCCATTTAAGTCTCCGTGTTGGTCTGTTGTCCTCTCTCCCTGCTTTGCCCCATGTCCCAACTAGGAGCAGCCAGCACAAATTATAATAATAATTAAAAACTCCACAGAGTAACCAGACAAATCAGTGGAATAGCTGTATCAAAATAGGAAACAGTTATGTCTTCTGAAGCCTATTGGCAGTGCTGTCAGCTTTGAGGGGGGACTGGCCAAAATGGCTCCCGGGTCCTGGCTACACTTTTTCTCCCCTTCATGTCCTGGTCACTCGCTTCTGAGACAGCAGGAAGGGAATGAATGGCTCCCTTGTTCTTTTTTTCAAACTTTTTTCAGAGATTGAGGTTTTATAACCTCTGTAAAACAAATTGACAAAAGGAAGGAAGAGGAACCCGGTCGTTCCCTTCGAGCCGCCAGTGTCTTCACTTTCTTGTGCTTTAAAAAACTTTTTAACACAGTGGTTATGCTGCTGTGGAGTGAATCTCCAGGCAATCAGAACGGCCATCTTCATTTCCCAGACTGCCTCTGGGAAGGGCAATGTGGGCCAAGAGGCACTTGCACTGTGAAAAAGGAAAATGGTGGCCATGACTGTCTGGAGCTTTGCTCTGCAGCAGCATGCCTGCTATTTCCATACAAAACTTTACAAGAAGAAAAGAAAGGCAACTGTCATGGCAACATCTGTGTAGTCCAGCCCTAGCAGCACCTATTTAGGGCATAATCCTATGCATGTTTAGACAGAAAAAAGTCCTACAACTTCCAGCATTCCCCAGCCAGCTTTCTGTAGGACTTTTTCTGATTAAACATGCATAGGATTGCACCTTTAGTGCACCTTTAGTTGCTTTCAAATGGTTAAGAAAAAAATCAAGATGTTGATAACTTTCAAAACAGCATGTTTAAAGTATCCAACAGCATTAATCACTTTTTTGCCATATAATTCTGACATTTGGGAGTGGCTACAGTTGAGACAAGGTAAGAAAATAAAAATGGTCCATTTCAGTCTTATAAGGAAAGGTTGAAGAAATGGAGCATGTTTATCCTGGAAAGGAGAAGATGAAGGAAGGACATGAGAGCAGCAAATACCTGAAGGGGTATCACATAGAAGGGGACAAAGACTTGTTCTATGCTGCCCAAGAGGGAGGGACAGGACTGAAGGGGCTTAAGTTATAGGAGAGTAGATTTCAACTGAACATTAGCAGAACTCACTTGATGGGTAAGCGCAGTATGACAATGGAACTGATTACTTGAGCGGGGACGGTGGGCAGCCATCCATCACGGGTGCTCTAGCTCCAGATTTCCTGTACTGGATTTCCTGTTCCTGTCATGGGCTCTCTTCACCCCTGGCATTTTATCGTACTACAAACTGGTCCTTTTCATTCCAGATCCTTTCTGGGATTTAGACTGGCCCTGTATAGAGGCATCTCTCATAGCACGTCCCTCCACAATAGACCTTTTCATGGCTGGATGGAGCTGCATGGAACAATCAGGACAGAAGGGGGCTGCTGACTCCATGCCCCCTCCCCTCCCCTGATCATTGGTTCCTGTAACATGATTGATGGCTCCACCCCATCCCTCCAGTCCTCTGCAGCAGGGGGAAAGTCAGAAGTACTTCTAGTTGCCAGGATAGGGGGCTACAGGAGCTGGTCCCCTCCTTCCTCCGAGGGAGAGAGAGAGTCTACTCGGTGGCTTACCCCGAGGTTGCTTGTGCTGCTAGTCCTTCTCTGCTAAATATGTCAGTGTGTGATGGAATTAAATGCAGCATATTGCTTGCACTACTGAGTCTGAAGGGTATATCGATTTCTAGGTTCCCAACTACAGAAGAAAGAAATCCACAAACGGACTTGTATACAGTCAAAGCACCAAGCCATCCCTAGCAGCCCCCCCCCCCCGCCATGCTGTTGTTGCTCTTCTCCCTTATTCTGGGTTCCCAACGGCCCTGCAAGGTGGGCTAGAAGAAGAGATACTGGCTGGCTAGGTGGGAAGGAGTGCTATGGCAAACCACCTCAGCACTACTGCCTTATCTAAAACAACTCCACACACCAAAAGGAAACTATTAAAAATGACCATTCCAAGCTCTGCATGACACATTTATTCAGGGGAGGAGAAAAGGCACTTTTAATACTCATTGAAATCCTAACTGTCGAGTCTTTCTCCTGTGTGGCTGAGAAGGGAGACTCCTGCATCCACCCTGGGAGGAAAAAAGCCCATCAATCTGGTGAGCAAAAGGGAGAAGAAGCAGTCAGTGAAGTTAGTGGGAGGGGGAGGTTCAAAGTAAATGTACTGAAGTAAGCATTGCTGTGTTCAAGGGAATCTCAGAGCCCATAGTAGAATGGGAGAGAGGCAAAAATGTCACTGGAAGCCCTGTCAGTGACTTGCCCCAACTTCCTACCAATTTGTTGTCATGACAGTGTTATTCAACACCACCCAGCAACATCCCCTAAAGCATGCCCACACAAAGCAGGACAAAGCTCTATAGGGGCAATACAACAGGGGGAAATGATGATTTCAGTCGCAAGCACAGAAAATGCTGGGTTTTCCCCATTCTCAGATAACACAGGAAGAAGGAAAGAAAATTGTGAGATAGCAGCAGGAGAGCAGCAGTGTTGTTTAAAGCTCCCGTGAAAACCAGTGATTAAAGAAGAACAATCCTGCTTAAAAAAACTCAGGTGTGAAGACAGCTAAGGTCTAGATGGTCTAACAAGGCTTCTTCCAGCTCTGTGGTTATAGCTCAAACAAGATTTCATTTCATTTCATTTATTACATTTCTATACTGCCCAGTAGCCAAAGCTCTCTGGGAGGTTTACAAAGATTAAAAACCTTAAAAAATACAATATTGTGCATTGTTTAGCTACAAACATATAAACAGAGCAGGCACAGATACACACACACACACACACATACATCCAAACCATAACCCATGACCTATTAAAAACATATCATATGCTGCTAAATGCCTGGGAGTCCAGGAGGGTCTTAACCTTGCGCCAAAAACAGTGTTGGTGCCAGGCGGGCCTCACTGGGGAGTTCATTCCAAAATTGGGGGGCCACTACTGAGAAGGTCCTCTCCCTTGTTGCCACCTTCTGAGCCACCCTCGGGGAAGGCACCTGCGAGAGGGCCTTAGATGATGAGCACAGTGTACAGGTAGGTTTTATGCCAGGAGATGCATTCCGTCAGGTTGTTTCATTTATTTATTTCCTTATTTATAAATAAATAACCTTATGTATAGATTAAATATAAGATGTAACAGAATAATGACAAAGGGAGTTATTTTGATAGTCATATGTCTGCTTCAACAATTAAATAACCCATCATGGTGAAAATGACCATCAGTCATCTATTCCTGTTGCAAAACTTTAATTTATTCAAATGAATTAATTTTAATTATTTGTACAGCATTCTGTGTTCTGGCAAATGAAAACATAATAATATAAGGTTTAAACAATTAAGAAAATATACAAACAAAACAGCAGTATCAAAACAGAAAGAAAACTAACACTGGAAAAAGGAAAACACACCCCATTGAAAATATCTAGCAGAAATGTAGTATCAATATTCCTCAAAGGTAGTGCAGCCACCCATGTGTCCTACTTTAAACAGGGAAGTTTTCCTTTTGAAAGGCTGTCCAGTCCAGGTTAAAAATAAAGAAGCCTAAGAAGGGAGAGCAGCAAGGGCACCTTGGAGTTGCCCATCAACAGTTAGCATCTGGACACCAGACTGAGCAGGAACACAGGTCACCTGCTACTGAGATGTATTGGAATTCTATTTAAATTATATGGATGGATCCAAGGATCCAAACCTTGCATGAGCAGAAATCTGCTTGTGCAACAGGATTTCTCTGTCCGATCCTTCCCGCCAGCAGCTCCCCATGTGTGCCTTGAATTTGCTCTGCAGAGTCTGTCAACCATCTGGAGCAGATGGGATGTCTGTGTGTGCAAGTGGTTGCATGGCTGAGGGGAAAATCCGTTCTGCCAGCGGTTTCCTCCAGCTGGTGGAACAGCACAATTCGATACATCCCATAGTAATTATTTCTGAATGTGCATCTATACATATAAATGAGCACATGGACGTTTTCTGTAGGGATATACGAAAGTCACTTACCGTTTCGCAGATCTGCTTCGCGGTGGGGGGGGGAGGCGCTCTGTCCCTCCCCCCGGAATCGTCGACGGGGGGGAGGCGCTCCATTCCTCCCCCTGGAGTCCTGCCCAGCCAGCTCCACTCCGTGGGGATTCCACGGAGCTGCCGGCTGGCTCTGCCCACAGCCAGACATCCGGCCGCTGGGCAGCAGGGACGCAAATGGCGGTGGCCATAGCCGCTGCCGTTCGTGTCCCTGTACTTAACTGTGATAGGCTACGTAAATATTTACGTAGCCTATCACAGCAAAGTAAAAAAAAAAACGCGTACGCAAATGGCGGCGGCTACAGCAGCCTACGTAATATTTATGTAGGCTAGAACAGCTAAAAATAGCGAACGCAAATGGCAGCTGCCGTAGCCGCTGCCATTTGCGTACACTGCGCCCGGCCGCAGCCGGCCAGGAGACCAGCCGCCGCTGCCGCCGCCACCACACCCACCACCACACCTGCCGCCGCCGCACCTACTGCCGCCACACCCGCCGCACCTGCCGCACCCGGCCAGGAGACCAGCCGCCGCCGCTGCCGCACCCACTGCTGCAGCCGTCGAATCCACCGCTGCCACCGGAGCTGCCGCCGCCACTGAATCTGCTGCATCCGCCTCAGGGAAGTGCCGTCCCGGGGGATTCTGCGGGGGCGGGAAGGGGGGCAGGAGGCCATTCCGCCATAGATTCCGGGGGGGAGGATTCTACAGAATCCGGCCTCACTGGAATCCGTGGCGGAATTCTCCGCCATCCCTAGTTTTATGCAAATCTACATCATGCTTTGACCTCTTTTTTGACAATGTGTAAGTGGCCACCCTACCCAAAGGCCTTCAGAAACAACTGTTCTTTCGCTGTTTCCCAACAAGCAAGCAATTATTGATCCAGGCGGTCCTCTTTGGTGAGGACATTCCAGGATGGAGGGCATTCCTGAATGAAAGTTGCACAGTAGTTGTGCCGGTGACTTGTAATCCCATCATTCCAGCTCAGAGTTCCCAGACTCTGTCAAATAAAACTGCTCTGAAATTGAGAACAGTATCTGATCACCAGCACAAATTATTTGGCAGCAGCATTAGGTCACTTTTTAAAGATATTCCTATTCTTTACAATTATATAACTATTTATGACCTTATTGTATTGGGTAATTATTGGAGACACAGTAGTGCCTCCAACAGATAAGGCGATCAGTCAAAAAAAGATTCCACCATGTTAAATTAAAATCAGGGTGGGTGGGTAGGTTATTCTGACCTTAATAAACTGAAAGGGTTTTACCAATCTTCCTAAAAATTGCATGTGCCAGACAGAAATGTCTATTTTACATAACCTGAAAATTTGAGGAGGATTGGTTAAAGATTGACCGAGAAAGGGCATTTAACAAAAAAAATAAAATAAATACTCGGTCATGCAGTTTTGGCACTGAAAACATGTGTTGGCAACTTTTGGTGACCATCATTTGCCAAAAGCCTGGAGGCTAAATATCCAAACCATATATGTTTTCCTATTCCATTTCTATTGTAGTTGGTGGAATGGAATTTCTTTTTTTTAAATTCAATTTACTTATTTTTTAAATAATGGGGGGGTGTACAATGAATCCCTATGAGATTTCATAAGGCGGCACTCGGAATGTTGAGGGCAGGTGTGGAGAAAAAGCAGCAGCAGCTGAGTTGCTGGGACCTGTGTATGTCTGTACACAGACAAGGAATCCCCTCAGTGTGACCAGACCCCCAGCCATTCCCCTTCTTCCTCTGCTCCCCCGTCCCTTTAATCGTTTGTGTTACTAAGGGCACAATCCTATGCATGTTAAGCAGAGAAAAGGCCTACAACTCCCAGCATTCTCTGTCTAGACATGCATAGGATTGTGCCCTGAATTCCCTTTTTGAATTAAAATGCTGGGAACAGAGGGCTTAGAAGGAAGCTATGGCATGGAATGGGAGTGAAACTTTGCTTCATAAGCAGGCCTGTCTTTCCTTGAGGGCAGAAAGTTTTGCTGCCTGGAGTCTGAGAAGCAGGCAGTTGTGCTGACAAAGCTGTGGTGAAGCCACGGAACAATGGAGCAGTATGAGAAAAGGTTGTGTTTGTTACTCCTTGCAGCTAGCAGCTCCAGGAGTCCAGAGTGTTTCCATGTACCCTGATCAGGCCTGGAGTAAGATCAGCTGCCCCAAACAATGAGAAACTGTTCCTGCAGGTTTCTGCCCCCCTTCTCCCATGTCATTCAGAACCAATTCAGAACCAAATTTTCCAGTTCGCAACTACAGAAAAGAGCCAATAAAAAAGCAGAAAATTAAGGGCTGTCAGGGGATTAAAGAAAGCAAAAGCACTCTGTGAAAAAGACAAGAACCACATTTGTTCCAGCCTAGCTTGCTTGCTTTTTACCTTTTGCTTAACTCTGAACTTTATTAGCAGATTTTGATTTGTTCTGAGAGCTTTTTTGGTTCTTGCCTCCCTTCTGGGAGAAGAACAGCCCTCTTTTATCTTTTTGAACATGTTTTCTCTTGGTTTTGAGACTATTTTGGGCTATCTTTCCCCAAGCCCATTTCTCTGAGCCAGGCACCTGGAGCCTGAGCAGCTCAGTGTAGTTTTTGCCCGCTATTTTATTTCGCGCACTGGTTAAGCATGGGCTTCACAACACTTCAGTTTAAAATATTGTCTTCACTCTCTCCCTGGATTAATTTTCCCTACCTGGACTTTGCTGACTTCTACACTCTGGATTCTAGGAGAGGTTTCTTTCAACCTTCTTCTGGGTCCACTAAAGCCTGGTCTTCAGATCTCTGCTTGGGATAGGTAGCTATACCTTCCTTTTCACCTCCGCCCGCCCGCCTGCCTGCCTGCCTTCCTGCCCGCCTTCCTGCCTGCCTTCCTTTTCTCTAAAAGTTTGGACCATACTGCTATATAGCTGAAAGCTTGAAACACTGCATTTAACTAGTTTGGATTGGTGGAAGTTTAAATACAGCTAAGTACAATTGAAACTGCTGCTGGGCCTACTAACATTGAGCCTACTAACATTGTTTTTTCAATAGGCCTTAGCAAGAATTACACTGTAGTGTATTTTGCATAGTGTACACATGTATTTTCTTTGTAATCATTGCATGTTTCACATTTTACTTCTGTATATGTTGTTCTTCTGCATTTAACTTTCTTTATAAACCATTCATATCTTAAGACTTCTCATGTGGCATAATTTCATTTGTTTAACAACTTAAAAGGGTATTCACTGTTTTCCTGCTTAAGTTTTAAAATATATTTTCAAACATATTGCACTTTTAGCTAGCTTTTTAGCTAGTAGGGATCTGTATTGGGACCAGTGCTTTTCACCTTGTTCATAAAGACAGCATGGTGCAGTGGTTAGAGTGTTGGACTGGAACCTGGGAGATCTGGGTTCTAATCCCCACTCGGCCTTGAAGCTCACTGGGTGGCTTTGGACCTCTCACTGACTCTGAGCCTAACCTACCTCACACGATTGTTGTGAGGATGAAATGGAGGAGGAGGAGGAGGATGCCCATGGAAGCTGCCTTGGGTTACTTGCCAGAGGAAAAAAGGCAGGATATAAATGTAATAAAAACAAATGTAATAATAATGATGGCAGTAGTAATAATAATAAATAATCTGGAACGAGGACTAAGCAGCGAGGTGGCCAAGTCTGCTGATTACACCAAATTATTTAGGGCAGTTAAAACAAAGAGGGATTGTGAAGAGCTCCAAAAGGATTACTCCATAGTGGAAAAATGGACATCAAAATGACAAATGCAGTTCTATGTATGCAAGTGTAAAGTGACGCACACTGGAGGGTGGGGGAGGGGAATCCCAGCTTCACTTGTATGCTTGTGACTGACCAAACCAGGCTTATGGTTGACAGTTTGATGACAGTGTCAACCCAGTGTGCAGCTGCTCTGAAAAAAGGCACATTCCATGTATTCCTTCCAAGGCATAATTAGGAAAGGAATAGACTTGGCTGAGGGGATGGGAAAATGCTGCAAAGCTCTGGTGTTTCAAAATACTCTTAAAAGCTCCCCCCCCCCCCTCCAGATCCATGACTTTCTGGTTCAAGTCAGGCAAATACTGTGTAAGGACAGTAATTTCACATCTTCTCAGGGCAGTTTTCTGAGGATTCAAATAAAAAGAAAAGTGCAAACTTCCCAGTTACACAGGATTCTTTGTACAACAGAATCAGAAGTATGCTGCACTCAGTCATAGAAGCTTCCACACTGCCTATCAGTTTTTCAAAACCACTTCTGAATGAGAGATATAGACTGAAATTGTATGCAAGGCTACTTATTTATTGCATTTTATTTTGTCTTTTAGCTCAAAAGTCTCCCAAGGTGGCTTACAAAGATAGGAAATAAGACAGCCCCTGTCCACAGGCTTACATTCTAAAAGACATAAAAGGAAAGGGGATTGGGAGGGAGGAGGAAACACAGAGTCAAGGTGGAGAAGCTATGTGGCGTAGCTGTTTCTCATTACATATTGCATGGTACGTACAAGAACACAGTGCAAAAGGAGGATCGTCGAATCAAACATGCTATAAAGGCTTTGAACAAGTGAAGTTTGCAACGCAACAAACCACATGCCCATTGAACTCAAATAAACAGTAAGTGAAGGCAATTCCTGCCTGCAGGCTTACAAGGGGGAAAAATAGGATGCAATCCTAGCCACATTAGGCAGAAATGAGTTCTACAACTCCCAGCATTCCCCAGCCAGCCTTTCAGTAGGAATGGTGCTGCTTCTCACTCTCATCTCCCTCAGCACAGCATGCTGGAATGGAATTTTTAGGCCTCCTTTAAGGGTAGAGCTTATAAGGGTAGAACTTATAGGATAAAAAATACAAAACTGTAGAAATGAACAATTATTTTTAAAAATAAATATTTTATTTTTGAAATAGATTATCTTTTTCTGCAAGAAAATGGTGTTGATTCTGAAGTAAATGTGTTCGGCATCAGGATAGCTGAAGCAAGCTCCATTTTATTTCTGTAGTCATAGTTGTGACATAATTTAAGTGAGTTTAAAGTATAAAACTACACATCCTCAGAGTACTATTATTTTTTAATCAGGGTTGGCAAACAATTGTACACCATGGATTGGTGAGGCAGGGGAGTGAACTTGTTCCTGTATTCCAAAGGCTGCTTTTCTGTGTGATTCTGAGAATATCATGTGTTATTTTAATTATGATCATTATCATTGATGTTATGGTTTGGGATGTTTTTGTGTATGTGTGAAAGTGGGAGGGGGGGTTGCAAAGGGTTTCTGCTGGCTTCCAAGGGATATAATCATCATTATCATCATTACATACAAAGGGATGCCTATACTTTTTCCTGAGCACTTCAGTCCTTACTTCTTACAAGATATGCATAATCTGGAGAGCTTCGGCTATTGAGCGGTACAGAAATAAACAAATGAATAAATAAATAAATTTGTGCTGTGCCGCTTCCGAATAGGCCTGCTCTGGTGGATGCTTTGTGATAGATTTTTGGATGCTTTCAGAACAAAAGCATGGATGTTGGGAGGCTTTCAGAACTTGTTCCTTTGTTCCAAAGGCTGCTTTTCTATGTGGCTCTGAGAGTATCACATCTTATTTTCATTATTAGCATTGTTAGCATGGCTGGGTGGACTCTCTGCTCCCATTCATTATCTTCAAGTCACCTGACTCTGTGAAATGGGAATTATTGCTAGAGCAGGAGAATGTTGATGCAAAGGAGTACTTTTGTGTGGTTATGTGATTCTCCCCCCCTGCATGTTTTGTGCCTGAATTTTCTTCTTCTGTGGTATGGGTTGGGGATTCAAAGACTGCTCCTCATCCACTGATCCCCCTTGGCTCTGCCTGTCACGACCCCTTGGCTATGCCTCTGCTGATTTGCGCTCTGTCCCACCATGCAGGCTGGCCACAGGCCTCCACTGTATGACAGTGGTGTTTAAAATTATGCATGGTTAGAGAAAGTGGATAGGGAGACATTTTTCTCTCTTTCTCATAATACTAGAACCCAGGGTCATCCCGTGAAGCTGATTGGTGGGAGATTCAGGACAGATAAAAGGAAGGACTTCTTCACACGCTGCATAGTTAAGCTATGGAATTCACTTCCACAAGATGTAGTGATGGCTACTAATTTGGATGGCTTTAAAGGGGCATTGGATAAATTCATGGAGGATAAGGGTATCAAGGACTATTAGTCATGATGGCTATAGCTACCTCCAGTATCAGAGTCAGCATGCCTATTTACAGCAGGTGCTGGAGAAGCTGGGCAGGAGGGTGCTGTTGCACTCATGTCCTGCTTGTGAGTTCCTCATGGGCAGCTGGTTGGCCACCATGTGAAGAGAATACTAGACCCTGGCTCTTCTTATATGCATATTAGAGATAGGACCTTGATGTTCAGAAGCACTGTACCTCTGATTGCAAAGGCACACAGAGAACACACACACACACACACACACACACACACACCTTGGGGAGACATTTGCTTTTCAAAAACCAAGGAAATTCAATCATCAAAACACCTGCCAGTTTAAAAGACCAGACGATAAGGCTATCTCACGTTGGCCCCAAAGCCACAAGGCCAGGAAATTCGAAGCTAAGGCTGATGCCTTGTCTGACGTGCCCCGTGATCATCCATGATGTTGTGCAATGTCACAAATTGTGCTTGCTTACAACTTACCCTCCATGCACTCACACTTTTCCTGGGTCTTTCAGTCCCAAATCCAGATTGGGAGGATGGAGTGCCTGGGACCAGCAAAGATGGTCCCAGGCACTCCATCCTCCTGGCAGCTTTATATGCATATATATTCTCAATAATTTATATCTTCGTGGTGCACAATGAGACAACATAGATTAAAAAAAATGCCAATTGCCTGAGCATCCAGAAAAATTAGGTCAAAAGTATTAACTTAAGATAGTATAAATTCAAAGAAACAAAGATCAGCAACGTAAATTAGCATTATGCAAAGATTTGGAAACTTGGAGCACAATGCTGTAGCCTCCTAGATGGTGTCTAAGGGGCCACAGGAGGCTGTAGACAGTGCTATGGCTTCAGAGAGGGAAATCCAAGTGGGAATTTCTCCCCCACTCAGACCTGCCCCTCTGAGCAGCTGCTATGGCTTCCTCTTCTGATGTTGGTGTCATGACGTCAGGAGGAGAGGAAATTAGTGTCCAGATGTGTTGCAGTGGGGATGGTGGGAGCTGTAGTTCAACACAACTGTAGGATGCCAGATCATAGAAGGCTGGCCTAGCTCCTACACGGGTTCTAGCTACTGCATTCTGCACCAGTTGTAGTTTCCAGATGATATTCAAGGATAGCCCCTTGTAAAGCACATTACAGTAATCAAGCCTGGATATGATCTGATCATTTTAAATATTTTTAAAAAATCATTAATTTGATTTGTATCCTACCCTTCCTCACAAAGAGTCAAGGGTGGCTAACAACCTATATAAAACACAGTACACCACATCAACAATGCTAAAACATTGTTGACTCCAAATTCATAAATATATAATAAAAATACAATAAAAAAATCAATGTGATTAATCATATAAAAAAATCAACTTGTGCACTGACTTGCCTATACAAGGGCAGCAATCTCAGCAACAGGAACCTCTGCATTGTCAGGGTGCAAGCGCTGCTGTAGGAGAAAGCAAACACCAGCTCCTGGAAAAAGCAAGCAAGGCTTGGGGAATCAGCCACACCCAGGAAGGACTTTCTTCTGTTTGAGGCACAGCCACTTTCTGGGAGGTGGGGCTTACCCAGAAGGGGTTGCTGTTGAAGAGGAGAAGGTGACACTGACTGTTAGAGCAATACGACAATGGAACCAATTACCTAGGGAGGTGGTGGGCTCTCCCACACTGGAGGCGTTCAAGACGAGGCTGGACAGCCATCTGTCAGGGATGCTCTGACTTGGATTCCTGCATTGAGCAGGGGGTTGGACTCGATGGCCTTGTAGGCCCCTTCCAACCCTACTATTCTATGATTCTATGATTCTACACCAAACGGAGGTGGCCAAAGGCCAGGATTTTGGAAGCTGGAGCCTCTGGTAAAATGGCAGGGTAGAGAGGGTTGTTTTGGGCCTTTCCTCCTGTAATATGTAGGTGGTGTGTGAAAGCCACTGGTTAGTGCTGATATTAGTTGGGTGGGGATGAGATTTTGGTGGGTTTTCTGGGCTCAACTAAGGCTTGTTGCGTGCTTAGGAGTGGAGAACGCTGGGGCCACTGCAGATGTAGCATGAGACTAAGGGTGTATGGCAGTGGGAGGTGACAACATCGGTTGAAGGGAAGGCAATTGAAACATCTGTGTACTTTATCCCTTTCTGGTCCACCTCCCAGCCTCAGTAATTTTGGTGACTTGCCTGCAGTCCCCTATAACCTGAAGGTGCTGTTGAAGAACACCAGGTATAGGAAAGGTGGTGTCATCTCTGACCTACTAGCTGAAGAGCATGCCAAGCTGGCTTGTGCCATTGAAACCTGGCTGGATGGAAAGGGAGCAGTTAACCTCTCAGAAATGTGCCCACCAGGGTTTCTTGTGCAGCATCAAACTCAACTAATTGAGGGGGTAATCATAGCCCTGGTCTATAAGGATTCCATGTCCTTGGTCAGATATCCTGTCCAACAGTTAGTCAGTTTTTAGTGTCTGTACCTGGTGCTGGGCACCCGAGACAGGATTGGGATACTAGTGCTGGACCACCCATCCTGCTGTCTGACAGTCTTCCTGCCTTAGCTGACTGAGGTGGTCTTGAGTGTCGTACCGAGGACCCCAAGGTCTTGGGAACTCATGTGCATGCTGAGGCTACTTTGTCAGGAGCGGCTCAGTCTATCATGGCCACCGTGTCAAACTCGGGCTTGTCTCAGATTATATCTAGCCCAAGGTCTGTGGCAGGGCACATTTTAGATCTGGTATTCTATGCTGGATTGGGAGAAAATAATCTGTGGGTGAGGGAGCCAGTAGTGACTCCATTGGTTTGGACAGATCATTATCTGATCAGTTTTGACCTTCAGGCTACCTGTAACCTCGCCCGGGGGGCGGGGGACAAAGTTTAATGGCCTGCTCTTGGATACTGATAAATCTGGATAGATTTCTGAGGTCTCCTAGGGATTTTCCTGCCGCCTTGGCAGGTAGTCCAGCTGAGGCCCTGGTTTCAGTTTAGAAAGACAGAATGACCTGCGCTACTAATGTGACCACTCCCAAACTTCTTCAACCCAGTCATAGAATTGTGTCAGCAATCTGCTATTCCGAGGAGCTGAGGGCAATGACTGTGTTAACAATTAGAAATGACTGTGTTAACAATTAGAGCGCAAATGCTGGAAGATTTGTAATGAATACGTTCAAACACAGGTAAGTATCCATTTGCTATCTTACTCTGTGGCACTGATGGTGGTGAAGAAATCTTACTTCTCTGCCACCATTGCATCTGCTCAGTGTTATCCAGTGGAGTTTTTTTGGGTGATTAAAGGCCTCTTGGCTATAGGCTCTAGAATACAACAACTCAAACCCTCAAAGGTCAACTGTGAGCAATATGCTGGACATTTTGCAAATAAAAGCACTCATATCCGTGCTAACTTGGGTGCCACTGTTTTGACAGAGATGGATGGACGGGGCTAGTACACTGTCTAGTCATGTCATGGATACATTGCAGATTGTACAATTTGTGGCCATGAACAAACTGCTTGGAGGATGGAGGCCTTCCTTGACTCAGGCATCAGGACCAGGTCGAGCTACACACCATGAAGAGCAGAGCTAAGGGCACAAGCCCTTTTGATACATGAAGGGGGCTACAAAAAAACTGACAAGGGGTAGTATCCTACAGTGCTCATGCGCTGATGGGACCCACTGCTCATGCAATGGGTTTTTTGTGATTCCAAAAATAACCCAAAATGAGTGGAAATGCTCGTTTCTTGAATGGGACAGGTCAGTGGAGCTCACAGAAGGGAGCTCTGGTGACCTGTCCTAATCCGGAAGTGAATGTTTCCACTTGTTTCAGGGGTTATTTTTAGAAGCACAAAAGCCTTGTTGCACCAGCAGGAGGTCCTGCAAGAGCAGTGGAACTAGCAGAGGCTGAGTGGCCCTGTTGGATACTGCCCAATGTGTTTTCCTGCCTTTTTTCTAAACTGGAGAACTGCTTTAGCTTACTGGCTCTTCTGGGAGAAAAAAATAGCAATACTCACAAGTGCTGCAAAACTAAGACTTAAGAGAAACTCTGCAGGGCAATTTTAAAATGCAAAGCAAACAAATCAAAACAAAAATATATTGACAGAATTAGAAAAAAACCAACAACTTTGAATTCAAGATAAACCTCATTTAAGAGAAACGGAAATCCTGAGGGAGGTTTTCATCAGGAAGGCCTGCCTTTAAATGCCTAAGGCTGCAATCCTTTACCCACTTACTTGGGAGTAAGTCCTATTGAACTCAGCAGGACTTGCTTCTAAGCAGACAACATTTAGAACAACATTGTAAGGCAGCAATCCTAAGCATACCTATTTGGGAGTAAATCGGTGGATCTTATTTCTGAGTAAATAAATTGTGATAGCCAGCAACTGTTGAATTGCTTAAGAATATGAATGTGTAAGAGAGATGTTCCAAAATGCATATAGTGTAATGCCTTTATTAGGCCAACTTAAAGATCAAGTTAATACCTGATATGGATTTTGGATATTTTCCAAAAACAATTTTGGATTTTTTCCAAATGGCTGCAAAACAAAAAAATTTTGTAAGAGAAGTGGTTCAGGTGATCATTTAGAGAAGCAGCTGAAAAATGAAACAAAGTATACACCTTGGCATATTCAAAGTATGCAAGGAGGGCAGAGCTAAATCACATTTCTAGGGTGTGGAGAATGACATGGGGAAATTAAGGATATTTGCAATTCCATTTGAACACAGCTTGATAGCCCCAAACTCCAGACTAAATGGGTTACACCCTGTAATCCTGAAAGAGATGGTTACAGAGATTAGCAGTGCCTAGCAAACCTTTTGATGGCTTCTTTAAGGGGAGGGGGGGGAGTGAGATAAAAGACAAAATATACATACCATTCCCTAAGGAAGGGACTCCAGTGAGGTGGAACCAGGAAACAAGGTTTCTAAAAAACTTACCACAGTAAGCATAGGATTCTAGGAACACCCAGACACAAATCTTAATAGACACAAGGAGAGTAAAAAATGGTCAACGTAAATCCAGAACAGATCCATGTTGACCATTTTGCTGCCTTACAGTGCACAAGATTAAAATTATTTTTGAAAAGGAAAATGAAGAACAGCAAGGCTGTACCAATACAGAACACTATTGGCTTTGGGTAATGAACTACAAAAAGGAAATGGTTTTTGCGGCTAGCTAACAACAGATTGTTCTGGCAAACACTTTTGGGACAGGCAGGAAGGAAAACACATTGAATGGATAGCATGACAATGTTGCACTGAAATGTGTGCTTTCTGTTAAACTATATCAAGTCACACACATTAAAAAAAAAGAAAAGTGCAGCACACACACACACTCACTCACTCTGAGGCTGCAATCCTACGCATGCTGGCTGGGGAAGTTGTAGGACTGTTTCTGTCTAAACATGCATAGGACTGTGCCCTAAGATATTTAAATTAGAAACATAGTTGGTAAAATTTAGCCATGAATATAGGGCCAAATTAAATGTTATGTTGGTAACATGTGTTTTAAGCTGCGGGGCTGATGCCAAATAGATGGATGTGTGTGTGTTTGTGTGTGTTTGTGTGTAGTGGGAGGTCAGGACCCAGGCTCCCACCCACTGCTTTCCCCTTGAAATCCACCCACTGTGTGATTTGCAACTGTTTGGTACAACCCCTGCTCTAAGACATGAGTCTGCAACTGTAACATTTACTTCAGCCTGGGGTGCGTTTCTGCACTATCAGCTTCACTTTTGTTGCGATGTTTCCCCAATCGCATCTTCTCCTTTTCCAGTTTCCACAGTGCTTAAAGTCCCAGCTTATCATCGCTGTAGCCTGGGGCTCTGTGCTGTTTCCACTGAGCTCTAATCGAATTATTTTCTTGATGGCTGGGTGGAGTCTGAGTGGAGTCTGGGTTGGGTCTGATTACCTCATCAGTGTTCCCTCCTCCTCGGCCACGTTTCCAGGACAACGGAAGGAGAAGCTAATGGAGGACTACAGGATTTTTAGAAAGGAATCACCTTTGCTGTGAACAGAGGCTTCCCCCCTCTCCCCCCATTCTCCTTTCCCCTGAAAGTCCAGATGCACCTGCATTTCAGGAGCAAGCCTAATGGAGCACAATGGGAGTTACTTCCGAGTAGACACACATATGCTTGTGCTGGGAAAGGGGAGGGGGAGAACACAAAGAGGGAAACTAGCCCCATTTTAAACCAGAGGACCTCACTGACCACAATGGGAGTTACTTCTGACAAGACAGTAATGGGTTTGTTGTGGGAAAGAGAGCGAAACCAGCCCCCATTTTAATGTACAGGATCTCTATATCGAAGCTGTGAATGAGTGACGTCCTAAGGCAATGGACAGAAGCCTCGAGATCGCACTGAATAGCTTTTAAGGAATTGGACTTAAAAGTGTTCCATTTCAATTGACGTGGAATCTCTGAAAGTTCTGATGTAGGTATTCAAAGGCAAGCCTCATTCAGCACAATGGGAGTTCTGAGCAGACACTAATGGGTTTGTTGTGGGAAAGAGAGTAGTAAATGGAATCCAGCCCTCATTGTAACCCGCAGGATAGCTATAACTGAGCTGAGAAGTACTTTCTTCCTAAGGCAATTCATCGGAGCTTCACTTGGTCACTTAAACACATTTAAGGAATTGGGCGTTAATGTGTCCCATTTCAGTTGAGGGAATCTCAGCCTCATCCATTGCAATGGGAGTTACTTCTGAGGAGATAGTAATGGGTTTGTTGTGGGGAAGAGAGCAAATCCAGCCCCCATTTTAAAGAACAGGATCTCTGTATGGAAGCTGTGAATGCCTTGAGATCGCACTTAATCGCATTTAAGGAATTGGGCTTTGATATGTGCCCTGTCAATTGAGGGGCCTCTCTGTTATTTCTGTGGTCATTGAGAGGGCAAGCCTCCCCCAGCACACTGGGAGAACACACACACACCCCGACTGGGGTCATGGGCTGTGTTCTAGTGCTTATTTTAAATTACGTTTTAACACTTGGTCCCTCGGCAGCCTGCTACAAAACGGCGATGAAACTTTTCACCGGAAAACAGAGAGGAAGAGGGTTGGGTCACTAAGTTCAGAGTGACACACCCACAAAGGCTGGGCTACATGCCCCATGGGCAGGACTACGATACCGGACCCAGTGCGATTGTGGAAACAGGTCAGTAATGGAGCTGCGGTAAGCTGGAAAAGTCGGACTATAAGCAGTCTCAGAAGAAGTGGTTTTTCAGCTATAAAATGCAGGGCTGGACTGGTGCTGAATGGCCACGACGTCATGGAACCACAGAGACCTCACCGTGCAGCCAGGTTGGAGTAAATCGCTGGTGGAAACACAACCCTGGTAATGGATCTGTGTTCTTAATGGGAATTCTGAGAATTTACACTCAGAAGCTCTGGGTCATCTCTAGCGAAGTGATGTGCTCTGGATTAGAAATTAAGATGGCAGAGATAAAGTAGGTTTTATTTACAGATAAAGATATCAGCATGTCCTGTCCCTGCTGCCACCTTATCAAATCATCTCTCTCTCTCTCTCTCTCTCCCTCTCGCACACACACACGAACAACACAAGCATGTTTGTGAGGCAGGGCATGTGCCTGTGGGCAGCATGTTTGAATTTAACAGGGATGGGTGGGTTCAATATCATACTGCCTTTAGACATGGTGCAACCATACTATGGTGCAACCATACTGAGAATACTGTGTATGGTTCTGGTCACCACACCTAAAAAGAGATATTGTAGAGCTGGAAAAAGTGCAAAAAAGGGCAACTAAAATGATCAAGGGGCTGGAGCATCTCCCCTATGAGGGAAGGTTACAACAGCTGGGATTGTTTAGCTTGGAAAAAGGGAGGGTAAAGGGAGACATCATAGAGGTGTACAAATGCATGGTGTGGAGAATGTGGATAGGGAGACATTTTTCTCCCTCTCTCATAATACTAGAACCCAGGGTCATCCCATGAAGCTGATTGGTGGGAGATTCAGGATAGATAAAAGGAAGAACTTCTTCACACAGCACATAGTTAAACTATGGAATTCGCTACCATTGGATGTAGTGATGGGACACCAATGTGGATGGCTTTAAAAGGGGATTAGACAAATTCCTGGAGGAGAAGTCTATCAATGGCTACTAGTCTTGATGGCTGTGTGCTACCTCCAGTACCAGAGGCAGTATGCCTATGCACACCAGTTTCTGGGGAATATGGGTGGGAGGGTGCTGTTGCACTCATGTCCTGGCTGACAGCTGGGTGGCCACTATGTGATCAGAATACTGGACTAGGTGGACCCTTGGTGTGATCCAGCATGGCTCTTCTTATGTTCTTAATGTCAGAGACAGTATAGTGTAGAGTGGATAGAGTATTTGCATATAGCCCAGGGAGACTGGGGGCTTCTTCACACTGAGATTTTATGCTGTGATTGAGATTGCTCTGTCACAGAAGTTTGTGGGCTCTTTACATGATGCTGTGATCATTCAAAGCATCTCCTGCACTAAATGCCCTTTGTTCTGTTTTTAAATAGATTGCAAATAATGAGCTACCAAATTACCCTGTTGTGTTCTGCTTCAGTTTCCTCTGTGAAAAGAGTAAAAGCGGCAAGAAGAGGAGCGAGATCAATGAAAGATAATGGAAGACTCAGATATGGGGAGAAGGCGAGGGAAGGGGGTGGGAGGAAAGGAAGCACGTGAAAAAGGGAGTCGTCGTGATCCTGCATTTAAAATGGAAGCATAAAGCCCCGTTTTAAATGCAGGATTTTAGGCTGGTGTAGAGATGCCCTGGGTTCCAGTCAGGGCCGGCCTTACCATTAGAAACACTGAAGCAACCACCTCAAGTGGCAGATGCTGAAGGGCAGCAATGGGAATCCCTTGGCTAGCCCTCCTGAACCCCCGGGCTATTCTCCTCTTGGAGGACAGAGTTGTTTTGCCATACACAGCCTGTCCCGCACCCCCTAAGCTAGCCTGCTGCCCTCAGGTGTGGTGGAGGAGGATGCCCCATCACCAGTGTCCAAGTAAGATTAAATTGCCAGTCCAATTGGCTTCTGTACACAGTATGTGGGGAGAGCATCTTATCCTTTGCCTCAGGTAGCAAAATGTCCTGGACAGGCTCTGGTTCTAGTCCCTGCTCACCCATGAAGTTTGGGCAAATGTATTCTCTGCCCTGTCTGCTTATCCTGCCTCCCTCACATGGCTTTGTCTTGTAAGGACAAAATGGGATGACTTAATTATCGTGCCCTGAGCTCTTTGGCAGATACAGATGTGAGGTAAGCTCATCTGTTGGATGAATCATTGCATACTCTACAGCATTTTGAGGATTACATTTTTATTGTGACCTTCCTCTGAGCTCAGGGTAGTGGATTTTTTGCCCCACTCGTGTTATCCTCATGATAATCCTCTGAGGTAGGTTAGGCTGAGAGATAGGGATGAGTCCAAGATTACCCACAAAACATTGTGATTGAGAGGGATTTCCATCAGGGTCTCCTTGGAGCTAGTCCAACAACTATACCAGCTCTACGCAGCTACACTGGCTCTCAGTTGCAACCTTTCCACCTCCGCTCCTGAGCTGTAATATTCTTAGCCTTCTGCTGTTGGTTCCTCGGGAAGTAGGATATCAAAGCTACCCTTCTCCATCCCTAAGACCATGGAACAATCCTAGGCAAGACTCTTTACAAGGGAAGATTTTACTGGCCTCCTAGTTGTGCCACTATGGTTAACCCACACAGACAAGCCTTCCATAATCATACCCCTTGGTAGGCAGTCCCACCTGCGCCTTGCCAATTGTTGTTGTCTACTTAGAGCAAGGCCTTTGAGCATCAGCTTGTGTTTCTTTTCCTCATGTTCCTTTTTCAGCGGGCTCCAGCCAAGAACCAAGTGGGTCTGTAGACACCTGGCACCTCTGGGTGATGTCAGAAATTGGTGTTGGAGCCCATAGCCACCCAGCTCCAGCCCAGCAGTGTCAGGATAGGGGAGAAGGACATGCCAAGCCCCAACATGGTGCCCATGGGCACTGATGTATCTGCAGACACCTCCCTTGTCACCTGCCAGGCTCCCTGCCACTTCTGATTTTTAAAAATGGTTTAACTGGGCGGGAGGGAAAGGCCAACTCCAGTGCTATCTTTGTTTCCAGGAATGCCTCTGGGCCTCTTGGAAAATAAAAATGGTGAAGCCCAGTGCTTCATTTTCAAATGCCAGCCACCCAGATAAAGTGTGTGTGTGTGTGTGTGTGTGTGTGTATGTGTGTGTTAGTTAGCATGCTTGTTTGTTTTTGGTGCAATGTGTGTTTTGCCTGGGTTTGGGGTGTGTGTGTGGCGTGTGCGTGTTTTACCTGAAGACTTTTTGTGTGGGGTGTGTGCATGTATTTTAGCTGTCTGTTTGTTGTGGCCATGTGGTAGGGCTGGGTTTCTTGCCTATGTGTGAGAGCTCAGCCCCGACTTTTGCCTTGTACTTAGGTTCTTGGGCAAGTTACTTTTCTGTTAGTCTACAAGCTTGTCTTCTGAGAAATGGGTGTTTTGTGACCAGCCACACTCACCATAGCAGCCATTTTGTGTATGGGCAAGCCTCTTTCCATTTTGTGAGAGCACCCTTCACATTTACATACACCCAGCTGCAGGGGAGCCATTTCTATATGATATGTGTGTGAATTCTTAAAAATGGTAATAAACCATTCTTTTTTTTTTCTTTAATGCTGCTGAATTAATTATATTTAAGCATTTTATGCAAAAATGTTTACCTGCTGTAAAAACTTGCAGTTATTTATGGTAATATAGATAGTACAGGCAAAGTAAGATACTGAACCCCTGAGACAGTAATTCCTATTCTGTATATTGGAGCATAGTAGAGTGCTGTAAGAGGACTGCTAGTATGTTGGGAGAAATGTATTAAGGGCTCAGTCCTATGCAAGTTTAGACAGAAATAAGTCCTACAATTCCCAGCTGCGGCACTCCAGTTGTGGAATGCCCTCCACAAAAGGGTCCTCTTGCATATCTTTTAGACGCTATGCCGGTGAAAACTTTTTATTCACTTAGGCATTTTCAATATTGCTGCTAGCTCTTTTATCTGGTGTCAGCTGATGCATTTTATGTATTGTATTTTAAAGTGGATTTTGCATTGTTGGAAGGCAACCTGGACTAAACTTTCATCGAGGGTGGAATTGAAAATTAATCCATCAAATGGATCCCGTGGACACAAAACAGTTGCCCACACAGATTGCCTGCTATGTTTTTGCATAATTCAGTGCTCTGGCTTTGCCTCACACTGGGGGTGCGAAGGGGGGTAGGTGTAACTTTTTGATTGGGGCCATTCAATCACACCCAAAGCAGTGGTGCAGCAGAACTACTTGTCTATATGCCTGGGGTGGGGATCCTGTGGCCCTCCATATGTTGCTAGACTTGTACAACTCCCATCACCCTGCCCATTGACTATACTGGCTGGGGCTGATGGGAGTTGGTTATCTGGAGGGCCAACAGGTTCCCCACCCCTGCTCTGTGTTGTTGTGTTCCTTGAACCAGGAGGAAAAACCGGGGGTGGGGGAGGTGTTCCATACTTTTTCATATTTTAAAAGTGCAACTTTTTTCCCGTTTTTGACTCAGAAGAAAAAAATAGATTGCCAGCTCTGGGAAATAGGGCTTGCCTGAAATGTTTACAAGTCTAGTCTTCTGGTGCCATCTAGTGACTAAATGTAGGAACCAAATTACTTTTGCAATAATTGCCTTCAGCAATGATTTTCTGCAGCTCTGGATGGTTGTTGGGCAGTTCATTCCTATGCATATTTACTCAGAAATCCCACTATGTTTAATGGGGCTTACTCCTTGCTAAACGTTCATTTAGCAGCTAGCAGCTGGGGGGGGGGGATCTAAGGGGACAAAAACAAACAAGCCCCAAACATTCCAATGAGGATTGAGCATGCTGACTATTTGGAGGAGAAAAACCAAAAACCAAGAGGGAGGGGGATTGGGATGAAGGATCCTAAAAGAAGGCATGGGTGATTTTGTTGCAGGACCCACTTGTACCAATCTGCTTGTATCATTTATTTCAAACTGCTGGTTAAAAACAAGACATTGGAATGACCCTATGTGTAAGCTAAACATGCCAGGTGGTACAGAATCTCTACACAATCCCTTTGCACTGGCACAACACATGTAAGCCAGCTGAGTATCACTGTAACTGAAACCAGGGCCAGCATCAAGGATAAGCATAGCTGGGCACCTGCCAAGGTGCTATGCCCCAGCAGAGCCCCACTGACAAGAGGACTTGCTCCTCCCCTTCAACACTGCGCCTGCCTCTTGCTCTGGCTCAAACAGCAGTGGTGGTGAGAAAGTGGAGCAGTGGATGCCACTGCTTACTTCTCACGGGCTTTCTGCCTGTCATGGAGCAGGTATTGGCAGCAATAAGGAGCATTAGCAGCTCATGACAGTAGCAGTGGGAAAGTAGACTCACTGAAGGAGAGGCCCATTGAGGGTATCTTGCCCAAGGGCCTTTCAAAACCTGGAGCAAGTAGTGATTGGAACTCACAGTCATTCTTGTATCTACAGGAAGGGCGGGTAGTTTCAGTCTGTGCTGACAGTGGAACTCCCATCCATAGTTATGTTGGCCAACCCTTAATTGCAATAATACAGAAGGGACATAACAACAAATATCAAATATTCTTAAGCAAATATAGTTCTTAATTAAAAATATAACCAAAGCATTTAAGTGATAATGATAGTACGTTTAACAACACGATTGCTGTTCCTTCACAGCAGCAAACCCATTCTCCATATAAGTACAACAATTTTCAGCATTCTTAAGATGCACAGACCAGTAAAGAAACAGCATAAATGACAGGTATTACAACACAAATGGCTCACAATCCCTTGGACTTGACATTCAGATTGTCCTCTGAAGAAGGCAGGGTTTTCCTTCCTTCACACTAGAATCCTGCAAATGGTTAAAAGGAGGCCTCTACTTCTGCAAACTCATGTGGCCTTCCCAGCCACTTTGATCTGCTTCTCCCTTCCTGGGTCAGCCTGAGCTGCCTGAACCTTCTGATAACAGACCACTGAACTTGAAATGCTGCATACTGAACATATTGTAGCACCTAGCTGGAGGAACAGAAGGGGGAAGGAAATTGCCACACCCTATGCTGGTAGATACAGGTATCTTGGATTTCTTTTCAATGCTGCTACTAATACAAACTGTGATGCATTTCAAATTTCAGACAATTTTCCTATTTTTAAAGCCATACAACTGGCAAAAAAGCAACTTGATCTCCATATTGTTGCCTCATTCATCAACTCTGAAAAGCCTAAGGGAAAAAATGTGACGTGTGTTCTCATTTCTTTCCAGGCCAAATCTTCCCCTTTCTTGAAAGGATAGTGAAGCAATGAAATCCAGGAGGTATCTGCATATTGATGATCCCACAGAATCAGCTGGTTTCTCACAGGTCTGTACTGATAAATTGTTCTTTGACTCCAGGCCTACCTCTGTCCAAACATTTACTTCATCATCTAAGAGTGAAATAAGACCCCTAAGAGTGACCAACATATCTGTGGCATTGGTGCATATGACAATGTTACTTGGTAAGATACATGACATTGCAAGGAGGCAAATCAGCTGGGAATTTGCCTCTTCACATGTGTGTTCCAACAAGCTCCGCACTGCACTGCATCCTACCATCCACAGCATGGAGAACATAATACTTTTATTTGAGGGTTGCATGCAATACTTTGGGATGAAGAATGTTGACATCCTCCCTTTTACTCGAAATGGCTCCAGAACCTCTTTGAAGTTATAGTTCCTTAGAGCTCCAACAAAATCGGAGGCTTGTCTCATTTATACTCGAGAAATTGCATCTTGCACCCAATGTTGACACTTTTATCTTGTTCAGGGTCATTTATTGATGGAGTAACCATCCTGTCAAAAACAATATGTACATAACTGCTACTCGTTGCACAATTTTACAAGAATGTGTCTTTTGCAATGCCTCCAAATGAAGAAGGAACGTTCCATCAAGTAACATGCAGTGTTTCTTGACGGTCAGCTCTTCTTTCAGGTGTCCTCATGAGAACTGACTTATCAATTGGAAGCTTGGTTGTATCTGTGTGACACAAAGCATGAGGCACTGACATCAGGGGATATGACACAGTACCTGCATATCAGTTTTTTGTAGTAGTGCTAGGCACAGGAGTCACCATCTTTCCATCTTGGCTTCTGCCGCTTTTCCAGTCTTTTCTTCTTTCTTCTGAACATTGTTCAGAAGAAGCAAAGGTACTTATTTTACTTCTTGCAATTGGCTGGTTGAAATGCAATGGATTCTCATAGCACTGTTCAGTTCAATTGTCACAAGTTTCATTTTCCTTGGGGAACAGGTTCAACAGGAAATCAGCTGTAGCTGTTTCCCACAGCTAATGCTGAACAACCACAAGCGTTTGATGTTTGTATCAAATGAATTTAGAGTTTCTGCGATTCTTACAATGATACTATTCAACAGTGCATGTTCTTTTTGTACATTTGCAGGACACAGTTCAGCAGTAACATCTTCCTGTTTGTGGAGGATAAGTCCTCCATACACACTGCTCAAAATGCATAATCTCACAAAATGGCTTTGGCAGATACTGAGCCGGTGAATGACACAGTTCCTATCAAATGACTTGCAGCTTTAGCATTGACTGTCTATTCCAACGTCATGTCAGCTGTGGATCTTGGCAAATTTTGCCCTGTTTGACATATGGACAGAATCCCTTGTTCGAAGTCATTTGTAATGCCAGGATGAGGCGGCTCTATATTCAGCATGTTGTCTTGCAATCAGACAAGCCATCTAATATAGTATGGGTAATTACAAAAAAAACAAACTGGAATTTGACCAGGGGGGTGTCTCCATGAGTGATTTACTCTGAGCTGGGTGCGTTTGGAGGTCATTAGGGATACATGATGTCGGGGCCATCCAGCAGCCACCCTGTAGCTTATCACGGAACAACCGGATTTCCTGAGACTGTTTACAGTCCGATTCTTTTCCTTAAGTTGGGCTCTCCGCGGTATAGTTGTTGTGTGCCCCAACCCCCACATTTACCAAGGGTATGCTAGCCCTGCCCAGGGGTGTGCCTTTCACCACGATCCCGGTCAAGGGGTGTTTCCTGTCCCTGTGTTTCCCAGCACGAACCATTTAGTGCCTATTCAGAAGTAACTCCCATTGTGGTCAATGAGGCTTGTCTCCTGAATGAGCACATCAGAATTTACAGAGATCCCCGCCCATTGAAATAGCACATTTTAAAGCATTAATTGCCTATAGACTGTAAAGCACTTTCTCAAAGCTGCGATTCTCCATTGTTTGGTTTATTGCTGTTCAGAAGTAACTACTTCCACCTTCAGTCATCCGATCCTGCACAGCATTGGGTTTGAAAACGGGCTGGTTTCCCATCCCTTTGTTTCTCGTCCCTGCCTTTCCCAGCAGAAACATAAATGTGTCTACTCAGAAGTAGACACATTTATGTAAGTAAACCCCCATTTACTTCTGGAAAGGAGATCATGTCTGTGAACTCAATGTATGATATACAACTAAGATAAGAACTAGAGAATAATAATAATAAGCATTTGTTGTGTAAGGGGAGCCAAAGGTAGATATCTTACAATCTTAAGAGATATTTTAGTGTATGTGTATGTTGTTGTGTTTCTGTTTCTGTTTCTGTTGTTGTGTTGTGTTTTTCTTTAAAAAAAAAAAAAATATTATATCAAAAAACGAAGTAACCCCCATTGTGGTCAATGAGGCTTGTTTCCGAAATGCACACTCCCAAAGTTACTGAGGTTCCCATGAACTGAAATAACGCATTTAGGAGCCTTAATGTCAGAGCTTTGAAGCTTTGATTGATCGCAACACGGTAGGTAGAAAGCTGTGTTCTTTGTTGCTTTAAGGAAGGAAGTAATGGTGTGGGGGGATGGGGGAGAGAAGGAGGTTATTCGAGCTTCAGCAGGTTCAAAGCAGAGAGAACACTCTGTTCTTGTAATGACTGTTACTTTATGGAAGTAAGTAATGTGGGTGGGGGGAGAGAAGGAGAGTGATTTTATCAAAGGAGAAATGGGGGAGAGCCTGGATGCGGAGGGGAAACCTCTCTTATTGGTTGAGCAGCCCCTGCCAGTCAAATGACATTCACTCCAACCCCCCACCCCATTACCCATTGGAAGTATGTTCTGTGAAGCGACTTATACTGGTGCAGTGCACTCACTCGTGGAGCCTGCATAGATCAAAGCGCACCAAAGCCGATCCCTTGAAAAAATCCAGGTAATCCTCCATTTGCTTCTCCTTCTGTTGTCATGGAGAAACCCCCCAAGGCAATATGCAAACAAGTTACCAGTGTGCATGCTTTGAATGAATTCACAACATGTGAATGAGCTTGATGTCAGTAAACCCATACTTTGCCATTTCTCAATGCTAATGAGAATTCTGCATATGTGTTAATGATATGGTCCCCCCATTTCCTCAATCGAATCTTCCTTTCTGTAGGTTGTAGGGATGTCACATTGTCAGGGTTCCCCTTATGTCCTGGACCCCCTGAGCAACTCCTTAAGAATCTCTTGCCTCCTTCAGAGTCCCACCTTCCTTCTTTTAAACTTCCCCTTCCTAGTAACATGGGGTTTAGGCTGTATATGTGGGGTGATTGACACTCCAGAACCTGGAGGTTAACACAGCAGTTTACTGGTAAATTTAAAACAAGCAAATCACAACTAAAGGTATTTACACAATAAAGCTGAGAGATACAAAAGGCATTAAGAGAAAATAAAAGTTGCAAAACTCAAGTTCCTTTACCCTAGCTGCACTTAGACTCCTCTAGGCTGCTCCTTCCTGCTCTGGTCTTCTGACCCTGCTCTCACTGGCTCTCTTTATATACCCCCCTCCCTCAAAACTGAAAGCACTGCTTCAAACCTGAAGAAATGAAACTTAACCAGGAACATGGAAATGAAACTTAACCACAGAAATTAAACTACTCCTCTCAGGGATACCCCCTCCCAACAAAAAACCCAGGCCTCTAAGCCTGACCTTTTTTCCCTTTGCCTCTGTAGGCCTCAAACCTTCACATGCATAAACAATGAAGCCCCTCAACTATTTCACAAGGGATGTCACAGCTACAATAGAAGTTATTTATTTATTTATTTATTTATTTCATTTCTTAATCGCCCATCTGGCCGGTCACCCGGCCACTCTGGGCGATGTACAGAAATACAAACAATTTTAAAACAATAAAATTCTACTTTAAAACATATTTCTAAAAATACCCTAACCCGCCCCAAATGCCTGCCTGAACAACCACGTTTTAATGCGTGGCGAAAGCTCATTAAAGAGGGGGCATGGCGGAGGGAGTTCCACAGAGTGGGGGGCACCACAGAGAAGGCCCTCTCCCTTGTCCTCACCAGCCTAGCTGTCCTGGCTGATGGGACAGAGTGAAGGCCATCCGAGACTGATCTTCCTAAGCGGCTTGTCTGGTGTTGCTGGAGGTGCTCCTTAAGATAGGCTGGGCTGCTACCATATAGGGTTTTAAAGGTCAAAACCAACACTTTGAATTTGGCTTGGAAAACAACTGGTAACCAGTGCAACTCCTTCAGCACCAGAGTGATGTGATCACACCAGCGGCTGCCTTTAATCAGGCGAGCCGCCCCATTCTGTACCAGCTGCAGCTTCTGAACCGTCTTCAAGGGTAACCCCACATAGAGCGCAGTACAGTAGTCTAGACGAGAGGAGACCAGGGCATGTACTACTGATGGGAGCAGATGGTCAGGAAGGTAGGGGCACAGCAGCCATATCACATGGAGTTGGTGCAGCGCTGTCCGGCTCACAGCTGATACCTGAGCCTCCATGGACAGCTGGGAGTCTAAAAGGACCCCCAGGCTGCGGACCTGGTCTTTCAAGGGTAGCCGTACCCCATTCAACACCATGTTGACATCCCCCAACCTCCGCTTGTTTCCCACCAAAAGTACCTCGGTCTTGTCAGGGTTCAGCTTCAGCTTATTCCTCCCCATCCAGCCAGTCACCATCTCCAGACATTTGGACAGGATTTGGACAGACAGTTCACCAACCTTGGTGAAGATTTGAATGAGAGGTAGAGCTGCGTGCCATCCACATATTGATGACACTGCACTCCAAACCTCCTGATGATAGCCCCCAGCAGCTTCACATAGATGTTAAATAGCATCGGGGAAAGGATGGTCCGAAACCTCCTCTCCCAGTGCTACGCTCTGGTATCTGCTGGAGAGGAAGGACTGGAACCATCGTAATACGGTGTCTCCAATGCCCAACCCCTCCAGGTGGTCCAGGAGGATACCGTGGTCAACGGTATCAAAAGCCACTGAGAGGTCGAGGAGAACAAGTAAGGAGCATTCGCCCCTATCCAAAGCCCTCCTCATATCATCCACCAAGGCGACCAAGGCTGTTTCTGTCCCATGCCCAGGCCTGAAGCCCGACTGAAATGGCTCTGTACTGAGATTTCCATAGCTCAGCTGCAGCTAGGAGAGGTTGTACCCTTTTAACATATGGTGCATGCCTCATATGAAGCCATTCCTTGATCCTTCAGCAAGCACTCCAGCTTCTACCAGGATGTGGGTCCCTTCGAATTCCTCAACACAGTTCCTTGCTACCTTGAAATATGCCAGGCAGATGTGAAATCCACCTGGCATTATGAACAACTTGTTAGACTTTGGATTGTTGTCTGCTTGTATTGCATGTGCAGGTTTTGCAGTGTCCAAATCATATGTCACAGTGGTGTACTTCTGCTGGCCCTCCTGAGCTATTTTGAGGGGACTTTATATTGTTTCACCCACAACTTCTAGCGATGCTGTGGACAGGCTAATTTGTGGGAGAGATGTGCTTTTCTGTTGGGGAAGCTGATCCACCAGAACTTTGGAATTCCAATCTGTCCACATTGGAACTCCCTCTGTCTGAAGTGTCAGTAACATTATCCACATAGTGCCAAGCACAATGGAATCTCCATAATTATCTGGAATAGCAGATCTTCTGCAGTGGTACTCCTTGCCAGGTATTCCCGGTCTTTTCCTTTATAGTTCCAGTTCCAGACCATAAGTGGTGAGAGAGCTCTTCTCCTTTTTGCTATTGAGGGGTTTAGAAGAGTTTTAATCATTTCCTTTTCTAAGGGAAGAGGCAGCCCTATATTATGGGCAAGGATGGTGGTGACCCCTGTGACAGCCAGACATCTCCCAGCCTCCTCTCCAGGAAGTTATCTTTTTTTACTTGGTAAAACACAGCATTCTCCTTCTTCTCCCATCCTCCATCGAAATATACTGGCGAGGCTACTAAGTAGGTATGATGGTTGCCCATGCTCAGAAGATTCCCACAGTTGGCTCCATTATCAATGTAATAGTAGCGGCAGCAGCAGCAGGGGGGACACGGCAGGCAGGATGTATGTAAAGCCTGCCCCCCAAATGGGACATGATTGGCTCTCTGGCATCTGTGCCGGACTCAGTATTATTTTTAGGGATGGTGGAGAATTCCGCCACGGATTTCAGTGAGGCCGAATGCACTGGCATTCGGACCCCCAAAATCCATGGCGGAAAGGCCTGCCCCCCCACCCCCCGCGGATCCCCCCCCCCGAACAAGACTTACCTGGGGTAGATGTTCCGGACGGCGGCAGCTCTGGCGGCGGCTGGTCTTCCGACCGGCTGCCGCAGCCGCCATTTGCAGTCGGGTCTTCTTCTTTTTTTATCCAGACATGATAGGCTACGTAAAGACTTATACTTATTTATTTACGTATAAAGACTTATACGTAAATATTTACATAGCCTATCACGGTTAAATATAGGGATGCAAACAGCGGCAGCTACGGCAGCTGCCATTTGTGTCCCTGCTGCCCAGCGGCCGGATGTCCAGCTGCGGGCGGAGCTGGCCAGTGGCTCCGTGGAATCCCCGCGGAGCGGAGCTGGCCAGGCAGGACTCCAGGGGGAGGGACAGAGCGCCTTCCCCTCTGTCGAGGATTCCGGGGGAAGGCTCGGAGCGCCTCCCCCCCACTGCGAAGCAGATCCACGAAACGGTAAGTGACTTTCGTACATCCCTAATTATTTTCAGAATTCGGTGTCTACTAGGATGCCCATCGTCAATAGTCTTTGTTGTTGTCTTGTCATCTTTAAATGTTTGCACTGCACAGTTTTGTGTCAATACTATCATCACAGATCCTCATCAGACTAAAAAAAAGATCCTCCCTTCTTGTCTTTCCCAGTTGGAGATTGAGGGCTGAGGTGGATGTACTGCAGGACCTCATTGAGGATTTCACTGCACTTCAGAGGAATTCATTTCTGGCATTGGAATTACACACACACACAGGAGAAATGCTCTCCCCTATACACACAGACATCTACATGCGGTTTTATTGCCTTGATGGCTTAGCTTGTTGGGATAATGTGAAGGTGACCAGCGGGAGTTGGCTTATCTTGCTCCTTTTCAGGCAGCCTCACCGTCGAAACAAGAGCCGGGGAGAGTACTATGGAGTGGACTGAGAGTCCTCAGCCTTCTTCCAGAAGCAGACATTACACAGCAGAAAGAAAAAGATGGAGAGAAAGTAAACTAGTTCCCCTCTACTCAGCCATGGATAGGCCTCATCTGGAGTACTGTGTCCAGTTTTGGGCACCACGCTATTAAGAAGGATGCAGACAAGCTGGAGAGGATTCAGAGGAGGGCAACGAAGATGATCAGGGGACTGGAAACAAAGCCCTGTGAGGTGAGACTGAAAGAACTGGGCATGTTTAGCCTTGAGAAGACTGAGGGGAGATAGGATAGCGCTCTTCAAGTACTTCAAAGGTTGTCACAGAGAGGAAGGCCAGGATCTCTTCTCGGTCATCCCAGAATGCAGGACATGAAATAATGGGCTCAAATTACAGGAAGCCAGGTTCCAGCTGAACATCAGGAAAAACATCCTGACTGTTAGAGCAATATGACAATGGAACCAATGACCTAGGGAGGTAGTGGGCTGTCCCATGCTGGAGGCATTCAAGATGAGGCTGGACAGCCATTTGTCAGGGATGCTTTGACTTGGATTCCTGCACTGAGCAGGGGGTTGCACTCAATGGTATTATAGGCACCTCCCAACTGTACTATTCTATGATTCTATGAAAGCAAGTGTGTGTGTGTGTGTGTGTGTGTGTGTGTGTATCATTCTTTTTCCTTTCTTTCTCCCCTCCCCCATTTTTAAAAATTCTATCTTAAAGAATTTGCCATTTATTTGCAATGGGAATTGTTGCTGGCTAAATGTGGGTCCAAAAAGTGCTTTTGAGTTCACATATGCACACGCACACACACGTTACACTCATGATCTTGAAGTTACTTGATCAGTTTCCCTTTTCTGTGCAATGGGTTGCTGATGTGGTTAACGGCAACTTCTTGGCTCTGCCTACCATTTTCTGCCTTGCTTTCTGCCCCACCAGCTCTAATGGGCACCAGCCACCACTGTGTAAGGGTTCCCATGCAGCATTTTAAAAGCAGATACCAACTGCATCATGCAAAGTCCCATTTCCATCAGTGGTGTTGACATATGCATTACAATTATTCCAAGTAACTCCCATTATTAACTATTGTGATAATTTCAGCCCTTCTAAGGTGGCCTGCTGCTCATCAAATGATGTATACGTTAATTCAGGGCTTCTCCACATGGGGTTTTTATCCTGTGATTGGTTACTTATGGAAGTTTGCGGGTCCTTTACATGACCTCAACACTGTCCAAGGCCTCTGTCATGCTTTGTGACCATTTCCATGGCTTTATTTGCAATGGGGATAATGTCCTATGTAAAAAATGGTGGTTTGAGTTGATTTGAATCTAACTAAGTAATGACGGAGTTTCACTATAACAGCAGCACCATCTAGTGGCTGTATAATGAAACATATAGAACTTGCAGATAAAGGCAATCCTCAGAAGAAGAAAAAGGAGAAAGTGCATGTGAAGGGGCTAATCGTAATCCTGCAGAGCATCTGGAAGCAGAAGCCCCAGTAAAGTTGCAGGATAAAAGCCTGGTGTGAAGAAGCCCTGAGTCTCTACTTCTTCAACACAAATGTAGCTGACGCAGTGTCTGAGACAATTAAGAATATCAGGGATGTTTGTACTTCCAATTATACTTTTCCTTGTTGAACACAGTTGGATAGCTTCACATTCCCATTTGTTACAGCATAAACATCACCTTGGGGAAAAGACACTCTCTTAGCATTTCTTTTGCTGTGCCCTTGTTTGAATTTGGCCATATGCTAAATGTGTGAAGAACATTCATGACATATTTCTAGGCCGCTCTGTGTGTCCCACTGACAACTGGCACATGTTAATGACACCACTCTCTAGTAATCTCATTGCTGTGGGTCCCTCTCTGGTGACTGCTGGTGGATTATTCAGGCTGCAGAACACTAAAAACATCCAGAGGAATAGAACCAGCTCTCAACCCTTAAAAACCAATAAAAGCGGAGTGGCAGAGAAATGTTTTTGCTGCTCTCTGCAAGCTAAGCAATGAATGGGCTCATTTAACCTCTCTAGGGATGGAGTTCCAAAATTGGGGTGCTGTCACAGAAAAGGCCCTGTTCTGCATTCCTACCAAACTATGATATAATTATTAGCCCCAGAAAGAGATTGGGGTAGGAGCTACTGCACAACCACCCCAGCAGTTGCTCATTAGTTTTGGAAATGTCACAACTTTTGTAAGATATCTAGGTAGTAAAACTATTTGTGACTAGTATGCTGTACTTATTTTGACATGGCTCTTAGACAGAGGATGTGGGGTAAGAGTGCAGCTAGACCTAAGTGGCTCTGTTGTCAATCCCCAACAGGTAAATGTGCATTGGGAAAGGTTATAGGGAGCGCTGCACAGTCTTGCCACCATATTTTGTACTAACCCATCATCTTTCCATATCTCCTTCAAAGGCAGCCCCATGTACAACACATTGCAGTAATCTCCATGGTGTGGAGGGCATGGATTACTGCAGCCAGGCTATCTCCATCCAGGTAGGGATGTATTTTATGGTTTTAAGTTTGTTTTGTGGACCACCCAGGGGGCTTCAATAATGGCAGGTATAGAAATGTAATAAATAAAAATAATAAAATAGTTGCCATACTAGCCTAAGCTGACATAAGGCGTTCTGTTCCACAGAGGACACCAGTGTCAGAAGTGGATCCACAAGCACCCCCAAACTATGAACTCGATCCTTTAGGAGAAGTAGAACTCCCATCCATAACAACTTGGACATCACTACCCTGGAGAGACGAACCACCTGTTCGTGCTAATAGTATCTCCATCTTCTCTGGATTAAGCTTCAGTTTGTTGGTCTTCATCCAGTCCATGTTTTATAACCAAGTAGCTAGACTCTGCTAGAGGGATTAGCCACACCCTAAATCTCTTTGTGTACATGAAGAAATTCTGCTCCATTCCATCAATTCCACATTGGCTCCTGATTACATAAGGTGGAGTTCTGGGGTGGGTGGGAAAATGGGCTTTTAGAACTGATTATGCTGTGGGAAAAAGATGAAAGTCTTCCTACTCAGAGTGGAGATGACACAATACTGAATGCCTTGAAGCCAAGGCATAAATATAGTAGCTTTTCTTAGTCAAAAGTGAGTATTTGAGTGTCTGTTTTTTCTTTAGTTGTGTTTATTTTCTTTGCTATTATTGAAATACCATGTCATGTGTATAATGCACTACCCCTTTGCCTTTTAAAAAATAAGGGGGGGTGCTGTATCAAGGAGATAATGCATCAGGGAGTATAAATGCATTAATATAATCAAATGCATTAACATAATATAATCCCTTTTATCTTATTTCATCACTAGTGTACCAGGCTTCTGCATTTAAACTTGCTTCTTTCTGCTCCATGATGCCTGGAAGGAGTGTAGGAAAGTGATTTCGGGAGGCAGGGCGTGTTGGGTGGTGGTGGAGGGGAGCAGGGGAAACAAGATTTTCAGCGTCATTTGAATAATTCTTTATAACTATCTCTCAGTATGATCACTGAACAGGTCACAGATATAGGTGCTGCTAAGCAAAAAGCATGTGTATTACAAAACATGAGGTGGAATGAGTATCGTCTCATCGTGCCTTTCACAACAGGAAGATGGGTTATGAATATTGTGCCTGTATAGCATAAGTACCAAGAATTAAAAGCAGTCTCTAGTCTCTAGTCAGCAAGAACCACTACTAGGGCTGCAATCCTATATACACACTTACCTGGCAGTAAGTTTGACTGAACCCAATGGGGCTTACTTATAAGTAGAGGGACAGAGGATTGAGCTGTTGTAGAACAGAATGGAATATATGCAAGTAGGAAACTCTACTTTCCTCCAATGAAATGAAAAACTACTGATCTGACGTTCAGAATTATATTCACTCTCTTCTAAAATGTTCATGGAGCAATACTGTCCTGTGCTTGCTTTTTTCTTTGGTTATACCAGGGGGTGGGTAACATGCAGCTCCTGCTACCCCACCAAAATTTGTGGCAAGGAAAAAAAGTTGGTCATTTGCCACCAAATTTCAGTGACAAACCGCAACAGAAGGCAAAACTGGAGACAATTAGCTCAGAAAGAAGCTCAATTTGTGTTTTACCCCTGTAGCAGTTTGCTGCCAAAATTTGGGGATTTGCTGCCACCAAATCTGTATGTTTATACAAACCATATATACAAAGTTCACAATTTGCATCTCTGTCTCTGTGAAGTTTGCAACTGTCTAAACAGCAATTCAAACTGCACCCTGTAAGACTGTGCCACTCCCATAACCTACCATCACACAATACCTTTATTAGGACCAACCAAACATACACAAAATTGTGGGCAAGGCAATTGCGTTACCTTTCCTCAAACTACTAGGTAACACCATGCAATTTGATTTGGCTTTTTTAACTTCATGCTCCACCCAAAATTAGTCTCCAGCTTGGTTAATATAAAACTGCTGCATTTCTCTTTACTCTCCCTACCAACGAACCTGTGTGTTTCACCTAAGGTTGGAGGTAAATCTGAAAAACAAGGTTTTATATTTTTTTAAAATGGGGAAATCAGCTATTATGTGTGTGTTTATTCCATTTCCAAGAGTCCTAGATGTAACCTGACACCTGCATGACATCCAATAGCACCTGCTTCATTTAAGTCTGTGCCTTCTCCACCCATTTTAAGACCATACAGACTTTATGACTTCAGCATCAAGGGGGTGTTTCCACCAGCAATTTACTCCGAGCTGGCTGTGTGTTGAGGTCAGAGGGATATATGACATCGTGGCCATCCAGCAGCCACCCCAGAGCTTATCAGGAAAAAAATGGATTTCCTGAGACTGTGTCAAGTCCGATTCTTTTCCTTAAGTCGGGTTGTCCCTGGTATAGTTGCTGTTTGCCCCAACCCCTGCATTGACCTCGGGTTTGCTAGCCCTACCCAGAGGTGTGCCTTTCACCGTGACCCCAGTCAAGGGTTGTTTCCTCCCATTGTGCTGAATGAGGCTTGCCCTCTCAATGATCACAGAAATAACAGAGAAGCCATTCAACTGACACGGCACATTTTAAAGCCCAATTCCTTAAGTGCGTTTAAGCATGATCTCAAGGCTCTGATTCATTGCCTTAGGAAGTAACTACTTCATAGGTTCCTTATAAAGATCCTGTGGGTTAAAATGGGGACTGGTTTCCATCTCTTTCCCACAACAAACCCATTAGTGTCTCCTCAGAAGTAACTCCCATTGTGCTTAATGAGGCTTGTCTTTGAATGCCCACATCAGAACTTACAGAGATTCCCCCTCAGTTGAAATGGCACATTTTAAAGCCCAATTCCGTAAGTGCAATTAAGCAATTAAGTGCGATCTTGAGGCTCCGATCCATTGCCTTAGGAAGTAAGTACTTCACAGCTTCGTTATAGATACCCTGCAGGTTACAATGGGGGCTGGTTTCTGTTTTTATGTTTGCTGCTCTCTTTCCCACAACAAACCCATTACTGTCTCCTCAGAAGTAACTCCCATTGTGGTCAATGGCGTCCTGCGGGTTAAAATGGGGGCTGGTTTCCGTCTCTGTGTTCTCCCCCTGCCCTTTCTCAGCACAAGCATATGTGTGTCTACTTGGAAGTAACTCCCATTGTAGTCAATGAGGCTTGCTCCTGAAATGCAGATGCATCTGGACTTTCAGGGGAAAGGAGAAAGGAGGGAGAGGGAGGGAAGCCTCTCTAATTGATGAGCAGCCCCTGCCATTCAGATGACGTTCACTCCCACTCCCACTAGGAAGTATGTTCAGTGAAGTGATTTTTACTGCTGCGGAGAACCTGCTCGTGAAACCCTGCTCACAGCAAAGCCGATTCCTTTTAAAAATCCAGTACTCCTCCATTAGCTTCTCCTTCCGTTGTCGTGGAAACATGGCCCATGTCAGCCTTTTTTTCTCCTCACCCTCATGATCTGGAGATATTGATACCTAGACCACAATTTTGGTTCTGTTTGCTTGGTTCTGTGGTTGGTATTGCCTGATGGTAGATTTTGGAATTTTTCTAATGGACTGGCACAACTTGGTTTTTTTGCTTTTTAGTTCTCACAATATTACTGTTAATTGCACATCTATAAATTCCTATGCTTTGAGCACATTAAAAATGCACCAATCTAAACGCCTGGATTATTCTTGTTACTTTCTTCTTCCCTGGGAGTGTACACTACTGCGCATTCTCCACTCCTTAAATAAACCAGAATCCACCACTGTGCAATTCCTCTTTCCCTCTTACAGCATTATTCAGGTTTTTGCCCAGTTTTCATTCTAGTTCATGTTTCACAGCCAACTTGGCATTTTCACCACGTTGTCAGCATTATAGCTGCACATTGTCATCCTATGTCATGGTTTTCCTTCTCTTGATAACATAGTAAAAAGATATTCCTTCCTGTCATTTATAACTAAAATTGTTTTTTGCTATAATAGTCTTATTGATCTTGAGTTTTGCAACCTCTTCCCAATTTCCAGAGTATAGCTGTTAAAACTTTATCCCTCACTTGCTGCTCATACCATGCCACACTCTTGAATTACTCCCTTGGCTTCACCTCTTCTTTCCATATCAACAGGAAGTATTCTTAATTTATTTGTTATACTTTTGAGACTGCCCAATAACCAGAGTTCAATAAGTTTTACCACCTCCAAAGCTCTACTCGATTCCACAACTGTCTACATTTCTTACTGCAGTTTGCTAATTATTCTAATGTTCATTACTCCCTTTCTCCCAAGTCTAGCCTGTTAACAGGCTCCTGACTTAATAAGTTATTCTTAATTCAAATTAAGGCTGTGCAGGGACCCCTCAACATACATCGGAGGCAGATTTGGAGCTTCTGAATCAGTCCCACCCCACCTTGGCCCATAAGGCTGTCATGTACGCAGTATTACAGATGTAAATGGCCCCTTTATGCCTGTAATATTGCGTACATGACAGCTTTATGGCCACCATTTGTGTAAGGTTTAATTTACAAAAGAAGAAGAGTCGCCATTTTAAAAGAAAATGGCAACTCCCTCAAAGAGGCCGACAGCTGCGGGCACTCCCCACAGATCCAGGTAAGGAGCAGGGGGCTCGCATGGCTGCATGGGTGGCTGTCCGGATCAGGCTGAAGCACCCCAAAGTGCTTCTGATTGATCCAGCCTGCTTGGGAGCACTTCAGCCTGATCCTGACCCTTCTCAGATTCTGGCTGAAGCGCTCTGAAGCGCTCCGCGTTGGTTTGGGATTCAGATCCAGAACCGACAAGATGCGCAGCCCTAATTCAAATGCCTAGTTTCAGCTGCCATTGTAGGTATTATCTAAAGATCAAGTTATACAGTAATTCAGATAATTAAGTAATTCATGAAAAGCTTTAGCTTTCTCAGCTAACATCTTGAACTGAGTCCAGGGATGAATCAGAATCCAGTGCAAACTTCAGAACTTAAGGGTATTATGCTTCCTGTGGGAAACAAGTCCAACGGCATGTTCACATATAGTAATCGCAGAACCTGAGGCTGACTATAGAGCTCTACATCATTGGAGCTAAATTGCACGTTTCTTTCATACCCAAAGTCTTGCTGGTCTCCTAGACATACTGGGAAGCAGGACTGCTAACTAGGGCACTTTAGGCCAGGAAAATATGTACAGGAAAATGGGAGTGATAATCTGACAACCATTTTTAATTACATTTCAGGTAATTCAGTAAGAGGGAGTGAAATTAAGATCCTGAACGTACAAAGTTTATAAAAGAATTGTTCACATGTCTGCTGATATGGTATCAGTGTCATTTCTACCCAGGTGGTTAAATTATACAAGTCCTGTCGCAAGATCTGCCCACATTAGTTACATCAGCAATGTGATTTTTGGCAACACTAGGCTGCCTGCAGGATGGATTGACCTCAATTTGCCAGGAGTGCCCTTTTCCTTCCCAGATTGTGGCTCGTCCCAGCATTATTCTGACCCAAATGAGCTCTTACTTCTCCCCGGAGGCTTGGAACAGCAAATTGTCACATCTCTGAGAGTTGTGACAATTTGTATTTAAACAGAAGATTCACATACCCCCCCCCCCACACACACACCCCTTAGAAAACAAAGATTGCTATTGACGTTGCTTGGTTAAAGTATTGATTGATTCCAGTTGTATATATAGTTCCTTAAGAAGCATTCATAAACTACCAAATGGCTTAAAGGAACTCAAATCCTACTTAGGCCACCTTCATACTTTGTTTTTTTTTAGCAGGATCATTCTTCTTTAATCACCGATTTTCGTGGGAGTTTTAAATGACAGTGCTGCTCTCCTGCTGCTATTTCACAACTTCCCCTCCTTCTTCCCGTGTTTTATGAGAACGGAGAAAACCCAGCATTTTCTGTGCTTGCGATTGAAATCTCCATTTCCCCCCTGTGTATTTCCCCTTTAGCACTTTGTCCTGCTGTATTGGCCTCAGGAGCATAGCCAAGTCATTTATAGTGTTAGAGGGGCCTAGAAATCCATAATGCTGGCTTAAGTTCATTATTGGTGCAGTTCACTTGTTAGTAAGCCTCTGAGCATGTGCAGATGAGTCAAAAGGCCAATAACAGCCCCAGTGCATTCAATTGTAATGAATGCTAGAAGGCCTTATCAGGCCGTGCCTGGGAAGTGAAACAATGTGTTTATGCTGAGCTGCAGGTGGCTGTGCTGAGAACGTAGTGCTGTTAGTCTACGCTGGGAATGAACACTAGGGGCACTTGCTGCTGTTATGCTGCCTTATTGGTAACATGTATTGTATAAAACCCATTGTACCCGTCGGCTCTGGTTTCAGAGAAGCTGTCTGATCCAACCATTGGGTTCGCCTGTGTGCTGTAAGTTACCCAGTAAAGTCTCCTTGTAAGTATACCTTTGAATCTGATTTATCACTATCTTGGCACCTCTAACCTAAGAGTTCAACGCCCACGGCTGGGGCAACACTCCCGCTTTGTGTGGGCGTGTGTTAGGGGGTGTTGCTGGGTGGTATTGAATAACATTGTCACAACAACAAATCAGTGGGATGGCGGGGGCAGGTCACTGACCAGTGTGACCACACGTCCAGTGAACGTTTCTGCCTCTCTCCCATTCCACTACAGGCACTTGAACTGTAAAGTGGTTAACCATCCCAAATACTTCTCCGAGATCCCCCTGAACACAGCAATGCTTACTTCTGAGTAAACTCATTGTCTGTAAGGCTTTCCTAGGAGTAAGTGCCATTGAAATCTGTGTGGATTGCTTCTGAGTAGGCATGCACAGGACGGCATTGTAAATCTACTTAGAATAGCAGTCTTAAGGTCTCCCATCCCCTTCAGTGCATTTACTTGGAACTTCCCCCTTCCATTGACTTCACTGACTGCTTCTTTTCCCTTTTGCTCACCAGTTTGATGGGCTTTTTTTTTTTTCATACAGCCACTGAATGGACTTGCAGTCATGCCTGTGAAAACATCTGTATGACTGGGAAGCCAGCCAGCCACTATCTCTTCTCCTAGCCCACCTTGCAGAGTTGTTGGGAAGCCAGAATAAGGGGGAAGAGCAACAACAGTGCACGAGGGAATATATTATATTCCAGGTCATATTCTTCCTGATGGTTCACAGCAAGGTTGTGTGGCACTTAATTTATTTACCCCATCTCACTGACTAGAATCAAGGCAGCTCCTTTGTTCTCTAGGATTGGTGACTGATGAAGTGTTTGGCGTGATGCCTGGAGCACAGATGGCAGGAAACTAATTATGAATCTGACCAACCATGGCTTAGAACTCATTTGAGTGGCAATGCTGGCACTGAAGAACATCTTACTTTTCTTCCATTATTGTATCTGCACAATATCATCCAGAGGAGCTTTTTTGGATAATTAAGGTTTATTTAGCCTCTTGTTCATGAACTCATAAAGTAGCCTAATATGACTTATTTTCAAAACATTTTGCAGATAAAGTCACTCACATCTATTTCAGTTTGGATACCATATTGGTTTCAAAGTCAGTACTGGTCATTCCTTTGGCCTCTGCTAGTCACAGTTGCTCAGATACGCTACAGATATCACCTGCAGATTCTTTGTGTACAAAAGCCCCAGGTTCAACCTCTTGCTTCTCCACTTAAAATGGATCACATAGCAGATCCTGGGAAAGGAGGTTTCTCTGCCTGAGCCCCTGGAAAGTCATTCCCAGAGTAGACAACACTGAGCTAGATGGACAAAGAGCCTTATTTGGCATAAGGCAGCTTCCTGTGTTCTTAAGTGCTTTTAGAAGCTTTGGTCACAATGTGCCCCACTGATACTTGCCCTTACTGGGTGATGGTACTTACCAGGAGAGGCTGGCTGTCCTGGTTAGCAAAGTAGTTAATGCCTCCTTGGGAGCCAAGTATGTTCCTGCCCCCTTAAAGAAAATAATGGTCCAATATTCATTGCAGAAATCATCTCTGGGTCCTGCTAACGATGTATCAGCCAGTCTCTAATGAGCCATTCTGTGGCAAAGTGCTTGAGAGAATGGTGGCAACGAAACTTCAGGTATACCTCAATGAAGCTGATTATCTGAATCTATTTCAATCTGGTTTCTGCCTTAGTCAACTTGGTAGGTGGTATACGATCTTTTCTGGAAAAGAGGGTATGTATGATCTGAACAACAACAACAGTGTATGATCCTATTGATTGTCCTGGACCTCCTCGCAGCTTTTGATGCCATCAAAATATGATGGACCACTCTTTTGATTGGATGTTGGGGCATTCCTTTGTTGTGGTTCTGCTCCTTTCTGGGAGATAGGCTATAACATCTACACATACAAAATCATGGAATATTGGACTAATGAAGGAAGAGCATGATAAGAGAGGGGAGAGAAAAATAGTGTGTTATGGACTGGGAGGGGGTATAACTTTCCCTACTGGTGGACCCCTTCTTTAGAAGGATTTCCCAAAAAAAGAATTACTGATAGGAAAAAAATCCATTCTAATTTGTTGAACCCTTTAGTTGTGTCTCAAGATACTATAGCCGACTTTCATTTATTTCTTTTACTAAAATTAATTATTTTGAGAAGTTGCCTAGTGGGCTCTGATATTTGTCTATTTTTAATTTAAAAAAACTGATTGATTGTTACTAATTTGGTGTTACTTAACATGTTTCTTAGAATTCCTGTAAATACTTTTGCATCTTGATTGATTACAGTAATTCGGCAATGTGAATCTGTATTTTTTGCATTTCCCCCCAGCTTTAGAAGTACTATTATTGTTGATATTGTTCAGGATTTTAGTGTAAGGTCTCCATGTAACATTTAGTAAATAATGTAGCCATATGATGGATTAGGGTTGACTCAATTTTTTTTAAAGACCATGCATTCCAAGGGATTTGTTGTATTTAGATTTTTTCTAATTATCTGTTTGATCTCATGTATGTTTATTTCTTGTTACATATATTCTTGAAGTTCTGCACTAATAGTCTTTGTTGTTTTTGTTTCAGGTACTGTTTGAATTGCTCCATGTTTGGATTATCTAAGGTACATAATGAAGATATTTTTTTCTAAATTAATTGGCACTTTCCCTCACTATTTTTAATCATATATGTGTTGTTTCTGGAACGTTGTTTTCTCATTCTGTTTGCTGGCATTTTTTTAATGTTTGTCTTTGAATTCATAGTGCAAATACACCTTTAATACATTGTATGGTATGGCTGGCGAACCTCCAGTTTATGTGCTTAACACGGCCTATGAGAGGTCCCCATCCCACCTGCCAGCTTCCCTGCCTTATCTTAGATCACTGACTGGAGGTAAGGTTATTTCCTGGGTCCGCTGCCCACAATGCATCAGGCTTGAAAAAAATCCTCCCTCCCCTGCTGCAATCAGGGTTTTAAAAAGCCACTATGGATATCAATGGAAGCTTTTAAGAAGCCTGATTGCAGTGGGAGAGGGGCAATATATGTGCAAGAGTATCTGTGCATGTGGAGGGAGAGGGCATTCACATCATGGGGCCACATGCCAGCAGCAGGGTGGCCCCACCCAGTTTGGGATGTGGCCCCCAACATGCTTGCCTGGAACCAATGAGGCCCTCAGACTGAAAAAGGTTCCCCACCCCCGCTGCAGGGCCGTTTTGCTTTTATCTAACCATAATTTTGCTTTTATCTAAAATGCATTACAATTCTTTTTTTTTAGAAAATTCAGGTTTGTGTTTCTTTCTCTGTCTTCTGTTTGTGTTATTTCTCCAGTTGGACTATTACTTTTTATATCTTTGGGCCTTTCTGTTTTTGTTTTTTATATGGCTCATTTTACTTTTCCAGTGACCTCTTGGCACAGCTTCATTGCATCCCAGATTGTTGAGAATTGAATTATTAAGTATTGTTTAATTCAAAAAAAGTTTTATTTTTTCCCTCTAATAGATTCTGTAAGTTTTAGTGTTGTAATGTCTGGGGCATGCACAGAGACCTGAACCTATGACAGATTTTTCTAAACATTGAAATAAGTGGTGAGATGTTAGGATATAATTGATTCTGGAATAGGTTTCATAGCTATATGAATAGTAGATGTAATCTCTCTCCTGTGGAGAAATCTCCCACGTCTCCACCATATAAAATTCTGCTAATAAAGATGTTAGACCTGTATTTATCATAGAATCATAGAATAGTAGGGTTGGAAGGGGCCTACAAGGCCATCGAGTCCAACCCCCTGCTCAATGCAGGAATCCAAGTCAGAGCATCCCTGACAAATGGCTGTCCAGCCTCGTCTTGAAGGCCTCCAGTGTGGGAGAGCCCACCACCTCCCCAGGTAATTGGTTCCATTGTCGTATTGCTCTTACAGTCAGGACGTTTTTCCTGATGTTCAGCCGGAATCTGGCTTCCTGTAACTTGAGCCCATTATTCCGTGTCCTGCACTCTGGGATGATCAAGAAGAGATCCTGGCCTTCTTCTCTGTGACAACCTTTCAAGTACTTGAAGAATGCTATCATATCTCCCCTCAGTCTTTTCTTCTCAAGGCTAAACATGCCCAGTTCTTTCAGTCTCTCTTCATAGGGCTTTGTTTCCAGTCCCCTGATCATCTTTGTTGCCCTCCTCTGAACCCTCTCCAGTTTGTCTGCATCCTTCTTAAAGTGTGGTGCCCAGAACTGGACACAGTACTCCAGATGAGGCCTAACCAGTGCTGAGTAGAGGGCAACTAGTACTTCCCAGGATTTGGAAGCGATGCTTCTATGAATGCAGCCCAAAATAGCATTGGCCTTTTTTGCAGCCATATCACATTGTTGGTTCATATTCAGCTTGTGATCGACAACAATTCCAAGATCCTTCTCGCTTGTAGTGTGGTTGAGCCACGTATCCCCCATCTTGTAACTGTGCATTTGGTTTCTTTTTCCTAGGTGCAGAACTTGGCATTTGTCCCTATTAAATGTCATTCTGTTGTTTTCTGCCCAGCGCTCCAGTCTATCCAGATCACTTTGAATTTTGTTTCTGTCTTCCAAAGTATTAGCTATCCCTCCCAATTTTGTGTCATCTGCAAATTTGATCAGCATTCCCTGCACCTCCTCCTCCAAGTCATTCATAAAAATGTTGAAGAGCACTGGGCCCAGGACTAAGCCCTGCGGTACCCCACTCATTACCTCTCCCCAGTTTGAGAAGGTCCCATTGATAAGCACTCTTTGAGTCCGATTCTGTAGCCAACTGTGGATCCACCGGATCGTTGTTTCATCTAGCCCACTTTGAGCTAGTTTGCTCATCAGGATATCATGGGGCACTTTGTCGAAAGCTTTGCTGAAGTCGAGGTATATGATGTCTACAGCATTCCCACGGTCTACAAGGGAGGTTACTTGATCAAAAAATGAGATCAGATTTGTCTGGCAGGACTTGTTTTTGACAAAACCATGTTGGCTTTGAGTAATCACGGCGTTGTTGTCAAGGTGCTTCCAGATAGATTGCTTTATCATCTGCTCCAGAATTTTCCCAGGGATTGATGTCAGATTGACTGGTCTGTAGTTCCCAGGTTCCTCCTTTTTACCCTTTTTGAAGATAGGGACAACGCTAGCCCTCCTCCAGTCATCTGGCACTTCCCCCGTCCTCCATGACTTCTCAAAGAGAATAGACTGCAGTTCTGAGAGTTCAGAGCTTCTGAACAAGCTAATTTATGTTAGCTTGTTCTCCTCTACATGGGCCACATCTATCCAATTCTTGTTTTTTTAACAGATTATAATCCCTTCCAAATTCATCTGCTTTTTTTCAACGTTACTTAAAAATAGAATTGGTTACTAATTGGACTGTATTTATTTGTAACATTTGTATAGCGCTCCACATCTAAACAGATTCCAGAGTGGTAAACAAGAGATAAAATGAACAAAAGAGAAAAAGAATGAAACATGATACTAAAAATTATTCTTTAAAAAACAGAGTGCAAATAAAACCAAGGCTGGTTATCTAAGGAAGGCTTCCTGGAAAAGAGCTGTTTTCAGGTGGTGCCGAAAACAACCCAGTGTTGGCGCCTGCCTGACCTCCAGAAGCAGGGAGTTCCATAGGACAGGAGCCACCACACTGAAGGCTCTTCTCCAGGAGGACTCCAGTTGGGCCATTGGTCCATGTGGAACCACCAGGAGCATGCCCTCTGATGACCTCAGTGATTGGGTAAGTTGGTAAGGCAGAAGGCAGTCTCTGGGATATCCTGGTCCCAATTTGTTTAGGGCTTTGTTTACTAGTACACATACAGCCTGGCCAGTAAGATTTCCTTTGATGAACATATATATATCATCCCTCCAGATACCTTAATGTTTCCGCTAGGTACATGTTGAGGTTCTTTGCTAAAGAATTGCCACCACTCTCTATTTCAATATACTTGGCACACCGAAGTAGCCTCCTATCCATGAGCTATTTATTCATTTATCAGTTTTCTTTTTATGATGTGTTTCCTGTAGAAGATTTACATTAGGTTTTTCTTTTTAAATATGCTTTGCATTCTTCTCCTTTTTATTGGAGCACCACGTCCTCTTACATTTTAAGAAATTATTTTTTTGAGTTGGGTTAAGTTACTATATGCAAGACCCACTGCCTCAGTATTAGTAAATGGATTAGGGTCAGATATTTTTCAGCTAGGAAGAGGCACCTGTCAGGGATATCCCCTCTCACTGTTATTGTTTGCAATTACAATAGAACCTTTGACAAAAGCAGTATGATCAGGTTTAGATCTAAAAGATCATTTACCTTTTAGGTGATTTACAGAGCAATCCAATGGTTCCTGAGAAAGCATTCTAGGGGCCATAGGATATTTTAGCTTTCTTCCCACAAGGCTTTAGGTAGAGCTATGACCTTGAGAGGAAAATCTGAGCAGGGATTACATACCAAGGTTGAGAGGTTGATTGCTAACAAACAAGATAAAAGATTGATAGGCCCAATGGATAGGCTACTGGTGGAACTAAATGCCACCCATACCAATACCCATTTAGGGAAATGGGTCAATGATTTTAGGAAGGATATTTGAAAGAAGGTGTGCTGTCTGCTCTCCGAGGTCGCAAAAGTGACCTCAGAAAGGGGGTACTTCTATGGGTGGGGTGGGGAGGGGAGGGCATGGGGTATGCTGTATCCCCAGGCCTCTCCAGTCTCCTCACCTCCCCTTCTGCAGCACCCCTACCAGACAGGCAAAAAAGCCCGTCTAGCTAAAATGCAGAGCAGGAGGCACAGCGGAGGCAACAATCGCCTTTGCTACCCCTCCTGCTCTGCATCGGATACTCATAAGCCTCCAAGTTCATCTAGGGTGCAATCACTAGTTTATGTATGTTTAGACAGAAGAAAAGTCCTACACCTTTCAGCATCCTTCCAGGCAGCCATGCTGGCCAGGGCATGCTGGGAATTGTAGGGTTTTTTTCTGTCTAAACATGAATAGGAGGGTGCCCTTAGTTGGGACCAGAGCTTTCTCAGTCACAGAGCCCGGTCTCTGGAATTTCTTCAAAGAAACACTCCCCTTGCCTTGTCTTTAATGGTCTTCCACCAGGTTAGGAAGGCTTTTGGGCCATGGTTGTTGTTTTTTTAAAAGCCCAGTTATTCAATTGTTGTAACTTGCTGGAAGCTGCATGATGACAATGTTTGAATAGCTGCTTATGTTTTATCTCTCTATTTTGCTGTTTAGTTTTTTGCTGTTATAATTTGTTTTACTTTTATAGTTGTTAACCACCATTGAGCTCTGTTGGGAAAAGGTGGAATAACTTAAATAAATAATAGTGCAGTCTATTGATAAGAATAAGCTGGTGTGAAACAGTACACCTATTTTGAAATACCTGCACTGGTTACCAGTTTGTTTCAGGGCTCAATTCAAGCTGCTGCTTTTGGCATGGTCTGGGCCCCCAATATCTCTAGGAAATGTCTTCTTGTAGGATCTCCCCACTTCATATTTTAAGATCAGATGATGAATCCTACCCTATGTTCTATCCTGTTCTGAGGAAAGGTTGTCATCTACCAGGAGTAGGAGCTTTTCTGAAATGGCCCCAGTGCTACAGAATATACTTCTTTGAGCTCCATTGTCTTCCTCCCTGGCCTCTTTGGGAAACAGGTTACAATATAATTATTACATATGTCGTACCTGGCCCTGGCCCAACCCAGCATGATAACTCCTCAGATGAGGACCCAGACCTCCCACTACTAGGGGATCCTGGGAGGCAGACTGAACCCCTCAACTCTGGCACCGACTGGGAAGAACCCAATATCTAGGGAGAGACATCACCAGGTCTGTCTCCAGAGAATGCCCTGGAAGGGCCCTTGAGGCATGCCCCTGATTCACCTGCACCAGAAGACTCCTTTCTGATATAGAGTGGGAGGCTGAACCACCTCCCAGCCCCAGAGAACCTAGATGCCAGAAAGTACAGGTTCAGGCAGACACCCGGCAAAGGAATGCATGACTGAAAGCCCAAAGTAACAGAGCTACTCATGAGTAGGGGGCACATTGGGAGTAAAGGGCCCTTTGAAAGCAGAACTAAGCACTTGCAGCTGGGTCCAAGAGACCAGACTATATTAGGTTTCACTTGAGGCCTAGTAGTTGCTGAAACACATCTTTCAGCTCCCAAACTTTGCAAACTGTCTTCCCTGACAGCTCTACTTGTTGACTGACCTGTGCTGCGTATTCCTGGACTCTGCTTTTTAGACTGTGCTTACTTCTGAACTGCTTCACTATGTTTTGACCTTGGCTTCACCTAATAGCTTATTTTTTGGACTAGCCCTGTTTCTGAACAGTATCATCATGTTTCTGACCTTAGCCTGCTCTTGACGTTGTTGTGTGGATTTGTCCCATCCTCCATCCATGCCCTGAGTTTTGAACCAGACAATGCCTGGCACCTGGAAATTAATTGATATTGTTTGCTTTTATTTCACTTTTAAATTAATGTTATAGCTTTACAATGTTTTGATTTTTTTATCTTTTACATTGCCCTGTAAAATGTTTTGAAAGATAGTTTATAAGTACTCCACGACACAAAGAGCAAACATAGCTATGCTGGTCATAAGAGAAATTCCAAAATCCATATTAGGGCAATGCCTTTATTAAGCCAACTCAAGGTCTTCCAAGTTCTCCATAACTTATCAGGCAAGATGGTAACAGAGTGACAACAACAAGAAGCGGAGGGGAAGTGGCTGACGTTCAAGCCATAACTTCTATTAGGTGCTGAGATGGTTTCAGGTTGCACCTAGGATTCTCCCAAGGGCTGCTGTGATGGAGAAACAAGCAATGATTCAGCCAAAACTACCTCAGCAGTTGTACGTGGTCATGTAGAATTGAATATCATGTTAGGTTCATTCCCCTATAATTTATGCCAGCTAATCATATTTGGTTTCACCACAGCTATCATTGCAGAATCTAATAATTGCTTTACTATGTGCTGGAACTGGCATATGAAAGTTTTGCAACAATGCTTGCATAACTCAGTGAAGCCATAAGCTATGCCTTGCAGGGCCACCCAAGACGGACAGGTCACGGCAGAGAGTTCTGACAAAATGTGGTCCACTGGAGAAGGAAATGGCAACCCACTCCAGTATTCTTGCCAAGAAAACCCCATGGAACGTATCACAAGGCTAAAAGAGATGACGCCGGAAGATGAGCCCCTCAGGTCAGAAGGTGTCCAATATACTCCTGGGGAAGAGCAGAGGGAATTTCCAAGTAGCACCAGAAAGAGTGAAGCGGCTGGGCCAAAGCCGAAAGGACACTCAGCTGTGGATGTGTCTGGTGGTGAAAAGAAAGTCCGATGCTGAAAAGAACAATATTGTTTAGGAACCTGGAATGTAAGATCAATGAATCAAGGTAAGCTGGAGGTGGTCAAACATGAGATGGCAAGATTGAACATAGACATCTTGGGAATCAGTGAACTAAAATGGACAAGCATGGGCGAATTTAATTCAGGTGACCATTGTATCTACTACTGTGGGCAAGAATCCCTTAGAAGAAATGGAGTGGCAATCATAGTCAATAAAAGGGTGGGAAAAGCAGTACTGGGGTACAATCTCAAAAACGACAGAATTATCTCAGTATGAATCCAAGGAAAACCATTCAACATCACAGTAATTCAAGTCTATGTCCAACCACTGAGGCCGAAGAAGCTGAAGTTGATTGGTTCTATGATGACCTACAACACCTTCTAGAACTAACACCAAAAAAAGATGTCCTTTTCATCATGTTGTTGTTGTTGTTCAGTCGTGTCCGACTCTTCATGACCCCATGGACCATAGCATGCCAGGCCTTCCTGTCCTGTGCTCTCTCCCGGAGTGCGCTCAAGTCCATATTCATTGCATCAGTGATGCTATCTAGCCATCTCATCCTCTGCCGTCCCCTTCTTCTTTTGCCTTCAGTCTTTCCCAGCATCAGGGTCTTTTCCAGAGAGTTTTCTCTTTGCATTAGGTGGCCAAAATATTTGAGCTTCAGCTTCAGTATCTGTCCGTCCAATGACCACTCAGGGTTGATTTCCTTTAGGATTGACTGATTTGACCTCCTTGCAGTCCAGGGGACTTGTAAGAGTCTTCTCCAGCACTACAGTTCGAAAGCATCAATTCTTCAGCGCTCAGCCTTCCTTATAGTCCAGCTCTCACAGCCATATGTGGCTACTGGGAAAACCATAGCTTTGATTATGCGGACCTTTTTCGGCAAGGTGATGTCTCTGCTTCTTACTATGCTGTCTAGGTTTGCCATAGCTTTCCTCCCAAGGAGCAAGCATCTTTTAATTTCATGGCTACAGTCACCGTCTGCAGTGATCTTGGAGCCCAAGAAAATAAAATCTGTCACTGCTTCCATTTCTTCCCCTTCTATATGCCAGGAAGTGATGGGGCCAGATGCCATGATCTGAGATTTTTTAATGTTGCGTTTCAAACCAGCTTTTGCACTCTCTACTTTCACCCTCAACAAGAGGCTCTTTAGATCCTCTTCGCTTTCTGCCATGAGGGTGGTATCATCTGCGTATCTGATGTTGTTGATAATTCTCCCGGCAATCTTAATTCCGACCTGTGATTCATCCAACCCTTTGTCCTGCTTCATTTTGTACACCAAGGCCATGCTTGTCTGTTATCCTGGTTATTTCTTGACTACCTACTTTAGCATTCCAATCCCCTATGATGAAGAGGACATCTTTTTTTGGTGTTAGTTCTAGAAGGTGTTGTAGGTCTTCATAGAACCGATCAACCTCAGCTTCTTCGCCCTCAGTGGTTGGGCCATAGACTTGAATTACTGTGATGGTGAACGGTTTGCCTTGGATTCGTACTGAGATCATTCTATCGTTTTTAAGATTGTACCCCAGTACTGCTTTTCCCACCCTTTTATTGACTATGAGTGCTACTCCATTTCTTCTAAGGGATTCTTGCCCATAGTAGTAGATATAATGGTCACCTGAATTAAATTCGCCCATGCTTGTCCATTTTAGTTCGCTGATTCCCAAGATGTTGATGTTCAATCTTGCCATCTCATGTTTGACCACCTCCAGCTTACCTTGATTCATTGATCTGACATTCCAGGTTCCTAAACAATATTGTTCTTTACAGCATCGGATTTTCTTTTCACCACCAGACACATCCACAGCTGAGTGTCCTTTCGGCTTTGGCCCAGCCGCTTCACTCTTTCTGGTACTACTTGGAAAGACCCTCTGCTCTTCCCCAGGAGTATATTGGACACCTTCCGACCTGACGGGCTCATCTTCCGGCATCATATCTTTTAGCCTTGTGATATGTTCCATGGGGTTTTCTTGGCAAGAATACTGGAGTGGGTTGCCATTTCCTTCTCCAGTGGACCACATTTTGTCAGAACTCTCTGCCATGACCTGTCCGTCCTGGGTGGCCCTGCACGGCATAGCTTATGGCTTCACTGAGTTACGCAAGCCTCTTCGCCACAACAAGGCAGTGATCCATGAAGGGGCCTTTTCATCATAGGGGATTGGAATGCTAAAGTAGGAAGTCAAGAAATCACCGGGATAACAGGCAAGCATGGCCTTGGTGTACAAAATGAAGCAGGACAAAGGCTAATAGAGTTCTGTCAAGACAGCACTATGGACGGAGGTCCGTAACATTGTTCAGGAGGCAGCAACGAAATCCATCCCAAAGAAAAAGAAATGCAAGAAAGCCTAGTGGCTGTCTGATGAAGCTTTACAAGTAGCTGAAGAAAGAAGGGAAGCGAAAAGCAAGGGAGAAAGGGGAAGATACTCATGAGAGAGTACATCATGAGAAACGCTGGGTTGGATGAATCACAGGTCGGAATTAAGATTGCCGGGAGAATTATCAACAACCTCCGATATGCAGACGATACCACCCTAATGGCAGAAAGCGAAGAGGATCTCAAGAGCCTCTTGTTGAGGGTGAAAGAGGAGAGTGCAAAAGCTGGTTTGAAACTCAACATTAAAAAAACGAAGATCATGGCATCTGGCCCCATCACTTCATGGCATATAGAATGGGAAGAAATGGAAGCAGTGACAGATTTTACTTTCTTGGGCTCCAAGATCACCGCAGACGGTGACTGTAGCCATGAAATTAAAAGATGCTTGCTCCTTGGGAGGAAAGCTATGGCAAACCTAGACAGCATAGTAAGAAGCAGAGACATCACCTTGCCGACAAAGGTCCGTCTAATCAAAGCTATGGTTTTCCCAGTAGTAATGTATGGCTGTGAGAGCTGGACTATAAGGAAGGCTGAGCGCCGAAGAATTGATGCTTTCGAACTGTGGTGCTGGAGAAGACTCTTATGAGTCCCCTGGACTGCAAGGAGGGCAAATCAGTCCATCGTAAAGGAAATCAACCCTGAGTGCTCATTGGAAGGACAGATACTGAAGCTGAAGCTCAAATATTTTGGCCAACTAATGCGAAGAGAAAACTCCCTGGAAAAGACCCTGATGCTGGGAAAGACTGAAGGCAAAAGGAGAAGGGGACGGCAGAGGATGAGATGGCTAGATAGCATCACTGATGCAATGAATATGAACTTGAGCACACTCCGGGAGAAAGCGCAGGACAGGAAGGCCTGGCGTGCTATGGTCCATGGGGTCATGAAGAGTCGGACACGACTGAACGACTGAACAACAACAACAAGAGAGCACGCTGATCATAGCAAACACTCTTTTCCAACAGCACAAGAGGCGACTCTACACATGGACATCACCAGATGGTCAATATCGAAGACGGGCATGATAAAGGACCAAGAAGGCAGGGACCTAACAGAAGCAGATGAGATTAAGAAGAGGTGGAAAGAATACACAGAAGAACTATACAGGAAAGATCTGAATGTCCCTGATAGCCATGATAGTGTGGTCACAGAACTTGAGCCGGACATCCTAGAGGGTGAAGTCAAGTGGGCCTTAGGAAGCATTACTAACATCAAAGCTAGTGGAGATGACAGTATTCCAGCTGAGCTATTTAAAATCCTAAAAGTTGATGCTGTTAAAGTGCTGCACTCAATATGCCAACAAATTTGGAACACTCGACAGTGGCCGCAAGACTGGAAAAGGTCAGTTTACATTCCATTTCCAAAGAAGGGCAGTGCCAAAGAGTGTTCAAACTACCGTACAATTGCGCTCATTTCACATGCCAGCAAGGTTATGCTCAAAATCCTACAAGCTAAGCTTCAGCAGTATGTGAACCGAGAACTTCCAGAAGTACAAGCTGGGTTTCGAAGCGGCAGAGGAAGTAGAGATCAAATCGCCAACATTTGCTGGATCATGGAGAAAGCAAGAGAATTCCAGAAAAACGTCTATTTCTGCTCCATTGACTACGCTAAACCCTTTGATTGTGTGGATCACAACAAACTGTGGCAAATTCTCAAAGAGATGGGAGTACCAGACCACCTTACCTGTCTCCTGAGAAACCTATACGAGGGTCAAGAAGCAACAGTAAGAACCAGACATGGAACAACCGATTGGTTCAAAATTGGGAAAGGAGTACGACAAGGCTGCATATTGTCGCCCTGCTTATTTAACTTATATGCAGAGCACATCATGAGAAACGCCGGGTTGGATAAATCACAGGTTGGAATTAAGATTTCCGGGAGAATTATCAACAACCTCAGATACGCAGACAATACCACCCTCATGGCAGAAAGTGTGTTGAGGGTGAAAGAGGAGAGTGCAAAAGCTGGTTTGATACTCAACATTAAAAAAACTAAGATCATGGCATCTGGCCCCATCACTTCCTGGCATATAGAAGGGGAAGAAATGGAAGCAGTGACAGATTTTATTTTCTTGGGCTCCAAGATCACCGCAGACGGTGACTGTAGCCATGAAATTAAAAGACGCTTGCTCCTTGGGAGGAAAGCTATGGCAAACCTAGACAGCACAGTAAGAAGCAGAGATATCACCTTGCCGACAAAGGTCCGTCTAATCAAAGCTATTGTTTTCCCAGTAGTAATGTATGGCTGTGAGAACCTGACTATAAGGAAGGCTGAGCGCCAAAGAATTGATGCTTTCGAACTGTGGTGCTGGAGAAGACTCTTAGGAGTCCCCTGGACTGCAAGGAGGTCAAATCAGTCAATCCTAAAGGAAATCAACCCTGAGTGCTTATTGGAAGGACAGATACTGAAGATGATGCTCAAATATTTTGGCCACTTAATGCGAAGAGAAAACTCACTGGAAAAGACCCTGATGCTGGGAAAGATTGAAGGCAAAAGGAGAAGGGGACAGCAGAGGATGAGATGGCTAGATAGCATCACCGATGCAATGAATACTAACTTGTGCACACTCCGGGAGAGAGCGGAGGACAGGAAGGCCTGGCGTGCTATGATCCATGTGGTCACGAAAAGTTGGACACGACTTAACGACTGAACAACGACAGCAGTCTCTATTACTTGCATGCTACAATGTGAATATCAAATGGAGCAAGTCAAGTGGTGAGCTGGAAAAAAACAGGCAGGAAGTGTACCAGTCTAGGTATATGACACTTCAAAGAATGAAGAATAAATAGAATATATCATACCAATATGTTTGAATGTTGGAAATGTGGAATGACTGATGTAAATTTGTATCATATTTAAGGATTTGTTCAAAGATTCAGGGTTCAGGTATCACCTGGGCCTCCAATGACAAAGATAGATCCAGGAGTACAGCCAAATTATGTACCTGCTCCTTCAGAGGGAGTACAACCCTATCCAGAACAGGCAGATAGCCCAATTCCTGGACCTGGGAACCACCCACTCATAGGTTCTGTATCTTATCAGGATTCAGCTTCAGTTTATTAACCCCCATCCAATCCATAACTGCATCCAGGCACCAGTTCAGAATGTGCACAGATGTCACAGAGAAATAGAGCTGGGTGTCATCAGCATACTGGTGACACCTTGCCCCAGATCTCCTAATGACCACTCCCACTGCTACATATAAATATTAAATAACATTGGGGACAAGACAGTATCCTGTGGCACCCCACAGTTCAACTGCCAAGGGGCCAAGGGGCAGGCACCCAATGGTCAAGCTTGGACGATCGCTGGGGGTGGGGGAGAAGCCACCGTGGCTTCCTTTCCCCAACCCACACATGCCACTCTCATTTCCCTAGTTACTTGTGACACAGCACAGGTTATCATGTCATCTGAACCCAGCGAGGTGTGGCGGTTGCATGAGCAACACATGTGGGGCATGGAAAAGAAGCCACAGTAGCTTCTTTTCTCCCCATGGTTGTCCTAACACAGCCAATGTTATTCTCTGGAACTGACCTCAAAAGTAAGAGCTGAACCACTGTAAAACAGTGCCTCCAACTCCCAAGTCATGGAGGCGGCCCAGGAGGATACCATGGTAAATGTTATCAAAGGCCACTGAGAGATCAAGAAGAAGTAACAGGGTCACACTCCTCTTGCCCCACTCCCAGAGGGTGTCATCCATTAGGGCGACCAAGGCCAAACGGCCTCAACACAGAATGGAATGGATCCTGATAATAGAATATAACATTAAAATTGTATAAATACTATGCATGGAATTTGGATGTAACAGATGCCTTGTGATAATTTGAGAACACAAGCTTGATGCACTTTAGGTTAATGAAATATTTAGTATTTCAACTTATCTTTTATGAATTTAGAAAGATGCCCTGAATTTTTTTCCAGATCTCCCTGTAAGGCTGTGTTTTACATGTGTAGCACTTGTTGTTGTTGTTGTTGTTCAGTTGTGTCCGACTCTTCGTGACCCCATGGACCATAGCACGCCAGGCCTTCCTGTCCTCTGCTCTCTCCCGGAGCGTGCTCAAGTTCATTTTCATTCATATTCATTGCATCGGTGATGCTATCTAGATTTGTAGCACTACTGGGGTTTTAAAAGGGAGGTGTGGATGGTAATTAACTTAAGTCTATGAAACTGATTTCAACAGATTAATGTGATGGAAAGATAGCCAGATAAGCAAAGTGGGTATTAACTTGGGGTGAAGTTGGGACTTAAGCAACAACTATCCCTCAGAAAGATTAGGAAGAGCGGATATGAATTTCTTGCTAAACAGGAAAGATTGCCTAGATCTGTTATTGACTTTGCCAAACTGTGAACCTGAAGGCAGAAGAGAAAGAAACCTGTAAGACAAGTTTCTTATCTAAACCCCAGTGAATTGTTTTGCAATTTTAGGCTATAAAAACTATTTGAGGGGAAGTAGGGCAAGTACATGGCTTCCCAAAATGGGGGGAACAGACATTTGTTGCAGTAGTTCCTGGTGAGCCCTGAAATCTATTTAGGACCTAATTAAGTGTACAATTCCTCCTGAACTTCATATTAAGACTGATAAGCATGTACTCCCCCACCCCCCATTACCATTTGGTTTAATATCCAGCTTGAAGAAGAGTTCTGGAATCCTTGAAAGGTTGCTCACAATTTTGTGATACTCTAGCCCTAATAAAAGTACTACCGTACTGTGACTTTTGAATTTTTTCTAATGGATCAACATAGCTACCTATGATTCTGGCATTATAAGATAAGTTACTATTTTGTTTATGCCACATACACATGATTGTAGGATGCATTAATTTATTTATCTGCAACTATATATAAAAAGGCATTTCATCCCACACTAGCATAACCAAGAGACAGTACTCAGAATGTGAACATGTAGATGAAGAGGTAGGATTCTGCAGATAGGGCTGGGTTTGCTTTTCAAAGACTGGAATTATAGGTGTCCCAGTCCTGTTCTCCCAATTGTCAGCTACCCAGATCCACACAACCCACCCCAATCATTACAATCATTACAAACGCGTACCCTGGATTTTAGGAAAGCTGATTTTAATAAACTCAGAACAATAATCAGTAAGGTCCCATGGCAAGTGACGCTAATGAGAAAAGGAGTCCAAGATGGGTGGGAGCTTTTAAAAAAGAAAATTCTCAAGGCACAATCACAAACAATTCCAACAAGAAGAAAAGGTGGAAGACAACAGAAGAAGCCAATGTGGCTTCACAAAAAGCTTAGGGATGACCTGAAAACAAAAAAGGACACATATAGGAAGTGGAAAGAAGGCCAAGTAACAAAGGAAGAGTACAGGCAGGTAGCACAGAATTGCAGGGATGGCGTCAGGAAGGCTAAAGCTGAGAACAAGCTGAGGTTAGCGAGGGATGCTAAAAACAACAAAAAGGCTTTCTTCAGCTACGTGCATAGTAAAAGGCAGAGGAAAGAAATGGTGGTTCAGCTATTAAATAAGGATGGCAAAACGATAACAGATGACAAAGAAAAGGCAGAGGTGCTCAATTCCTACTTTGGCTCAGTCTTCTCCCAAAAGAGGGTCTATGACCCCCCTGGCAAAGGTGAAGTGCAGGCTGAAGGGATAGGATTGCAGCTTGAGATAGGCATATGGTCAAGGAACACCTAATTACTTTGAATGAGTTCAAATCTCCAGGGCCAGATGAGCTGCATCCTAGAGTAATAAAGGAACTAGCAGAAGAACTCTCAGAACCGCTATCTATTCTCTTTGAGAAATCATGGAGGACGGGGGAAGTGCCAGATGACTGGAGGAGGGCTAATGTTGTCCCTATCTTCAAAAAGGGTAAAAAGGAGGAACCTGGAAACTGCAGACCAGTCAGTCTGACATCAATCCCAGGGAAAATTCTGGAGCAGATGATAAAGCAATCCATCTGGAAGCACCTTGAAAACAATGCCGTGATTACTCGAAGCCAACATGGATTTGTCAAAAACAAGTCCTGCCAGACAAATCTGATCTCATTTTTTGATCAAGTAACCTCCCTTGTAGACCGTGGGAATGCTGTAGACATCATATACCTCGACTTCAGCAAAGCTTTCGACAAAGTGCCCCATGATATCCTGATGAGCAAACTAGCTCAAAGTGGGCTAGATGAAACAACGATCTGGTGGATCCACAGTTGGCTTCAGAATCGGACTCAAAGAGTGCTTATCAATGGGACCTTGTCAAACTGGGGAGAGGTAACAAGTGGGGTACCACAGGGCTCAGTCCTGGGCCCAGTGCTCTTCAACATTTTTATGAATGACTTGGAGGAGGAGGTGCAGGGAATGCTGATCCAATTTGCAGATGACACAAAATTGGGTGGGATAGCTAATACTTTGGAAGACAGAAACAAAATTCAAAGTGATCTGGATAGACTGGAGCGCTGGGCAGAAAACAACAGAATGACGTTTAATAGGGATAAATGCCAAGTTCTGCACCTAGGAAAAAGAAACCAAATGCACAGTTACAAGATGGGGGATACGTGGCTCAACCACACTACAAGCGAGAAGGATCTTGGAATTGTTGTCGATCACAAGCTGAATATGAACCAACAATGTGATGTGGCTGCAAAAAAGGCCAATGCTATTTTGGGCTGCATTCATAGAAGCATCGCTTCCAAATCCTGGGAAGTACTAGTTGCCCTCTACTCAGCACTGGTTAGGCCTCATCTGGAGTACTGTGTCCAGTTCTGGGCACCACAATTTAAGAAGGATACAGACAAACTGGAGAGGGTTCAGAGGAGGGCAACAAAGATGATCAGAGGACTGGAAACAAAGCCCTATGAAGAGAGACTGAAAGAACTGGGCATGTTTAGCTTTGAGAAGAGAAGACTGAGGGGAGATATGATAGCACTCTTCAAGTACTTGAAAGGTTGTCACAGAGAAGAAGGCCAGGATCTCTTCTTGATCATCCCAGAGTGCAGGACACGGAATAATGGGCTCAAGTTACAGGAAGCCAGATTCTGGCTGAACATCAGGAAAAACTTCCTGACTGTTAGAGCAATACGACAATGGAACCAATTACCTAGGGAGGTGGTGGGCTCTCCCACACTGGAGGCATTCAAGACGAGGCTGGACAGCCATCTGTCAGGGATGCTCTGACTTGGATTCCTGCATTGAGCAGGGGGTTGGACTCGATGGCCTTGTAGGCCCCTTCCAACCCTACTATTCTATGATTCTATGATACATGCTCCCTTCAACTCTCCTCTCCACATACTTTAACATTCCATACTCCAAACAATCTCCTCCCTCTCTCCCTGGCAAACACAAACTCCATACATAGTTCATTATGTAACATCATCAAGGGCATGTTCAATCCCTTCCGAACCCTCCAATTGGGTCCTAAAGTTCACAGTTTTGTTTTGTCCCATATAAGGAATGACATTTATATAAAGTATTAATACTGTGCCATCCATCCAGCAAGACTGCTTCAAACATAAAATAAGCAAATAAGAACTAGCATCATAAGCCATAAAATGACAGCAGCAGCAATAAAGCAGAAACATATGGGGCCAATCAGATGCTAACTGATACAGGAGACTCATAATTTACTTCTCAAAATCCAGCAATGAGGGGGCCAATCAAGCTTCCCTTAGTAGGCCATTCTACAACCTTGGGGCTGCTACTGAAAAGGCCTCGTCCACATAGCCACGCACTGTACATCAAACAGCTGGGGCATACAAAGATGACCTGAATACATGGAGAAGATTTTATAGGATAGAGAGAAAGAGAGCAGCCCTTCAGGTATCCTGGCTCCGAGAGCCAATCTACATGGCCGATTTAATGCCAAGGGAGAGCACATCAGGGGGACCATTTTCATGGTTGATTACTACGGAGTGGGAGCACTTTGAGGTTATTCATATCACATGATGTCTCCCATTCGCAGCCATCCAGCAGCTTCCATCCTGAAAAACTGCATTTTCAGAAACTCCTTTTACTCCGGTTTTTAAAGTTAAAGCGGTTCCCAAGCTGTCCTGCTGTGTGCCCCCCACATGCATTATATCGTGGGCATGCCTGTGTGATGTGGCTGTGACCTGGCAGTGACATGGTCAAGGGGTGAGGTTGCCCTTTCCCCCCCACCCCATTCCCTTTTTTCCTCATTCACAGTAGGGTTTTTTTTTTTAGGCTTCCTTTCGCACTTCCTGCTGTAGCCTCTTCGCCCATTTAAAACAAGAAGGCTGCCTTTCTGGAGTACTCTGTGAGCTCAGGAGGGAGCAAGCAAGTGAGAAGCAACAGGGATGCTGGGGTGGAGGAGTGAAGTAGCAGCTCCACTCTCTGCTGTTTCTCATTCATAAATCAGGCGGGGGAAGAAGAAGCCGCTACTCCCCTCCTCCTACAGAAGAGCGGCAAATCTCATTGAAGTAAATTGCCATTCTGACAGGCAGCAATAGGACTATGATGCCTTTATGCTTGAGCAAAGCAGGCTAGTTGGTCCCATTGAGGTAAATCGCCATTCTGACAGGGAGGTATAGCAGTTTGATGAATGGGCAAAGTAGGCTAGTTACAGAACTGGCATTACTTGCTTTCTGATTCATAAGAGCTCAGGGAGCTAGGGGTGGGAAACAAGCTTCTCTCATTCGCTGAGTGGCACTTCCCAGGCTGATGACGTTCAGCTCTCCTCCCAGACTCTGCCCACCCAACCCTGAACTTTCAAACCCCTTGTAACTGGAAAAGCAGTTTTTTGGTGCTGTATACCCCACTTTTCTTGCTTAGTGCATCCCTGAAAGACCAAAACCAATTTCATGAAAATCCGAATAATATCCTGATGCACTTCTCACTCTGTCATGTAGATCTGGCCAGAGTCATTTGCGACAGATGTCGCTGTTGCCAATCCGCAGCCAACCAGCAGCTTCTGTCTTGAAAAGCTGCATTTTCAGAAAGTCCTTTTAGTCTGTATTTTTTACTTAAAGCAGCTCCCAGGTGGTTCTGCTTCAGTGTGCCCCATTACCCTGCATTAAATCCTGGGCATGACATCCTCTGTAACATGGTTGTGACTTGGCAGTGATGTGGTCAAGGGGTGGGGCCAGTCCTCCCCCCCCAATCACTCTTTTTCCCCATTGGCAGTAGGGGGCACAGTCTGCAGACTGTTTCTCCCATTCAGAAAACCACAGTTACGCATTTTCAAGGAGTCAGGATAGCGAAGTAGTTGCTTTTGCCAGTCAGCATAACTAGCCTGCCTTTCCAAATCATAAAAGTCCTACATTGTTGTTCCTAGCCTTCAGAATTGGTCAGTAATAGCTTTTGCCAGTCAGAGTAACTAGCCTGCCTTTCCAATGCATAAAAGTGGTACAGCACTGTTTCTAGCCTTCACAACTGCATAGTAGTACCTTTCGCCATTCACAGTAACAAGCCCCTATTTCCCATTCATAAAAGCACACTTCTTGTCCTCCCCCAATCACTCTCCAGTCAGTTAAGTTCAAATATGATCCTGGTATGAGATTGAGCAACATCACACACGCTTGCCAATACCAGGCTATTCAGAAAAGGTGGGGGGGGGGAGTGAAGGTTCATGGTATATGACATTCCAGCCATGGAAAGGGAGTACAGACAGAGCAAGGCTGTGATCCTCTGCATTCTTCCCAGGGAGTGTCAGGAATTGCATCATCCTTCCCCTTCGCAATCAACACCACAAAGAGGTAAGGTTTCAGGCATGGCTTTATTTTGCTTGAGACTAGCCTTTCTACAAATACAGATTAAAAGAAGCTCTCAGACTGTCTCGGGCCCTAATCTGTGATCTTGAATCAGGGAAGACAAACCAGAGGGTAACAAAGTTGCCGACAGTTTGCCCGTGAACCTTACGGCCAAACTTGCTTCGCAGTGATGCCCCTCCCTTAGGATGGCTCCCTCCTATGTTGGCTTCTAAGAGTGGCTATCCTGGCAAGGCGTCTAAGCCCTGTCCCTAACTTTTCCCACTTTGTGATGCACCCTACCATCTCTCAAGTCATGCCCCTCTTCCTCCTCCTTGGAAACTTGAGTTCTTACAGTGTAGGGACAGGGCAGCAACTCGGCCTGGGCCATCAGTTTGTCAGGGCCTTTGGAGGAATCTCTCCCAGTGTCTTGGGGCTCTAGGGAAGGTTCCTCCCCCGGGCTCTGATCTAGCTGTTTCAACTCTGATTCAGAATCAGAGCTGTCACATATCTCAAGGGGCTTAGACTCATCCCTGACAGGTAATAAGTCCCACTGAATACAGTGGGACTTACTGAATAAAAAGGTGCAGGATGACACTTCATGGTTGTAAAACTCAGGCACACTGCCTCTCTTGAACAGAGTGAGGTTTACTTCTGAGTAGACACATGCATAGGACTGAGCTGCACAGAACTCAAGTATGTGTGTGTGTGGGGGGGCCTCCTGCTGCTGGCCGCCCCTTCTCCTCCTTCTCCCTGTATTTACTTTTCAGCGGATTGCGGTGAAATAACTACAAAACGCCGCTACTGAAAGCTCCTTCTACTGGCCTGGCCACTCCCTCGCCTTCCTGGCTGTGTATTCTTTATTGTGCATGACATACTGTGAATAGCTAGCCCAGGGACAGATGTCGTGCACGGACGGAAAGGGCTAGAGTTGCCTCCCTTTGCTAGCCTCTGCTTCCCCAGCCCTGAACTCTTGTTTCTACAGGAAAGCCTCCTCCTCCCCCTGGGAGCATGGACAGGGATGGGGAAGAAGCCTCTTTCATTCACTGAGCAGGGTTGATGGGGTTCATTACATTCTGTTCTACTCCACCCACCTAGAATGAGAAGTGCTTTCATGTGACCCGTGAAAGTGGGGTTTTAGGTGCTGTATACTCTGTTTTCCCTGCTTTGTGTACCCCTGACTGACGAAAGCAATTTCAAGAAAATCCAGATATAACCAGAAAGTGCTTCTCATTCCATTTCCATGTAGATTCCCCCCCAGAATGTTTAGAACTTCAGAATTCTAAAGAACTTCTACATGCAAAGCATGATTCTTCCACCATGTTAGAGCCCCTCTTTTTTTCATTTTCTCCAGTGAGGCTCTAATTATATATCTGCAAGACAGGTGGAAATTCCACAGGTGTGCCTTTTTAATGCACATACTCATTTTATGCTGTAAATTCTGCTCTTTGGGCACATGGGACTCCCATCCAAACACTTGGCAGATCCATGCCTACATTGCCTGAATAGTGCTATGTCACCAGGACTTTGAATTGGGCCTAACAACTAACTGAAAGCCAGTGAAATTAACATAATTTATTTTATTGTATTTATTAAATTTCTTAATTGCCCATCTGGCTGGTCACCCGGCCACTCTGGGCGATGTACGATAATACAACAGTTTAAAACAATAAAATCCCACATTAAAACATCGTATTTCTAAAAATACCCTAACCCACCCCAAATGCCTGCCTGAACAACCATGTTTTTAATGCATGGCAGAAGCTCATTAAAGAGGGGGCATGGCGGAGTTCCCTAGGGAGGGAGTTCCACAGAGTGGGGGCCACCACAGAGAATGCCCTCTCCCTTGTCCTCACCAGCCTAGTTGTCCTGGCTGATGGGACAGAGAGAAGGCCAGAGGCTGTTGTGAGGCTGATCTTGTTGAGCCGCCTGTCTGGTGTTGTTGGAGGTGCTCTTTAAGACAGGCTGGACCAGAACCATATAGGGTTTTAAAGGTCAAAACTAACACCTTGAATTTGGCCCAGAAAACAACTGGTAACCAGTACAACTCCTTCAGCACCGGAGTGATATGAACATGCCGGCGGCTGCCTTTAATCAGGCGAGCTGCCCTGTTCTGCACCAGCTGCAGCTTCCAAATCATCTTCAAGGGTAACCCCACGTAGAGCGCATTACAGTAGTCTAGATGAGAGGAGACCAGGGCATGTACTACCCATGGGAGCAGATGGTTGGGAAGGTAGGGGTGCAGCCGCCATATCAGATGGAGTTGGTACAGCGCTCCACAGTTGACACCTGAGCCTCCATGGACAGCTGGGAGTCTAAAATGACCCCCAGGCTGCGGACCTGGTCTTTCAAGGGTAGCCATACCCCATTCATCGGCAGGTCGACATCCCCCAACCTCCAAAAGTACCTCGGTCTTGTCAGGGTTCAGCTTCAGCTTATTCCTCCCCATCCAGCCACTCACCATCTCCAGACATTTGGACAGGGATTCTACGGCCAACTTTGGTGAAGATTTGAATGAGAGGTAGAGCTGCGTGTCATCCGCATATTGATGACACCGCACCCCAAACCTCCTGATGATAGCCCCCAGCAGCTTCACATAGATGTTAAATAGCATCGGGGAGATGATGGAACCCTGTGGCACCCCACAAGTGAGTGGCCACGGGTACGAAACCTCATCTCCCAGTGCTACCCTCTGGTACCTGCCAGAGAGGAAGGACCGGAACTGCCGTAATATGGTGTCTCCAATGCCCAACCCCTCCAGGTGGTCCAGGAGGATACTGTGGTCAATGGTATCAAAAGCCGCTGAGAGGTCAAGGAGAACAAGGAAGGAACATTCGCTCCTATCCAAAGCCCTCCTCATATCATCCACCAAGGTGACCAAGGCTGTTTCTGTCCCATGCCCAAGCCTGAATTATTTATTTATTTATCCTACGGCACATTCACATCACGTTACAATAAAAACATAGAGCATAATAAATATGAAATATAAAATATAGACAGGAAGATCACAAACATATGTCTAGGTTACAGATATAGTTTTTTGCTTCAGTTGTCACAGCCAGGAAATCAGCAAAGTCTCCATTGTAGGCTTGGTTTTGACACTCTGTCACTATGTGTTGGATAGTTTGTTTTTCAGCCCCACAATCACAATTTGATGATGTTATTTTGCCCCATTTATAAAGGGCATCTGCACATGTACCATGACCCATCCGAATTCGGTTCAAGGTTGTCCATATCGCACGGGGCTGGTCAAATCCAGGTGGTTTTTCCAAGATGCAGGGCAAGCTTCAGCATTGTGGAGGACCGTTTCCTAGCCAATGTTGTTTCCATGTGTTGTGGATATTAAAATCATCTTCTAGAAGAGCTTTAGCGGTAGAAATGGCTGGATGTCTTGATCTTAGTATGTTTCGCTCCAAGTAGGTTACGTCATTTAATATTGGTAGCTGGAGATTGTCAATAATCTTCCGATATTCTTGAAGAAGGGCATTCTTTCGTCTTGCATCCGGAGGTGGTATGTGGCTCAAAACAGGCAGCCAGTATGTGAGAGTAGGTCGTATAGTCCCACTAATGATGCGCATTGACTCATGCAGTTGTGTATTGATCTTTCTCGTGTACGGACTATTAAGCCACACTGGGGCACAGTACTCTGCTGCTGAGTAAATCAGACTGAGTGAGGTTGTTCTCAACATATCCGCTGTCGAGCCCCAGCTAGTGCTGCATAATTTGTGTAGAACGTTATTTCTACTTCTCAGTTTGGCAGCAGTCTTCATCAGGTGTTCTTTATAAGAAAGTGTCCTATCCAGTGTGACCCCAAGATATTTGGGATGCATGTTATGATTGAGCCGGTTTCCCTTCAATGGAACGTTGAGCTCTCTGCCTGCTGATCTATTACAAAGGTGGAAGCATGTTACTTCTGTCTTTGTTGGAATATTTATCCAGTATGTCTAGATCGGAAGTGAGGACATCTTCAGTTGTCTCAAAGGATTTATGTTGTGTGGCTATAGCCCAATCATCCGCGTAGCCAAACGTCCTAGACTTTGTGTATGGTATGTCAGCTATGTATAGATTGAAAAGGAGAGGTGGAAGAACTGAGCCTTGTGGTAGTCCGTTGTTTAAAATTTTAGGGACGCTGGTATCCTCTCCTATAGTCACAGAGGAAGTTCTTCCAGCAAGCATATTATCAATAAGTTGGGTAATTTTTTGGCATGAGATTACTTGTATTAATTTATAAAGTAGTCCATGTCTCCACACTGTATCATATGCTGCACTTAAATCTATGAAGGCAACTGACGTTTTTTGCTTCGTCTGGTATCCTGCTTCTATATAGGTTGTTAGTGAAAGCACTTGATCAGCGCAACTTCGTGCAGGGCGAAATCCATCTTGTTCCACGGGATTTATCTGGAGTATCTTCTGGCTGATTCTATTATGCAGAAGCCTTTCGAGAAGCTTATAGACAGTGCTTAGCAGTGCGATTGGTCGGTAGTTCTTTGGTTGGCCATTTATTTTTCCCGGTTTGAGTATTGTGATGATTTTTGCTTGCTTCATCTTGTGTGGTATTATACCTGTTTCCATAATATCCAAAAAGAATTCTGCCAACCATCTTTTTGCCTATTTTCCACAGTGCAGGAGAAATTCAGGATGTATACCATCATGTCCAGGTGCCTTGCCAGCTTTTATGTCCTTGAGTGCGTTTGTAATTTCAAAGGTGGAAAAAGGACGTGAATATTCAGATTGTTCAGAACAAGTAGTTTTGAGAGCACTAACTTTTTGTCTAATTTGTCTTGTATGGACTTTGTCCCTTGTAGCTCTAGAAGTAGACAATATATGTGCTGTGATCTTATTGGCTGAGATGTGTGTCTTATCATTTATTTTCTTCTTGCTTCCCCCTAATTTCCGTAGCAATGACCATGCTTCTCTACTAGACGTTTTAAAATTGAGCGATTCAACGGTCTCCATCCATTTCTCTCGTCATGCTATATCGAGGCTATGTAACAAATCATCTGCGATATCATGGTCTCCATTTTAAAAAAATTCTTGATACAGATTCTCGCAGGTATCATTCCACCCTGGAATATATTGCTTGCAGTATCCTCTAGGAATTGCCTTTCTTGCCGCCCATATAAATGCACCTGTAAGTCTCTCATAATTGTTGGATTTGGGGGAGATCCAGCCCAAGCATTTGTCTAGATTTTCAGTAAAGACATCCCATTTCACCTTCTTGAAATTCTACCTTGGGCAGGGAAAAGATGACACCAGAGGTATACTTGTGCCAATTTCAATCAGGATTGGGTGGTGCGGGCTATGGGGGAAGTCTGCTAGTACCAGTTGAGAGGTTTTCACTGGCAGTGTTTCCTCGTTGGTGATCACAAAACACAAGTCAGGGTTGTATTCCTTTCTCCAAGCTGCCGACTTATATGTTCCTCTGTCCTTTGCGTCGAATATCAAATACAAGCTGTTGTCATCTGCCCAATTTACAAGTGCCTCACCATTTTCGTCAGTTTCACGGTACTTCCACTGAGTATGATGACTATTAAAATCTCCAAAGTAAACAGCTAGAAGTGGAGACAGAGGTATAACTTGTGGGGTCCAATTAGTAGCTGGGGGTTTATATATGTTAGTTATTGTTAATTCCCCTATTCTTACAGTTACCTCATGTATCTTGTTGAGATTAGAGGTTGAGTGTCAGGGTGGACACTGAGCCCATAGAATCCCAGAATAGTTCTGATTCGGAGGAAGAGCAGTCGCTCCTGGGAGAGGAGCGCGCCCCTTTTTCCCAGGGCCCGCAGCTGACAGAGATTCCTCCTACCAACATTCCTAGATTAGAAAGCAGTCCAGGGAGTGACCCAGCACTGATAGCAGACTGGTTGGATGCACGGCGCAGATGCAGAGAGTGGCGCCAAATTGAGAACACGGAAAGGAGGCGTAGCGCCCGGTTGGCGCTCAAAGAACGGTTGCGCCCAGAGGATCCAAGGGAAAAGGGGAGGGATTCTCCCTAGTCCTTATATTCAGGGGTCTGCCAGTAATTGCCTTTCAAACGGGGACCAACTATTCCAACTTAGGGCATAGGGATGCTGCTGCTCAGATCTAGTTGCTACCTGTAGAGTTATTAAGTTGTAAAAGAAGAATAAAGCTTTGAAAAGAATCCCTTTGTCTGTGTCTGGACTTGGCTACTGGATTAGACTGAGAGAGCCCTCCAAGGAGCCCTTGACAGCTTGGTCCCCGTTCCTCTTTTTTTCTCTCTCCTCTCTCCCTCTTTTCTCCTACTGCCTTATGGAGGGTGCTGGGAACCCAACAGTGCAAGCTCTGGCACAAGAGAACCAGATGCTCCGTGATCAGATGGCTCAACTGACGGCTGCCGTGCAGAATCTACAGGCAACGTTTCAACCCCCCCAACCTCCACTTCCCCCATGCCACAAGTGCCCGGTGGCGTTGCCAGAGAAGTTTTCTGGTGAGAGAGGACTTTTTCAGATTTTCAGGGCCCAGTCAGAGCTGTACATGCGTCTTAGACCTGAGGATTTCCAGATGGAACAGGTTCGTGTGGGTTTTGTCATTAACCTACTGTCAGGCATGGCAGCTAAATGGGCTTCGGGACTTCTTCTCGCTAATGACCCCCTGCTCGGGGACTATCAAGGTTTCATGACAGCCATGGCATGTTTTTTCGGTGACCCCCTGTGCACGCAGACGGCTTCTCGGGAGATTCGCCGCCTCCGGCAGGGTAAGGACTCAGTTTCCAGCTACGCGACAACCTTTTGCTTGCTGATGCAGGATTTACAGTGGAATGATGCCGCGCTAGTGGCTCAGTTTTTGGATGGTTTAAACAACGAGAATTTAGATGAGTTAGCGCGCACGCCCAGCCCGCCTACTTTGGAGGAGCTCATCCAGACCTGCCTTCAGATAGATGGTCAGCTGGAGGGGCGCCGGCAGACCCGGCAGGGCGCCGGGGGCCGGTATTTCCCTCCTCCCATTCCCCCACGTTTCCTGCCTCCTCCCCCACCCCCCGCTCCGGCGCTGGGGGTAGAGGAGACCCCGATGCAGCTGAGAGCTACTCGAGCCTCGCTGCCACCAGGGGAGTTTGAGTGCCGCCGTGCTGAGCGCTGATGTTTTCGATGTGGAAAGCTGGGGCATTTCGCCAAGGCCTGCCGAGTGAAATCCACTGCTCCGCTGCCTCCCCCTCCTCCTCCTCTCCTTCCCCCTCCTCCTCGTCCCCAGGCCTGACTAGGCTGCCCCCCAGGCTTGTTGGGGGCCTCCGTTGTGGGGGCAGTCCCCCACCGGGTGGTTGCCTTCCCCAACCCCCCCACCCTCCCACCTGCTGTTGCATGTTCACCTCCGCTCCTCTCAGAGGGGGTGTGTGGAGGCCCTAGCGTTAGTGGACTCGGGGGCGACGACCAGTTTCATGGATGAGACCTTCGCCCTTTTCCACAAGATTCCTACCCTGCCCCTTCCTGCCCCCTTGGCAGTGGAGACCATTGATGGGCGTTCTCTCTCTTCGGGCGCGGTGACCCGTATTACAGTTCCGCTCACTCTGCGCACCCAGTCCCACGTTGAGCAGATTCAGTTTCACTTAGCCAAGGTTCCCTTATACCCAATCGTGCTGGGTGTTTCCTGGCTCTCTAAGCACAACCCTCAGATTTCTTGGGGACTTCAGCAAGTGGAGTTTGCGTCTCCCTACTGCCGGGAGCATTGCCTCCCGGAGGAGGCGCCAGTCCCAGCCCAGGCCTTAACCCTTTCCTCCCCCTCCTTGTCTGGTTCTGGCAGTCCTTCAGCGACCGTCATCCTCCCAGACAAATATGCAGCTTTTCGGGATGTGTTTGACAAGACGGAGGCTGACCGGCTTCCCCCCCACCGCCCTTTTGACTGTGCCATTAACCTTATTCCGGGGGTGACCATCCCCGCTGGCCAGGTGTATCCGATGTCGGAGCCGGAACTTCGAGCTCTGCGGGAGTTTTTGGACACTAATCTCAAATGCGGTTTCATTCGCCCCTCCTCCTCCCCCGCCTGTGCTCCTACCTTCTTTGTGGCCAAGAGATCTGGAGAACTCAGGCCGGTGCACGATTTCAGAAGCCTAAATTCCGTTTCCATCCCTGACAAGTACCCCCTACCCCTCATACCAGAGATGCTGGAGCGCCTGGGGCGAGCCAAGATTTTCACAAAGTTGGACCTGCGTAATGCATATAATCTCATTCGCATCCGGGAGGGGGATGAGTGGAAGACCTGTTTCAGGACCCGGTACGGAGCGTATGAATACCTAGTAATGCCCTTTGGGCTCACCTGCGCCCCTCCCACTTTTTCGCGTTTTATGAATGCCATCTTCAGGGACTATTTGGACACTTTCCTCATTGTTTATCTTGATAATTTACTTATATTTTCTGAGGACTCCGATGCCCATCAACTCCATGTCTCTGCCATACTCCAGCGCCTCCGCGAGAACCATCTTTATGCCAAGCTGGAAAAATGTGCATTTGATCTAACCTCTTTGGACTTTCTTGGCTACATTATCTCAGCTGACAGTATCAGGATGGATCCTGCAAAGGTCCAGGCTGTCCTCTCCTGGCAGGCTCCGTCCACCAAGAAGGACTTGCAACGTTTTCTGGGTTTTGCTAATTTTTACAGAAAGTTCCTGCCCAGTTTTTCTCGGCTCACTTCTCCTCTCACGGACCTCCTTAAGGGCAAGAAATCTCCTTTTCATTGGATGGCATCGGCCCAACAAGCTTTCGAGGAACTTAAGAGGCTTTTCAGTTCTGAGCCGATCCTGTTACATTCCGACCCGAGGAAGCCTTTTGTAGTGCAAACTGATGCCTCTGACTTCGTGGTGGGGGTGGTGCTCTTTCAGCCTGATCGGAAGGGCGGCGGGCTGCAACCCTGCGCCTACCACTCCAGGAAACTGACCATGTCTGAGAGGAATTATACCATCTGGGAGAAGGAACTGTTGGCCATCAAGTCCGCTTTGGAGACCTGGAGTCATCTCCTGGAGGGGGCACAGCACCCAGTCGAAGTTAGAACCGACCATCGCAACCTCAAACATCTTCAGACAGCTCGTGCCTTAAACCAGCGGCAGATTAGGTGGTCGCTTTTTTTTTCTCGGTTCCACCTTAAGATTTGCCATGTGAAGGCCTCAGACAACCTACAAGCGGATGCTCTTTCTTGTAAGCCTAACCTCCAGCCAGGGAGTGAGGAAACTTCCCCCCCCTCTCTGATTCTTCCCCCTCAAGGCCTGGTGGCAGCTGCAGTGCCTCATTCTTGGGACAGGCCTGATGAGCGATCCTGGGAACCCGCGGAAAATGTGCATGCTCCGTTGCTGCTGAGGTGCTTCCACCAGCTGTACCCCCACAAACCTGGGGCCCCAGGGGAGGAGCATGAGGGGGGGCCTCATGGGAGCGGGGATGATGTCAGGGTGGACACTGAGCCCATAGAATCCCAGAGTAGTTCTGATTCTGAGGAAGAGCAGTCGCTCCTGGGAGAGGAGCGCGCTCCTCTTTCCCAGGACCAACAGCTGACGGAGATTCCTCCCACCAGCATTCCTAGTTTAGTTAGCAGTCCAGGGAGTGACCGAGCACAGACAGCAGACTTGGTGGATGCGCGACGCAGACGCAGAGAGCGGCGCCAGATGGAGGGCGTGGAAAGGAGGCGTAGTGCCCAGTTGGCGCGCAAACAAAGGCTGCGCCCAGAGGAGCCAAGGGAAAAGGGGAGGGACTCTCCCTAGTCCTTAAGTTCAGGGGTCTGCCAGTAATTCCCTTTCAAACGGGGACCAACTGTTCCAACTTAGGGCATAGGTACTGTGCTGCTCAGATCTAGTTGCAAACGGTATAGTTGTTAAGTTGTAAAAGAAGAATAAAACTTTGAAAGGAATCCCTTTGTCTGTGTCTGGATTTAGCTACTGGATTAGACTGAGAGAGCCCTCCAAGGAGCCCTTGACATTGAGCACAGTTGAGCATTTTCAATTGACGACCTTACATACATTGCCACTCCATAAACATGGTGGTATGTTGCTCCCAGCAAGTCATAGCCAGGGATCCTGCCTCTCTGTCTGATTTGGTCCTCATTTTCAGCATGAGTTTCCTGGACTGCAACTACGTCGATGTCGTTATCTGCTAAAATCCATTGTAGGACTTGGCACTTGGACCTACTTATTCCTTCTATATTGATCTGGCAAATCTTGGTAAGAGGAACAAGATTCTTTGGCATGGGGTCCTGAAAAGGACCATTTATGTGCATGCCTTGAGGCATAGTTTGGTGCGATGTGATATAGCCAGGAGATCACTAGGATTAACTGGCTGCTGTAACTTCGAAGCTTCAGGTGTTTGCTTCGAAGTGACTGTTCTTTAGCAACACGCAGGAGACACGTGTGACTTAAGGAATGTCATGTACGCGAGCAATCAATGTCCCCCCCTGGCCTGATGCTTGATTGAAATGGATCTAGATGATCGGCTTCTTCCAAGTGTGCCTTCAACTGCATTGCCACCACCCGCTCAATCACCTTGCCCCAAAATGGGAGATTCGAAATTAGGCGAAAGTTGTTCAGGACTAGGGGTGTACGAAACCCCGCTTACCTGGCTCCACCGGGTTCCACAGGTGGGGGGAGGCGCTCTGTCCCTCCCCCCGGAATACTCGCCGGGGGGGAGGCACTCCATGCCTTCCCCCCGGAATCCTGGCCGGCCGGCTCCGCTCCACGGCCAAGCCGCAGAGCCGCCGGCCGGCTCCGGCCGCCTGCAGCCGGACATCCGGCCGCTGGGCAGCCCTGCCTGCAGGGATGCAAATGGCGGCTGTCGTAGCCGCCGTCATTTGCGTCCCTGTAGTGAGCCATGATAGGCTACGTAAATATTTACGTAGCCTATCATGGCAGGGGGGGGGAGCCCAGCATACGCAAATGGCAGTGGCTACCGCCATTTGCGTACGCTGGGGTTCCCCCCCCCGCCGTGATAGGCAAGGGGGAAAAAACCCCAGCGTACGCAAATGGCGGCAGCTACCGCCATTTGCGTACACTGGGGTTTTCCACCCCTGCAGTGATAGGCTACGTAAACACTTATGTAGCCTGTCACGGCCTCCGCAGGGATGCAAATGGCGTCCCTGTGTTAGCCGTGATAGGCTACATAAGTATTTACGTAGCCTATCATGGCTGAAGAAGGAGGAAGCGAATGGCGGCCACAGGACGGCCGCCATTCGCACAGCAGCGCGGACGGGAGCAAGTAAGTGCTCTGTTTCACGCGCCTTTCATGGGGTGGGGGCGGCGGGCACTTTGTCCCGCGTGCTGTTTGTGGGGTGGGTGGGCGGGGGCTTCGTTCTGCGACAGGTTTCAGGGGGCCGAATGCACTGGCATTTGGCCTCACCGAGATCCGTCGCGGAATTCTCTGACATCCCTATTCAGGACTTAGGAATCCAAGGAGGGCTTTTTTAAGAGTGGTCTTATCACTGCCTCCTTGAGAGCTGATGGCATCACTCCCTCCTCAAGGGAGGCTTTCACCACCACCATAATGAGCCAAGATGGGCAAGGCTCAAGTAAGCAGGTGGTCGGCTTTACAGATGAAAGCACCTTGTCCACTTCATCAGAAGGAAGACGTTGGAACCAATCCCACAAAACCAGTTTGCCACAGACTGCCTCTAGCTCGCTTACTGTATCCACGGCGCATGGAATAACACTCCTAATCCGATCAATTTTATCTGCAAAGTGCCTTGTCAAGGCCTCACAGGAAGCCTTAGAATGCTCCAGTGGTTTCAACGAGTTATATGGCATACTCCAATTAAGGCCTATTCCAATTAAAACTCTAGCTGCGGTATTTTGGACTAGTCCCACATACAACATATTACAGTAATCTACTCTTGATAGTACAACAGCAGCCAGATTTTTATTTTCCAAGGAAGCATACTAGCCTAAGTTGGTAAACGTGCTCCTGGTGAGGCCACCACTACTGCCACCTGACCTGAACATATAATAGCTACACCTGATTCAGAAATACCCCCAAACTGTTAACCTGAGTCTTATAGAGAAGTAAAAACGCATCTAAAACAGGTTGTATACAAGCCATTTGATCAGCCAATTCCCCTAAAGCATCAAAACGTTTCTCACCCACATCTGAATTCAGGCAATGGCTCTGGATGGCATTCACCTGAAAAGTAAAGCTTTGGGGGAAAGTAAAGGGAATGTAAGGTCAATGAATCAAGGTAAGCTGGAGGTGGTCAAACATGAGATGGCAAGATTGAACATCGACATCTTGGGAATCAGCGAACTAAAATGGACAGGCAGGGGCGAATTTAATTCAGGTGACCATCATATCTACTACTGTGGGCTAGAATGCCTTAGAAGAAATGGAGTAGCACTCATAGTCAACAAAAGGGTGGGAAAAGCAGTACTGGGGTACAATCTTAAAAACGATAGAATGATCTCAGTACGAATCCAAGGCAAACCATTCAACATCACAGTAATTCAAATCTATGCCCCAACCACTGATGCCGAAGAAGCTGAGGTTGATCGGTTCTATGAAGACCTACAACACCTTCTAGAACTAACACTAAAAAAAGATGTCCTCTTCATCATAGGGGAGTGGAATGCTAAAGTAGGAAGTCAAGAAATCACCGGGATAACAGGCAAGCATGGCCTTGGTGTACAAAATGAAGCAGGACAAAAGCTAATAGAGTTTTGCCAAGAGAACACGCTGATCATAGCAAACACTCTTTTCCAACAGCACAAGAGGCGACTCTACACATGGACATCACCAGATGGTCAATATCGAAATCAGATTGATTATGTCCTTTGCAGCCAAAGATGGAGAAGCTCTATACAGTGAGTCAAAACAAGACCTGGAGCTGACTGTGGCTCAGATCATGAGCTTCTTGTTGCAAAGGTTCGGCTTAAATTGAAGAACGTAGGGAAAACCACTAAACCATTCAGGTATGACCTAAATCATATCCCTTATGAATATACAGTGGAGGTGAGGAATAGATTTAAGGGATTAGACCTGATAGACAGAGTGCCTGAGGAACTACGGACGGAGGTCCGTAACATTGTTCAGGGGGCAGCAACGAAATCCCTCCCAAAGAAAAAGAAATGCAAGAAAGCCAAGTGGCTGTCTGATGAGGCTTTACAAGTAGCTGAGGAAAGAAGGGAAGTGAAAAGCAAGGGAGAAAGGGGAAGATATAGCCAACTGAATGCAGAGTTCCAGAGAATAGCAAGGAGAGACAAGAAGGCCTTCTTAAATGAACAATGCAAAGAAATCGAGGAAGACAACAGAATGGGAAAGACCAGAGATCTCTTCAAGAAAATCGGAGATCTCAAGGGAACGTTTTGTGCAAAGACGGGCATGATAAAGGACCAAGAAGGCAGGGACCTAACAGAAGCAGATGAGATTAAGAAGAGGTGGAAAGAATACACAGAAGAACTATACAGGAAAGATCTTAATGTCCCTGATAGCCATGATAGTGCGGTCACAGAACTTGAGCTGGACATCCTCGAGAGTGAAGTCAAGTGGGCCTTAGGAAGCATTAGTAACAACAAAGCTAGCGGAGATGACAGTATTCCAGCTGAGCTTTTTAATATCCTAAAAGATGATGCTGTTAAAGTGCTGCACTCAATACGCCAACAAATTTGGAACATTCAACAGTGGCCGCAAGACTGGAAAAGGTCAGTTTACATTCCAATTCCAAAGAAGGGCAACGCCGAAGAGTGTTCAAACTACCGCACAATTACGCTCATTTCACATGCCAGCAAGGTGATGCTCAAAATCCTACAAGCTAGGCTTCAGCAGTATGCGAACCGAGAACTACCGGAAGTACAAGCGGGGTTTCGAAGAGGCAGAGGAACTAGAGATCAAATCGCCAGCATTTGCTGGATCATGGAGAAAGCAAGAGAATTCCAGAAAAACATCTATTTCTGCTTCATTGACTACGCTAAAGCCTTTGATTGTGTGGATCACAACAAACTGTGGCAAATTCTTAAAGTGATGGGAGTACCAGACCACCTTACCTGTCTCCTGAGAAACCTGTACGAGGGTCAAGAAGCAACAGTAAGAACCACGCATGGAACAACCGAGTGGTTCAAAATTGGGAAAGGAGTACGACAAGGCTGTATATTGTCACCCTGCTTATTTAACTTATATGCAGAGTACATCATGAGAAACGCTGGGTTGGATGAATCACAGGTTGGAATTAAGATTGCCGGGAGAATTATCAACAACCTCAGATACGCAGATGATACCACCCTCATGGCAGAAAACGAAGAGTATCTAAAGAGCCTCTTGTTGAGGGTGAAAGAGGAGAGTGCAAAAGCTGGTTTGAAACTCAACATTAAAAAAACTCAGATCATGGCATCTGGCCCCATCACTTCCTGGCATATGGAAGGGGAAGAAATGGAAGCAGTGACAGATTTTATTTTCTTGGGCTCCAAGATCACCGCAGACGGTGACTGTAGCCATGAAATTAAAAGAAGCTTGCTCCTTGGGAGGAAAGCTATGGCAAACCTAGACAGCATAGTAAGAAGCAGAGACATCACCTTGCCAACAAAGGTCCGTCTAATCAAAGCTATGGTTTTCCCAGTAGTAATGTATGGCTGTGAGAGCTGGACTATAAGGAAGGCTGAGCGCCGAAGAATTGATGCGTTCGAACTGTGGTGCTGGAGAAGACTCTTATGAGTCCCCTGGACTGCAAGGAGGTCAAATCAGTCCATCCTAAAGGAAATCAACCCTGAGTGCTCATTGGAAGGACAGATACTGAAGCTGAAGCTCAAATATTCTGGCCACCTAATGCGAAGAGAAAACTCCCTGGAAAAGACCCTGATGCTGGGAAAGACTGAAGGCAAAAGGAGAAGGGGACGGCAGAGGATGAGATGGCTAGATAGCATCACCGATGCAATGAATATGAACTTGAGCACACTCCGGGAGAGAGCGCAGGACAGGAAGGCCTGGCGTGCTATGGTCCATAGGGTCACGAAGAGTTGGACAAGACTGAACGACTGAACAACAACAAAGCACTGCTCTTCGGGGCGTGTTATGTTGACCTGCCTTTCACTCACTGCTCTTGACTCTGGTGACTCACAGCCCACTCACGGGCAAACTTTCCACAGGAGGATGCAAGAGTCTCCGTGTACAATACAAAGATGACTGTACCCCTCTCCCCCCACTATACAAGCTCTCCCTGTGCGCGCACACGCATAGACCTGTCGTAACAACGGCCATGCTACTAGTTCAGCTTAACTACTATCTCTTAGTTTCATATTCACACTGCATAGTATACCCATGATAAGAGTGCACTGAAAGGATTTGGGGGTGGGGAGAGAGAAGTTGTGTATGCTATTTGTTCTATGTCATTACGTGAATGGTTTTATACTTTATATAATGTATTTTAGGGCACAATCCTATTCAGATAGGCGGCCGCCTCCAAACTCGGAGGAGACCACCTAGCCAGTGAAGGGCAGGAGAAGCAGGGAGGGGATCATTCCCTCCGCACTTCTCCTGCCCTGCATTTTCGGTTGGACAGCTGATTGTGGCTGTCTAGCTGCAGGAGGGCTGAGCAGGGGAGGAGGCTGCTGTATGGCACACTGGATGTGTCATACAGGCATTTCTGCCCTCCCCTCCCTGGAACACCCCTTTTCAGCCGCTCCGCGTTCCTCTTGCAAGCACGGAGAACGGGCCTCCGAGGTCGGTTCCCGGAAAACCAGATATCCTATGGCTGTCTAGGCGCTGTCTAGCAGCCTTAGGGCTGTTTTATTTATTTATTTATTAAATTTATTAATCGCCCATCTGACTGGTCACCCAGCCACTCTGGGCGATGTACAACCCACCATAAACAATTTAAAACAATAAAATTTTACCATAAATTTTTTTTAAAAAAAATACCCTAACCCACCCCAAATGCCTGCCTGAACAACCACGTTTTTAATGCACGACGGAAGCTCATTAAAGAGGGGGCATGACGGAGTTCCCTAGGGAGGGAGTTCCACAGAGTGGGGGCCACCACAGAGAAGGCCCTCTCCCTCGTCCCCACCAGTCTAGCTGTCCTGGCTGATGGGACAGAGAGAAGGCCATCCGAGGCTGATCTTGTTAAGCGGCCTGTCTGGTGTTGCTGGAGGCGCTCCTTAAGATAGGCTGGGCCGGAACCATATAGGGTTTTAAAGGTCAAAACCAACACCTTGAATTTGGCCCGGAAAACAACTGGTAACCAGTGCAACTCCTTCAGCACTGGAGTGATGTGATCTCGCCGGCGGCTGCCTTTAATCAGGCGAGCCGCCGCGTTCTGTACCAGCTGCAGTTTCCGAACCGTCTTCAAGGGTAACCCCACGTAGAGCGCATTACAGTAGTCCAAACGAGAGGAGACCAGGGCATGTACTACCGATGGGAGCAGATGGTCGGGAAGGTAGGGGTGCAGCCGCCGTATCAGATGGAGTTGATACAGCGCTGTCCGGCTCACAGCTGACACCTGAGCCTCCATGGACAGCTGGGAGTCCAAAATGACCCCCAGGCTGCGGACCTGGTCTTTCAAGGGTAGCTGTACCCCATTCAACACCAGGTCAACATCCCCCAGCTTCCTCTTGTCTCCCACCAAAAGTACCTCGGTCTTGTCAGGGTTCAGCTTCAGCTTATTCCTCCCCATCCAGCCACTCACCGTCTCCAGACATTTGGATAGGGATTCTACGGCCAACCTTGGTGAAGATTTGAATGAGAGGTAGAGCTGAGTGTCATCCGCATATTGATGACACTGCACCCCAAACCTCCTGATGATAGCCCCCAGTGGCTTCACATAGATGTTAAATAGCATCGGGGAGAGGATGGAACCCTGTGGCACCCCACAAGTAAGTGGCCACGGGTCCGAAACCTCCTCTCCCAGTGCTACCCTCTGGTACCTGCCAGAGAGGAAGGCCTGGAACCACCGCAATACAGTGTTTCCAATGCCCAACCCCTCCAGGCGGTCCAGGAGGATACCGTGGTCAACGGTATCAAAAGCCGCTGAGAGGTCGAGGAGAACAAGGAAGGAGCATTCACCCCTATCCAGAGCCCTCCTCATATCATCCACCAAGGCGACCAAGGCCGTTTCTGTCCCATGCCCAGGCCTGAAGCCCGACTGAAATGGGTCTAGATAATCAGTTTCTTCCAGGTGTGCCTTCAACTGCACTGCCACCACCCGCTCAATCACCTTGCCCAAAAATGGCAGATTTGAGACTGGGCGAAAGTTGTTCAGAACTTGAGGATCCAAGGAGGGCTTCTTTAAGTGCGGTCTTATCACTGCCTCCTTGAGGGCTGATGGCATCACTCCCTCCTCAAGGGAGGCGTTCACCACCGCCTTGATCCCCTCACCCAGTCTCTCTCTGCAGCTCATAATGAGCCAAGATGGGCAAGGATCAAGTAAGCAGGTGGTCGGCCTTACAGAGGAAAGCACCTTGTCCACTTCATCAGGAGGAAGAAGCTGGAACCGATCCCACAAAACCGGTTTGCCACAGGCCGCCTCTTGCTCCCTCCATGGTTGTTTTAATATCTGTGAACCGTCCAGGGAGCTTCGGCTATGGGGTGGTCTAGAAATATAATAAATGAAATGAAAATAAGGAACACTCTTCATATGACGCGCGTGTTGGCAACAGAGCGTTCAGGGGTACCTAGATTTCATTAGGCGGACTCGAGCACAAACGAGGGCCGGGCCCTCAGAGGCCACTTCCTTGATGCGCGCAAGCAGGCGAGCCCCGCTCCTTCTCCGCTGGCGAGGGCCCGGCCGCAGCGCGAGGAGGAGCGGGGCGGGCCCGCCGAGAGAGAGGGCAGGGCCTGAGCCTCGCCGCCGCCCGCCTTCCTCCTCCGCTGACAGACGCCACCTCCTTTCTCCCGACGTCCCTCGCGCTGCGGCGAGCCCCTGCCCGGTCGGCCGCCGCTGTTTCTTCCCCGCCTGCGCCTGCTGTTACCTTCGCCGCCGCCGCCGCCGCCGCCGCCATGGCCGCCTACAGCAAGTTCCTCACCGCGCGTTACTCCGCCATGGCCGGCGGCACAGCCGCCGCCTGCGCTCTCCTCTGCCTGCTCAGCAAATGGCGGAGGGCGGCTGCCCAGCTCGGGTAAGTTACTCCGGCCGGCGGCAGTGGGTGGGAGTGGGTGGGAACGGGGATGCGGAGGGGGCAGCAGCGACCGACCGGGGGCTGGTCAAGAGACAAAGCCGTCGGCTGCCACCGTGTTGACAGGAGAAGATGGAGGGCTGCCTGGGTTCGGATACTTAGTCTCTCCCCTCCCCAGTACTCAAGGTGGTGGTTTCAGGTCGAAAGAGGGGGATACAAAGGAAACTCTGAAGGGGACCCCGACGTGTTTCTGAGCTTGGGTTCAGCAAGGGTGGCGCTTTTAGAAACCTATAAAGCGGATATATGCCGAGTCAAACTCTTACAACATCTCGCCTTTGTTGTCTGGTCCAGGGGTTCAAAAGCGTTTCCAAACCCTGTTGCCAAAGATCCCTTTAACGGGGATTGAACCTGGGATCTTCTACATGCAAAGCATGTGTTCTTCCACCAAATTAGAGCCCCTCTTCTTTTCCTTTTCTCCGGTAAGCTGCTAATTATATACCTGCAGAAAGGGTGGCATTTCAACAGGTCTACCCTTTTCCGGCACATTCTCAAGTCTTGTTTTATGCTGTAAATCCTGCTCTTTCGGCACGTGGGTTTCCCATCGAAATACTCGACAGCTCCATGCCTGCATTGCTTGGACAGTGCTATGCCACCAGATCCTCCCAAACCAGAGATTTGCTTAAGATGAGATATAATGATGATGACGACAACGTTGATGATACTTTGGTTATATACTGCTTAAGACTGTTCAGAGATCTTCACATGCACTATCTCAATAATTGTGACATACGCAAGTGATTTGTTTAAGACAACCTGGCAAGCATAATATGACTGAGGCAAGATGTAGTAGGAAGAGAGCTCATGTGTTGAACTTCTGCATGTCATGCAGCAGTTAAACCCTATTTAAAAAGGTGGTACCACTGAATTCAGCTAGGGAGAGCATGAGGCTTTATGTAAATTTTTAGGGTGGCACCCCATTTCTCTGCTGCTTGGTGAAACTGAAACTTATTCCAGTGTCTCCCTTTTATTCAGGAAACAAAGCTAACTGTCCCCACCCATTTCTCTAGGGAAAGGGAGTGCTGTTATATTGACTCTTTAAAGAGGAATGTATAGCTTTAAAGTTATAGGCATTTAGTAATTAGCCCTCATAAAATACAGGCTGTGGTAGATGTATACCCTATTATGCTAATTGCTAAGGCAAAGTTTCCTAAAGAGAAAGTGGCACTTGACACCTTCTAGGAAGCACAAGAAGTGTGCATGTGTATGCAAGGAAAGTGTGCATCCAGTGGTGGGTTGGGCACAGGCAAAGGGGGGGAGCCAAAATGCCAGCATATTTTAGCTTAAAGCTCTTACTGCCTGTGACTAAGCTTTAGGAGAGGCATTACAACCTTTTAGAATGGGGGAAAATTTGCACAAAAGTCAGGTGGTCAGGGGAAGGAGGACCAGATTGAGATCCCGGGCCTGAGGTTCTCACCCCTGCTATAAATGGTTTCAAAACACTTTTATGAAGTTGTGTATTGTTCAAGATGTGCCTTGTAAAAACTGCTGCATAATTATATGTTGTCTTACAAGATGTAAGGTATGTTTCAGGAAGTAGCTGATATATTGGTGTAATTTTCTCCAATTTTTAAAATACAGTAGCTGCCCTCTTTTGGAAGTGAAACACTAAGACCCTGAGCATGACTTTTTCTAGACACACCATCTTATTGCTCAAATGAACTGACTGTCATTGCAGCTCACAACTTTTATTTCAGAACAAATATCCTGTAGTCAGTAGCTCTTTCAAAGACAGTGATTTGATAAGGGGATAATGCCTATACAGATGCTGATGCGTATTGCATTTCACATTTATAAGCTTTATAAAGTGTGTGTGTATACACAAACAACACTTGGCTTCAAACCACGTATATGTGGTTTTTATTAGATTAGTCAGACAAATGTGAGCTGCAGAACACAAGAAAAGGAATGCTGGCCTTGTAATGTAGTAGCATTACTGTTTAATATTTGTGTAGTGTCAGCAATGTGATAGGTATAAATACATAACAATGAAGTGACAATATCTCTGCCCAAATGGAAAAACTAGTGGAGCAGACACAGGCAGCTAAAATCCAAATTAGATTTCTAAAAGGGTTGTGAAATTTTCAGTCTGCTGATTATGAATATGGAAAAGTGAGGTAGATAAGGACTGTATAGTCTTTACTTAATATAAATATAAGTTTGTATTTAAATTAGATTAATTTCCATTCCAGAGCTGGTTTGCCAAATTGACCTAAATGCCAAGTTGAAGGTGACAAAATCTATCTAGTCAGATGATGTAGTACAAAGACTGAAGCAGGTTTTCATTTAACTTGTTGACTCATCCTCTTTTCAGTCTTTAATGACTGGGACCTATTTGCTTTTAGACGCTAACAGGTGTTATTCTTTATCACCTGTCAGACTCAGGACTTGTGATGGCTTGTATGTCACATGCTAGTGCTAAAACAAGCTTTACACACCCTCTATCTCGCTCTGTCTAACATATAAAAATGATGCAACTTAAAATACGATATCTCATATTAATCAGCTAACATCGAGCCAGTGTGGTGTAGTGGCTAGAGTTCTGGACTGGGAGTCGGGAGATCCGGGTCCTAGTCCCCCTCGGCCATGGAAGCTCAAGGGGTGGCTTTGGACTAGACACAGGCTCTCAACCCAACCTACCTCACTGGGTTGTTGTTGTGAGGATAAAATGGAGAGGATGAGGATTATGTATGCCACCTTGGATTCCTTAAGGAAGAAAAAAAAACAGAATATGAATGTAATAAATAAAATAAAAATAGACAATCAGCTAATTGCACTTTAATAATATACAAAAGATGTGTTTGAGGGGGGAAATCCTAAATAAATAGGATTTTGTATATGTGACAAAGTTTGCATAGATAGTGATATAAAATGGCTATTTCCAGTCAGAGTAATAATTTTGGAATAAATACTAATTTCATTGAACGAGGGTTGTCTAATGTGAGGCTTGGGAAGCCACACTTCACACAAATTATTGAACCATCTTCAGGGTTAGGAAGGTAATGCCTTTAGTACAGTTAAGGGACTAACATGCGATGAGTAATAGTTATGTTCATTCTTTTTTGACCATGTCAGTGTTTGTATGTTTAAGTTGTACTGTTATTTGAAATATATATTTCTTAATTTTAAAAAATAAGTATTAAGTAGCTTATACCGCACGTTACATCAACCCCCCACTAGCCCCTTTAAACTAAAAGTGTGAGTGTCAAGGAGCATAGGAGGTATACAGTACATTGGACAGAGTGAATTCTGGAATGTGATATTTAAAATGATGGGATTGGAAGGAGAACTCTTTTGGTGTGTAAAATAACTTTAAAAAGCAGGCAGTGGAGTGTTGGACAGAGGGCTTATATGGAGGGAGGTTGGGTGCATAGGCCCATGGTGGTGAATCACAAATGATAGTACAGTGATAGTGCTGTTGAAGATATTCAGGTAATCAAAATGTGGCACATGGGGATTAGATAGTGATGGATATTTTTAGAAGCTAACCAATGGCCTTTCTGTTGTCCCGTTTGTATTATTATTTTGGCGAAAAATTTGGAGTAAGGGCTCTGACCTGCTGCTGGGTAGGGAGTTTAACCTTCCAGGCCATTTGACTTTGATGTGGTAAACTATCATTTAGTTTACAATAATATGTTTGGTTAGGTATCCATAAATATGGGCTTGACTTACTAGCCACCCTCTATTTGTGCTCTCCACCAATCCCCTCTTCTCTCCCAAGTCCTGTGGCATGCACAAAGAGTTTGAAATAGAGGCAAAGATCTCTCACTTTGTGTTGGCTATTGTGAAGGTGAGAAATGGCAGGAGAGAATTTTTCTTATCTTGTCCAGTTCTCAGCACAGGTGACAGAGTACTTCTGTCTGAAGCAGAGGATTTAGGAAAGAGGTGGGATCTTACCTCACTTGCACTGAGGTTTGGAAAATATAAGAAATGGTGCAAGAATCATCTTTCGCAAACCACAAATCAATTGAGCGTTCAGGGGAGGAAATGTGTGTTGCTGGGCATCATCCTTGTTAGAGGTATTAATTAATACATTTATATCCAGCCCTTTTTCCTCCAAGGAACCCAAGGCGGCTTACATAATCCTCCTCTTCTCCATTTTATCCTCACAACAACCCTGTAAGGTAGGTTAGACTGAGAGTCAGTGACTGGTCCAAAGTCACCCAGTGAGCTTCATGGCCCAAGTGAGGACTAGAACCCAGATCTCCCGAGTCCCAGTCCAACACTCTAACTGTTACACCACACTGGCTCCCCCAAATTATATTCTGCATTTCCCAAAAATGCAGGTGTTAGCTTTGATTAAGATATTGTGCCGTGTACTATAAAAGGCCTTATAATATATAGCGCAGGTTCTCCTGGCAGAGTTTGGTAACCATTATTACTGGATTTTGTGCATGTTAAAATTCCGAAGCATACCCAAGTAGGCTTATTAACCTTTGTCCTACTGAGATGAATGGTGTATGATTATTAGACCATTACATTAGGAGGTACTTTCATGATGCTGAAATACTTGAGTCATCCTACACACTTTCCTTTTAACCAGAAAGGCATCAGGGAACTAGATGAAAGTTGAGGACAGACATTTTGAGAAATACTATTTTGATGTGTAATAGCATCAAAGTGTTGAATGCTTGAATTTCTCTACAGATTACATACCTTCTGAAGAGTTCCTTACTATTTCATTAGGTGTTTTCATGCTTTATCTCAATTAACTTCCCCAAGTAAAGAAAAATGGGCTAGACCTTTCTAAGCAGGTACCAAAAGCTGTTGCAGTTAAAGGGAGGTGGCATCCAGATAAATGGATAGTGTTGGGCATTTTGAAATCAAGCCCTTTTTCCTGTCGCTAAGGGTTAGGTTAAAATATTTTGCTGCCAGAGGTGAAACAGCAATTGGCTTCTCCTTCCCTACAAAAGTCAAGGTGCATGGTACCCAAGGCCAGACAAATTATTTTGGTACCTGAGCTGAAACTTCCCACAAGCTCTTCTCCCTCCAAGTAAAATACGCAATAAAAATAAGTAACGATTTGTTTCCCTTTCAAGACACTCAAAATCCACTGCCTGGGGCAGCCACCTCACTTCGCCTTACACCATCCCTGTAGGATGGTGGTAGCACCATCCCTGCTGCCAATGCAGCAAATGACAGAAGCACCAATATGCCAGAGATTGGGGAAATGTAGAGAAGCATTTTTCCTCCTAAAGTTAAACCAATGAAGACAAACGCAAACTGGTTTGTGGAAAGGGAAAGTCCAAGTCATCAGTGTAAGCTAGCCTTCCCCAACCTGGTGCCTTCCAGATGTGTTGGAACTGCAGCTTCCATAATACCCAGCCACCATGTTGGCTGGGAATTATGGGAGTTGTACTCCCAACACATCTAGAGGGTGCCAGATTGGGGAAGGCTGGTATAATCTTTCTTAGGTCTCAACTGACTCTTTGAAGAGTCTGGCATTAAAAAGAAGAGAAAATGTATTTGGTAGGTCATTTCTCCCTTCTCCCATAAGAAGATTTCTGCTGGGTCAAAACTACAGTCTGTCTATCCAGCATTTTGTTTCTAGCAGTAGTTAACCAGGTGTTTTTGGAAAGTATACAAGCAGAGCATGAAGGCAACTGTACTCTCCCCTGTTGTTTGTCACTTCTCAGTCATGTAGTATCTGGGCCAGCAACTAGAATCTGGTTACTAGATCCTCTGTAGTAAACAACAATGAAGGGCACTCCTGCATTTTATTCTTTTTACAGTCTCTCCCAAAAGAATATCATGGGACTCTTAACACAAAAGACTTGGAACATAACTTTACACAAAGGCCTACTGTGTGCTTCTGTAGCTGAGTGTTGTGTAAAAGTATAAAGCTCTAGCCCAAAGCTTGAATTATGCAGTGAAATAGTGAAACTACTGACAGAAAGATAATAATTGACATACTGTTCAGTCTTATAGTTGGGGCTGTAATTTTCAGTTGATTAATCAGTCAGAATAAATGATTCAGAACATTTTGATCAACTAAAAATGGCCTTCTAATTAAGTGGGCTGAAGGTTTCTAACACTTGAAAAATTTAAATGTAACTATGTCTACACACTGTGGATGGCAAGTACATCTTAGAAGAGGCATTCTCGCCTGTGTGGCACATGTATAAATAATTGAAAAAACAAACTTTGTATTTAGAACTATGTTTTCTCATATGCATATCTATTCAGACTTGATCCCATCAATGAATCAACTAAACTCATAGCCCCAGGGCATAGTCTGACAGCACATGAGGCAGCCACCTTGCTGAAGCTAACTAAGCAGGTTTGGGTCTGGTCAGTGCTTGCAGAGGGAACTACCTAGGAACCACATCTAGCCACCTTGAGTTCCATGATGGAAGAAAGGTGGGCTATAAATAAATAAAATAGTTAATTGACCAAGATTTTTTTAAATTGGGCAGCAGCCCTAGTTATAGTAGTTTGTGTATTTTAGCACATAGTTTTCCTAGCTTTTTACTGAAAGCATTTTGGAAGCGAAGTATGACAAGAGAGCCTTGTGGAGTGAAAAGTGCCAGCAAGAGCACAGTGTCTCTGGAACAAGACCATCAAAGGAACTGATAGTTGTGAACAAGTGTGTGCGGTATGTTAATACAGAAATCTGTACACTCATTTCCTCTCTGATATAAGACATTCCTCCTAGGTAAAAGGTAATGTATTACCTTATTACGTAACATTTGCACTTTGATTTTTGTAATCAGAATACTGCATGGGTAGAAAAGCAAATGTAGAGAAGCAGCCAAAGGTAGACATAAACCTTGGCTAGTCTAGAAAGTAAATTGTATTTTCATTAATATTATAAATTGGTGATGAGAATTGTATAATAAATAGGCAAGAAATAGAAATGAAATGGCTTTGTTCAGATATTTGCAATGTATTTTAATTCCTCCTCTCCCACCCGCCTCCCGGCCAAATACCAGCCCATTCATAGATGAAGCAGGGTTCCACTACCTTCCTAGCTGTGCTGTATTTGGCTTTGTCGTTTGCATTGAATTTGGAGAAGGAGGAAGTGCCACCCTTTTGTCAATCAACTGAGAGGAGAATGAAGGAGAGAACAGTGATAGCAGGACGAGTGGCGAGGATCTGCCTGGCTTCTTATCAAACTGAGCTTGGGAAGGGACTGTGGGAAGAACTAGCCAATTTGTCTTCCAGTCTCTGGGTAGAGATTACTGTCTGAAGGAAGCCTCTTCCATCACTAAAGATATTGTTGGGGTGAGACTTGTGGTCAGGATTCTTCATAAATTTGGTTCTCCTGTCTTCTTGTGCCCTCCCTGTTCTCCTTTGTGATACCATTTGGGAAACCTTTTTGGAGGTAAGCTGACTTGTTGTTAAAAGGGTGCAGAGACTTTACTCTGTCCCAGGGTCCAGGCAAAAGCTTCAACCACCAAAGTCTTTGATGGGACCCCAAAGTGTCTTCCCCTTCACCAACCCCCTGACCTCACTTCTCTGCTGGATATCATTTGGCTTCATGCCCCAGGCCTCTGGTATCCAACCCCACAATGTATTTTGCTGAATGATCCAGTGTCTTCTATATTGGTTTGTAGTTTAAATTATATAGTTGTACATTCTTGTACATTTTGCTAAATTATGTTAAATTTTAAAAATAAAATACTGGTTCAAACAAAAATAAAATTGTTTGCTATTAGCACAACCAAATCATTTGCTGGCCTTATTCTGAAATGCACTGGTCAGCCAAAAGTGGATATGAAGGGATGAATTAACTATTGTGCCAACATAGCAGTAGCCAGGATAGGAAATGTTTAGGATCCGATTGCTGAAAATGTGAATTGACACCTATCTCATGCAGACATGTTATGCTGAATTTTCATAGTGTGTGCCTTTAAACAAAGAAAACACAACCATTATAAGGGAAAAACACCCTTTTTTCATAAGTGCAAATACATTGATCTCCAATTTAAGAGAATTCTGCACTGTGGTTGAATTTTAACTTTTGGCTCTTTAGAGATTTAGATCAAGACCCCTTTATGAAAAAGTCCCTCAAAGACATATTGATTAAATGGCAATAGAGAATCTTGTGTTTGCAGCTGAAGTGCACATTAGAGGTGACATTGCCATAAAATGCAGTGAACTGATTGCACACCCAGTGATTCAGGTTGTTGTTGTTCAGTCGTGCAGTCGTGTCTGACTCTTCGTGACCCCATTGACCATAGCACGCCAGGCCTTCCTGTCCTGCGCTCTCTCCCGGAGTGTGCTCAAGTTCATATTCATTGCATCACTGATACTATCTAGCCATCTCATCCTCTGTCGTCCCCTTCTCCTTTTGCCTTCAGACTTTCCCAGCATCAGGGTCTTTTCCAGAGAGTTTTCTCTTCACATTAGGTGGCCAAAATATTTCAGCTTCAGTATCTGTCCTTCCAATGAGCAGTCAGGGTTGATTTCCTTTAGGATTGACTGATTTGACCTCCTTGCAGTCCAGGAGACTTGTACGAGTCTCCTCCAGCACCACAGTTCGAAAGCATCAATTCTTCAGCGCTCAGCCTTCCTTATAGTCCAGCTATCACAGCCATACATTACTACTGGGAAAACCACAGCTTTGATTAGACGGACCTTTGTCAGCAAGGTAATGTCTCTGCTTCTTACTATGCTGTCTAGGTTTGCCATAGCTTTCCTCCCAAGGAGCAAGCGTCTTTTAATTTCATGGCTACAGTCACCGTCTGCGGTGATCTTGGAGCCCAAGAAAGTAAAATCTGTCACTGCTTCCATTTCTTCCCATTCTATATGCCATGAAGTGATGGGGCCAGATGCCATGATCTGAGTTTTTTTAATGTTGAGTTTCAAACCAGCTTTTGCACTCTCCTCTTTCACCCTCAACAAGAGGCTCTTGAGATCCTCTTCGCTTTCTGCCATTAGGGTGGTATCGTCTGCATATCGGAGGTTGTTGACAATTCTCCTGGCAATCTTAATTCCGACCTGTGATTCATCCAACCCGGCATTTCTCATGATGTACTCTGCATATAAGTTAAATAAGCAGGGTGACATATGCAGCCTTGTCGTACTCCTTTCCCAATTTTGAACCACTCAGTTGTTCCATGTGTGGTTCTTACTGTTGCTTCTTGACCCTCGTACAGGTTTCTCAGGAGACAGGTAAGGTGGTCTGGTACTCCCATCACTTTAAGAATTTGCCACAGTTTGTTGTGATCCACACAATCAAAGCCTTTAGCATAGTCAATGAAGCAGAAATAGACGTTTTTCTGGAATTCTCTTGCTTTCTCCATGATCCAGCAAATGCTGGCGATTTGATCTCTAGTTCCTCTGCCTCTTCGAAACCCCGCTTGTACTTCCGGTAGTTCTCGGTTCGCATACTGCTGAAGCCTAGCTTGTAGGATTTTGAGCATCACCTTGCTGGCATGTGAAATGAGCGCAATTGTGCGGTAGTTTGAACACTCTTCGGCGTTGCCCTTCTTTGGAATTGGAATGTAAACTGACCTTTTCCAGTCTTGCAGCCATTGTTGAGTGTTCCAAATTTGTTGGCATATTGAATGCAGCAGTTTAACAGCATCATCTTTTAGGATTTTAAATAGCTCAGCTGGAATACTGTCATCTCCACTAGCTTTGTTGTTACTAATGCTTCCTAAGGCCCACTTGACTTCACTCTCGAGGATGACCGGCTCAAGTTCAGTGGCCGCACTATCATGGCTATTAGGGACATTCAGATCTTTCCTGTATAGTTCTTCTGTGTATTCTTTCCACCTCTTCTTAATCTCATCTGCTTCTGTTAGGTCCCTGCCTTCTTTGTCCTTTATCATGCCCGTCTTTGCACAAAACGTTCCCTTGAGATCTCCGATTTTCTTGAAGAGATCTCTAGTCTTTCCCATTCTGTTGTTTTCCTCGATTTCTTTGCATTATTCATTTAAGAAGGCCTTCTTGTCTCTCCTTGCTATTCTCTGGAACTCTGCATTCATTTGGATATATCTTCCCCTTTCTCCCTTGCTTTTCACTTCCCTTCTTTCTTCAGCTACTTGTAAAGCCTCATCAGACAGCCACTTTGCTTTCTTGCATTTCTTTTTCTTTGGGATGGATTTCATTGCTGCCTCCTGAACAGTGTTACGGACCTCCGTCCATAGTTCCTCAGGCACTCTGTCTATCAGGTCTAATCCCTTAAATCTATTCCTCACCTCCACTGTATATTCATAAGGGATATGATTTAGGTCATACCTGAATGGTTTAGTGGTTTTCCCTACGTTCTTCAATTTAAGCCGAACTTTTGCAACAAGAAGCTCATGATCTGAGCCACAGTCAGCTCCAGGTCTTGTTTTGACTGACTGTATAGAGCTTCTCCATCTTTGGCTGCAAAGGACATAATCAATCTGATTTCGATATTGACCATCTGGTGATGTCCATGTGTAGAGTCGCCTCTTGTGCCGTTGGAAAAGAGTGTTTGCTATGATCAGCGTGTTCTCCTGGCAAAACTCTTAAGAGCCTTTGTCCTGCTTCATTTTGTGCACCAATTCCATGCCTGACTGTTATCCCGGTGATTTCTTGACTTCCTACTTTAGCATTCCACTCCCCTATGATGAAGAGGACATCTTTTTTTGGTGTTAGTTCTAGAAGGTGTTGTAGGTCTTCATAGAACCGATCAACCTCAGCTTCTTCGGCATCAGGTGTTGAGGCATAGACTTGAATTACTGTGATGGTGAACGGTTTGCCTTGGATTCGTACTGAGATCATTCTATCGTTTTTAAGATTGTACCCCAGTACTGCTTTTCCCACCCTTTTGTTGACTATGAGTGCTACTCCATTTCTTCTAAGGAATTCCTGCCCACAGTAGTAGATCTGATGTCACCTGAATTAAATTCGCCCCTGCCTGTCCATTTTAGTTCGTTGATTCCCAAGATGTCGATGTTCAATCTTGCCATCTCATGTTTGACCACCTCTAGCTTACCTTGATTCATTGATTTGACATTCCAGGTTCCTAAACAATATTGTTCTTTACAGCATCGGATTTTCTTTTCACCACCAGACACATCCACAGCTGAGTGTCCTTTTGGCTTTGGCCCAGCCGCTTCACTCTTTCTGGCGTTACTTGGAAATACCCTCTGCTCTTCCCCAGTAGTATATTGGACACCTTCCAACCTGAGGGTCTCATCTTCCGGGGTCATCTCTTTTAGCCTTGTGATACATTCCATGGGGTTTTCTTGGCAGGGATACTGGAGCGGGTTGCCATTTCCTTCTCCAGTGGACCACATTTTGTCAGAACTCTCTGCCATGACCTGTCCATCTTGGGTGGCCCTGCACAGCATAGCTTATGGCTTCACTGAGTTACGCAAGCCCCTTCGCCACAACAAGGCAGTGATCCATGAAGGGGGTGATTCAGGTTATACCACAATTATTAGCTGTACATCTTATACATATACTTTTAATCTGAAAATGCAGCTCTGCCAAATTTGCTCAGCCAAATTTCAACTTTAACAGAGCCTCCATAATTCCCACAGACAAGAATTTAAAAAGTCACATTACCCAATTAACTGCACCACAGAAGACAAATATTCTGTCAGAAACTTCTCTGTACAAATCTTACTGTGAGAAATTGTGAACAAGCCCCAAATTCTCTTTCGTCACAATATAACACAGTGTCATTCTTCACCTGATATGGTGCTGTACTCCCCCCCCCACACACACACACAGTGTTGAAGGTCCCTTCTGGTCATACACGTAATGTAACAAAATGGCTAATTTTCACTATTGGTTTCCACTTAATTGTTTAGGAATACAGTTGCTTCAAAATCAAGGATGTGAGTCATCCTATAGTTCTGATTTGAGTCACCCAGTATCATATTAATTGTTGGCTTAGTTTTACTTAGTTTTCAGGTTTTAATTGTACTTGTGTGTTCTTTTAATGTGTTGGGCATGATCCAGTCAAATGTCAGTTCCACTGATTTCTGTAGAAGAGTTGAGCATATACTTAACTATGTGTCGTGCGTAAAGACTCCCCTTCAGATATCCAAGCTCAACATGTGGAGTTCGGAGGCATGGCCATTCTGACAGCACACAACATTGGAACTGTGGCCAGTGGAACATGGCTGCTCTGTGTTCTATATGTGAATCTCCTTTGTGCATGTTTCATGTGAAGGGGGTTAAGAAATCAAAGGAACATAAGCAACTTTATCTGAATTGCTCTCTTTTTAATGATAACTTGTTGGCATGTGTTTGTGTGTATTCTTAACTAATTTCTAAACTCCCACTAGGCGCTCATCAAAATCTCTGAGCACTTTGCAGTAATGGCTTCTTTTGGATCATTACTTCTTTTGGATAATATATAGCTGAAGAGAAGGTGTCCATGAAAATGATCTCTTTGCAAGCAACAATCAGTGCTATATTGTGCTCTTTCCCACCCATCCCTCACCCTGAATAGAGTCAGGAAACTCACTTACCAGCCCTACTGTGTTTCATGTTCTCTTCTGCCTTGCTAGTCTCATCTATTTAGGTTGTTGACTCTTGTCTCAATGTTCATAATACAAGAAAAATATAATGTTCTTATGGTGTAGAAACATTAAAGCCCTAAAGTATTTTTGTAGCTGTTATACCAGTTTTGTAAAATTAAACACTGGAACCATGCAAATTAAAAATTAATGCCTGTAGCCTAGTAGTAATTGAATTATAAAGATTTATAACCTTTTTTCTAGTCCAGAAAAGGAATAAAGTTAAAGCAGTCTCTACAATACACTAAGATGGTAGAAATAATAACATTAGTACAGAGAGGTTTCTGACAGAATATTTGTCTACTATTGTGATGTTACTCCTTGCCCTGAAGAATTGCATTTTATTCTAGAAGTACATACCATGATAAAAACAAAACACAAAAACAGGGTTATCTTTATTTGGGAGAGGTGGGTTAAGTGCATAGAGGGTGCGTTATCCATGTGATCATCAAGCACATTGTATGATGCCTGAAAGTTTCACACTTTTCAGATATGTGGCAATTAAATTGATAGCTGGTTATCAATTTAATGATGATCTAATCTGTAATTTTTTCATATGAGTATGTAAAAAGTCCTCTGTACATCTTCTGAACATAGCATACTTTATCTTCTGGTTGCATTTTGATTTGTCAGAACAACTTTTCCGTTTAGAAAGAAGGTAGGGGCTTAAATCTAGTTCACCTTAAGTGGATTAAAGGTTTTGACTTTTGTTGGAGAAATATATTGAGTTTGTCTTTGTCAAAATAAAATGGTAGGAGACTAAAGCCCTGAGCCAGTGAAAGTTAGTTATATCAAGAGTCCTGCTGAAATGGGGCTAACAATTGATTTCAAGAACACGTAGGTGCACCTATGCGTGTGGATTAATATTGTCTGGATTAAGGTCAGTCTTCCTTTATCATGTGTTGTGAAACAATACAAAGCTGTACTTGTATCTCTCAATCAGTGGGAAAGTTTTTTGAAACATTGTGGTTTAAGGATGAGATGGATTGTCAGTATATGCAGGAAGCGTAATCCTGTTAAAGACTATAATATCAGCTGAGAATTTTGGAATGGCTGGATTTAGCCTTTGTGTTGCAACTAAATATTAACTGAGAGAAAATAGACTTCTGTATGCAGTGTGCCAAACTGGTTTCATTTCCAAAAACTGCTATGTTTTTGCTGTACCTAGAAAAAAAACAACCTCAGGATTTTGATCTTTATATTTGGTGCCTTTTGAAGAACTCTTCATTGGGTTAAAAAAAAATAAGGAATGGTTTATTAAAACAATAAAACTAAAATACATTTTCCATTTGCAGAAAAAAAAGTGGAAAATCATTACCCAGCAATGAGGTGAGTCTTATTGCATTTATATATTAAATAAATATCAAACGGCTGCTACATTCTAGGAATTCCACTGAACAATTCTACAAAATTATTTTGCAGTGCTGTGGTATGTTCAGTACTGTAAACCAGGGCTGGACAGAAGGTAACTCTCCAGATGTTTTGGACTTCAACTCCCAGATACCCCTTGCCACCTTTGAGAATGTTGGAAGTTGAAGTCCAAAACATTTAGAGATCCCACTGTTGTAAACAATAGCTTGGAAGAGGTTAATTATATTTGCTCATAGAATGGGGAAATGCAGTACATGTCTCTCTAGGTGATATAGGTAGACTGACAGTACAATCCTATACATGTCTACTCAGAAGTAAGTCCCACTGAGTTCAGGTAAGCAGGTGTAGGATAATTACGGCCTAATAGCAGTATATCACCTAAAAATATCATTGTTTTCAACAGGCTTTCGTAAATGGAAATATTTCTACTAAGTTTGAAAAAGTTTATCTCAGCTAACTTTAATAAATGCAAGAAGACGATCTGGACCATTCTGTATGGACAACAGAAAGCTTTTTTTTTTTAAAAAAATGGGGCTAACGTTTGGTGCTGGATGATACAATACTTCACAGTACTTTAAAACACTTTAGGCAGTATTGGTGTTGATTGCCTGTCCACATTTCTTACAGCAACAACGGCTGATTGACTTTTCCCTTTCTAGCTGTAGTTTGGAAATAATGAACAATGTGATGTCTTTATGTGTAGTGTACTTTCAAGAAGCAAGAACTTTTCAAACTTTTCATAATAGCTTTCCATTGGGGCTAAAATATGTCAACAGCTGAGATACGTTCTTTAAACCTAGACCATATGCACTATGCCGTTCAAAGCTAGAAATTGATGCATATATGGATGGGTAAGAAATTGGTACTGATATTTACTGAGATTTATTGAGTGTGAGTCAATGTAGGGCCAGCGATTTTTCCATTTTGGAGAAGTAGTTGAATAAATCAACTTTTTCCTCATTTTATTTGGCAAACTTAACTAGTACTTCATTGTTTCCATTCATTTCCATCCAGCACAAGCTACTTCAGGTATCCTATTGGGCAATGCATGCACGCACACCTATATACATCTACCACCACCACCACCACCACATTACAGGCTTATTATAGTTTAGTTTCACATTTCTACCTCTGAGATATAAGGACATGTTTGTACCATAAGAGCTCAATGCCAGGTGAAGGAGAGAGCAGCCATCCCTCCTCCTCATGTGCAGAATTGCTCTGTCACTTCAGGAATTGCTTGAAGTGACTGCGTAGACTGGGTCCACTGACTGGAAAGGCTGCAGCCTATTGTTTCAAACAGAGCCTTTTGTAGTAAATCTAAGTCAGCCGTTCCTTGGGTGTGTGTTGGTTGGCAGAGATCTTACATGGCAAACTGGAGCCTCCCAACTACTGGATCCTTTCAGGAGTAAGCATATCATTATACAGTAATGATATAAAAATATAGGTTTGTATCCTGTGGTTTCATTCAGGGGTGTTGCTAGGCTTGGGCCCATGGGACCCCGGCCCTGAATTTCTTTCAAGTGGCTCCGGATCTATTCCACATACCTCTGAGTGTCCATTGGTGCCAATAGAAGGTTTTTTTCCGCACCTTAATTGCCATGCAGGGGCCAGTTTTCAAAGGGCATTGAACTTGGGGAGGGAAGGATTAACTCCTCCCCACATGCTGCAGCACTGCCCCCCAGCAAATCTTCCCCTGAATGGCAATTAAGCTTAGAAAACTTTTTCCATTGGCTTAAGAAGATCTGGGGCAGTGTGCAGATTAACTGAATAATTATTTTATTTGAGATGATTTGGAAGATAATTAATTGACTGGCTTTGCCTCCTGTGAAATTTAAATAAATCCTCGTAATTATTTTTACAATTATTTCTATATTTGCATATGTAGATATAAAGTAACATATGCAGAATTATGTCCTATGGGCTTGGGCCCCAAATCTTTTAAATGCCTAGCAACATCCCTGCCTCTACTGCAGTGCTTCTACCACTTATGAGGCAGTATCCAGTGGGGTTTCTCCGCTTATGTAATTTAGTGCTAGCATAAGCAACCTTTAGCACCACACCAATAGCATAAGATGGTGCTATAGATTTTCCAGGGAAACCTGTTGCACCAGCTCATGCTTAGTGTTAGAGGTTGCTTAAACTGGCACTATATACATTGCGTAAATGGAGCAGCAGTGTTGGATACTTCCGATGGAAAACCCATTTAAATCTTTGTGTAAGGGTTAAATTCAATATTTTGTTCTGACTTGCATAAGATGTTGCAAACGTCATTATGATTTCGTTGGGCTGGGCGTTATTTGCATTAGTTGTCCTAGTTGGTCTGCTAGCAGTTGCGCAAGTGCTAATGGAACACCTATTTTTTGGACTTTTTCTGCTAGCATTACTTTGGATAAAACCCATAAGATATAACAAAATAAGCCAAACTTAGCCCTTTTGAAAAATTCAAGCTTGGGTATTTGATAGCATTAGAGCTGTGACAGTAATTCACATAGGTTTGTTCAGGTTTGTTGAAGGTAATCATTTGTGTAAATGACACCTAATATTACATACTAAATTGACCAAAATAGAACTCAAAAACAAAAGAGCAAAATATTGTTGTGTTCTTTACATGTGCAGAAAGAAGTCAAGAAAGAGCGAGCTGTAGTAGACAAAGTTTTCTTTGCAAGAATATGTCAAATCCTGAAGGTTATGGTCCCTAGGACATTTTGTAAAGAGGTAAGCTATAAATGGAGAACTATCAACTTGTCTAATTATGTTGCTCTTAACTGAGATCAGAGTTCTGAAAATCTAGTCACTTCCCACTCACTTATGCCAGACTGTTTCTGTGCGGCCTTCATAGTTACCAGTGTTAAGATATTGGATTCAATATAAATTATTCCTAATAAGTCTGGCCATTAAAATTTGAGAACTATAAAATTTAACTTATGTAGATGTCCTTGAATAAATCCAGAACATCAAGATAATCAGGAATTACAGGACTGCTGTCAGCATTAGGCCTTACCATTATGAGAAACATACAGAGGATATGGATAAGAGTCACATAATGTAGTTTCTAGAATTTTCCTTTAATCTGGCCTTGTCCAGGTGCAAAATGTCCTTTTCAGCTTTTTAATTTTACAGAGAGTAGACATTTACAAACCTGTTTATTAAAAGTAAACCAAGTCTTGTGTTTGTATATTTTCAGTGGCAGGAGTCTAGTAAAGTTTTTTTGTTTTGTTTTAACACATTTATATCCTCTGTTAAATTTCTGTCTCTTAAGACAGATAATGTCTATATAAAAACCACAAATGCAAAAATAGCACTATCAGCATAATTTTTTTAACTAACTCAGGCTGGAGTTATTGAGAAATTGGCAGCATCCCAAGGCATACTGAATTTACTATGCTCTTCTAAAACTAATTTCAAACTAATGAATATGATACATAATTGGAGTTATATGCTCTACATGGTAAGACCCAGTTTGGAACCCTTGCAGCTGCATTTTGAACCAACTACAGTCTCCAAACACATTTCAGGGCAGCCTTGTGTTGAACAAGTTACAGTAATTTAATCTGGATATTACTATTTTTATTTTATTTATTTATTTATTTATTTCTATACCGCCCAATAGCCGAAGCTCTCTGGGCGGTTCACAAAAACTAAAGGCATGTGTGGCAGTTTCTTTTTTTCTTTTTTGCTTTGTCTTCATACTGAGAAGAAATGTAGAAGCTATCGTTTATTTATTTGAATTCTGTATAGGATTGGTGAGGATACTACTTTTGAAAAAAGGCCCTCTGTTTTTGCCCACAATGTGCAAGGGAAGAGGCTGAGCTTTTAGCATAACTATCCCGATTGCTGTTGCTACACCCCATCCCTTTAGCACCTTGGCAAACTTGCAGTGGTTTATTAGAGTAGTGAATGGTATGAATGGTTATTTTAGTGCACATGGAGCACAGCTTCCTGGCATTGCCCACGTAGCATAGTCATGATGCAGCTGTAATTGATGTAGTACAACTGGAGGTTTATCTGCAATTCACACTGTGCCTGGGAAGGATTTGGCTGAAAATTTCATTGAGAATTAATGAAAATTGGGTTTGTGGTTGAGCAAGATCCCTAAACCTTTTGTGGAAAACGCTGAAAGAAAATACAGTCTCTAAACACTGTCTCCTCATTTTTACTTGTACTAGACAGGTTATTTGGTACTTATTGCCATGATGTTGATACTTCGCACCTACTGTGATATTTGGATGATTCAGAATGGAACTGTTATTGAGAGGTAAGTATCACTTACTTGACTTTTCCACCATTGACTTGCATATTGTATCAAAAGATAAGATTGTGATGCCTAGGAACAAAGCTTGCATACAAATGGCCAATATTTGTCTTAGATGTGTAAAGACAATGGCTCAGTTCAGATGTAATGGAAACTATGGTTTCCTGCTCTGAGAATGAGCCACAGCAAGCCTTGTGCACTCTCCTCTCATCCTTCTTTGTGGCTGTCCGGAGGAGAAACTTTCAATTTTAAACTAGGCATGGCATGGTTTTAGCTTGTTTTCACTAACCATAGTTTAAACCACATTTCCCTGACCTGTTGCCCTCGAGATGTTTTGGACTTCAACTCCCATCAGCCCTAGCCAACATGCCTAGTGATCAGGAATTCTTGGAGTTGCAGTCCAACATTTCCAGAGATCACCAGTTTGAAGAAGGCTAGTGTAAAGAAATTACAGTTTCCTGAGTTCAGCTGTCATGTGGAACTGTGGTTAGTCTAACACTGAAAGGAGATGCTTTTGATCTCTTTGCATTGAGGAAAAGGAGAAGCATGTGAACTCAAAGCTTACTGCAGCTCATTCTCAGAGCAGAAAACCATGGTTTCCCAATTATTATTATTATTATTATTATTATTATTATTTACATTTGTATACTGCCCCATAGCCAAAGCTCTCTGGGTGGTTTACAAAAGTTAAAACATTAAAATACAATATACAAAGTTTAAAAGCCATTTACATAAAAGCACACAGACAATATACACAAACAACATGCCAGGGGAAAAAAACATACTCCAGGATATCTTATTTCTATGGAATGTACTGTGTAAATACAATACAATCTTTTGGGCAGAAATGATATTAAAAAAAATAATATCTGTGTGTGCTTTTTAAGAAAAATACTCTTGAAGTGTCATAGTTTTTGTTCCGGGTTTCAAAATACTATTTCAAAATATTAATTTAAATGAGTTTTTATTTTAAAAGCTCTCTGTTTTGTATTCCTATTTGACATTCATGCAATACTGCTGTGTTCCGCCTAAAAATAATTTTTATACAAACCCCGTATTTTTAAAGACATTCTTTTTATCTTACATGTTCTGTTAATGTCAGTTGTCTGTCTGTCTCTTCTGCAGTAATAACTGCATTACATTTATGTACTGTAAAATTATATAACAGTAACTCCACATAAGTAGTAGCAAAGTTGTTAAACTATGCACATTTTTTTCTTACAGTGCAATCGTAAGCAGGGATCTGTCGCTATTCAAGAAATTCTTTATAAAATTTGTAGTTTCCATTCCACTGGTAAACTGATATTGTAAATATTAGCATGCATCTACTACATTTATGCGCATAACTGATGCATAACTGAAGCAATTTGCTTTTTATCTCCAGTGGTTTATGCTTTCAGAGATTTAGTTTGAACAGTATCAACTAAATTGTACAGTCTACAGTGCTCTTATGGCTTTTTCATTTTCATCTTAATTGCTTCAGAATGTATGTTCTTACAAGTTCTACTGAATGCTGTTGGTGATCTTCACTGTTGCTTTCCACCTGTTCTAAAGAAACCCTTTCCCTAGGTTGAAGAGGGCACAAAATAAACCCTCCCCCCTTCAGTTCTTCTTCTAGATGTAGATAAAGGAATTAGCAAACCTTATCTCCTCTCACTGCATTTTAAGCTGTTGCCATTATTCTTCTATCCATCTATTTCCTCACCTTGTTGAATATATATCCATTTTCTCCAGTCTCCTTTTTCATTTTCTCTTCACATTTTGATATGGCCTTTTTAAAAAAAAAAAAAGTTCTGATCCTACTTATCAAACTGTTTCTTCTCACTCGGTCTGATCGTATTAATTTGTTACAAAGAACATGGTGCTGCCTTCTAAAGTTTCCTTGCCAGCAGAAGCTAATGATAAGGAATGGGTACAAGGAACTGAGCATTACGATGATATCAGGATATAGTGTAAGTTTAAACAAGCCTTACGGAGGGGTGGAATTTAACAGTCGGCTTGTTCCATGGCAGCTCTGTGTTGTTTGTAGCATGTAGTTCCTCCCTTGGAGAAAGAAAATATGGAAGCCAGTAGCCTGCCAAATGTTAGCAACAGTAGGAACAAGGAGAAGGTGGATGGGTTTCAGTAAACCAGCTATCGCTTTGTCAGCAGATGTGGAAACACATCTGTAGTGCTTATATGGTGGAAATAGAGCCCTGCTGCTTTCTTTGTTGAACTTCTTGTCCTGTGTTCACGTTAAATGGCTTTCCACACACCCTCATGGAAACAGTGCGGGATGGGTCTTGCTTCTTGCTTCTTTTGCCGCTAACATTTTGCATGTGGTGGTTTGCAGTGCTATCATTGGCCGCAGTAGAAAAGATTTCAAGAGGTACTTGTTCAACTTCATCGCTGCCATGCCTGCTGTAAGTGGTGCTTTTTGTTGTTGACATCTCTTTGGTAAAAGTGATTGAAAATATCAATTCCAGCTTTTCAGATGAGCCCCAAAGCAAGTTTTGAAAAATATTCTGAAAAATTCTATGTGCTTAGGGTCATAACTGATCCTAAAGGGTATAAGAAATATGTAATACTTGCTTTCTCTGACCTCTGCCACTTTGTACTTGGATTTATTCTCTTACAATGTAGGTGTCTGTTCTTGTTCTGTGTTTCATTCTCCCACTCCCCTTGTGGGTCTGGATATTTTAATTTGAGAGTCTCACTAAAAGACAGTGGGGGTCCAGTTACATTGAATGAAATACTCAAGATCCAAAGTGTTAGGATATAATTTTATTACATTTATGTTCCACCTCTCCTACAAGGAGCTTAAGGCTGCATGATTCCCATTTAACAGTACAATAACTGCTGTATGTTGATGCAGCTGGCTGTTAATATAGGGAGATATAATATAAGGAGTTAATACAATATATTCACTTTTTGTGTACATTCATACCTCCAGGGGGTCTGGAGTTAAAGGAAAAACTGACTGATAAGGTATTGGGAATCTGTGAGAAGAGAAAGTTAAAGATCCAAAACACCATCCCTGCATAGTTTTCACCCTGTACAGTAAACAAAAATCCTTTACAAAAGTTCATATTTTTTATAAATTGGACATTGTGTCAAATGCCTCTCAAGGGTTTTTTGTTTTTTTTTTTCATTCTATAGGCTCTGTTTGACCCTAATATCAGATTAGTTAAGTGCCTTTCACAAGTCTGGGAAGTTGTGTGTTTTTTTTAAAGACAGTTTCTTCTTCTAGAGCAATGTGACTGCACGAGCTTATGCTAAAATAAGCACAAACTGTTTAATTTATATTAGAGTAATTATATTAGTAATGTAAACTTCATGGCCAGTTAGGTTCAGTGTTTTAAATATTTATTTATTTATTTATTACAGTTCTATACCACCCAATAGCTGAAGCAGTCTGGGTGTTCCACAACAATTAAAACTATAATATGCAATGTAAGATACAATATAAAAGTTTAAAACAATAGTATAAAATAAAAGTAAAAACCAAAGTAAAACCTAGCAGCAATGCAAAGATTTAAAATACCATAAAAAGTAAAACGTCTGGAAAAATAATCTTCACCTGATGCCAAAAAGAGCACAGCATAGGCGCCAGGCAAGCCTCTCTGGGAAGCTCATTCAGCAACTGGGGTGCCACTTCTCACGCTTTTAAAACTCAAAAATGGCGTAGTATGTATCATCTCCCTGCAACTAAGCTATCTCAGCATCTGAATAACATCCAATAAACCTTGGGAAAAGGAGTTTATTTGTAAATCATTGGAATAATCCATTCTAACATAATGTATCTTGTATAATCCACTTGCTTTAATTTATTATTATTATTATTATTATTATATTTATACCCTGCCTTTTTCCTAGTACTGGGTCACAAGGTGGCTTACAAAAATTAAAACATATACAATTAAAACATATGAAAATATACAAAAGTTAAAATATAAATTAAATAAAAATGCAATTAAAATTATATTAAAACATTACAACAGCATTTTAAACACATTATTTATTCTAATAACATGTGTACTGTGATAATTCATTAAAATAATGTGCTCTAAAATTAAAAAAGCAATAATCCATCCTGAAAACATACATATTTTGAGCATATAAACAGTGCTATTCACTTTGTGGCTGAGGATTTGAACTAGAGCAGCCATGTTTAGTTGATTGATCAGATTAATCAATTTAAAAACACAAAATAGTGTCCCTGATTAACTGGTCAGAAGATCTGCAATTCTTTAATTATTTTTAAAAATTGCAGATGGCAAATGCCATCTGAAAAGAACTGCTGCAACATGTGTGCGTTGTCTAAAAACAAAGAGCATGGCTTGGATTCAGAGGTGCTCTTCCTGTAGTAGAAAGGCTGCTCTGCTTACTGAAGTTCTATTTCTGTCCTAGCAGAACAGTGCTCTGTGAGGAAAGCAATCCCAGATCCAGAGACGATATTCCATTAATGCAAGCTCTTTCACAAGTGTTTGAACAAGTTCTTTCTCCAGACCTTGTGATGGTCCATTAGAGTATGTACGCTACAGCTTATACCCTCCTTATCTATCATGTTTCTCGTGCCGTAATGTTATACAACATTGTGGCACTGTGTTGTGAGAAGTCTTCCCAAACTTTGTACAATAGGCCACTGAGCAGCACTATTACACTTTCTCCTGCTCACAGTTCTTTGGATCCAAGCTTGTGTTGTTGCTTTAGAATTAGTATTTTTTCATGCAGATTTATGCAGATTCAATCAATCGATTGATTGGTTAAGTCAACTGACAGTGCAGCCCTGTGTATGTTTACTCAGGAGTAAGTCTCGCTGAATTTATTGGGGCTTACTCCTAAATAAGCGTATATAGGATTGCAACCCAAGAAACGTAAGGTTTCTTTAATTTGGTGTCGGTCTTAATTTGGATTTTAATGTGCCATCTGATCTAACCTAAGGTGGTGGGTTTTATGCACCTTAGGTCTTACACTCTTAGTGATGCAGATAAGTAAGTTGCTTTATTTTATTTAGCTGTTCGGGGTTTGTATCATGTTATATTGCTGTTCTTTATAGATTTCCCTGGTGAATAACTTCCTGAAGTATGGGCTAAATGAACTTAAATTGTGTTTCCGTGTGCGACTCACCAAGTACCTTTATGAGCAATATCTTCAGTAAGTGATTAATGTTTTTTCAGTGTTTAATGTTAAATTAAAATTATACTGAAATAATTGCAACCAACCATAAATCATGCGCTAAAATTATTAAATGCCATTAATATTTCTTAAAATGATATGATTTCAGTAAAAATGCCATATTATTCTAAATTGCTGATTTCTTGACGTTTTAGGACTTACACTTACTATAAAATGGGGAATCTAGACAACAGAATAGGTAATCCTGATCAGCTGCTTACACAAGATGTGGAAAAGTTTTGTAACAGTGTTGTAGACCTATATTCAAACCTTAGCAAGGTAAGTTTAAAGAAAAATCATTCTTTGGTAATTTCATAATCTGAGTCGTTAAATATTGTTTAAGCATTTGCAGGATTTAACCTTTTTAATAACCAACCAACTAGGATTCTTCAATCTGGAGGCCATGCCCAGTTTGTGGGCCCTCTGCAACTGGGGTGGGGACTCAAGAGAGGGCTTTCTCAGTAGCTGCCTCCTGTTTGTGGAACTCCCTCCCAGGAGAGGCATGATTAGCCTCTATTGTGACTATTTTTAAATGTAAGTTAAAGAGTAAAAAGTTAAGTGAAAACTCTTTTATTTACACAGGCATTTGGCTCCTGACTTGTTGGTTTGGGTGTGTTTAGGTTAGATTATTATGGTTGTATTTTATTTGTTTTAGTATGATAGTGTGATTTTATGGTTGCCTCATTGGTACTTGTTTTGTTAATATTGTAAGCTACTCTGTGCTCCTTTTGGAGAAAGGGCGGGGTAGAAGAATTTTAAATACATAAAATAAGGGCAGTATCTAATGGTGTCATTGTGCTAGCAGAAATTAGGTTCTGAACTATGTGCAAGAGGAGAAACCAACTAAAGTTATGTTTGCCCAAGTGGCTGAGGATTACAGATGCAGATTTGGCAGAGCTCCGCTAGTGCTATTTGAGTTTGCAGAATGATACCATTGAGTACTGCTGTAAATGTTTAGCATGATTAATAACATTAAATAAATGTTTCGCATAATTAGTTGCACATAAATCCAGGTTACTAGGTAGTCGGTGATGAGCTGAATTAGCCACATCAAAAATAATCTATGCCCACGTGCTGGGTAGCACATTGTAAATAAACTTGCTTTCTGTGTCTCCCAGCGGGGGCACATCTTGCATGTAACTGAAATCATGTTAGTTCAGCTGCTTCTCCGTGTGACATGTTCAATCAGTAGGTTACAGCATCATGTTTGTAATCTGTAGCTGCTTGTTTGCCGAACCACATTCAGGCTCAGGCCCAGACTCTGCTGTCTCATCATGAATCTGGAAGACTTAGAGCGCAATCCTATGGGCATGGCTGTAAGACACCAGACTCGGAGGCTTACGGCCATCCAAAGCAGAGTGGGAGAAGCAGCAGAGGTAATCTTTGCCTCTACACTCCTCCCACTCTGCATTTCAGCTAGATGGGATTCTTTGCCCTCTAGCCGAGGCATCGGAGAGCGGGGGGGAAGGAGGCTGGAGGATTCCTTGTAAGCCGGCCTGCCCAGTCCACTCCCCGCCCACAGAAACACTCCCTTTACCTCCCTCCAGGCCGGCTGTGAGGTAGGTTCTTTCCATGCCAGCAGGGAGGGGGCAGGGAACTCAGTCTCCTGGGTCCAAGGTCGGAGTGCTGAGTCTGACCTTGGATCTAGGAATCCGCACTTGCTGTCTATGGGCCATAGGATTGCTCTCCCTGTTGAAGACAGGTTTTCATTCTGTTTATATTGAGCAGTAGACATAACAAAGAAAAAAAGGCTCACTAGACAGGTTGATATGTTTTTGTGTTATTTTGGTCTTCTCTTATAACTTCAGTTAGCATGATTTCTAAATAGAATTGGAATGCCTGCTTTGTATACATTAAGATTAATATAATTCTGACACTGCCGTGTTTTGTTGGGCTGTTCTATCTGTGTTTGTTTGTAGAACATGGCAGTTCATTTGTTTTTTAGGGTCCTTTTTGAAATTCACCTTTAATATTAAACCTTCTCTTTCAGCCATTTTTGGATATTGTTCTCTATATTTTCAAGCTAACAAGTGCAATAGGCGCACAGGTAAAGTGACATTTTTATTTATGGTCTGGAATGGTTATGAATAGGATACCTATGGTCTCCAATATAAGGGATGTATTATTAGGGGACTTTCTGTAGATCTACTGTTGACAAACACTTGGAACTCAGGAGTTCAGCAAATGCACAAACACTTCCAACCTGAGCTAAAGCGGAGCAGTTACTGCGCTTTAGCGGATTTGCACAAATCTCCCCCAAAGTTTTTTTTAAGAAGTTAAATATGCGCAAATCTCCCTGAAGGCAAAAGAAATAATGTTAAATTTGCACAAATCTCCCTGAAGCTGAAAAAATTGGTGTTGCTGTCTAGGGAGGCGACAAAGTGGAGGAGTAAATTGACTAGTATCATTTCAAGATGTAATAGAGAGGGGATATTCTTAGCAATATGGTGAGGAGCAGCCGGCAAGGTTTTTTGTTGCTGTTGGAAGGCTGCTCTCTCGACGTTTTAAACAACCCACGCTGAAGCGACTGCCAGGTTCAGATGTCACAACAAGCCACCCTGAGAACAAGCCACCCTAAACAACTTTACTACAAGCCATGGGTTCTCAGGGTGGCTTGTTTGCGAAAAACAACGCATGACAGAAAAGCCGCACCGGGTTTGGACATCATCCTAAGCCACCATGCAACCATCTTCGGTGACAGCCCACTGTGGCTTATCATGATGTGCAAACCAGGTCACTGTATTCAGTGGGGTTTACTCCCAGGTAAGTGTGCATAGGATTGCAGCCTTAGGCTAACAGAAAAGATATGAAGGCATTGGTAATAATATTAATTAAAAAGTAGCACTGCATAAAATAGTCCCATACAAAGTCTCCTTATTAAAGAGAGCAGTATACTGTACACAGATACTTTTAAAACTTGCAAGTGATTTTTCTCAAGTGGAGGAAAATTCAAGAACATTGAAGGAGAACACTTGACTGAGTTTTGGGTAAGGAGTTAAAAAACCTTGGCTACAATCCTGCAGCTGTGCCTACTTGTTGATTTGAAAAGGAATAATTTTTCATATCTGTACAAATGGCTTGTATTAACTTTAGCAAATAGAAAACAATATTAGAAAAATGTTCTTGGTCTCTTTCAAGATGACATGGAATACACTTTTTATACAGATTTAGTATGCTATACACTTCCAATCACAAAAATTACAAGTAGATACACTAATTAACTAGCCATTAATTAAAATAATTATACTGTTAATGGGCTGTTATATGAGGCGTACACTTGAATTCTTTATTTAACCTGGGAAACAATACAAAATGTCAGGCTTCACATTGTTTTATTACATGTTGCCATTTTAGCATGTTTTCCCAGTGGCTCTGGCATGCACACAGAGGTTCTGTGCAAGTAGATGTTACCCTCTAGCTACAAGGCTGGATAGTGCGCTGTGCAAGCAAGGAACTCCCCTGCATTGAAGAGAATGGAGCAGGCTTGTTTGTGTGGACTTCATGTCTAGCAGACATCTCAGTTGCAGCCAATATACTTGAATAGTTACCCTGCAAATATATTTAGGATGCAATCTGATGTATGTTTAGACAGAAAAAGTCCTACAACTTCCACGATTCCTCAGCCAGCTCTGCTGGCTGGGGAATGCTGGGAGTTGTAAGACTTTTTGTCTCTAAATATGCATAGGATTCTGCCCTTGGGCAAATGGCCATATAAAAAAAATTAAAACTTTCTTTAAAATAAACATACCCCCTCCACATATACACATGCATATACATCAATATGTTTTAAAAAATAATAATGGTAACATATTTCTTCTGGAATTCTTGTCTTGTTTCCTAAATATTTTCAGGGTCCTGCTTCCATGATGGCCTACTTGATTTTTTCAGGCTTTTTCCTTACACGCTTAAGGAGACCCATAGGTAAAATGACTATCACAGAACAAAAATATGAAGGAGAGTACAGATTTGTCAATTCACGGCTCATTACAAACAGGTATGAGTTTGTTTGAAGGCCAAACAATTGTTCATGAAGGTCACATATGGCTAGCAAAATAAGACCCTGTCTGTATTTTTTCATTTTAAAAATACTTGCAACAAGCTCTTGCATAAGGGCTGGATAAAGCATATAAGGAGTCTCTTTGTCTCTGGCTGATTGTTTTAAATTGTTTAGATATATGTTGTTGTTGTGTGTGCTGTTTGTTCTGTATCATTAGGTGAATGGTTTTATACTTCGTATAATGTATTTTAATGTTTTTTTTAATTTTTGTGAACTGTCCAGAGAGCTTCGGCTGTGAGGCGGTATAGAAATATAATAAAAGAAATGAAATGAATGAAATAAAAATCCAAGGTCATCATCCCCAAACTGAATATACAGGATCTGCAAGGGCACCTCATTTCTCTCTAGTTGTCTTAGGAAGCAGCTCCCAAGGTGGTTTGCTTCTGCAAGCTGAATTTTTTTTGATACCCTTCCCTATTACAAAAATGAGTTTGTTAACAACTTAGGTGAACTGCTTCCAGGAAGTACTAAGAACCAGGACTAGTTGCAGGTACGTAGACCTAGGATATCAGGCTTGTAGCTTAATATACATTTGCTAAAATAAGAATGCACAAATGCTGAGCTATTTAACTCCGTCATTTGGCCATTTCAAAGGAAATAACATTTTACTGGTTTTGATTAACACTGTGCCGAAAATTTTGATTCTTCCGTTTTTGGCATGGGGGTGGGGGGAATGAAAACTCTGGTTAAAGAGGCTGGGAGAGGTGAGAATTTTGGAGAATTTTCTCCTTGGGGAGGAAAGCAGGATTTCCACATACCTTCTTAAGTGTAGGCGATTCTTGAGGGGTCCGTCTTTGTTTTTAAAACAGCCCCCACACTTGCAGGAGCGTAGGACTCTTCTCTAGCTCGGCAGTTTTGTCTGAACTCCCAGGAGACCATGTGACCTCTCCCTCTTCAGTAGGCATTCAGGAGGAACTCCCAGCTGGAAAAGAGTCCTGGGCTCCTGAAGTGCAGGGGATGTTTAAAAAAAAATATAGAAAGAAGACCCCTCACGAATCGCCTGCACATCAAAAAGGTATGTGGAAACCCTGTCCCCCTCCCCAAGGAGAAAATTCTCCCCCTCCCTGTGAAAGAGGCAAAAAAAACAATGCCTCTTTTGCAGGGAGAGAAAAAGTTCCCGAAAATAGGGGGCAGGATTCAGCATAGCACTAGTTTTTATATTATTGCAAATGCCTCTTTGTTATAAAATAACACTGTAGCAGCTTTGAGGGCTGGTCTGCCCATGCAGCACAATGAGGTGATAAATTCATGAGGTGGTGAAATAGACTACAGCACCTCATGTTGCAGGGTGAGGGATAATATTTTTGATTATTGCCCTATGTTTAAAAATCCCTGCAAGTAGAAAAGTAGCATAGCAGGAAGATCAATTCTAGTTCAGCTCACTCATTGCTATTCTAGTTTTCTACATACAAGGTGTGTTGTTGTTGTTGTTGTTTTTATCTAGGGGATCATTCAAAATTGTGATCCCCCACCTGCAGTCTGAAGTGTCTGTTCTGCTACCACTAGACTCTTCCACCTCATTCTGCTGCATGTGTGTCTCAGGCCTGATTTCTAGTCTTGTGAAAATCTGTTCATTTAAAATTACTCTTTTTTATAGTGAAGAAATTGCTTTTTATAATGGGAATCAAAGGGAAAAACAGACAATTCACAAAGCCTTCCGCAAACTGGTAAGTCAGCATAAAGCAGTTGTATAAGGTAAACAATAAATTCTACAAAGTTTGGAACTATGGCCCAAGTGCTTTCTTTGAGACTTTTTGCACAAATGCTAGAGGGAAGTTTAATCAGATGAACATCTAAATGAAATGATAACAATTTTTTTAAAAATCTATATTCTTTCATGTATGCAATGCGTAACTACTGTGTGAAACATATTGCCATGGGATCATGTAGTAAAAGGAAAAAGGTTGCAAGTCATCAGGCTTTCTTTTTTGTATAGCCTATGTTTGATTTAATGGCCCACCCAAGATTGCAGAGATGAATGGCTGTTGTGAACCAGCAGTTGCTTGATGGTTTTGTAACTAAAGGAGTTAGCAAGGTTTAAAGGAGGGTTATGTTTTTCAGAAGAATAATCAGAATTGCAACAGCGTTTTATCAATTGGGTAGCATAGCCTTCCTTGAGCACGCTCCGGGAGAGAGCGGAGGACAGGAAGGCCTGGCGTGCTATGGTCCATGGGGTCACGAAGAGTCGGACACGACTTAACAACAACAACAAGAACAAGCATAGCCTTCATCGTGATATACTCTTATGTGATAAAAATGTAAATCTTCAGGAATGTTGGGATTATACTGGAATAATGGCAGAACTGCACATGACAGTGGCACACCTGTGTCTTCTAACATAGATTGCCACCAAGCAATGGTAAAATAATGGGGTGGGAGCAGGATTTCCAGGGAAGACATGAATGGTGATGGACCTTTCTCCTGCCTGCTACTTCCCCCAGCTGGTTTTCTCCCTGTTGGGCTCCAAGAATGGAATTGAGCCTATTTATGAACCATGAAAGTCTGTCCCCCTTCTTTTTAAATGAAAGCTGGGGTTGCCAAGGTTTCTAAAAGTAGGCTGCTGAGTGTGTTTTGCCTACCTTTTATTAAGTACTTCCCTTGTGTGCACTGTTTCAACATTCATTTGGTTCGTGTTCACACAAATGTACATAAACTTTAATGATGGTTGGCTGAGCTTTTCAGTGCTAATGGTTCTCTTATTTCAATATATAGAATGTATTGACACAGTTCCCAACTTTTTCATTTTGCTAGGTAGAGCACTTGCACAATTTCATTTTGTTCCGGTTTACTATGGGCTTTATAGATACCATCGTTGCCAAATGTAAGTGTGCACAACTGTTTTTTCCCATCACAGATCTCTGTGATAGTCCCAAGAGGAACTATGGAATGCTTTGGTGTTCCATAGGCCCACTGTCCATTTCCTGGCTTTGATCAAAAAGTGCTTTGCACAAGCAAAAAGGCATTTCCACTTGACGAAGGTGGCCCCCTGATTTCCATGGATTCTCTACACCTCTCAGTGTCCTCCTTATGTCACATTCCATACCATTCTAGAGGCTTCCTGAACCTTGGGAGTGGCTTGTCAGGAGCAGGGAAAGGGAAAGCCCCCTTGCACAAGCAGAGTTCCACTCTTGCTTCTTTGGATCCAAACCACTGTTGAAACTGAAAACCTAACTGGAATGAAGTTAGCAGGTGGGATTGATAAAGAATAGGGTAGAGCTGCATTGTACTGCTGGCCTGTGTTGGGTTTATGCAGCCTTCCCCAACCTGGTGCCCTCCATATGTATTGGACTGCCACTCCCATCATTTCAAGCCAGCATGGGGGATGGTGGGAGAGAGTGCCAGGTTGGGAAAGGCTGGGTTGGTGTGTCTTTAAAAGCACAGTAAACTTCACATTCAGAATTAACTGATTTTTTTTTCTTTACATCTTGTAGACCTTGCTACTGTAGTTGGCTATCTGGTTGTTAGCCGTCCATTTTTAAACTTATCTCATCCTCGTCATCAGAATAGTAGCCATGCAGAACTTTTGGAGGTAAGTAATAACCTCCTGAGAGCAGTTATATAGTGGGTTGACATGCATTTTGTTCATTCATGAGCAACCTTGTATTTTTTTACTTTAAGGATTACTACCAGAGTGGAAGAATGTTACTGAGAATGTCTCAAGCTCTTGGCAGAATAGTTCTGGCAGGTCGTGAAATGACGCGACTGGCTGGGTAAGGTTGATTAATAATGTGTGCAATTGGCAATCTTCATAAAATAAATCCTAATTTATCCTCCTTGTCAGCAACCAAAATCTGCAGTTTTGGAAGTCCAGTGACCTCTAGTTCTAGGAAGTTGCTGCTATTTTGCTTGCCATAATATTCTTCTGAGTTTAGCCTCTTTTTGACTTAAATTCTGTAAGATTATATTTAAAAAATAAGTATCTCAGAAAACTGAAATATATTTATTTTGTAATATAAGGCGTAGGCTGCAATCATTTATCTATTTACATGAAAGTAAGCCCCACTGAACCCAATACAACTTACTTCTGAGTAGACCTCAATAGGATTTTGCTGTTAAAGGCTTATTTATAGAAAATGCAAAGCATTTTCTGATTAAAGCCAACATTTTCAGTGCTCCTGACCTAAGACAGTTACAGTGGCGAGAAAAGGTTTGTGAACCCCTTAGGATTGTTACATATTTCCAATCTAAAATGTTATTAGAGCTTAATCTAACCCCATAATCCTACATAAGGAGCAACAGATAACCTAATTAAACAAATGACACAGAAACATGATGTTTTTTCAACATTCATTCATCCACTACTGATTCAACATTAAATATCCATGTGTGAAAAAGTATGTGAACCTTTAGATTCAGTACCTGGTGGCACCCCCTTGAGCAGCAATGACTTCAAGTAAGCATTTCCTATAACTCTTGGTCAGTTTCTCACATCGGTTTTGAGGAATTTTGGCCCATTCCTCCTTACAGAACTGCTTCAACTCAGTGACATTTGAAGGCTTCCTTGCATGAACAGCTCGCATCAAGTCCTGCCACATTTCAATGGGATTTAGGTCCAGACTTTGACTAGGCCATCCTAAAACATGGAATTTCTTCTTCTGCAGCCATTCTTTTGTAAATCTACTTGTATGTTTAGGATCATTGTCATGTTGCATGACCCACTTTCAGTTCAGCTTCAGCTCATGGATGGATGGCCTGACATTCTCCTCTAGAATCTTCTGATACACTGCAGAATTCATGGTTGTGCCAATGAAGGCAAGCCATCCAGGTCCTGAGGCAGAAAAGCAGGCCCAAACCATCACATTCCCACCACCATGCTTGACAGTTGGGATGAGGTTCTTCTGTCTGAACTCAGTGTTTGTTTTTTACTAAACATAACATTTCTCATTGAAGCCAAAAAGTTCTACCTTTGATTCGTCTGTTCAGAAAATATTGTTCCAGAAGTCTTGGGGATCATCTATGTGATCTTTAGCAAACTTCAGTTGGGCAGCAGTGTTCTTTTTAGAGAGCAGTGGTTTCCTCCCAGCTATCCTCCCATAAACACCATTCTTGTTCAGTCTTTTTCTGAAAGTTGAGTCATGAACACTCACATTAGCCAAGGCGAGAGTTGCCTGCCGATCCTTGGATGTTACTCTGGGGCTCATTTTGACTTCCTGGATGATGTGCTGGTTCGTTCTTGAAGAGATTTTGGTAGGTCTAACGTTCCTGGGTAGAGTGACTGTGGTCTTGAACCTTCTCCATTTGTAGATTATCTGTAGATTGGTGGAGCCCCAAATCCTTAGAAATGGTCTTGTAAGCCTTTCTAGACTGATGAGCAGCAATAACGGCTTTTCTGAGGTCCTCAGAGATGTCTTTTGAACGTGGCATGACGTGTTTCCACAAAACCGTATGGTAAAGACCAAACTCACCAAGTTTCTGATCCTTTTATAGTGTGGGGCCTCCCAAACTCACCCCTGAAGATCCACCTAATTACTTGAACACTGATTCAAATTATTCCTTTTAATTGAGCTGTTGCAGCTGGGGCTTCACTTACGTTTGCACATACCCTGGCTCTTAAATACTCATTGTTTGCCTAATTTATACATAATTTTATTTCACAAGACATGGAATTGGTTAATACAAACCCTATTGGATATTTAGAAGAAGACTGGTTTTGATTCACGAAGGGTATCGTGGTATTTCCGCAATTAGCATTAGGGCTCACAAACTTTTTCTCATCTCTGTAAGCAATTGAAATAACCTTGTGCCATGTGAGAAAATATGTTTTACAACTGTGTCAGTTATACTATGTAAATGTAACTTGTTTGAATTATTATGCTTTCAGTGTTCGCCATTTTGGATATTTCATTTATTTTTCTCTGAAACTTTAGTTTTGAAGAAAAAGACTCAATAACTTTTCAGTTCAATAAACGTTAAACTTTTAGCTTCACAGCTCGGATTACAGAATTAATGCAAGTTCTGAGGGAGTTAAACAGTGGCAAATACCAGCGGACCATGTTATCACAAGAAAAAGGTAACTGACAAACCTTAATACAAATATTTAACTCATGGCAATGCTTATCTACTTTCTAATGTGTGTGTATGTTTGTTTTTAATTTAAGATTCAGATCTAGAGGATGCTGTCCCACTGATTCCTGGTGCTGGACAAATTGTCATAGCTGATAACATTATCAAGTATGTAAGGGGCCTCATATCTTATTATACCTTTCTCGTTGGCCTCAGTTCCACACACCCATACATCTTATTTTTATTTATTAATTAATATTTATATACAGCCTTCCCCAAAATGTCACCAAGGTGATGTACAACAATTCAAAGAAAAACAATAATATATAAAAACTTATTAAAACAATATTAAAACGACTACCAACTTGCCCAGTCACTGAGGTCATCAAAGGGCATGTTCCTGGTGATTCCACATGGACCCATGGCCTGGCTGGAGTCCACCAGGAAAAGAGGCTTCAGTGTGATGGCCCCCTTCCTGTGGAACTCCCTGGCTCTGGAGGTTTGGCAGGCACCAGTGTTGTGTTCCTTTTGGCGCCTCCTGAAGGTATTGTTGTTTTGGTAAACCCTACTTGAGTGACCAGCCGCAGTTTATTAAATTCGGTCTTATTAGAACGTGTTTCTTTTAAAAATGTTTTCATTGTTTTAACATGGTGGGTTTTTTAAAAAATCTTTACTGTTCACCTCTCCGAAACCTTTTGATGTGGAGCAGTGTATAAATATTGTAAATAAATAAATAATACTCATTGTGCAGTCAAGGTTCCATGATCTAGGGAAAACTACTCATGTAGGGTTCTGTGTGAGGAGGCTTCCCCACCTCAGATGGCCACACAAATGTGTGGATGATGGAGCCGGGAGTTGCTGTGGGTTATTGGGAATGGGCCCATAGGTACATCTCTTTTCTACAAACTTTATGCCTTAATGTGAGTACCATTCTGAAGGGGACTTGTGTAAGGAAGGATTTCAACATTCATTACCAGACTTCCTGTGACAAAACAACAACAGCCATAAATAGTAATCATATAAAAATAATTCCAAAGCTACATTTCAATGCAAATTATATAGGCTTGCAGATGCTTACTAATTTGTATCACCTGAGAGCTTCTGCCAGTTTGAGGAGACAGTAATGGGCAAAATTTGACTGGCTTGGTATAAGGCAGCTTTGTAGGGCAACATTTGTGTCACCCTAATTAGTTGTTTACAGATGTTGCCTTCTCTTGGGCCCAAGAACTTTTTCTCTAGGCATGGGTGTTAATAGTGAAAGTATAAACGACGGTTGGAATAAGTCAGTGCTTGTCCAAATTATACTGTTAATCATTGGGAGTGAACTAGAGATCAACATAGTGATTGAGTTGTTGATTGATACAGTTTTCATCCTGCCTAGAGATTCTCAAACTACATGGCTCTTAAACCGGGATGGCAACAGGAAATGTGACAACATTTTGGTTAAGCTTATTTCCATCTCCAGTTCTGTTCTATATATCATTCTTGGGAAGAAAGATCATCAGAGAGGAGCAGAGGCTAGCCTACTTCCTGAACATTACAATTTCCACATTCTCCATTTCTGAGACTTTCATATATTTTCCTGCTCACTCACTAGTCCATATTCATCTTTACAGCACCTGTTAACTGTGCTGTGTTTTGTGATATAGCTACGTGACAAGTTTTATGTAGCAGTAATTCAGCAAGCATGTCATCTTCGTAGTAATGGTGGTATGTCTGTTTTCCTTGAAGGTTTGATCATGTTCCATTGGTGACACCAAATGGTGATATCTTGCTTAAAGATCTCAACTTCGAGGTATGTTTTAACATGCATGATTCCGTCTTGAAATAATTGGTTGGATCTAGAGTCTGCATGAGAGCAAGAATCTTTCCCATCCTCTCCTCCTCACGAAAATCCTCTCCTCACAAAAAGCCTCCTCACGAAAAGACAAGGTCAAGTGACACTTGTGCACAGCATGGTCTGTGCTAGTGAACAGCTGTATTGGGAGGAGAGAATCACTCAAAATTGGGCACAATGAAGTTCTTGTGTTAGTGACCCGATTTTGAATGATTCCTTCACCCTCCAAAGACAATGCTGTTCCAGAGTGGTGCTTTGGGGAAAAGAGGGAACTGGCAATAGACATTGTATGAGCAGCCTTCCTCTCACACAGACTTTGATCCAAACCAAAGTCTCTGGTAGATCAATATGAAATACAGACCTACTCATCCGAAAACTGTATAATAAAATTGACCAGCAACCCTTACAGCCACTTGTAGTCTATGGCCTTAGTTTTAGAATGAGAGCCCAATCCAGAGGGTTTTTAATAGAGCTTCTGCACATTGAACTGTTTTCTTTTAAATAGCGTTGGGGAAGCCCCATGCCTGAATAAATCTGCATGTGCAAATCTGCCCCACCAATGAAGTCAGAAGGATCATTTGTACATAATCAAACATAGTATTACCACTAGATGTCACTGTTGGGTTAATGTAAAGTGAAACGTTATCATCATATGGGAGTCCTACATTTGCTTAATCATATTTTTAAAAAGTTTATACCGCCTTTCAAGGCAGACCCTCAAGGTGGTTTACAAAGTAACTTTTAAACAATAAAATATAGAATACAATTAATACAATTAATTAAATCAGTCACTTAAAACATTTTAAAATAACAGCAATAAAACTCACATTTGCGAAGAGAAAACTCTCTGGAAAAGACCCTGATGCTGGAAAAAACTGAAGGCAAAAGGAGAAGGGGATGGCAGAGGATGAGATGGCTAGATAGCATCACTGATGCAATGAATATGGACTTGAGCACGCTCCGGGAGAAAGCGCAGGACAGGAAGGCCTGGCGTGTTATGGTCCATGGGGTCACGAAGAGTCGGACACGACTGAACAACAAAATTCATTTAAAAGCAGACTGGATCATCCAATACTTTAAAGCCCATTTAAAAACAGTAATCCGGAGCCATGTTCACATCCCTTGATAGGGCATTATAAGACAGGAGTGTAAACAAATTAATTGTATAGGCCTCCTCTTGTGCCGCTCAGTTCTAGACATGTTTACGCAGCAGTCAGCTTTACTGGTTATAGTGGTATTTATTTCCTAGTGAATATGCTTAGGTATGCAATCTCAGATTGATTGCTTCCTGTAATTTCTTACATTTCCAGATTTCTAGCTCAGTAGTTTCTAGCATCTACATTGAACTGAACATCAAAATAATAAAGAAGCAAGACTGCATAGTTCTTGAACATGAGCAAAGTTTGCATGTAGGAATTTGACTTTGTAGGTTAAAGGATTCTTGTGGGTTTGTTTTTAAAAATGATCAGTAAATCAGTTGGCATTTTAAAATTTCCCTGTTTGAATGTTTTCATTCTGAATATAGGTACCTGAAATAACATAATGGCCCAGTTCACACAATCCCAGCAGCTGCAACAAGCCACCATGGCTTGTTGCAGCCACTGCACACGCTGGCTGGATTTCCTAGTTACTTCCACTAGTGCAGCTTGCCATGTCGTCCGAACCTAGGCGCTTGTTTGGGGTGGGTAGCAACCGTCAGATAACCCAACGATAACCCATGGTGTTTCGGCCACCATGATCATGTGAACCAGGTCAGTGTATTCACCTAGAAAAAGTTTAGTCAATTTGTATATTTATTCATGGATTAAGGAGGCAAAACTAATAGGTTAATCATAGAATAGTAGGGTTGGAAGGGGCCTACAAGGCCATCGAGTCCAAGGTTGACCACATGCAAACTGAGCAGCCACTCATAGCGCACTTAATTTATATTTTCAGAGTATTTAAACACATGCTGTCTTGACTTACATTCCAGGTACGATCGGGTGCAAATGTTCTGATTTGTGGGCCAAATGGGTGTGGAAAGAGTTCACTCTTCCGTGTCCTTGGTGAGGTAAGTGAATACAGGAGTAAGAATTCTTTTAATAATAACAACAAGAAAAGCACAACTACCTGAATCTTTTCTTTTCTTATTGCAGTTGTGGCCTCTGTTTGGTGGTTGTCTAACTAAACCGGAAAGAGGAAAATTGTTTTATGTTCCCCAGGTAAAGCAAACCACCATGGCAATTGGTATTTCTTGTTTTGAAAGTGTGTCCAAACTTCCTAATCCCTTACCATTTAATTTCAGAGACCATATATGACCCTTGGAACTCTCAGAGACCAAGTAATTTATCCAGATACTATAGAAGACCAGAGAAGGAAAGGAATCTCTGACCAGGTGAAATACCCTTTTTAAGCCTTTCCATATATTTATAGGTTACCTTTTATAGCAAAAGCAGGAAAGGCTTAGTTCGCTATAAACCTAAATACAAAAATGATGTAAAAATCAGAAATGGCAGTATCCTCATAGCTTTTATATAATCTTTGATTCAGTATAGGTATATTTTTGTTTCTCTTTTTCAAGAGAAGGCTATTTGGTTGAACCCACTGTTCATGCAACCAATTGCGGTGTAGTTGCAGTATGGTTAATCACCACTAGTTGACACTCTTGGAACTGTGATCAGCTCTAATGTGTGCAGAGTAGAGATGTCAGAGGAATCCATCCAGGAGGTGGAGTTCACCAAGCTTTTGGCAGCTCAGTCTCCGGACTTCAGCTCGCCTCCCTGCAAGCTTGCCTGACTTGATTGCATTGAGTCAGGCCAGCTTGTGGATCCCACCCCCCAGTGGCAATGTGTGTAAATTGCAGCCACAGTTTCCACAAATGGCAATTTACGAAGAAGAAAAGTTCTTTTTGGGGAAAAGACCGCTGCTCGGTTCGCAAATACAAGCCAAGCCAGGAATGCCAGGGAAATCCAGCGAGCCTGAAAAGGGCCAGATTTCCCCATGAGAGACATCCCTAGTACAGAGGAGGAGAAATGCTGCAATTACAAAGAGGGGTATCTGTGATTCGAATGACAGACGGGAGTGGGAAGCTAGCACTATACATTCTGAGTCCTACTATACATTAGGGATACAATCTTAAAAAGAGAATACATCCCTGAAACTATTGCAAGACAGATCACCATGCTGAAAGTATCATGGCAGAGAGAGAGATTGTCCGGCTGGTTCTGTTTTGGCTGTCAACTTTAACATCTGTGTATTTATAATTGGTTTATTATCATGTTTTATAGCCAGTTGCTTGATTATGGCCTCCGTCCTACAAACTGCTATAAGCACTGATTTGCTCAGCTGGAATTCTGCACTTGTATAGGGGTCTGCTTGTAAAAGCTAATCCTATACATTTATTGTAGATGCATCTCAACTTTGCCACTTACGTAGGGCAGGTAACAATTGAATCCAAGTGGCAAACTTGCAAGCACCTGTGTGTGTGCTCTCTAAGTCTACAGGAAAGAGAAGCCAGTGTGCAAATTCCCTGTCTCAGCAGTTGCTGATGTTAAACACGGGGTGCATGGGTAGGGTGGGGTAGAAATGGGACAAGTCTCCAGCTTGGCAGTTTACTTGCATAGAATGTCTCCCTTCTACCCTAAGTGCTACTGAACCTTTGACACAGATGAAACTGGATAGCTTCACATGTAGCCTAACACGGTGGTGGCATCATGATTGCTGCTGCTTCTCTTAATATCCTGGTCCCTGTGCTCTCCTTCCAACTATAAGAGGGAGGCAAGATTTATTTATTTTATTTATTTATACATAAAAGGTCCCATTATCCACTGCTGCTTCCCTGATTTGGGAGCCCAAGCACATTAGTGGTAACTATTGCTGTTTCCCATCCCTGCTCAAGACCAAAAGGCAGGAAACAAACTGAAAGCCAAAGAAACACAGCACAGTGCTAATGGGATTGTCTCTCTTAGCTGGGAGGGAGAAAGTGGTGGCCAGACTTCCTCTTGGTAATGGATTAGAAGGTTGAACTACTTTCAGAAGTACTGTATGTGTTTTGCCTAACAAGCGGCATAACTAACATTAGACTTCAGTGCCAGGAATGGATAGAAGTCAAAGTACTCACTTCAGCTTGCTTGCTGTGTTTTGGTATTGCTTGTTGCTATAGTTACATGATAACGCATGTTGAATTAAACCATTCTAAGCATCTTTTCAAGGTGGGTATATTAGATAAACTATAAGAAGTCATCAAGCAAGTACATCTGCAAGCACGTTGATCTATATTTGTCTACTGTTTTACTTGCAGGTGCTAAAGGAGTATTTAGATAATGTCCAGTTGGGGCAGATCCTGGAACGTGAAGGAGGCTGGGATAGTATTCAAGACTGGATGGATGTTCTCAGTGGAGGAGAGAAACAGAGGATGGCAGTATGTGGTTTTCACACAATGATTTTTAAGCACTCTGAGGATAGACATAACTTAAGTAAAACTGTTGTTCAGTATTTAAATATGAGCAAGATGTTTTACAATGCCTGCTATTGAGAATAGTTAAAAGGGGGAAAAGAGTGAGCTGATGCCTTACAACATTTTTAAAGTAATGATAACCTGACAAGCTGTCTTTCTTGATGTTATTGCATTTAGCCCAATATTTACTCTAACTGCTGGTAGTAGCACTTCAGGGTCTCAGTGACTGAATATAGGACCTTCTATATGCAAAGCACATGCTCTGTCACTGAGCTGTGTTCCTTCCCTTAAATCTGTGTAATGGCAATAGATTGAGAACCATTGCGTCTATTTTCTCTTGAAAGGCAGAAAATCGAAAAGTTTAAATAGCTGCTTTACTCCAGTGTTTACTAGAGTGCCACATACAAAGAATGTGTGGGCACTGATACCCTCTTTAGAATATGGGGATCATGGGATGAATTCAGATTTACATTGCAGTGCTATAATTTGAATGTTCCTTATATATAATGTGAATCATTTATATGATAGATTAAAATATTTTCTTGTATGCAAAAGTTAGTTTTAGCGTAGTGTTGTAAAAATGTATACAAACCGTATGTCATGGTATCATGGGTTAGTTTTTTAGCATTTGATTTTGCATTGCAGATGGCCAGACTGTTTTACCATAAACCCCAGTTTGCAATTCTGGACGAATGTACTAGCGCTGTTAGCGTTGACGTAGAAGGTTATATCTACAGTCATTGTCGGAAAGTATGTATGCCTGCATGTGTTCTGTTGTTCAAAGTCTATTGGCTGTTTACATTGTCAGTTCAAGTTCTAACTTTGAAAGCAACATCAAGAAGTATAAGTAAGAGCATATACTACTGTAGTATCCCTGTGTTCATATACCCACATTGAAGGAGATAGAGTAAAGCACAAGAGACATAATGCATGCCCAGAGAAGAGAGAAGCTAGATTATCAAATCACTTACCTGTTTTCTGCAAAATGTATGCAGTTGTGTCCCTCTGCTCATGGAAGGCTCTTCATGCCTATGAAGCTATTCATGGAAGCGTCTATGAACAGAAGGGGTGTGTGTGTGTGTGACAATTTTTGCTCATTCCCTCTTCCCTTTGCAGACCCCAAAGCTCCCCATCACCTCATACAGAGGGTTGGGGGATCCTTTGGAACAATGTGGGAGGTGATGTGGTGGCAGGAGGAGAAACAGAGAATTTGCAAAAATCACCTCCTTCCCCTTTTCAGTCACAGAGGCTTCTGCTGCCTCAAAGAGCCTTTTGTAAGGGAAGGGACACAATTGGATATGATTTTTAATATGTTTCAATGTATTGGCTACAAGTTGACAATTTTATATATTCTTAACTATAGTAATGTCAGGAGCGCCCTAGCGGCCTCTTTCAGTACACTCCAATAGCCAACTCAAGACACAGACGAAAAGATTCTTTTTAAAGCTTTAATCCTTTTACAACTTAATGACTCTTTCAGATGCTAATCACCAGCGACTAAGCAATGAACAGCGGAGTAGCCTATACTCCGGGTAGGCAGTTGGTCCCCATTTGAAGGAGAATCACTTGAAGACCCTGAACTTATGGGCTAGGGAGAGATCCTCCCTCTTTCCCTTGGGTCCATGGGAGGCGGCCGTTGCTGGTGCGCCAAACAGGTGCTACGCCTCCTTTCCGTGCCCTCCATCGCTCGTCGCTCTCTGCGTCGAGCGTCTAGCAAGCCCCCCTCCCGCACTCTCTCACTGCCCGGGTCACTATCTATCTCAGGAATGCCGGCAGGAGGAATCTCTGCCAGCTGCTGTGCCTGTGAGGGATGAGCTGGCTCCTTTCCCATGGATTGCTGATCCTCCTCAGAATCAGAACTGCTCTGGGGTTCTGTCGGCTCAGTTTCCACCCTGACAAGTAAATGAAGAAAGCTTTTTTTAAAAGATAAATTTTAGCAAAAGATGTATAGTTGCAAAGCAGTTTATTAGAATATACAGGTTGAAGCTAAGTAGTTTTCAGTCCTGATGATCTTGGTAAGAAATATATGTATGCCTTTAAATCTATCCCATTGTAATGAATGATACTTTAAGAACTGAATCCTTATGTGATATTAGACATATTAGGGCTGATATAGGAGATCTGTGATTGGAACTTTCAATGTCTCTTTCCAAAAGCAGCTTCAGGGGGTGGGGAGATTTTGGATTCAGGCCAAGGGAAGGGGGAGTTAACCTTTTGCAGATACAGATCCATAGTGCAAATTGCCCCATCCCCAAGCTACTATTAGCAAAGGGCAAGGAAACTTACAGGCACCAAAATACATGCTCTTATTAGCTGCAGAGGAGCAATCTTTATCAAGGGAATGGCGGGGGGGAGGGTTTGGATAATCACACGGGGAAAAGAAGCCATTGTGGCTTCTCCCCCGACTCCTGTGCATGTTACGCTCACATCCGTTGTTTACATAATTAGCCGTGCCGCAGTGCGGGTTGGCATGTCATGCGAATCCAGTGCGGCGTGCGGCATGGGTGGCTTCGTACCCACCCTACAATCCCTACTGCACGTCATAGGTTGTAGGTGGGTACAAAGCCACCCGTGCCATGCTCTGGGTTCACATGACACAGCAGCCCATGCTGCAGCGCAGCTAATTATGTAAACAGTAGGCACGTGCATAGCACGCACAGGAGCAGGAGGAGAAATCACAATCGCTTCTTTTCCCCCCAGTGATCATCCAATCCTGGACAGTGTGAGAGGAAAGGGTTTCCCCTAACACTATAGCCTGGTTCCAAATTGTCCCATACCCCAATGGGGAGAAAACGGTAAAGACATTGGAATACTCAGTTACTGATTCCTCATATCACATGAAGGTTGGCCCTTCAATGGTTTTTTTTTCTTTTTCATTTTGGTGAAATCTGATGGAAAACTAGCCCTGGAAAACGTATTTTATCTTCAACTGTATTCTGTCACTTTAGGTTGGCATCACTCTTTTCACTGTATCTCACAGAAAGTCACTCTGGAAGCATCATGAAGTAAGGTTTATTTCTTTTAAATGTTTTTGTCTGTTTTGATTCATGAAATACATGTCTCTGTCATTATGATGCCTTGATTTCTTACATCTGTGTTTTAAGAATAAAATTAATAGCTTTATAGCAGCAGGTTTTGCAAAATTCACTGAATAAATGTGGGCATGTTTGTTTTTGATTTATTTAATGTATTTATACCTTGCTTTTCCTCCATAGGTCCAAGCAGCTAAGAGCATAAATTAAAACAATAAATTAACCTTTTAAAAACCATTTCACAGCAACAATAAATCAGCTAGAAAATACTAAAACAGCAAGGAAAAAGGGAAAAAATACAAAAATAATTTAACCATAGCAATTAAAACCACCTTAAAAAGGAAGCATCTATTTATGGTCCAAAGGTCTTCCTAAATAGGAAGGCTTTGACCATCCTCTGATAGGCCACTAGACAGTGGGTGAGACTAGCATCCCTTAGGAGGGCGTTCTAGAGCCTAGGCTCAGCCACTGAAAAGGCCCTCTTATCCCATTAGGCATATTTCTGGGGACACTGAAGCACACAAGCGGCCCTCAATTAGCAGGAAGGGTCCTGGGGGAAAATATCCTGGTCCCAAACCATAAAGAACTTTAAAGGCCATCACCACCACTTTGAACTGGGCCTGGAAACAAATTGGAAGTCAGTATACCTGTTTCAATAAGGGAGTTGCAGGCCTCCTACATACGGCTCCTCTTAACAGTCTGGCTGCAGCATTCTGGACCATAGTTTCCCAGCACTCTTTAAAAGGCAGCCATATGTAGAGTGCATCCTCGTGTAGACTGCATTGGAGTAATCCAAATGTGATGTAAATAAGGTATGTGTCACCCTGGCTGAGTCTGCAATTTTCAGGAACAAGCATAGTTGGCACTCAAGCCTAACCTGGTCAAAGGTGATCCTATCTACAGCTGATACCTGAACATCCAAGCTCAAAGCTGGATCCAGAAAAACATCCCATCTATGAAACCTGCATTTTCAAGGACAGTGCTGCCCCATCTGACACTGGTTGAACCCCTATTCCTGGGTCATCTCTGTTAACCATGAGCAGCTCTGTCTTGTCAGGATTAAGCATCAGTTTGTTACCCACATGCAATCCATTACTGCCTCCAGGCATCAGTTCAGGACCTCTGTAGCCTCCCTGGACTGTGATGGAAAGGAGAGAGAAAGTTGGATGTAATCCACATAGTGATGATATCAAAGCTCAAATCCTGCGGATGAGCTCTCCCAGCAGTTTCATGTAGATAATAAATAGGGGACAAGATGTAACCTGTGGGATCCCATAGGCCCAATGGCCAGGGCACTGGACAGGATTCCCCCAGCACCTCCTTCCAGAACCATCTCCTCAGTAAGGACCAGAGACATCATAACACTGTGCCACATATCAAAACATAGATTTGGATGTTGACTGCATATTTTAACAACTAAAAAATTCACCAGTCAACAATGAATATAAAAGTAGCAATGCAGAGTATTTTCTTAGGTCTGAAAAAGTTAACTGGTGCAACTAGCATGCCATTCCTTATCACCATTCTTTAAAACAGATGGAAGGAAAAATGCAACATACATTTTTTTCCTATTTGTGGGGAAATAGAGGCAAGAATACAATAAGTTGCCTAGGCTTATGCATGGGGCTTCCAATAGCTCAATTGAATGTTTTTTCCCTTAGAACTTCTGAGCCCTATGCCATATCAAAAACTGCAGCTGAAACTTCCTTCAAAAGCAGTTTGCTTGTGTGGGGCAGGAGGGGAGTGCTGTTTTAAGTTTTAAAATGTCTGAGCCGTCCTCCCCTGCCCCTTGAGTTCATGAAGCTGATTTTATTGTTCTTTGAATCTTGGCCCATGCACTCATGTTGATTGTTCCAGAAAATGAATTTTAAAACAGTTTGTATGTATGTTTCTTCAGTTCTGATCATTTTTGGCTGTTGTGACCTGCCTAAAAATATCTTAAACTTGGGCAACTGGTTGAACTGTAGTCACAAAATAGGTAGTCCAGCAGCCTGCCAGTGCCACCAGATAGTGGTGTAATATCCACAACATTTTACAATGTTCTTTCCAAGAAGAAATAGATTGATGTGAATACCTGTGATGTAGACAATCCTTATCTAAACTGGCATTTTTTTTCTTTAGAATCGAAGTCCACTAATATGTTTTTCTTCCTCTTCTCAGTTTTACCTTCACATGGATGGAAGAGGAAACTATGAGTTCAAGAAGATTACTGAAGACACAATTGAGTTTGGTTCTTAAACTCCCCTACAACCTACTTCAGTGACTGATAACAGCACAGGGCATAGAAAGACAGAGTACACTGTAACATAACAAAGCTATATGGCGTCTTCTTCAAACCAGTTACTAGGAGTAGGATAACACGCTGTCCAAAACAAGCTGTCAGTGCATTTACTATTATGTAGAATATTACTAATTTGTGTATATGTTGGTTTAATTATTAATATGTCCTAAGAATGTCCTTATTCTTGTGGTTTTTTTTAAAACCTGCCTAAATTAAATTGGGCTTAAATCACTGTGACTTTGATTCATCTTGGGATGTAAACATTCTGAAGTCAATTCATTTGACTTCTGTTTGACCTCCACTTCCTCTGGGGAAGAACCCTTATTAAAGTTAGGGTCACTATCTCCTCTGGGCCCAGTACAGTAGACATGAATTTTTATGTCATATCCTGGTGCATCAATTCATGATACTGAATATCATACTCTTTTCAGGGTAGTACTACCCGAAACTACTGCAGCATTGCACAGGGCAGTGAGCCTTTCCTTTGCCTGAGGTTGTGGTGAAGCTGTGCTTGCAATAGTACTGGGTTCAGGGGAAAAGTGAGCCCCAAACCTGCTTTTATAACATCTAAAGAGATGAGCTCATTCCAGTGGCGATCCTGTGTTCAACTCTTTGTCCATAGCTTCCCACTGCTCTTTGGATCCTGTTCTTCATCCAGTTCAACAAAAACGAAATAAACAGTGCTGTTCCATTTTGCCCTGTTCTCATTTTGGAGGGCTCTGATCCATTTGATAGCTCTGGGAAGCTGTGTACAAGTTCGAAATAAAATGCCATGGACATCTGCCACATGGATTTGGATTTCTCAGAAGGCGATATTTGCCAACTGGATGTTCTCTTTTTAGCGTGTTCGCATGCGTGGTTTTTAAAAACTGTGTAATGCCCGAGACATTAGCAGTTCAAAGCCTTTTAGAACTGATTTTTATTACTTGAGCTTTTCTTTTTTGCTTCCTATGAGTGACTTCCATAAAAATTACTTAATTCTTAACCATGTATGAGCACTTCCCAAACTGGTCTGAAGCAATCGCAAACTCCTACATGCTGGCAAGGCCACATATAACAGAGACTTCTAAAAGTATAAATTTTTCGGTGGAAGCAATTCCTGTTGCCACATGATAATACAGGATCGTTGCCTTGGGTTAACCTTATAGGTGGGACTGGGAAGACAGTGGCTGGCTAGCCTGGCTGTATAGTAAGCTACCATTGAGCCTGCCAAATATTCTAAAAACCTCTGCAGTACAACAAAAGTCTGGGTATGTGTTTTTGTCCATATGATTTAATATAGAAACGCACTACACAAAGGCATGCGCTACATGTACAAATAAATGTGATTGCTGGTTCTTCACTATAAAACCTTAGTGATTACACATCAGACTTATATTAGCCCCCTTTCATAGTAAGACTGTCAACGTTCCAAACCACCCATTGAGTTTGTTCTTCTTGTACTGCTCCCAAGTTCAGCATTTATAAATGCCACTGACTTCATGTTTTTCTGCAAGTCATCAGTGGAGAGCTACAACAGGGTAAGCTAGCAGTTAGCTTAAAATCAACTTGTCACTGAACTAACTCTTATCTGTCATAACGTCACACTCTTCTTATTTAATATGGCAAAGAGTTACCCTTCTGTACCTGTTTTTTGTTTGTTTAAATAACTTTACAGACTGATTCTGAGAGTAGTTGTGCTCGCTGCTTACGGTGGGATGATATATTCAAGACAATATCATAAAACCCGATGTTAACGTGATATCACAGGTAGATTAGCTGGCACAATAGTTTCAGATTGTGTGGTGATCTAGAATGTAACTCTGATGAGATGCAGGTTACTATGCTGTTAATGAAAACTTTTTTTTCCGTATAGCCCCTGCCTTTCAGATTAACTGTTTCGTAATGGCTATTCTAGAGAGACTGGCTTTCTCAAACACTACTCTTTCTAAGGAACTGCTATATTTTTTAGATCAAAAAATGCTGCTTTTTAAACATTTGTATTCATTTTCCAGAGAGGTCTGCACTAACCTTGACTAGTAGTAGACTTGAGATTTTTTAAAGAATGTTATATTTTTGCCAGTAACTAGAAAGCACCCTTCATTTATATAGCATCCTTTGCAGGAAGTTCAGAAGAACTGCAGTTCAAGACTGGTTAATAACAACACTGAACACAAACACTGTTAATTTTGTCTATCAAATAGAGCAGATTAACTTCAGTAGCCATTGACCAATGAAACTGGTCCACTGACTTCAATACTGGATAAGAAGTCAAGAATAATTGGGTATTCAGAAATTGCCTGTCCTTATAACATCTCAGGTTCCAATATCAATTCTTTCATCGACAGTACATCAGAAATAGACTGAACCCATGAGGAAGCAAGTATGAAGGCAATACGAACTAGAGCAGTGCTCAAGGGAAGCAGTATTTTGAAATTATGCTTTTTCGCGGAAACGTTTTCAAATGTTGTTGAAATGATCCAGAAACGTGGTTCAGCTATGAATTTGTGCTATGATCCTGTACATTGATTACTGCTTTTATGATTGTTTAAACTGGAAGTTTTGGCATGATGGGAACGTCAGCAAGAATGAAGCATCCCTATGTCTCATACAGAATTTTGGCCTGGTGTTATTTGGTACTGTGGTAATCACAGATGGCTCCCATTTCAATAGGAAATAATTGCTGTACTTTAATATATTGTAGCTTGTAAAGCACTTTGGGAGGAAAGGCGCTATATAAATGTAAGACTTTTCTATATAAGTGCCTCTGGAATAATAAATCTGAGACAAACAACCTAGGTTTTTTGGTTTGTTTTAAATGGATATCATATGGAAAAATTTTAAAACTCTACCCATAGGTGGCAACAGCCCAACAAATTTGGGACCAGGCTAGCTTCCATATTTTAAGAGGCTGGTCCCAGGTAAAATGACAAATGGTCATACTTTTTATCTAACTAAAGAAGTTAATAGACTTGTTTAGCTATAAATCTGAATTGCAAACATTTATGTTACTAAAACAAACATATATTTGATATCTAGCACTGAGATCAAGTCCCCTTTAATCTTTAGTGCCTTCCATTAATCACTTTTCTAACATGATCCACCTAGCAATGAACCAAGAGCCGGCTCTGAAAAGGACAGTTCTGGTGGTAATACCCCTACCTCAACCAAGCTCTTCCTCCAAAACCACTTTTTCATCCAGCCAAATTCTGACTTGCTATCTCTTTTCTCATTGGACAAAAAGAAGGAAGCAAGAAGGTTCATAGAAATTGAGTATATGCCTTGGACCACTCTACCTTGTGTGTATTCAGTCCCACTGCCCTCTGCATGTCAAGAATTTTGGTGAGTGATGGTATGAACCTAGATCTACTGCACTGTATACTTTTCTGCACTAGCCCCAAGTGGATATAGTTGGTTAGTGGCTACCGTACAAAGTTCTGTACAGGTGCAACTGTTGTACCATTTCACGGTTGTGAAGAAGTGCCATGGCTAAAATTACCCATTTGCGAAGGATCCCAGGTTTTTGATCTATGAGCGATCCTCAAAATGACTATGGATTAAGCTGTTGGGGTAGGCTGGGAACTGATCTTTTAAGACAGACCTTCCTACATGTTCAAATCAGTTGATGCATTTGTATCATTGTGATCCCTAGCTGTTAGATGGGAAGGCTGACACACAGTTTTACTCTCCATCTTCTATGACCCACACCAGACCTGGCACAATACTACATTCCATAGACTTAAAAGCCAACTCCTGTCTTTCAACAATTCAGTTTATCACTGGAAAGAGTAAGCAATTCAAAGTACATTTGATAGTTCCCCTCCCCCGCTGTCCCGCCCCTAATATACCAGCAACCATAGCAATATGGATATACTTGGTATAGTTTGGGAAGATTAACTGAATTATTAATTCCATGGTATAAGCTTTTAAACAGCCATGCTGAGTAAAGTCTTCATGACAGTGTATTAGTACTTAAAAGCTATCTGAATTTACTGCTCCCCTTCTGTCCTCATGTTACCATAATGGGAAATAAAAAGCAAAGTTGTGGAAGGCAGGTTTATAGTTTGTATAAGATTATAAAACAGAGAATGCAAACACTGGACTGGAGTATGTCTCCTTTAAACTGAACAGCTGGGAAAACGTAAGCAGCAGAAACGACAAAGGAATGGTCCAAGTAGCATTTTTCTGTTGTTCATCAAGAAAAATTCAAAATCCTTCTTGGACTTTGCAATTTTTTGGGCTTCCCTGAACCAGCTCTTTGGATCCTGGCCCAGACTTTCTGATGCACTTTTGTTACTGATTTTAAAAGACTTAAACACTGGGTCATTTTCAGACTCCACATTCACAGTGTAATAATTGGGCATTAGAACAGTCCTTTCTGGTCATGTCAGCAGTTTTGTGCAGTAATTGTTCAAAGGCCCTTTAGATACGTTGCAGGACGTGGCAATGATTTTTCACCAGAGTGGTTTCTTGTGGAATTCCCCATTCATTTAAAAAGAGTAGGCAGTGGCAAACATCCCAGTGGATGTGGTAAAGCCAAGTGTAAATTTGGGTAAAGCCAGGCTGGTCCTCTTGTCTCATGTAGGGATATGTTAGGAAATAAAAGTTAGTTTCATTTTTTCCATTTTTGAATTACAAAATATATTCATTTTTTTCAGTCACTAAATTCATTTTAGTTTTTTTGTTTTTCCATTGAGAGACCCATCAGTCTTCTGCCCATAACTTTGGGGGTAGCATGAAATTGTCAGGCATTCTGCTACTCTTCCAAAGCGCAATTCATTTGTTAAGCTGAGATTGGGGGGTATCAGAGAGAGGGCCTTCAGAGAGATTGGGGGAAAGGTCCTTATTTTATAGGCAACTTTAGAAGGACAGACAGCCCTAAGAGACCCAGCTGCATTTCTTCTTGTAACTTTGATGTGTTACATCATATTGGCACGAGAATTTCAGGAATTCTAGAACCCGCTCAAGGAATCAGACCTACCAAATTTCAGATCAACAGCCTTGTACAGAAAAGCTCAGAGAGGCAATTTAAAAACAGGTTCATAGACACAGCCTAACTCTTGTGTAAGACAAATAGAGCTTTCCTGTCTGTTGGAAAGAATTTCCTAAAAAAATACTAGAGCTAAAGTGTGGGTAACCTAACAACCCTTCTAAAGCTTAGGAGGAGGTTTTTCTGCACTCTTTCTACCAACTAAAAAGATTGTACAGAAATTTTCCCCCTCTCCCTCTTTTGTCACTTGAATTTTACACTTATAACCTAGTAGGAAGAATGCAAAATGAAACGATCAACCCCACAAAAGTTGACATCTTGATCTTGTTGTGATTATGCTGGCTGCTTTCTTTAAGACTTGTGTTTCACAAATGTTACCTCTAAGGCTAAATGGCTGGTTTTTAGACTTGTGATTTTTCAAATAGGTATATTAGAAATTTAACAAATTTATTATAACATAAGCGTTCATGGACATGGAATCTCATGTCATAATTCGTTAGTCTTTAAGATGCCACAAGACACTTCGTTGTTTTTTCTGCAACAGACTAACATGACCACCCCTCTGAAATTGATAGAAACTGAGTGTCCTATCATGAATTGGGGCTCTGTTGTTTAGTCAATTTAATCCTGTTCCTGCTTACCTGGGAGTAAGCCCCATTGAACTCATTGGGGCTTATTTGTGAGTATCATGTGATTGCACTGTCAATTGGTTAGGTTAATCAGAGCAGATTGTTTTTAAAAAACCTTTTAAAGTTATGTTTTATTAAAGTATGGGTTGGTGGTTCCATCTTAGAATAGGCAGAGAAGGAGGGAATGCTCTTCTGAAATGGAACCTGTTAGTGCTTCCTGATGATGTAGAGTAGAATGTGGTAGTGACAAATGAGCAACAATCAAATTAGGATATATTATATTTATTACATTTATATCCCACCTGGTTTCCTCTTGGAAGGAACCCAAGGTGGCTTACATGATCTTCCTCTCCATTTTATCCTCACAACAACCCTGTGAGGTAGGTTTATTTATTTATTTATTTATTAAATTTATTAATCGCCCATCTGACTGGTCACCCAGCCACTCTGGGCGATGTACAACCCACCATAAACAATTTAAAACAATAAAATTTTACCATAATTTTTTTTTAAAAAATACCCTAACCCACCCCAAATGCCTGCCTGAACAACCACGTTTTTAATGCACGACGGAAGCTCATTAAAGAGGGGGCATGACGGAGTTCCCTAGGGAGGGAGTTCCACAGAGTGGGGGCCACCACAGAGAAGGCCCTCTCCCTCGTCCCCACCAGTCTAGCTGTCCTGGCTGATGGGACAGAGAGAAGGCCATCCGAGGCTGATCTTGTTAAGCGGTCTGTCTGGTGTTGCTGGAGGCGCTCCTTAAGATAGGCTGGGCCGGAACCATATAGGGTTTTAAAGGTCAAAACCAACACCTTGAATTTGGCCCGGAAAACAACTGGTAACCAGTGCAACTCCTTCAGCACTGGAGTGATGTGATCTCGCCGGCGGCTGCCTTTAATCAGGCGAGCCGCCGCGTTCTGTACCAGCTGCAGTTTCCGAACCGTCTTCAAGGGTAACCCCACGTAGAGCGCATTACAGTAGTCTAAACGAGAGGAGACCAGGGCATGTACTACCGATGGGAGCAGATGGTCAGGAAGGTAGGGGCGCAGCCGCCGTATCAGATGGAGTTGATACAGCGCTGTCCGGCTCACAGCTGACACCTGAGCCTCCATGGACAGCTGGGAGTCCAAAATGACCCCCAGGCTGCAGACCTGGTCTTTCAAGGGTAGCTGTACCCCATTCAACACCAGGTCAACATCCCCCAGCCTCCTCTTGTCTCCCACCAAAAGTACCTCAGTCTTGTCAGGGTTGAGCTTCAGCTTATTCCTCCCCATCCAGCCACTCACCGTCTCCAGACATTTGGACAGGGATTCTACGGCCAACCTTGGTGAAGATTTGAATGAGAGGTAGAGCTGAGTGTCATCCGCATATTGATGACACTGCACCCCAAACCTCCTGATGATAGCCCCCAGTGGCTTCACATAGATGTTAAATAGCATCGGGGAGAGGATGGAACCCTGTGGCACCCCACAAGTAAGTGGCCACGGGTCCGAAACCTCCTCTCCCAGTACTACCCTCTGGTACCTGCCAGAGAGGAAGGACTGGAACCACTGCAATACAGTGTTTCCAATGCCCAACCCCTCCAGGCAGTCCAGGAGGATACCGTGGTCAACGGTATCAAAAGCCGCTGAGAGGTCGAGGAGAACAAGGAAGGAGCATTCACCCCTATCCAGAGCCCTCCTCATATCATCCACCAAGGCGACCAAGGCCGTTTCTGTCCCATGCCCAGGCCTGAAGCCCGACTGAAATGGGTCTAGATAATCAGGTTAAGCTAAGAATCAATGCCTGGCCCAAAGTCACCCAGTGAGCTTCATGGCCGAGTGGGGACTAGATCCTGGATCTCCTGAGTCCCACAATAGACCACACTGGCTCTCGTGTGTGTGTGTGTGTGTGTGTGTGTGTGTATCACAACCACTTAAAAACAAGCAGTTTTATTCATTTCTGAATAAACATGTAAATAAACATGACGCCTCTGTTATAAACACCAAATGTGTTTTGACCATGAATTGGTCTTCTTCATGGTCTAGTAGTATCTTTAGTGGCCTAGTAGTGATATCCTCCCCACCTCATCATCATCATTTTGAAGGCCAGTTCCAGGGTGTTACTGCCCCACATAGAGACCTGGGGTGCTCCTCTAACTTGGTGCTCTTCTACCTCATCTCCCCAGCTGATGTTCCCATCACTTCCCACAATGTGTTCCTTTTAGAGTATTAATTATACTAAAAACAACAAAGAGTCTTATCGTACCTTAAAGATTTAACCACTTTATTCTGGCATAAGCTTTCGTGAACTCCAGCCCTTAGGGAAACATCAATTTCCTCCTTCCATGGCATATGCGGTTATGTTTGTTAGCACGTCACCAAGACACCAGACAATATTTTTGTGGGGCAGGAGAAACTAGAAGAACAATCCTTTTCTTAAGCTTTATTGGTTTAGTAAATAAGATTAAAGTATCAATTTATATTATAAACGTTCTATTTATATAGTGTGTTCATTTTTTGTTCGTTGCAGCTGCTGTTTCACCGTTCCCCTCAAGAGTTGTTAAGACAGACATTTTGAAACAGCAAAGCCTGTGGGTGAATCATGCTGAACAGCTGAGGGGCTGAAGGAAGAAGAGTTTTGTATGAACAAATGCCAGTATGATACAATTATTTGCCTTTTAAACAACAATGTCTTGTTTAAAGACTTCAAAGGAACCAAAGGCTTTGTTTATAAAGGGAATTTAATAAGGCTTTTTTTCTTTTTCCCAGACACCAGCTTCAGCATGCAAATGAAGGTGGGATAATCTTTGCTAATGAGCCCAGGAATGTTAATATATCCTCATTTCACATAAAAGTTGATCAGATTGTAAAAGAAAGCCTACATTCCCAGAGACTAAATTCTAGGAAGAGGTGTCCAGAAGGGAGGCGGGTGATGTCTTATATATACAAATTCTACCAGGACAATGATTCAGGCCTACAGTGCTTGCAGTTGAAGGACAATCCTGTCTACCTGATCAGCATATAATGGCTGAATGCCTGTCTCGTGTCAATAAACGGGACAAAAAGTAATGCTGCATCTCAATTAGGGCTCCTGTCCCAAAGGGCAGCCAAGGAATTATTTGTTGTTGTTGTTGTTGTTGTTGTGTTTTGACCCAGCTCCATTCCAGACTTCTCCCTCAGCAAATCATTTCGAAGTTGCTGCAAGCCATAGACTTGACAGGCAGCTATTCATCATGACTGTGACCTGGTGCAGTTAGGAGATGTCACTTTGGAAGAGGCTATGTTTGTTGGTTATACTTGTATCTCCTTCCTTTGCAACACTTAGCGCAGCGTACACATGACTCTTGATGGGCTTCCATCTAGGGGTGTTTCTAGGCAGAGGCTTCTGGTGCTACCAGTTGGAAGGGACTGTGCCGAAATTCTGTCTCTTCTTACTGGATTTTCTGTGGTGGGAAAACACAGGAGGGTTACTAGTGGAAGACGCTATAATCTAAAAACCTCCCTCTAAAATTAGATGAATGAAGCAGGGTGATGGCACAATAAAAACCTAATCTGGAAGCACCCCAAGCAGAAATCATATCCACATCTCCTCAATGCCCGCATTGCTCTGGGAACACCTAATTTAGGAGCAATCAGGGAGCACCAATATGTTGTTGCCATGTTGAAAGAGACGGCAATGAAACTCCTGCCACTTTCATCTTACTTCATCTTGTGTGTGTGTGGGCACATGCATGTGCACGGGCGCGCACACACGCACACGTCCACCAAATGGCTACACCTGCACATTCTTTGTAAAAAAGCTTAAGCACCTTTATGAACAGATACAGTATAGCAGCCTTTCCCAACCTGGCGCCCTCCAGATGTGTTGTAGTACAACTCCCAGCATCCCCCAGCCAGCATTTATTTTGGATATTCTTATTCTGCCTTTAAAAATATTTCCCTCCCACCCCCAAAGGCAGCTCACAAAACAGTAAAACAGTAAAACAATGCTGTATCAAATCAGTTTAAATACGTATCAACATAAGCATCTAAGCTATGAGCCAACTGAAATAAAAATCATCAATCATAAATGGGTTTCCAAAGCCCATCTAAATACAGGAAGCAAGGGGTCTTGGCAAATTACTCTGAAGAAACAGTTCTACAGTCACAGTGCCACCACTGAGAAGGCCCTGTCCCTAGCACCCACCAATCTCAGTTTAATGATGGAGTAGGGCTTCTGATACTGACTGCAGGACTCATGTAAGTTCACACCGCTACAAGTGGTCCTTCAGGCAATCTGGTTCTAAGTCAACTTAAAACTTAGCAATACTCCCTTATTCTGGTGTTTTGTTTGCATGCAGCAACACAATCCATAGTGCAAACACATGTGTTGAAATTCAGAGCCAGCACTGATTCCATATTCTAACTTGGCATATTGAAGGGAACTCTCCCATGGGACAGATCACAACAGTTTCAGAAGTAGCTGGACATTCATCTAATCACAACTGTACCTTGAAGTATGTGTGTGCTAACAGCACTATAATCTTTCATGTGTATCTTTCCTTTTTCTTTCCATACCTAAGGCTGGAGACAGGCAATCGTTTTTCAAGAGAATTAATACACTATGGTATCCATTATATAAAATGACATTTGGTCTGGAGCAGTACTTTACAATGCTTACTGTGGCTCCTTTAAGAAAATCATTAACAGCTTTAAGATTCCATGCACGCCCTCTGCTTATCTGGAGGGGAGGATTGACAATACCCCACCTTGTTTACGACTCTGCATCTGTGAGTCTGGTGAAGTTGAGGATATTAAACACTATTTACTTCACTGCCATTTGCATGAGTCCCCAAGATGTACATTTCTCCACCATATCCTTTGTTTTCTGTCAAATAGACCTCCCTTGGATCAGATTTGTATATTGCTTGCAGGCAACAATGTATATGTTACCACCCAGGTTGCAAAATTTGCCTTGGCTGCCAGAAAATTAAGAGCCAGGCATCATACTGTACCCTCTTATAAATCTAAGGGGAAGGACTTTGCAGCTGCTACTTTGGAGGGAAAGCAAGATGCAAATCATTTTAATTATTGTTTGTGTACTGTTTTTAAATGGGTTTTATATTTTTTATTGTATTTCATCCTGTGGTGTTTTTTTATTATTATTATTGTGATGGCCTATGGCTTTGAACAATAAAGGTTAATTCATTCTGGTAGAAGTAGTTCCATGATGTACACATGCATTTTGTTTTTGTTCTGGTATAAACTCTACTTGGATCAAACCAGCTTTGAAGTTTTTTGAAGCATTACAAAAAAATGTAAAGCCCTTTGACCTGGGAAGATAGGAGATGAGCACACACCCCATCAACAACAATCTCTATCATACCACCATCATCACATTGAAAACAACATTCTATCTATCTCTTGCTGAAGCCATCAGGCATCTCATCCTGGAATTTGTATATGAAACAGATTAACAACGGAACCAGATGTTATGCTTTATAGGATCTACCTGTGATTTGACAGAATGCAATATAAGGCAGCTGGAGACCACTTCTTTGGCTCTGGGGGACATACTCACCCAAAGAGCTACAAGAGCTTTCTCCAACCTGGTGCCCTCCAGATGTTGTAGACTACGACTCCCACCATTCCTGAATATTGGCCATGCTGGCTGGGCTGATGGGAGTTGAAGCCCACAAATTTGGAGGGCACCAAATGGGTAAGGCTGGGCTACAGTTTCAATAGCATATACTTGTATTTAGCAGAGACTTGTCCCACACAAGAAATCCTCTGAGAAAGGAACACATAAGAGCTTTCTACAGCAGACCACAGACAGTAAACTCCTAGTTTGTTATTTGTATCTGCCATTAGTCACTTCCTCCTGTAAATGGCCTCCTAGAAAGCAATGTAACATAAAAGCCAGAGTACTGCTGCAATACTTGCTGTGTTTCTCTTACGCTATATGAACCATTAATTTTTGACTCAGTGCTGGGACATGTGTGCATGCACATATTTGAAACTGAAATCTTCCTACTTGCAGGAGCAATCAAAAAGATTTTTTTTTTAGGGAGGATTATATCTGCCTGTAAGGCAGGGGTGGGAAACCTCCAGCCTACAGGCTAAATCTGGCCCTTCAGGGTTCCCTATGCCCCCATTTCTTGGTCATACCCTTTTTCACCTGAGCACCTACCATGTGGTGGTTTTCTAGATGTTGTGCAGTTTCCCCCATTCTAAAAGGTTGAAACGCCTCTTCTAGGGCTTCGTTACCTAAGCTTAAGATCTTTAAGTTATAAGATGCTGGTATTTTGGCCCCACACTGTCATGCCCTACCTGGAGGAGGATTCGTCTTTAGAAGAAGAGGAGGGGGGAAACCAGCACAATGGGCCCCAGCCAGAGCTAGACGAGGAACAGGAGGCCTTGGCAGACAGTTGTCCCCTAGAATCATTATAAGAGCAACCTGGCTGCTCTCAAACAGTTCCTGAATTCCCCCAAATGCTGGAAGCAGGGCCTGAGATAGTCCAGCCCTCTGAACAGCACAGACTCGGATGCAGGCAGCAAAAGAACAAGAAGAAATCATACCATGGGGCCTCCCTTAAGAGCAACATGCTGACTGAATTAGCCAGCTGTGCTGATTAACAACCAGCTAGAAATCAGCCCAGTTGACACCAGCTTGCTACTGCGAACAACAACGCCTTAACTATAAAGGAGCTATCCAAACTGCTGAACTCTATCCTCCAAATGGGTTCAGTACCTTGGATAGCTTCTTTAGAGTTCTGACCGGTTCTGGCTGAAACCCAGAGCAGATTCAGTGCCCCACTGAAATTGGACCCACCAGCCTCCACTGGAACTGGTCTTTCCTTTATTCCCCAAATTCACGTCTTTCTACAGGTCAGAAGAGATTGTGCTGCTCTCCTTTTATCTGAGCTCTTCTCAAAAGTGAAGGAATGTCACACTCTGGATGTATAAGACCACATCATCTCCATCTAGTGATCTTGGGTGGCTGATCTCTGAGGTCAGGTAATAAATAATTAGGTGCATTGTGACATGATGTTGCTGTTGTTCTTGCCCAAAGCTGTCATGTAGGCAGGTTCATCTGTTGGACTAGACAGTAAATAAAAGCAAACAAACAGAAGGTGATGCATGTAAAACTGAACAGGGGAAAAGTGGATCCAGGTTCATTTAGGGTGGGGGAAGTGCATTCCATAGGGGTTAAAGATGCAATCCTGTGCATTTTTAGAAAGAAAAAGGTCCTATAACTCCTGGCATTCCCAAGCCAGCATGGCTGACTGAAGCATGCTGGGAATTATAGGAGTTTTCTCTGTCTAAACATGCATAGGATTACACTTTAAATGTATCTCATCATAAACAACAACAAAAGAGTCCTTGGTCACCTTAAAGACTAACAGATTTATTATGGCATAAGTTTTCACAGACTTCAGTCCACTTCATCGTGCCATGATAAAGCTGTTGATCTTTAGAGTACCACAAGTCTCGTAGTCTGTTGTGCAAAAACAACAAACACGGCTACCCCTGCAGTAGCCAGAGCTGTCTGAGTGGCTCACTTCTACAAGGCTGCAGAACAAAGCACAAGATATGATGTTAGGTGCAGAATTCTTGGCTTTATTTCTTTTAGAAAGGCAATAACGCTTTAGTTTTTTTTTAATGAGTGAACATATCTCTTTTCTCCATCAAGATAGACCCAACTTGGTTCACAGAGATAAAATCAGATGAAAACATTTTAACAGTCTCAGTTTTCTGATTGCTGATCTTTATGTAGCCAAAATAGCACCATCCATGCACAAGCGGGAGTTTTCAGCAGGCTTGGGGAAACCCCAAGGTTTGCGGAAGTTAAAAAACACACACACACCTTCAGGAAGAAAAAGTTGGGGGCTGGGGGTGGGGGGAAAAGCAACCAATGATCAGCATGCTCAGTGGGACAGAATGCTGAATCTCCTGTTTTGGAGGGGTAAAACCCAGAAAACCAGGGTGAGGAGGGGGAATGTAGCGGAGTATCCTGGAAAAGGGTGTGACTCACTGACTGGAACAGTGAACAGGAGCATGCTATGCTGCAACACTTTATTGCAGGTCCCGCAAGACAAAGACACAATCACAACATACAAAAGCAGTATGGCCCTTATAGTTTGTTTGTTTGTTTGTTTGTTTGTTTGTTTATAGTTCCAAAGCTATCCTGACAAATATGTGGGCAATGTCTGATTAAAAACTCAATACCCAAAGTGGTTGTTAAGTAAGATTTCCAGTAGTCATAGGTGGTGTTTCATTGCCACTTCCCATGAATAGCAGAAACAGAACAATGTATGCAAGTTGATAACAAATAATTGCAGAATAAGTTAGGCAAAACTAGGCCATTTGTACAAATATCTTAACTTGCATAATTTGTAGTCTTGCTGAGCAATTTGGATGTTCTTGATGCAGAATTTTACATTTCTTTTTTTAGTGCAGATTACACACAGCCCTGAAAGTGGCAGTCTGATGTACATGAGCAAAGAGCTGGATCACCACACTTTGCTGAAGTTCCAAAATTAATGTTATGTTCAACTTTACAGAAAGTTATATTGTGAAATATGGTGAGGGACTGGGATTACTTTCTGTGAAATGGACAAAATTCAAATTGCCTATGCAACCTAGTGAAAAACTAGTGTGTTTGGTAAAATAAAGAGGACTCTTCATTTATCTGAAATAGCTTGATTCAGGGGAGAGCATACAGCTCTAAACAATTGCTCAAAAAGTTGAGATGATAAATAAGCCATCTGCGGCTTATGTTTCATCAGTGTGCAATATTGTACAGAATGTGAAGAGAATGAAAGCTCACAGACTAAGCACTAGAATTGTGACCCTTCCTCCTCGGATGAAATTAATCACCAAGGCTGCAGTCCTGTGCAGTTGTGCACTTACCAGGGAAGCCTATCTAACACATTGGGACTTGCATCTGAGCAAACATGTATAGAATCAGGCTGCACAGTTTTTTTTTCTAGTTAAAACACTGATCAGAAGTAAGCATGATGTCATGGTACTGTGAGTGGAAGAGGATACGTAACCCAACAAGCAGAGCAGATGCAGAATTGCACTTTGCAAGAGAAAAATGTAGCTTTTCCTTGGCATTGTGACTCAGCTTGGCTGTAAGAGTGGAAGTACCCTTCACCCTAAAAGTGACAGATCACCACACCAATCAAAAATAGAAAGTACTGTCACTACTTTTCCAACCCAAGGTTTTTTGGGTCATTGCCTAGTGGTGATGTTTCATATAAAGGGCTATCTGACCATATATGCTAACTGAAAAAGTACTTTTCAAAGAGGTACGATATTACTTCCATTGTGTTTCAAGGATTCTTTAAATATGTATGTATAGATTGTAGAGAGGTGCATGCTTTCTGCAACTGGACTGCTTTGTCAGTAGAGCTAACCTGATAGCTAGGTAAATACCTATTTGTAAGGAAAAGCTTGAGATGTATGGCTTGGTGACATGTTTTCTCTATCCCCAAGAGCATTTGTGCTTGTAAAAAGCAGATACAATATTTAGAAATATTCAAAAGATGGTCAGTTAGGAAAATACTAGAGAGAGAAAATGCATGGGGACAAGTCATCCCATTCTGGAAACACTATAAATTGGACTGTGAATTATATCCAGAACAATATAGTAGTACTTGTAGAACTCAAATAGATGATTGCACAAATAAGCCCTTGTGATGGGCTGAGGCATACAAAAGCAAGGAAAAGAAAAAGGTCAGGCCTAGAGGCCTGGAGTTTTTGTTGGGAGGTGGTATCCCTAAGAGTAGTAGTTTCATTTTTCCAGTTAAATTTCATGTCTTCAGGTTTGAAGCGATACTTTTGATTTTGAGGGTGGAGGGTATATAAAAAGAGAAAGTCAGAAAGACTAGAGCATGAAGAGAGAGAAGAGCAGCCTGAATAAGTCCCAGTGCAGCTAGGGTAGATGTACTTGCACTTTTCGCAACTTTTATTTTCTCTTAATGCCTTTTATATCACTCAACTCTATTGTGTAAATACCTTTAGTTGTGATTTGCTTGCTTTACTTTACCAGTAAGCTATCGTGGTTAAACCCTGCGTCTAGAGTGTCCATCACTCTACGCCTACAGCTTAAACCCCACGTTATTGGAAAAGGGAAGGTAAAAGAAGGAAGGTGGGACTCTTAGGGAGGCAAGAGATCCTTAAGGAGTTGCTCAGGGGGTCGAGGACATAAGGGGAACCTTGGCACCCCTAGATATCTATTTGTAGAATAACTAGTTCCTAACATTCTCTGATAGTCTCTGTCAAAAATTCATTGACCCAATCTGATTCATGCCTTCCACCAAGAGAGATGTTCATGCGTTTCTAATGTTTTAGTCTGTATTGAGAGAGGCAGAGGGGCATACATCAAAGATCCATTACCTTCTGTCATCACTAAGCCATCTCCTTGGTGAACTGGGAACACTGGAAATATTCCCCTCAATCCAGGAACTGCCCTTAGAAGAACAGAGGGAAGTAATGCATCATGACTCATTGCCTCCCCCTTCAAACCAATTCGCAGAATGGAGTGGGGTTGATGTATTGGAAACAAACTGCCCTTTTCCCCTCTGAAAGCTAGATGTAGTCAGAGATTGGGGGAGTAATCAACATAGCTTTGAAGGGGAGAAGCTGGGGAGTCAGTGCTATAGGGAGAAAGGATCAAGGAAGAACGATGCAAGGGAAGGGCTGGATTGATTCCTCTAGAATACCCTCACCGTACCTGTTGCAGATCCACCGGTCTATAAGTCAGGAGTGGGCAACTCGTGGCCCTCCAGATTTTTGGCCTAAAACCCTCCTCACCCCTCACCACTGGCTATGCTGGCTAGGTCTGATGGGAGTTGTAGGTCAAAACAACTAGAGGGCAAGTTGCCCACCCTTGTTTCAAGTAGTATCTGAAACAAGGATAACCCACCCACCCCACTTTTTGCTCATATACACTTTCAGTAATAGGTGTTCTTGACTGGATCTGAAATAGTGGCAAATTCAACTGGCACAACAGAGCAGTTCAATTATGCCAATAAAGGTAATTGCAGATCTATGGAACTGATGGTATTCATTGTCCTGGTGCTAGTGTTAATTACACTGTGCAACTTGAACATAACTAGCACAACGGGAAAAGCAGTGAGTTGCTGATGGAATTTAGCGGTGTGGTGGCAAGAAAGGGGTGATTTTTTCTTCAAAGTAAGGTGTACACGGTGTGGCAAACTTCAGCAGCAAATCACAGCTTTTTCCCATTGCAATAGTTATGTTGTTCAAGCATTGGTTTACTCCATGCCACACTAGTATTGCTTCAGCATAGAATGTAGAGCTGGCTCATTGTGTGGGAATAAGGGAATGGGGTAGCTAAAATCCAGCTGTTGATGATGCTAGTGCAATGTCAGTAACAGTAGCGCTGGAACAATGTTGGATACTACATAGAGACTCCAATCGAATGTAAGCTATTCCGCAATATTTTGGTCTGATAGGTTTTTTGTACCAAGCTCCCTTCGACTAAACCAGGCAGCATCAGGAGTGTAAGAAGGGGAGAGTTCAGAGGAAAAGAAATGCACTAGCTCGCTAATCTTACACTGTGTGTGTCAGTCAGTTGTGCAATGTCATAAGCTATTTGTCCTACATAATCACATGGGCCATGTTCCAAGTTAAGCTCATAATCACATTCTTTTCATTATATGATTATATGCTTTAGCCTGTGTCTAATCAGGAGCTGAGTTTACTATACTGGAAACATATTAACCTCTACCATTCCTAAACAAGATCTTAATTTCTATAAATGTTGCTATGGAGAGCAACTATGAATCTATCGCACGCACGCACACACACACACACACACACCATAAAATAGATTAAGCACTATAAAATTTCTTCTATATCCAGACTGATTTCCAATGCAGGATGAATTTTATATCACCAACTACAGGGTACATGCTTAATACATAATTTCTTGCAAAAAGAGTATGACATTCTATTGTCAGTGCTATCTAAATTATTATTATAGTTAATAACGCTTGGCAACTGTTTGTGTGTGCCAGCAGTGCCAGGTTTAGAAACTGTGGGTTAGTGGGAACAAATGGAGCATGGTTGTTTCACTCTGTCATATCTGGCTCTAAAAATAATGTTTTAAAAGTTTGTTATAGATTTTTGCCAGTGCAAGATTTTTCCTGTGCTTCAAAGGGTCTCCTACTCCACCCCACACTGGTACTGCTTCAGTGCATAATGTACAGCTGGCTCATAGTGTAAGAATAAAGGGAAGAGGTACCTAAGATCCAGCTGTTAATGAATTCACAGCCAAGTAACTTATTCTGGTTCTTAAAGGGAAAATAATGATATGCTTTCCCACCCTCTAGTTTCTAATTTAATCCTATATTTCAACTGTAACCCTGCAGGCAGGGCCCTTCTTGACTTTTAAAATGTACAATAACTAGTACATATTAGGCATGCATTTAAATCATTATTTAACATTTGACAATGGAATAATTTTTTGCCCAATCAAGAAACATGCTGTTTTCATTACTCCCAATTACCTTTATTTCTGTAAAAATCATATAAAATAAATTACTGCAATATATACAAATATAAACTTCCATTCATAAAAATCATAAATATATTAACATTGATTGTAGTGGGAACCTCAAAATCACATCACCTATGTTTACAGACATATGCAATTTGAAGAAGTTAGGTTTGTCTCAGTTAATAATCAGTATATATTTAAAGTGCTAAACCCTGATACATAAATTAATATGTACAGGACATCATACCTATTAAAGACGGCTGCCAATAATGCAAGTTATCAACTTTGTAAACATTTCCAAAAGTCTGTTTCAAAACAGAAAAAATCTGTCTAAAAGTTGATAGCAGGTACCTTGATCTGGCATATTCTAATGTTTAATATTGGTTTGCAGCATGACACCTGATATGAAGTCTATCAGGCAGTTAAAAGCCCTTTCTTATAACATTTTATAACCCGTACCAACTGATGTACCCAGAACACCTGATCTAAAAAAACACCAAAAGTGCAGCAGAAACAGTAGCATTTTCAACACACCTGTCAGTTAACATATTTAAAACAGTTCTCATAGTTGTTACTGACAGAAACTCCATAAAAGCAGGCTTTCAAAGTAGTGTATTAACTAACAGTTTCACAGAAACAATGAGCGTCCCTTGATTTAAAGTTATTATTGCTTCCACAGGTAAGAGAAGAGTTTCTTATGGAGTTAGGAACAGCAGTTTGTAGTGATAATGCAGACTTGAGCTTTCCCACGCCTACAAATTTGGGGGCATGTTCTCTTTTTTCGTTGTTGCAGATTTTGCCCTTGTGCATTTGTACACAACCACAGACAAAATGATAATGAGAATGAGGACTCCAACTGCACCAGCCGCTATTATGAGAATTGACTCAAATTCAAGACCTGGAGAGGAAAGAAGAGGCAGGGTCAATTGGAGAACATGTTACTTTCATACAACAGCCTGTGGCTGTGTTCTTTGGAATAAAACTAAACCGGGTTCTGATCATGAAATATGTTGAGCCATTTTCCTTGAATGAGCCATTTTCCTTGAATGAAAGCTTTAGGGCCATAACTGGGGGCAGCACACAATTGTTTAATTATATGTCTGTTACTTTCATAAAGCAGGGGTCCTGTTTTAACATGAAGAGAGATATGTGGGCAAAGGGAACTGAATGCTTCCGCACCGTAGTTCTCCATGCTTTATTGCTCCAGACACTTTTCTCCCCAGCCCAGCTCACTTCCAGTACTGGAACTGGGCTAGGAGAAAAGAGCCTGAAGTGGTGGAGCATGGGCAGTTAAAGGGAGGGGAAGGTTCAGCTCTGTTCGCCCACACACTTTGTCGATGTAAAAATTACTTTCCCATCCCACATACCAGGAGTAAATGTGTAGAACAGGGGAGCATAACCTTTTTGGCCCCGAGGGCCACATTGGATGTCTGCCTGTCTGCCAGGGGCTGTAGACATGTGCACACATATGCATTCACATCCATCCCATACACACTCCCCCCCCCCACACACACACTTTCCCCTCCTGCCCCAGACAGGGCTTTGCCTGGCTAGCACTGCCAAAGGACATCCCAGGCTTTCCCTAGCTAACACTAGTGCAGGAAACAGTTCCCTTATCTCCTATATCTCAGGACAGATCAGACATAAGGGTTTCCCTTGCTAGATGCCTCCACTAACAAGGAAAACCATAGCTCAGGTCTGCATGGCATCACTGAAAGCAGAGGTGGGCCACAGGCAGCCCATGGGCTGTGCACCCCGGATGTAGAACAACAACAAAAAACTGCTGCTATTATTCATGTCTAATTGGTTTTTAGTTCTCACTGAAGGCATGCTGCTTTAGTGTGGAATAAGACCCTCTGTTAAGCATGATGCGTTTTTTGAAACCACATCATCATTTAAAAAACATGCAATATAGATTCACTCCAGTGACAGATGTTGGGCTCCTATTACAGCCTGACTACACGTTCAGAGCAATGATATGAAATAGCCCTTCAAGGACATTGCCATTTCAGGTGAGATCATATGACTGAGTAGACCTCCATGTCTAAGGCTTCAAACATATGCACACTTGCATGGGAGAACATTCCATTAAACCCAGTAGGTTTTACTTCTGAGTAAGCTTACACAGTATTGTGGTACATAGTATATCGGGGAGACGGCCCCTAGCTTAGCCTTTTCCTTGACAATCTAGTTGTCTGTACAAAGAAGATGGTGGGACTGTTCACACAAAATGCTAATCCACACTCAGTGACTGAGTGTGGGTTGTTTTGAACTGTGGGTTGTTTGTTGAATCATGGGTTAGTGTGTGGTCTGAATGCACCACGTTTTCCACAGGGTGGCTTATTGTTAGCAATGCTGTGAACAACCTCAAAACAAACCATGGATTCTCAAGGTGGCTTGTTTGAGAAAAATAAGCCACACAGCATGGTTAACACATCACCCTGGCTGCATTCAGACAACACGATAACCCACAGTTCAACAACTCACCCCCATTTCAAAATAGCCCACACTCAACTACTGAGTGTGGGTTAGTGTGTTGTGTGAACAGCCCTGATGTTACACTGTGGAACATTCCCCCCCCCAAAAAAATTCTGGTGTTGTGATAGTTTTGAATGTGCAGCTCAGCACTTAGAAAAAAGAGTTTGTGAAAGAAAGGAAGCAGTCAGGAAAAAACAATAGCATTTTGGAAAAGGAAACTGCATGACACTCTGCAGTGCAAACTTCATAGCAAATGGAAACAGTAAAGTGGTGAATGCACTCAGTGCTCTCTTTATATGGCTGTATATTAGAACTCAGGAAAACATATAAGCTGAAATCCATCAGTAAGGTTTTAAAGTAATTTGATAGGAATGGCTTACATATTTAAGACAAAGTTTTTGCGGTCACCTATACATACCATCCAACGTCTTCCTGTCAATACTAGTACATTTTTCAGCACTTCTTTGACCATTACGATTATGTATGCGTGACGGAATAGTTGCTTGGACAAAGAAGCAGTAGTTCTTCCCTTCATCAATGCTAAATTCAAACTGGTTGCTTTTTGTGCTTAGCTGTTTCTGCAAGCAGAAAAAAAATATTTAAATATATATTTACAAGTATTGCAGCTCTTCACACTGAACACAGATTGCAAAAAACCCAAAGCATGTAAGAAAAAAGGATTCCTAAATTAATATTCAGAATTTGTTTTTGTTTTTTAAATGTGAGTGAAGGCATGGGATGAGTTTTCAAGTAAATAGTTATATACCTGGCTAAGATAAAGCCATTAAGATAAATTTGCTTGTAAAAACTGGAACAGATTTAAGGAAGAACATTAGCACCAACATCTATATTTTAGTGATCAATGAATGACACCTTGTTTTGCAAAAATGTGTGTAAAAATAGCAAGACAAAAATTTAATACAAAATAAAATAAATATTCAATCTGGGCTCTCACTTTCTGTCCAAATACATTAATTGTGAACTATATTTATTGCAAGTTGTATTTATTTGTTCATTATTTAGATTTATTCCCTACCTTTCAAATACATTTCAGAAGTTAAAAACCTAAAAAGCCTGGGAAAATTAAAAAGGTCTTCACTTGGCACTGGAAAGACATCAGAGGGGGCACCATGCAAGTCTCTCTCAGGAGTGCCTTTTAAAGTTGGAGCACCAACACCGAAAAGGCCCTCTCCCCAACAGTCACTTGCCATACCTCAGATGGAAAAGGTCTCCTGATAAGATCCCAAGTACTGACCATTTTTCTTTTGACATTTTTTCTTATGCTACAGCTAATGTCTTTTAAATAGAAGTTTTGTATATATGGACACCTCGTAATCTGCATTTTACTTATTATAAAATGTTAAGAAAATGACTAAAGCCCCCAGAAATTGAAAACAGATGCTCACCTTTCCTGTACTTTGGTCTTTCCAATAGGTCAGTGTGTATTCTAGATCGCCTCTGAATATGTCCCTGATATTTTGAAAGCTTCCATTATCAAATCTTATTGCTGTTAGTTGATCCTCTATCTCCACTTTCAGAGTTTTACCTTTTTGTTCAAAGTTTTTGATTGTTGGCATTCCGATCTCAGCTAGAAGAGAAACATTTTCAGATTATGCCCAGAGAAAGATTTAAAAGTAACGCCTAATGTGTTTTTATAACCAACACACAAGTTAACATTTCAGTACACTCACAATACAGTCTAAAGAGATGGATTTATCACCACATAGGGCCTGATCCTATGACTGATTTGCTCAGTGCATGAGCACATACAGTAAGGTGCACACCCAGTAGCCCAGTTCACACGTAACGATCACCCATGGGTTATTTAAACCATGGGTTGCTGGAACCATGTGGGAATAAGCGAGGGCACGGCCTCCTGCCCACTGCCACTTCTGCTTTGCATCCACTTTCAGCAACAATCTATGAACACCCCATTCCTGGGTTGTTAGTCATGATGTCTGAACTGCGCACCCTGGGTTGTTGAGAAAGAAACAACCCAGAATTTGAACCTGTTGTTTACTGCTGGGTTAAAACTCTGGGTTGCTTGTCTCTAAACAACCCAGAGTTCTGGGTTTGCACATCACATCAAACAACCCAGATACAGGGTGTTCCTGGTTTGTTGCTGAAAGCAGATGCAAAGTAGAGGCAGCAAGTGTGCAGGAAGCAGCATGCTCAATTGCTCCAGTGTAGCCCCACCAATTCATGGGGTAAACAACCAGGGAATTGGCATTACATGTGAACCAGGTCAGTGTCATAAACCATTATGTTACTGGCAAAAGAGAGCCATTACAAGCCCTGGGCAGGCACTGCTCCACATATTTTTGTGATCACCAGCTGACCGTGCTTCCTCTCCAAATGCCCAGCTAGTGTTAGTTAGAATGTCTGTATAAGAACTTACATGCTTATTTTAATGTATTTTTATGCCACCTTTCAGAACAAAGATTCTTCCAAGGTGGCTTATAATCAGTGTCATTAAAACATTTAAAAATATAATGTATATTATAGGTATACAGATTCGCATAGATGTGGATCCTAGAATACATACACTGAGAAAATGCAGTGCTAAAAGCTATCCCAGACAGAAAAGTCTGGAGGAGAAATTACACATTATCCCTTGTGAAATTACACATTATCCCTTGTGACAATTTCCAAATCAAAATGGTTGCTGTTATGCACACATTATGCGGAGAATTGCAGGTACTGATATTTCCCCCACCCCATGGAGAAAAAAAAGGAAAAAGAAGGGCAATATTGACTTGGAAAATGGTACAGAAGGAAAGAGTTAGATACTCCCTCTCACTTCTATGAAATTAGTCTCCCACTTCCGCTCCCCACAGCTGCATTTCATTAAATGTTATGAGATCCTTTCATGGATTTTGTGCTTAACATGCATGTTGGCCCTTAACAATGAATTTCAAAACTGCAAAGTAGTCAGGAAGAAATGCCTCCCTATGTGCCTTCATACAGATCTGGTGCACGATAAGTATCTGAAGAGGCTGCTGTTTGTAATTCTTGGAATCCTGTGCACATGGGGCGGGGTGATGGAGATGGGACAGACACAGAACTAATTTTCTACCTACTTTGAATGTAAGGTGTGAACTGTGGAGAGATTCCATAAGGGCTTTCAGAATGATCTTCTGAATATGGCACTTCAGAGTATATGCGAGCACGGTAGTTATCTCTTACATCCTTCATCTGGTTAGTAACATCACATTCTGTTTTGTTAGTAAGGATGCATGTTTTTTTCCGATCAGATAGATCCCTGTAAAGACCAAGACAGTAATGCAGATACTGTAATATTTATCCACAGAATTATATGTGAGAGGAGAGTGTGGTTCAACGAACTGTGGGGGTCAGAAGGAAATGGCCAAGTGCATAATTTTCATCTTGACCTGAATAGTCACACAGCATGCTTGGTCATGTTTTGAAAGATGGTGCAACCAAATTAACAAAACTAGCAGCGATCCTGCCGGTCTGTTATAATATGCAATAAAGAGTATACTCAGGAAAATACCAACTCAGCACAAATTAGCATGACTGTGAATTAATAATAGGCACTTTCAAGAAACTTGTGGTCTTAGAAGCACCTTCACAGGTATACTTACAGTGCAACTCTGTTAATTAAAGAAGCTTTAGCTAACTGGAAACTACACATCTTTGATCCTTTTGTTTATTTTATTTATTGATTAGATTTATTAGCCACCCATCTGGCCGGCTACCCACTGATATTCTGTACTATTAGTAATTAACAACAATTAATAAGAGTGGTGTAATGTTTAGGTACACACAGCAAGCATGATACACTTTGTTGTGTATATGCACAGCAAGCATGAAATTTCTTATTAGCAACATTAGCTGGTTTGGGATAGGGCTTTTAATATAGATACCACAAGCTACTGTCCCCTGAAAGGGAAGAAAATCAACCACGAAGATCTGAAATAAACACAGTACTATATTCATCAGAATACTTATACCATTTCCCTCCAGGCATAGCATGTTGAAAATGAAGTTCTACCAATAGTGACTGTGTTTCCATAAGGCACAATCCACCGACCACTAATCTTAGACAACCTATTTTCATTTTATGAAGTCTATTCCATTGAGATAAATGGACAATTTACACTGGCAATACTTGGCTGACTGTAGTAACATCTAATCATAACCTTCAAGGAATGTATTGTAGTGTTTGCCATTAACTTTTGGTGAATTAATCTAATTATTAACTCACCAAAAGTTAATGACAAACACTACCATACATTCCTTGCAAGTTACAAAGTACTATGCTACTTAATTTAGTATTGTCTGACAAGAGCATTATTTGCTTCCACCATTAAAAAACCCCAATCCCTATGGTAGAAGTATTAATTTTAGGTATTTTACATCTTCCCCTATTTAGCTGATCTGCTGTTGTAGAAAGATGAGCTCCGAGACAATTAATGCAGGATTCCGAAAGCCATGCAGAGTCTAAAGGCATTTTCTCATTAGCAATTCTGCCAAGTCTGCTGCTTGGATCCTATGGTTCAGTTACAGTTCAGTTCAGTTATTACAGGTGAACATACTACATACTACACACCTGCAGGGCAGTGCATAGCCCAATGAGTGAACTATACACTGGTACAACACCACTGTCATCACAATTGTGGATTGGCATCCATATGCAAGCTTGTTCTTAAAGCCAACAGTGCCTTGGTGGCAGAAAGTGGGGGAAAGAAAGAAAATATTGGTCCATTTAGGATCAAATCCTACTTGAATTGCATGTAGGAAATGGACTTAACTAGAACGTCAAGGAAATCAGAAGGATCTTTTACATAAAGTGGAACAAAACTGAAATTCTAGGCAGACTTTTTTGAACTTGAGATCAGAAAGTATCAGATCTCATGTCTTCTTCCTGAAATTTGCATTTGAGTGTGTGTGTGTGTGCGTGTGTGCGCGTGTGTAAGTAAGCATCAAACAGTAGCATTATGAGAAGCCAGTGAAACAATTTATGCTTATTTCCAAATAGATATGGCTAAAATCAGGCTAGACCCCTCATGGCATTCTTCATATCTACGTATAGTTTTTCATCTCCCTCCCATCACCACCATTAAATAAGATCAGCCAAATCAGCCAAAAAAAGAGAAATGGAAAAACCACCAAATGTAACTTACCCATCTATTTCAACGGTATAAAAATAATTTGTTGGCTCAGGCTCCCAGTGCAGCAGTGTCTTAAAATTGATGGATGACCAAGTAATGTTAACAGCTGTCAATACTCTAGCATTGCCTTTAAAAAAGAAAAGAATACGCAAAACCATAATTAGACACATAGCGTTTGACTTGCCCCACATACTACAAATGACTATAGGTGTAATTACACCACAAAGATCAGCTTTACGGTCAATATCAAAATCAGATTGATTATGTACTTTGCAGCCAAAGATGGAGAAGCTCTATACAGTCAGTAAAAACAAGACCTGGAGCTGACTGTGGCTCAGATCATCAGCTTCTTGTTGCAAAATTTCGGCTGAAATTGAAGAACATAGGGAAAACCACTAAACCATTCAGGTATGACCTAAATCATATCCCTTATGAATATACAGTGGAGGTGAGGAATAGATTTCAGGGATTAGACCTGATAGACAGAGTGACTGAGGAACTATGGACGGAGGTCCGTAACATTCAGGAGGCAGCAACTCAATCCATAACAAAGAAAAAGAAATGCAAGAAAGCAAAGTGGCTTTCTGAAGAGGCTTGACAAGTAGCTGAGGAAAGAAGGGAAGCGAAAAGCAAGGGAGAAAGGGGAAGATATATCCAATTGAATGCAGAGTTCCAGAGAAGAGCAAGGACAGACAAGAAGGCCTTCTTACATGAACAATGCAAAGAAATCGAGGAAAACAATAGAATGGGAAAGACTAGAGATCTTTTCAAGAAAATCGGAGATCTCAAGGGAACATTTTGTGCAAAGATGGGCATGATAAAGGACAAAGAAGGCAGGGACCTAACAGAAGCAGATGAGATTAAGAAGAGGTGGAAAGAATACACAGAAGAACTATACAGGAAAGATCTGAATGTCCCTGATAGCCATGATAGTGTGGTCACTGAACTTGAGCCAGACATCCTAGAGAGTGAAATTAAGTGGGCCTTAGGAAGCATTACTAACAACAAAGCTAGCGGAGATGACAGTCTTCCAGCTGAGCTTTTTAAAATCCTAAAAGATTATGCTGTTAACGCGCTGCACTCAATATGCCAACAAATTTGGAACACTCAACAGTGGCCACAAGACTGGAAAAGGTCAGTTTACATTCCAATTCCAAAGAAGAGCAATGCCAAAGAGAGTTCAAACTACCGTACAATTGCGCTCATTTCACATGCCAGCAAGGTGATGCTCAAAATCCTACAAGCTAGGCTTCAGGAGTATGTGAACCGAGAACTACCGGAAGAACAAGCGGGGTTTCGAAGAGGCAGAGGAACTAGAGATCAAATCGCCAACGTTCGCTGGATCATGGAGAAAGCAAGAGAATTCCAGAAAAACGTCTATTTCTGCTTCATTGACTACGCTAAAGCCTTTGATTGTGTGGATCACAACAAACTGTGGCAAATTCTTAAAGAGATGGGAGTACCAGACCACCTTACCTGTCTCTTGAGAAACCTGTACGAGGGTCAAGAAGCAACAGTAAGAACCGGACATAGAACAACTGATTGGTTCAAAATTGGGAAAGGAGTACGACAAGGCTGTATATTGTCGCCCTGCTTATTTAACTTATATGCAGAGTACATCATGAGAAACGCCGGGTTGGATGAATCACAGGTCGGAATTAAGATTGCTGGGAGAATTATCAACAACCTCAGATACGCAGATGATACCACCCTAATGGCAGAAAGTGAAGAGGATCTAAAGAGCCTCTCATTGAGGGTGAAAGTGGAGAGTGCAAAAGCTGGTTTGAAACTCAACATTAAAAAAGCTAAGATCATGGCATCTGGCCCCATCACTTCCTGGCATACAGAAGGGGAAGAAATGGAAGCAGTAACAGATTTTACTTTCTTGGGCTCCAAGATCACTGCAGATGGTGACTGTAGCCATGAAATTAAAAGACGCTTGCTCCTTGGGAGGAAAGCTATGGCACACCTAGACAGCATAGTAAGAAGCGGAGACAACACCTTGCTGACAAAGGTCTGTATAATCAAAGCTATGGTTTTCCCAGTAGCAACATATGGCTGTGAGAGCTGGACTATAAGGAAGGCTGAGCGCCGAAGAATTGATGCTGTCGAACTGTGGTGCTGGAGAAGACTCTTATGAGTCTCCAGGACTGCAAGGAGGTCAAATCAGTCAGTCCTAAAGGAAATCAACCCTGAGTGGTCATTGGAAGGACAGATCCTGAAGCTGAAGCTCAAATATTTTGGCCACCTAATGCAAAGAGAAAACTCCCTGGAAAAGACCCTGATGCTGGGAAAGATTGAAGGCAAAAGGAGAAGGGGACGGCAGAGGACGAGATGGCTAGATAGCATCACCAATGCAATGAATATGAATTTGAGCACGCTCTGGGAGAGAGCGCAGGACAGGAAGGCCTGGCGTGCTCTGGTCCATGGGGTTACAAAGAGTCGGACACGACTTAACGACTGAACAACAACAACAACCCCAAAGCTTACAGATGGTGCTGAGATCCATAATCCCTCTCAAAGAGCTACAGTTTTCTGGGGAGAGGGAATGACTGTTCCCAGTCTGAGAGTATAGGTTATTGTAAGGGATTCAGTCTCACTGTGTTCATGCTAGAGGTAGTCTATCAATGGCTACTAAGTCATGATAGGTATATAAAACATTCGCTGCTGGTGAGAAAAAAACAGGAGATGGCAGCTTCCTTCATTCACTGCTTGTTGGCTTCTGAGGTTGGCCATTATGGGAAATGGGATGCTGTATTTGATGGAACATTGACTCTTATATTTGTGCCATAGAAAATCCTTTTTCAATGCTGAGTATCCACAGACATTTCCCTTAATTTTGCTTCACTTCCAGTCCAATTTCTTTTCTGTTCATCGCATTTGTATGTTTCTCACAACCACAACTATACAACAACATTGTTGGATTATTCTAGGAACGTTTTGTAATTTTCCTAAGACCTTAAGCCCATTTGAATACTTAACAAGAATGTTTTAGAACAGGTTTCCCAATTTGCTCACTCCTCAATATTAACAGATGAAATTCTTCTATGTGGGTTAGTTTAAGTCACCAAGATTTTTTGTTTAGAAATGTTTTCACAAACTTTTCTCTTTATGTTGTATTCTATCAGTATGAACTCACTGATAGCATGGTGTATTTTGCTTCTGTTACTATGACCATTTCTTACACTGTGGCTGTTTACAAAGAGGATGTACAGCTTAGTAAATGTTCTTAACAATTATTTCTAGAACAGATCTGTCAATGCCCTGATGTTAAACTAAAATAAAAATACATGGGTGCAATGTTTGAATTTGAAATTGCTCTGGAATTCCCTCAGTCTTAAAAAACCCAAAGTGCAGGAATGATATCATAATACTGTAATTACACCCAACTAAAAACCACAAAGGTGATCTAATTAGCTAGCTTTAGATGGTTGTCAGACTGGACAGCCATTGTGAACTGCCAATAAATCATGAACAAACAATAAAACGATTTGCAACAAAGAATGTAAAGTGTTAGAAATAAACATTCAAGAACAATATTTTAGAAGACCCTTGTAATATTAAGATTTTACTAACCACTCCCAAGGAAAAGCCATTTTAAACAATAAACACAGCTCAGCAAGTCCACTTCTGAGGCATCCAGCAATCAGTTCACACATTGCACAGGAACAGATCAGAACGATGTAAGCCTTTAAATTTCTCAAGATTCCACGTTCTACCACCTGTTCAGGGCAATACATTCTTTTACGGAAAAGCAACCCCAAATATTCATGTCTAGGATATCAACACTAACCAACTTCTGAAATCACATACAACTGTTAAACCACAGAACTTCCAAAGGACATACAATCTGATGCTGTTCCCAGAAGAAATTATTTGCTGGCACGACAGGTTTCCCTGGAATTAACTGCCCCTAGTTACAAATGATGCAGCACACTAGAAAACATCCGAAGTGCATACATTCCAGTTTAACTTCAAGGGACAAAATGGTTTCATGGAAAACAGATGAGACACACCTGCTTTTGATGCAACCCAAATAACAAAATCCACATCATGCCACATAGGGCAAGTTGGGAATAATGCAATAAGCCACAAAGCCTCCAGAGAATTCACATTCTGGTGTCCTTTTAAACAATAAACTATTTGGTGAAAAAACTGGTCAGAACGCCAGGTTCCAAGGCATCCTAATACCAAGTCTGACAAGTCATACAGGATAAATGGGAACAATGCAATGAGCGCCAACTTTTACCAAGATTTTCATGGCTATTTTTCTTATATAAAAATAATTTATTATTGCCTCAGATAGATGGGCACTGGAAGATAGATTTTTTGGAAATTTAGCGGCTGTACACCATCTGCTATTAAGCTTTATGTGGCTTACCCATTTGGTAGATCCGTATGCCTTAAAACATGGTAAACAATTCTGTGCTGTTTTTGATTTAAAAACTGGTTCTGCCTGCAGAAGGAGTATAGAGATGTCAGAGGAATCCACAACAGATTCAAATGACTCTGGATTTCTATGAATCCAACCTGTGGATTCTGGAGCACACCAGTTTTTTCTGAGTTGTGCAGATTCCGCAGAATTGCATGCCAGTTTTGGGGGGATTTGTGCAAATAAGCACTTGAGCTAATGCACATTAGCGCTAATATCCATTAGTGCAAGTGCACATTTGTGTTACTGCGCATTAGCGCTAATGCACACTTGTGCTAGTGCATATTAGCACAAGTGCACTCTTGCACAAGTGGAATTCTCATACATCCCTAAAAAAAAATCTGATTCTGCCAATGAGTAGATGACAGAAGGAAAGATGGCAGATAATCTATGAAACACAGATGGAACGGATTTCACAAAAACTGTAAATCCCTGAAGGAGTAATAAATTTTTTAACACTGCAAGGCATGCACACCTAAAATATTTGTTCTGGAGTGTCTTTTAACATCTCCCATAACACTTTTTTTATTTTATTTTTTAACAAAAGGGCCAGGGCAGCACTATTCAGGCGCTTTTCAGCCCCCCTGTTTGGGAAGAGTAAAACTCTTATTTTAATCCAATCCTAAACTGATCTCAGAAATTAAGCTCTACTGATTTCAGTGGAACTTGCTCCCTAGAAAGCGCGCTTAGGATGGCTGCCTTAGTCTGCTCCAGCAAACACAGAGAACCTTGGCACACCTCAATGACTAACACCTTTACTGTGGCATGAACTTTAACAGCGGCATGGAAAACAGGTAAGCTCCACAGGCAAGAAAATCCAACACCCCCTCGAGTAAACTCTACGAAGCGCGCCGCGCCCATTAGTATGGGGGCGCAGAGTGCGCGGGGTTCGCTGCGTCCCCGCCGTTCCACGAGGTAAAGCGCGCAGGTAGCAGCGCGCGCGGTTCCCGTTTGGCGCGCGGCATTTCACTCACCGGAGCGGAAGCGTACCAGGGCAAGCAGCGCGCAAAACAGCAGCGCTCGGCTATACCGCGCGGGCGTCGCCACCCTCGAAAAGTACCGTGCGGCCGCCGCCATCCCGTCCAGCTGCAGGAAAGGAGCAAAGGGAGTCCAGCAGAAGGGCGACGCTCAGGTAGAGCCTGTGTGGCGGCCGAAGCGCAAAACTTCGGGCGCGCGCGCGCGTGTGTGTGTGCGGGTGAGAGAGACAGAAAAATTAGTCCAGAAGAAGCTGGTGCCTCCTCTTTTATAATTCCAGCCCCCGGCCGGCCGCCCCCCCGGAAAGTCCTTAGCACACAAGAGGATGGTGAAAGGCTGAGTCACCTCGTCGCTGGCTGTGAATCAGCTCCCACGCCCCGCTAGGCAGAGAGCCGCTCCTTTTGGCCAGGATGTGGGGGCCAGGTGAGCGGCGGTGGCTTTCCCGCCTTCTGCCAAGGTACCTTTGTCTGGGGAAGGAGAAAGAGGTGGAGGGAGGAGAAGAGAAGGAGCCGAAGAAGACGCTCGCGACGACTCTCCCCGGGACGGCGGGGGGGGGGGGGGCTACAGCCCGCCCGGGCTGCTTCTCTGCCTTAGCCCGCCCCCTTGTTATTTCCCATGACCGGCTGCACTGCAAAGGACACGACCCCGACGCCGTAGAAAAGCGGCTTCCATTCCCGGCCGACGAGAGAAAGGGGAAGAGGAATTGACCGAATGAGCTGCAAGCATGCGGGACCCGCCTCCCCTGTCTGGTATCATAGGGCTGGATTCAGATTTAGCCATGCTTAGAGGAGACCCACTGAAATCTGCAGGACAAGTAAGGAATTACTGAAGTTAGAACTAAATTTGAAGTCCCGTTGAGATAAGCGGGGCTTAAGTTAGGGCTAACTTAAAGTTCCGTTGATTTCAGTGGGTCTGCACTAAGTATGACATAGCGAACGTAAGCCCATTGATTTCGAAGGGCCTGTGCAAAGTATGGGCTTTTGTACATGAAGCTTTTCACCCGCACCATTATGGAGGCTTCTGCTTCTGAATTCTTTGCGGGATTAGCTTCTTTACACATCCCCCCCCCCCCGCTTTTCTTTCTCTGCCTTCCTATATGTTCAATTATACAACCACTAGGTGGTGCTGTGGTATAGGGAAATCGCGCAATTACACAAGCTTTCTGTGGCGTTATAGAGGCCATTCAGAAAAAAATACCACACTTTCTTTGTTAAGAAAAAAATGCGATAATGGTCACAAAGCACAGGAGAGGCCCTGGAGGATGCTGCCGCCGTGTAAAGGACCTGCAAACTACTGTGAGTGAGCAATCATGAATGCCTCGTGTAGAAAGGTTCTATGACCTAAGTCAGGATCCAGCCCATAAAGCTGGAAGGTCTTGGAGGTTATCTAGCCCAACTCCCTGCCAATGCAGGGAATCTTCTAACTCCATTTCATTGAATTATGTGGATGCAGGAAAGCCCATGCAGTCTGTCCCTGTACCATTTAGGCTGTAAACTGAGAAGAGTGTGAGATTTTTCACATACTTTCCCAGGACTTACTGGAATATTCCTTTTGATTAGGTACTTTCCTTATCATATCATACTGTATCTCCATACTGAGGAAAGTTGCACTTGTTGAATGCCTCCAGGCCACACAGCTGTTAAAGGAACAGGGGAACTGTCAGGGGCAAAAAGGGTGGACAGTCTAGTCCCACATAGACCCTTCCTAAAGTACTCTTATTCTCCCCCTCTTTCCTTAATAGCATCTGGGAAGGGCAGGAAGGAGGCTGCCAGATTTTCCTGAGTGAGCTAATTACAATAGGCATATTTACGCTGCATGTTCACTTCATGTTACAGTACTTACACGGGCGCTTTCTTCTAGCTGTAGATATGTGGAGGAATTCTTAGGATTCTTAGATTTCTTAAGCCTTTCCTGGGCTGCGTTGTCATTATGCACATCACAAAATTTCTGGACTGAACTTGGTTCCCACATCATTTTTATGGGGTGCTTCCAGAGAAAAAGGCTCTTAGCAGTACCAAATAAAAGACATTGTACAGCTGTTCTGACTTTTCCTCCTTTGTGGTTTTCTTTTCTTTTTTTTTGTAGAAAGAAAAAAGATGGAAGAAGCAATAGGAAAACACAGGATGGTTGCAAGTGGAAGACAACTTTGTCTCACCCCCCCCCCCAAAGTTCCATGGATGAGGCAGGACAATTGCATGATTTCCCATTACCTTATTCAGCACAGGGTAGTATAAGAAAGATGACAGTCTCTTGGTCATGGGGGTATATAACATGGAGTATTTCTGGAGTGCAGGGTGTGTCATTTCAGTTCTATATTCAAATGGTGTCCTGCATTGAATAAGGATCTAGGAACTAACTTCAGTTTCATCACAGACTCAGTGGGGGTGTGCCTGTGGTGTAGCAAGTTACATTTGGGCATAGGAAGCCTGGGTTCAAATCCTTGTTGAGTTGTATTCTACTATTTTTCAGCCTAAACTTCCTTCCAGGGCTTTGTAAAATAGCTTCTGTTTCGTGGGTGTGGTGGAAAGAAGAAATCTGGTATACTTGGGCAGAGACATACACATTTGTGTGAACAGCGGTAGTAGATAATAGTTGTGTTGTTTATTTCTGGAATTAAATAAAAAAAATAGGTAAGATTTTTTTATATATATAAATGCCTGTGATGACAGGAAAACCATGAGGTCCAATACAAAGATAATTATAAATCTCAGTTAAACTGGCTGCTGCTGATGCAGATGGTTTCAGCTACAATCCAGCACACTGTTGGTTGCTTTAATCCAACTAAACATTGCTCAAGTCATTTTGGATGGTGTCTTTCATAAATAAACATATCAGAGAAAGAGACAGGAAGGAGGAGAAAGAGAATATGAGAATTCAAAAGATTTCCAAATGAATATTTATTCAGTATTTGGTCTGTGAATAGGATAGCAATTTCAGAGCAGCTCTAGCTGGGAAGATGCTCAATGGGTCATATAGCTGCATCCGCCCCCACAAAAAAATGCTTTAATTACCACTGTGAGATAGGAAAATTTTTCTGCGTTTTGCAGATGGAAAAATGGTTGATAACTCAGTGGTCTGAAAGTGCTGCCCTATTCATAGAGTAAGTGCCATCGAACTTGGTGGGGTTTACTTCTGAGTAGACATGAATAGGATCAGGCTGCATGTCTCCATGTACCAGTCTAATATGGAATGTCCCTACCAGCACATGTGAACGTCACAAGCCATAATATTATACTAATGCTGATGAGTTTATTACTCTGTTATGACTGGTAGATACAGCAGTGCAAATACTTAAGGCTGAGGCAGACACATTCCTATGTGCTTGTTTTATCTCCCTTTGAAAGATCTTCCAAATTCCACTTCCATTGGACTAACTGTTAATTACATTCCATTTGGTACTATGAACATTAAGAGTGCGGGTCTCCTTTCCTCCAGCCTGCTAATGTAGTCACTAGACTGGAACTCACACTTCAAGTGGCTACCTTTTTCATAACTGTATTTTGCATTGTTAAGGACTTTAGCACTCTAGGGGTGAGGCTACTACTTAGCGGTAGATCACATACTTTGCATGCAGGTTCATTCCCAGGTATCAGTGTCCCATGATTGTTTTTTTCACATTTTAAAAATGTGAGGCAGCGGTGGCTGGCTTTAGGCTGAGCAGAGGACCAGTGGAGATTGGCTATTTACCCTTTCTCTGCCAAACATTTTCCCACTCAAACTAAAAAAATAAAGGTGTGTGAATGCATTTATTATGATTTAAAGGCTCTTCTGGCTGGTTGCATCAGTCTTGCCATCCCTTTAATTAATTGCTTCCTGAGCTTGTTCCCTCCTGAAAGAGTTGTCCTCAATTCTTGGACTGGAATTGCCCATTTAATTACAGGATTCGCCTTTGCACTTTGCTTGTGTTTTTTCTGAAACAGAATTGTGCTGGAACTGTAAGAAAATGGTTTGAGATGGCATAGTACTCTGGGAGGGGTCACTGAGGCTTTCTGTTTTACACAACAAATACGGGAATTCTCTTCTCCTGAGCCTTCTCCAACTCACATACAGATACAAAGCAGCGAGAGATCGTGTTGCTGGGTGATGGGTGGGTGGAAATCTGCTCAGTTCTGCTAGCCTCTTTTTGCCGTTTTCTTCTTTAAATTTCTTTGAGTCTCTGTGCAGTAGGAAACCCCAGCACTTCTTTTTAAATAAGAAAAATGGCTGCTTTAAACTGCAGTTTTCTCCCTACCTGGATCACTTTGGGTATCACTTTTGACAGAAAGAAAACTCTGTTCAAAGCAGCTGTGCAAAGCAAAGTGGCAGAGGGGTAGGGGGCAGCATAAAAAGTAGGCATCTACCCATCCCTGCTTTATAGACAATTTTTTCTTTTTAAAAAACAGCGGAGCCACTCTGAAGAGCCTGCAAGTGTACTAGATAAAGGAGGAGAAGGAGGTGCAATTGTCCTGTGATTTACACAGAGAAATGTCCTGTCTCACTAGTGTGGATTGAACACAGAAGAATATATTCGCCAAAAAAGTGTGATTTTGTAGTGCTAGGAGCCTTTCACCTGGAAGCACTCTCAGCTTCCTTAAGTCACCTATAGTTACTTTGTGTAAAGAAATATATATCAGGAAAAAACAATAATGGAACAACAGGTAGCATGTAGTTTGTCCTTCTACCTGGACCCACATTTTTCCGTGGCCTTTTAACCACAGTCTTGTCCTCTGTAGGATAAAGTTTAGAACATCATGAAGATGCTGGCCTGCACACTTACCTCCTGCTTTCCTTCTGTGCTTTCATTTGGTGTCGAAAGATTGGGCGTACAAGAGTAGTGACAAGTTGTATTGGGTGGTGGGAAGAAACGGCCAATTGACAAAGGATCTAGAGGAACAAAGAATGTGGGCACATAGACATTGGGGCAAGTGTCTGTTTCACCATGAGGTGACACAAGTCAGCAAGAGATGGGAAGAGGTGAGTAATTCTTGCATTCGTGAGCATGCGTCCGTTTTTGGAACAGCTTGTCTCTCTTTAAAAGGAATTAATTTAACTGTTAGAATTTACAAGTGGAGGAGGGCTGATGTTCTGATTACTTTTTAAGTAGTCACTTTGTTGGTTTTACTTCTGGCTAAGCATGTGCAGGATAATACTCGGCAGCTTAATACAAGCTTTTCAAGAATTTGCTTGCTAGAACTAAGTGTTTAGTGTTTAAAACCAAGTATGTTATTAAAGATTGACATACTACTGACCCCAGCTTCAGTGTTGCCCCCATAAGGAGGAAGAGGCTTGATGGAAGCCAAGTTGTAAGAGAACACAATATATGGTGTGTTCTGGATGGGCACTACAAAGCAAACATTTTAATATGTTGTAACTCGGGGCCGAACTAAACATGATGTTAGCAATGAGTGCAATTAATGTGCATGTTTTAAAAAGTGTAATCCTTTCTCCTTGCTGTGGCCCTGATGAAAATCTCCCTCTCCGAAGCTGCTAGTACATTAAGCTCCCAAACTGCTGTCACAATCAAGAGGAAAGCATCCATTGGTACCAATGGAAGCTTTCCTCCCAAGGCAAATAGCAACTTCAGGAAGGATTTTTGTAGGGACAACTGCAGGTGGTAAAGGATTAAACTATCCCTTCCTATTTCCTGTGGCTCCTATGCTGCTCACGGCTCCCCTATGGCTGCTGTTTACATTTTTAATACATTACATGCATTTGTGCAGTGTCACATCTAGTTTTGCATTTGACCAGACTAGGCCTGTCACCATCATGTAAGTTCTCTGTGTCAAATTTCAGAAGACAAATCATCTTGAATTTATAATAAATAGAATGTTACTATACAGCAGTCTTACTGCTTTGCAGTGTTGGCTGGGTCTGACTGGTGTAAGTGCAGTACTACACATTACAACTGGTGCAGGAAGCACCAGTGTTCAGCACAATCCCAGATGTATGTATGTGGATGTTTAAAGATGCAAATACATGGACATATTGTTTGCACACTTGTGTAGAATCATAGAATAGTAGGGTTGGAAGGGGCCTACAAGGCCATTGAGTCCAACCCCCTGCTCAATGCAGGAATCCAAGTCAGAGCATCCCTGACAAATGGCTGTCCAGCCTCGTCTTGAACGCCTCCAGTGTGGGAGAGCCCACTACCTCCTTAGGTAATTGGTTCCATTGTCGTATTGCTCTCACAGTCAGGAAATTTTTCCTGATGTTCAGCCAGAATCTGGCTTCCTGTAACTTGAGCCCATTATTCCGTGTCCTGCATGTGTATATTGCAGGATACAATACACACATGTGTGTGTATGTATTGCAGGAAACACAGTGAAGAAAGTAAAGTCCTATAAGGCAGTTTAATATCTTCTTCAAAATCTCAGACAAAAGCAACACTTACATAGTAGAACATATAGAGAGGGAAAGGGACGGAAGAGCAGAATAATGATATGAAGTTTCTACAGGACCCTATTTAATAAAAAACGAGTTAAGTAAAGTTGAATTCCTAGGATGTGAGGGAGAAAGGAGGAGGAGAGAGGAAAGCGCGCCCCAGTGTTTGCATCGGAGGGAGCATTCTTATGGCTGCTAGACAGTGGCTAGATGGCCATAGGATATCTGGTTTTCCGGGAACCGACCTCGGAGCCCACACTCCGTGGTCGGTTCCCAGAGAACCGAGCTCCCCACACTTGTGCACTACCCCAGAGGCAGTGCGGAACAGTCCCATGCGCCATGCTCGGAAGAGGAGCGCAGAGTGGCCGAAAAGGGGTGAGTTTGGGGGCGTTCCAGGGCAGGGAGGGCAGAAATGCCTGTACAACACATCCATTGTGTCATATAGCAGCCTCCTCCCCCACTCCGCCCTCCTGCAGCTAGACAGCTGCAATCTGCTGTCTAGCCAAAAATGCAGGGCAGGAGAAGTGTGGAAGAAATGATCCCGTCTGCGCTTCTCCTGCCCTGCACTGGATAGGAGGTCACCTCCAAGTTCAGAGGTGACTGCCTATCCAAATCAGATTTTCCCCAAAATATTTGATAGTTACTTTTTATTGGCAGGCTCAGCATGTGCTTTGATGTAAAATCCTTTAAACAGTCACTTTGAGAAAGTAAACATTTAAGACTCATGCCACATAAATCTCAATTTGTGCTTCTTTTTATTGCTGCATAAATTCAGTTGTGTACAAATCATGTTACTCTAAAAATCAGGCTTGGCCCAAGCTCTTCTGCCCGAGGCATGAGAGCACAAGCACCGCCACATCGCACCTCCACCCCTTCCCCTTAGCTTTACCACTGCTGCTTTGTCAGCTCTCTGGAGAGCCAAGTAGCTGGAAGAAGCAGCTGGTGCAGCTCTTGCATGGTGCAGCTCAACCCCCCATACTGTCTGGCTCTCGCTGAGAGGATTCTCAGCATGAGCCAGAGGACGGTTGTGAGTGGTTGTGAGCAGCTGCCCATCTTCTCTTTCGCTCTGGATCCCCTCAGAGCAAAACAAAGGGTGGGCAGCTGCTCCAGGGGGTCCCACCAGCCACTCCATCTCTGCGACGTGCCTCAGTGGGAGAGTGGGACCAGCTGGGCTCTCCAGAGCACCCGCTGGCAACACAGAGTAGGTGGCTGCTGTGAAGCATCTCACCAGCCCCGCTCTCCCACTGCAGCAAATGCCATGGTTGGAGAGCAGGTAGCAGGGCTCTCCAGAGCACCCCTGGAGGCAATGAGGAGTGGCACAATTCGCTGTTTCGCCTGCTCCACCACCTGAGGAGCAGTTAGGATCAGGTGGTAAATATTCTGCATGAATTCCTTTTAGAATGCCACATTATAAATATGTGACACAGTCAACCTTAACAAAGCTCCAGCTACTAAAAAAATGTGTTGATTTCTGACTTGCTGTTGTTTGCTAGGGATACAGGAATTACCATTGTGGATTAGTGGTATTATAACATTAATCGTCAGACTTTCCAGATTTGACCATGGTGGGAAACATTCCTTTGATGTTAACTTGGAAATTGCTGAAGTGACTTTTATAAACTAGACATGGAACAGGAAATGGCTCCATTTTAAAAAGGTTTCATGTCTTCGACTGGTACAGATGTCATAGGTCCTCATAGATGTTCTGCTACAGTCAGACCTGTTCTTTATAACCATTCTGGAAAGCTGTAGTTGTATGTGCGAACAAGCTGAGCAAAATGTACATGCACACACATGCGCACACTCCTGAAGATGTTTTCCTGACAGAGATTCATTTGCATGTCAGAATAAATGCATACTGTTTTTAAGGTGGCACAAATGTCTTTTTTGAATGGGCACATGGCTAGGGAAGATATTTCTTTAAATATTTAAACCCTATAACCCCAAGGTGACTTGCAATGCTAAATGATCAGACAAGAAACATAGCAGTAACTGTAAAAGAAGAAAGACAGCAGACAGCATTCATGAGAGCAGTAGGTTACCAATTACTGAAAGGTATATCTGAACAAAAATGTTTTTAATTGGCACCTGAAGGCATTGAAAGAAGGAGCGGCCAAATCTCTTGCTACAAAGAAGTCCGTATAGTATGAATGTATTACCTTCTCCAGCTACAAAAATATGCAATGGAAAAAACACTTGCATTGGATTAATCTACACAACAGGAAACATGTGAAGTGGCCTTCAGTTTTAGGAATAAGTGCACATTATCAAGTGCACTTTATTGTACTTGATAATGGCATCATTGCTAGAAAAATGGCATCACTGCTAGAAATCAGATCATTTTGTGACTGTATTTGGGTTGTAAGAGGAGAGTTGAAAGTGGTTCCTCTGTTTTCCCTCTTATTCCTTACTCCTGCTCCAGGAAAATTGCAGGCCATAAACTTTCAAGCAGTTCTCCATTTCTTCAGTCCTTGGCTCAGCCATAACAGTTATTCCCAGCTGTTTAATGTTATGTTCCTTTTACAGAAAAGTACTATAAAAAGAATATAACACGGTCTGACTTTATTTGTAAACAAGGTAAAGTGGTTGTCTGACTCCACATGAAAAAATATAACAAATTCAAATTGCAATATCAATTACTGCTTTTAAAAGCAGTAAACAACTCCCTTTAAGGAAAAACAAGAACAACTCAGCAGAGGGAGGACCGTTAGTTTTGAATCCTGAATATTTCTCCGTGTTTTGTGCATTTTCTTCTTTCAGGGAGGTTCGTCTTAAATATGGGCAATATTTGAAAAAAAAAATTGCCCTCTTGAATTGTGAAATGGTATCATCCTCTCCGGTACTTCATTCTGCTGTTTGCATAGACCAGGTTGCAAAAGCCAAATTTGATCCAAAGTGCTGTTCCCTTGCACAAATGACTACAGTTTTCTTACTATAGACTACATTCATCTTGATGGGTCACAAGTAGGGATGGCAGAGAATTTCGCCACAAATCTCAGGGAGGCCGAATGCCAGCACATTCGGCCCCCCGAAATCAGTGGCGAAACGGTCTGCCACCCCCCCCCCCCGCAGGACGGGACTTACCTTTGGCGAATCTCCCTGGCAGCGATGGCTCTGGCGGCGGTTTGGCGGCGGTGGCTGGTCTTCCGACCGGCTGCCGCCGCCATTTCCAGTAAACAAAAAACAAAAAAACGTGATAGGCTACGTAAAGATTTACGTAGCCTATCACGGCTGAGTGAAAGAAAGAAAAAAACCCGTGCGTATGCAAATGGCGCCCTTGCGTGCCGCCATTTGCATTCCTTATTTTGGCACGTGTAGTCTACGTAAACATTTACGTAGACTATGGCGAAAATAAGGGGAACGCAAATAGCGTAGCATCTACGTTTGCGTTCCCGGCCGGCCGGGATTTGCGGTGGGAGGGGCGCCTCTCCCCCGGCCAGAATTTCGGGTGGGGAGGGACTGGGCGCCTCCCCCCAGGCCAGAATTTCGGGGGGGAGGGACGGGATGCCTCCCCCCCGGCCAGAATTTCGGGGGGAAGGACGGAGCGCCTCCCCCCCCCACCGCGAAGCAAATTTCGTCAAAGGTAAGTGACTTTCGTACATCCCTAGTTGCAAGTATATGTACAGGTCTGTTTAGAGACACAGGCACACCAGAAACTTCAGTGATTTATACTTCTGATTCCCAGCAGTGCAAGATCAAAACCAGGAACACTTTCAGCTGAATATAAGTAAATACTACTGGATCGTGGATTTGTTTAAAACTAACAGCTTTATTGGAAACTTGGGCATTCTTTTGCATCAGGCAGTTCAGAGAGTAGTTTAAATTCTACCAAAATTTACAATTTTACCATTTTCATCTTCTTTGATATATTTTGAATAAATCCCAGAATGAATTTATCTAAATTTATTTATTTATTTATTTATTGCATTTATACCCCGCCTTTTTTCCTCTTGCAAGGAACCCAAGGCGGCTTACATTATCCTCCTCCTCTCCATTTTATCCTCACAACAACAACCCTGTGAGGTGGGTTGGGCTGAGAGTCTGTGACTGGCCCAAAGTCATCCAGTGAGCTTCCATGGCCGAGTGGGGACTAGAACCCGGATCTCCCAGCTCCCAGTCCAACACACTTGCCACTACACCACACTGGCTCTCCTAAAGAAGAAGGCAACATGAGTCTGAAGGAAGTAACAAACACACCTTCCGTGTGAAACAATAATATATTTATAATCTGCTCTTCTTGAGTGCTCAGAGCATTTGTTATGAAATATTTCAGTAATCATTAGAACAACCCTGTAAGATGGGCTAGTATTGGGTTAAACTACAAGTGGGTTAAGCTGGCCACATTTTTTTTTTTTTTTTTGGAAGGAAAGCAAGTGATGTGGCCCCCAAATGGGATCATGCTCTCATGCTGTTGATCAAGATCAGGGCCCTCCATTGGTTTTCTGCCAAAAATCTTAGCTGCTATTTGCTTGAAAAGGTGGTGTTTGTAGGAAATTGGTATGGGGCCCTGTTTTATTAGCATAACTCAATGACAGGCTTTAGATTAGAGGAAAGACCTTTATTTAGTAATAAGTGTACACAACTGGTCCATGCAGGCCTGCTGCAGTAAATTAGAGCTCCTCGCACCAACTTCCTGTCCCAGCACTTCCTGTTCCTTTACTAGATCCTGAGTCTTTCCACATAGTTCCATCACTCATGATACAGGCCCAGACCCATATTGGGAGTGCAACCTGGTCCTGGTTCCCATGTTCTTGTTTTTCCTTCAGAATAAAACTGGCAAGCATAAGCATGCTTTAAAAAAAAAAGTGTTTCAAACATGTAGTTTGGCTGTTACTATCTTCATATTACAGATGGGGGTGCTGAGGTTGAGAAAACATTCATTTATTTAAAATGTTTTTATGCCACCCTTCAGTAAAAACTTCCAGGGTATTGTATAACAAACTGATTTTAAAATGCAGTAAATGTGACAATAAGGCAAACAATGAAACAACAATCCGTATTCAGAATGGGTATCAGACTCAACACCCAGCTTACGCTAGATCAAGGGTGCAGAACCAAACTAGGGTGAGTGGGTGACCCCCACCCAGCCCTCCATGGGCTGTATGATGTCAGATGGGCATGGCCATGCCCATCTGACATCATTTGCTCCCTGGCCAATGTGCTAGCAGAGGGGACTCAGCTGGCTTGGCATTGCTGTTCACAGCAAAGCAGCAACACAGGAGAATCCCCATTGTTATCTCTGATTGTTGATTAAACATAAGAGTGGGATTCCTCTTCTCTCCTCACCCCTCACAGTAGGGGTGGGGCTTGCAGAGCTGAGGGGATGGACCCCGTGGAAGTGGCACAAGCTGCTGTGGGCTGGATTAGGCCCCAACTGCTGTTACTTTGAGAGAGAGAGAGAGAGAGAGAGAGAGATTCAGTTACTGGTGTAAACTCTTTTTAAAACAGGGCAAGGCTATCTTTTGTGTTCAGAGTTCATTCCCAGTATCATATTTCTCTCTAAAGTAACCCTAAGAGATTAATCCAGTTAGTTGATTATTGTTGTTAACAAATAATTCTTTTTTAATACTTGACAAAACTAAGGAGAGGTATTCATGTATAATATTACATTGTGTTGCTTAACTCTTCCATTCATGTTGATTCAGGTCAGGTCAGACATCTTAAAGGAATTATTTTATATGTTTATGTCTTGGAGGTGAGTTAAATGAGCAGGCAAAATCTTAGTTTACATGAATATAATCCTTGCACTCATTAAACTCATTCCTGGGAATTACAGAGGGAAATATTCTAAACACTGCCTTGCTTGTTTGTTCTTTTTGTAATCATAATGTGCTCACTCCCTATTGCTCGTGTAATTGATAGGAACAAAAACTTGTTCTATAACTGAGTTCTCCAGCAAACTTCTAAGAATGGTGTTCATGAAGCACCCTGTATGACATGTTTTCCCCCACCATTTTATTCCATGGATACTTTCATAACTCATCACTACATCGTGGAATATTTTTTAAAGCTGGGCTAAGTTCTTCTTCTAGTTACTTTGTTATAGATGTAGAGAAGTTGCACTGGGGTTCAATTATCTTTTAATAACTATTCATGTACCCTATCTATTGATTTCCATGATTCCAATTTTATCTTTCATTCCTGATGTTCTGATATGGCAGATACTAAAAGGGAAGGTTCTAAATTGCCCCTGTATCTTGAAATCTAGGAATAATGTGGATCAGGGCAATCAAGTACTAATACCGCTTGAGATCTCATGTAGGCACTAGCACTGTAGTGACATGCAGCTGTTGAACACAACACAATCCCCTTTGAATCCATGACAGTGTTAACCCCTTTATGAAGAAGAGTTCCTTTGACTCTTTAGTATCACCAGTTTCTGAGATTTGAATCTGCATTTTCCCTAGTAGCTGAGACCGTGAAGATGGCTGCTGGCTCAGCCATATGTACGAACCAGTTAATGCTAGCATTTCTTCTCTTGGCTGTGCACCTATGTGTATTACAGTGAGGAGGAATATGGCAGTGTAAACTAGGCCAAGTATCTGTTCGATTGTGCTAAAGATATTGGGTAGGGCTGGTGATGGCAGAGTGTATGAATTCCAAGCTAGGAGTAGGGCAACAATGATAGTATGGCATGATAGACGACATTGGAACTTGAGACTGGAAGATATGGAAAGTTGCTTTTGCCATTTGAACCAAAATTATTCTAGTTTATGTATTGTCCTTTGGCTATAATGTAGGGTGTGATATGCAAAGGTTATGGTTTTAGGATTTTCAAAATATTTATAGATGTAGATAAAATGGGGACATTGAAGGCCTGTCAAAGGCAGAGGCTGAAAATAGGACAACTGCCTAAAGTAGCAGCCTTATTAAAAAAAACCTGGAAAATTGTTAGCAGCTGTTAGCAAATTTCTCTCACATAATCAAAGTGGTCTTAATGTTTATTGCAATTGTATGGGGCAATTAATACTTATCTGTATTACCATTCTGGAGATTAGATAGAAGTATAATAACAGCCTTTGTTTTTGTATGAATACATTATTGTTACAGCGTTTACAGTTATTTGTGGCTGTGTGTGTTACAATTTAATGTGTACGGTACACATTAAATAACTTGTTATCCAAAGGCACAGGCCACCAAACAGTTTTTATCCACCAGCACAAACTGTATTTTTTCCGTCCTTTAATTGTATAGATGTGCAAAGTAATCTGGCACACACAAAATAAGGACTCAGAAAAGTAAAGTCATGAGAGAAGCATTTTCTTTTATAAAAGAAACCTATAAAATACCATTTCATGAAGAGCATTTCTGAAGCTTACACAGGAAACTGAGTTTAAAGGATATAGAAACATGAAGGAAATAATCTACCCACCCTGTGGTTCCTCACAAAGTTATAATCCTGCCTGAGATTATTACTAATTGCTCTTTTGGTTTTACCAGAAGCAAAATAGACATTTCTGAGAAGTTACTAAACACATCTGCATTGCTCTTTACAGACATAACCCTACTTCCAACTCTTTCCTATCTGCTTAGATTCCCTAGTGAAAGAGAATCTCAGCTATTTGATTAAGCAACGCCTGCCACCATGTCCCAAGGTTCTTTCTTATCTAGGCTTAAAGACAAAAGGATAGGAATATAAAGAGATATTCTAAACAAGAATCCATGCAGTTTCTTATGGCAATGTTCAGTGAGAATAACAGAAGCAGAGCATATGCTGAATATTTAGTCAAAGTCTAGAATACCAGCAAGGATATCAAGGGTGCAATCCTATGCATCTTTAGACAGAAAAACATCCTACAACTCCCAGCATGGCTGGCTTAGGAATGCTGGGAGTTGTAGGACTTCTTTCTGTTTAAACATGCATAGGATGGTGTCCTTAGAGATCCCGGGCCCCTTCACTGAATTATAGTTAAGTTTCCCTGGGAAAAAAGAATTACTACTAAACCAGTTTAATAGGCATCGCCATTTGTAATGATCTAGCACCTGAACAGCTAAGTGCTAAAAGAATACAGCTCCTCTGTCTGAATATGTTGGCCACTCATATTCTAAGAGAAGGAAATTTAGCATTAGTGAATGCATACATAAATATTTCAGCCCAGACTACTAGTACTTTGCAACTTTAACAGTGCAATCAGTGCATGTCCACTCAGAAGTAAGTCTCATTTAATTCAATGGTACTTACTCTCAGGTAAGTGTGTATAGAATTGCAGCCTAAAGCACAAACAAATAAAAAATTCCACTTAAAAGAAAAACAAATCCCTTGGAAATAGTGCAATTTCTGTTTAATACTGACCAGAAAAATGTCAGTGCCTGGTTCTGAAGGAGAATTTGGAGTCTACCAGCCCTTCCCCTGCTCATGTTCAGACTGGTTATCTCAAGTATTTGTGCAAAACTATGTACTTGAAAGCTGCTTCTTTTGATTTTTATTCATCTGTCTTTTTCTTCAGCATTTTTCATGCTATTGGATATTTTGTGGTTTGGAGTTTGTGTGTGTGTTTGCAGAATCCATTCAATTTAAGACTACAAGGAGCATTTCTTCTTTGTTTAGTTAACTCTTTTGAAGAGACTTCCTGTGAATTACAGCATATGAAAAATATTTATGTAGAAAACCCTTTGCTTTGATTGGGTAATTTGGGTGATTGGATTTTTTAGTTCTAGAATATCAACTTTTCTCAGTACTACAGGAGCTAAAATTTACTTTTGGGGGATGCAAAGGCTTTACAGTCATCATCCTTTTATGCAGGTTAGTGCTTGACTATAGTTCCCAAGAAACAGAATGTGGTCCTGTGAACTGATGATGTATAGAGAGAACATTCCAAACAATCTATTCATTGTTTTACTCCAAACATGAATTCTGGCATGCTTGAATAGCTGTGGCATCCCAGTTAACTTGCTTTTGAGAAAGAGTTGTGAGTTGGCATCTCCTTTCTATGAACATGGGGATACAAAAGCTGGAGCCCAACAAAAGTAAAAAACCCTATATTGTGAAAGGGTGCCTACTTGGGCTTGCTGCCAAGAGTAAAACAGAGCCTGCTGTGTTTTCTTCCTGTTAACACTGCTCCTTTTTAGTAATATGCACTCCCACTGAAGAGACAGTATTACTAAGCACTTCTTGTCTGCTTTTCCTCTTTTGCAGTATATTATCCAACAACATTGTTTAGCTTTACTGGGGGTTGGCGGAGGGAACCATTCAAGTCTTTAAGACAATAAATCACTTGCAGCTCAGTCCTATGAATGTTTATTTGCAAGTAAGTGTGCATTGATTAGATTGAAGCCTTGGGCAAAACTGCATAAGATTTTTTGAAATTAAGCTGTCAACAAAACAAGCTTGATAAAACCAAGTCTGGGAATCTGGGAAATGAAATACATAAATAAAATATGCTGAGTCATTTCACATGCAGTGCGGAATCATGGGTTGATGCTGTGTGAATGAACATTGGGCTCACAAACTTCCCCTTCTCCTCCTCTCTTTGGACATTCCACTTAACTAGCTACTTCCTGGTTTGTGGCAAACCACTGTTTGCCATTACACAAGAACCAGTAAACTATGCTTTCTGCTTGCCCTCAGGATTGCAAATTCTGAGAATTGCATGCAAGAGGGAGGAAGGAATGTATGGTTCATTCCCATGGCACCAAGCCATAGTGCTATGTGTGAACTGACTTATGGCATCTCTTGCATACAATGCACGTCCACAAGCTCAAACTTGTTTTTGTTTTGTTTTGATTAAGGTAATTCACAAATCAGTTCTATTAGATAATCCTATCTAGTGCTTAGTGTGAAGGGAGGAAGGATGAAGACCTTTTTGTTCTTCCAGGCATTTTAGTTTTTCAGTTTGTTTTTATCTGGTATTGTATTTTGAATTTTTGCACTGTGGCTAGGTTCTGTTGGTTATTTTTATATTGTAGTTTTAAACTTTTATATTGTACTTTATCTTCTGCATTTTGTTGTCTGGTATTTTATCATTTTAATTGTTGTGAACAGCCAAGAGAGTTTTGGCTATTGGACAGTATAAAAGTGTAACCAATAAATAAAAATAAATAAATAACCCCCCGGCAGTGTAGGCAGGGACAAAAGGTAGCTCAGATTGAATGCCAACCCAGCAAGGTAGGCTGTCACCACCCCTTACATCCAACTCACCCTGAGCCAGGGAACTCTCAGACCTTACAGGACACCCCGCAGGCTTAGAAGTGGGAGGTAAAGCTGGTACCTTCTATTTCAAGCCTTAGGCCTGAAAGTTTAAAGAGTAGCAGTTAACCCAGCAGAAGGCTCTGGATTCAGTATTAAGGCTTAGAGTAGAATCATAGAATAGTAGGGTTGGAAGGGGCCCACAAGGCCATCGAGTCCAACCCCCTGCTCATTGCAGGAATCCAAGTCAGAGCATCCCTGACAGATGGCTGTCCAGCCTCGTCTTGAATGCCTCCAGTGTGGGAGAACCCACCACATCCCTAGGTAATCGGTTCCATTGTCATATTGCTCTAACAGGCAGGATGTTTTTCCTGATGTTCAGCCGGAATCCGGCTTCCTGTAACTTGAGCCCATTATTCCGTGTCCTGCACTCTGGGATGATCAAGAAGAGATCCTGGCCTTCCTCTCTGTGACAACCTTTGAAGTACTTGAAGAGCGCTATCATATCTCCCCTCAGTCTTCTCTTCTCAAGGCTAAACATGCCCAGTTCTTTCCGTCTCTCTTCATAGGGCTTTGTTTCCAGTCCCCTGATCATTTTTGTTGCCCTCCTCTGAACCCTCTCCAGCTTGTCTGCATCCTTCTTCAAGTGTGGTGCCCAGAACTGGACACAGTACTCCAGATGAGGCCTAACCAATGCTGAGTAGAGGGGAACTAGTACTTTCCGGGATTTGGAAGCTATGCTTCTATTAATGCAGCCCAAAATAGCATTTGCCTTTTTTTGCAGCCACATCACATTGTTGGCTCATATTCAGCTTGTGATCGACAACAATTCCAAGATCCTTCTCGGTTGTAGTGTTGTTGAGCCACATATCCCCCATCTTGTAACTGTGCATTTCGTTTCTTTTTCCTAGGTGCAGAACTTGGCATTTATCCCTATTAAATGTCATTCTGTTGTTTTCTGCCCAGCGCCCCAGTCTATCAGGATCCCTTTGAATTTTGTTTCTGCCTTCCAAAGTATTAGCTATCCCGCCCAATTTTGTGTCATCTGCAAATTTGATCAGCACTCCCTGCACCTCCTCCTCCAAGTCATTAATAAAAATGTTGAAGAGCACTGGGCCAAGGACTGAGCCCTGCGGTACCCCACTCGTTACCTCTCCCCCGTTTGAGAAGGTCCCATTGATAAGCGCTCTTTGAGTCCGATTCTGTAGCCAACTGTGGATCCATCTGATTGTTGTTTCATCTAGCCCGCTTTGAGCTAGTTTGCTTATCAGGATCTCATGGGGCACTTTGTCAAAAGCTTTGCTGAAGTTGAGGTATATTATGTCTACAGCATTCTCACGGTCCACAAGGAAGGTTACTTGATCAAAAAATGAGATCAGATTAATCTTGCAGGATTTGTTCTTGACAAATCCATACGGACAATATATACAAACAACATATAACCAAAAACAACTTTGAACTAAAAACAATTTAAGAAAAAAATAAAAATCCAACAATAAAACATCATAGTTTAAAACAACAGAGCTTAAAAATAGTATACAAAAGTCAGCAAATGATTATGAGTTAAAGAAGTCAGGTTCTGGTGTCTGAACAAAAAACTTTCACTGATTTGTTGTTGGAAGCTGAGCTATGGGTTCATAGAATCATAGAATTCTATGATTCTATGAATCAGTACCTGGAAGGAAGTACACACAGGGCTTAGAATAAGGGGGAAAGGGGATAAAAAAAGCATACAAAAATCAGAGTAACCTTTGGAAACAACGTTTCAGGTAAAATCACAAAGAAATACCCAGTCTGCCCTATATGTTACCTAAGTACATGTCTTCCAATAGAACAGGACCCAAACTGGGACTCACAAGCCCCAAGGCAAGTTGCAGTATGGCAATGAAGACAAAAGGGCAGCTCCAAGCCTTCTCTTTATTTTATGCTCAGATCCCTGATAACTCGAGGAAGATCTTAGTTAGCTAATCACAGACTGGCAGGGTTCCCAACCCCTTAAGGGAGAATGAAGGTTCTCACAAGAACACAGCTGAAATCATTTAGTCCAATTAGTGGAGTCTGGCTCTGGCCTTGAAGGGGAGAGGCATCTCAAGGTAACAGACATGCTGGTGGTTGCAACACTAGGTGCCATTTCAGCTTGCCCCCACAGTCAGAACACAAAAAGAAAATGGAGTTCTTGACACTTAGCCTCCAGTATTACTAGTGGCTCCCCTGCATGACTTCTCTTACTCACTGCTAAGTTTCATGCTACAATATGGAATCTTCAGTACTGAATAAGGGTGCTAGATGGCCACAGGATGGGTCGGTGAGGTCGGTTTCCTGAGAACTGACCTCAACTCCCCCCCACACTGCCTCATAGGCAGCACAGAATGGCAAACACTCGGAAGAGGAGCGCAGAGCAGCAAAAACGGGGCATTCCTGGGGGTGTTTTTTCAGGGCGGGGAAGTCAGAAATGCTGGTACGACACATTCTACATGTTGTCCGGCTGCTGCTTCCCACGCTCTGAGGTCCCATGGCTAGACAGCCAAAATCAGCTGTCTAGCCGTAAATACAGGGCGGCTGAAGCGCAGAGGGGATGATCCCCTCCGTGCTTCTCCTGCCCTTCATTGGATAGGTGGTTGCCTCCAAGTTCGGAGGCCGGCATCTCCTGATAGGATTGCACCCTAATTGTCTCTGAAATTATTTCTATATATTTCAATGGTCTGTACATCTATTCTTAGAACTAAACTATACGTGATTGTGCAGTGGGGAGGTGTGGTTTACAAAATGTAGCCACAGACGCTGCAATCCAAAGCAGAACAGAAGTGGGTGTGGAGGCAGAGGCTTCTGAACAGTTTCATTTCTTGCCATTTTTCTACTGAAAGAAAATCACTTCTCCCACGGCATCACCTTTTCGCCATGTGAGGAAAAAATACAGATACCTGTTTCCTGATGTAAGAAACATTTCCCTCCGCTCACCCCCCTCCATGTTGTTGGCTGCCACAGGCAGCTTACTTTCTATTAGAAACTCTGATAACCTTGTTCTAGTTGCTGCAATGATGAATGACAATGAAATCCTATGCAATCCTGTGTATGTTTATTCAGAAGTGATCCCCACTCTGTTCAATGGGGCTTACTTTGAGGTAAGAATGTACAGGATTGCAGCTTTAATGTGAAATATTCTTGAAAAGCATTTAGTGTTTGAAAGCTGAGCCATCTAGGAAGAATCCTTTTTATATCCTTTGAAATGACTTGAAGTTTCAAGTTTGCTTGAGAGAGATGAATGCTTGAAAGTTTGCTGAAAAGTTTAAGCTCAACTCTCTATCCTGCTTCCTGTTTCTTAGCCCAGTAACTACCAGGAAGAACTGAACCACTTCATCAGAACTGGTCTGATGAGAAAAAAGCAAGGTTTTCCCGTAATTTACACCCCTCAAACAAATCACTTATACATAGAAAGTTAGAGGTAGTTTTAAGTATATATTTTAAAATAATGAATATTGAACATCATGTTCCTTTGAAAACTGAAGAAATGATAAAAAAAAAAGTCCCTCCCCATGCTTTCTGGCTATTTAGCAATCTTGTCTTATTTATTTATTTATTTACTTACTTACTTAATCGTACATCTGGCCGGTCACCCAGCCACTCTGGGCGATGTACAATAATACAACAGTTTAAAACAATACAATTCCACATTAAAACATCGTATTTCGAAAAATACCCTAACCCACCCCAAATGCCTGCCTGAACAACCACATTTTTAATGCATGGCAGAAGCTCATTACAGAGGGAGCATGGCAGCGTTCCCCAGGGAGGGAGTTCCACAGAGTGGGGGCCACCACAGAGAAAGCTCTGTCCCTTGTTCTTACCAGCCTAACTGTCCTGGCTGATGGGACAGAGAGAAGGCCATCTGAGACTGATCTTGTTGAGCGGCCTGTCTGGTGTTGCTGGAGGCACTCCTTGAGATAGGCTGTTCCGGAACCATATAGGGGTTTATAGGTCAAAACCAACACCTTGAATTTGGCCCAGAAAACAACTGGTAACCAGTGCAACTCCTTCAGCACCGGAGTGATATGATCACGCCGGCGGCTGCCTTTAATCAGGCGAGCCGCCGCAGTCTGCACTAGCTGCAGCTTCCAAATCATCTTCAAGGGTAACCCCACGTAGAGCACATTTCAGTAGTCTAGACAAGAGGAGACCAGGGCATGTACTACCGATGGGAGCAGATGGTTGGGAAGGTAGGGGCACAGCCCCCATATCAGATGGAGTTGGTACAGTTCTGTCTGGCTCACACCTGACACCCGAGCCTCCATGGACAGCTGGGAGTCTTAAAATGACCCCCAGGCTGCGGCCCTGGTCTTTCAAGCGTAGCTGTACCCCATTCAACACCAGGTCAACATCCCCCAACCACCTCTTGTTTCCCACCAAAAGTACCTTGGTCTGGTCAGGGTTCAGCTTATTCCTCCCCATCCAGCCACTCACCGTCTCCAGACATTTGGACAGGGATTCTACAGCCAACCTTGGTGAAGATTTGAACGAGAGGTAGAGCTGCGTGCCATCCGCATATTGATGACACCGCACCCCAAACCTCTTGATGATAGCCCCCAGCAGCCTTACATATATGAAGCATCGGGGGAGACTATGGAACCCTGTGGCACCCCACAAGTGAGTGACCACAGGTCTGAAACCTCGTCTCCCAGTGCTACCCTCTGGTACCTGCCGGAGAGGAAGGAATGGAACCATCGTAATGCGATGTCTCCAATGCCCAACCCCTCCAGGCAGTCCAGGAGGATACTGTGGTCAACGGTATCAAAAGCCGCTGAGAGGTCGAAGAGAACAAGGAAGGAGCATTCGCCCCTATCCAAAGCCCTCCTCATATCATCCCCCAAGGCGACCAAGGCCGTTTCTGTCCCATGCCCAGGCCTGAAGCCCGATTGAAATGGATCTAGATAATCAGCTTCTTCCAAGTGTGCCTTCAACTGCATCGCCATCACCCACTCAATCACCTTGCCCCAAAATGGCAGATTCAAAACTGGGCGAAAGTTTTTCAGGACTTGGGGATCCAAGGAGGGCTTCTTTAAGAGCGGTCTTATCACCGCCTCCTTGACAGCTGATGGCATCACTCCCTCCTCAAGGGAGGTGTTCACCACCACCCTGATCCCCTCACCCAGCCTCTCTCTGCAGCTCATAATGAGCCAAGATTGGCAAGGATCAAGTAAGCAGATGGTCGGCTTTACAGATGAAAGTACATTGTCCACTTCATCAGAAGGAAGAAGCTGGAACCGATCCCACAAAACTGGTTTGCCACAGACCTCGCTCACTAACTGTACCCACAGCGCATGGAATAACACTCCTAATCCGATAAATTTTATCCGCAAAGTGCCTTGCCAAGGCCTCAGAGGAGGCCTTAGAATGCTCCAGCGGTTCTGGAGCAACTGGACCAACCAGGCTGCGGACCACTTGGAACAGCCTCCTGGGACAGCACTCTGTGGATGCGATAGAGGCAGCATAATATTCCTTTTTTGCTGCCTTCACTGCCACGTGATAGGCTGAAGATACAGCTCTAGCCCACGTCTGATCGTCTTTGGAGCGAGACTTCCGCCACCGGCACTCTAGCCGTCTCACCTACTATTTCAGGGCTCGTAACTGCGGATTGAACCATGGTGCAGTTCGAACCCTGTTCAGGGGCAGAGGGCATTTCGGAGCCACCCGATCTAATGCCCCAGTGATTGCGGCATTCCAGCCACCCACCAGGGTCTTGACCGAGTGGCTGTTTGCATGCTCCAGAGAATCCCCAAGCGCGTTCAGGAATCCATTGTTGACTGTGCAAATATCTACAGTTCATTAAGGAAATGACATGGTTTATTGCTGAGATCGTTAAAAACGGGGATGTTTAGTCTAATAAAATGAGAGGAGAGCTATGTGTTAACATATTGAGGATTATCACTGAAGCAATATAGGTGTGTTTTAATAACTTGTTTGGTTTTTTACAGGGCAAGTAATTGCTTCAAGGTTTGTGAACTAAATACATAAATTATTGTTCTTGTTTATTGTGGCTTAGAGGTCTGATAGCCATCTTGGTTTCTCTGGCATTGATTCAGCAGTTTCTCTGCCACCTATTGTAACCAGAATTATTTTATTTATTTATACTACTTTTATACTGTAAAATATCCTAAAATCTCTAAAGGCACAATCCTGAACAGATAGAAGTTGTACGACTCCCAGCATTCCCCTGCCAGCCATGCTGGCTGGGGAATGCTGGGAGCTGTAAGACTTTTTTTGGTCTAAACATGCATAGGATTGCGCCGTAAGTGGTTCATAACACAATACATATGTAATACAATCTAAAAACCAATGTACGAATAGTGTAAGAATGATATAAAATAATAATTAAAAACCTTACACGATAATAATAAAGTGGAGTAATGTCACAGTCCAGTACAAGTCAGGGAAAGCCTGTGTAAACAAAGATGCCTTCACATGGTGTTTAAAGCTCACCAGTTTCTGCCTCGAACGAGACATGAGGGAGTGTTCCAGAGGGTGGCTGCCACTACCGAGAAGGCCTACTTATGTGCTATTGCCTGGCAACATTCGGAAGGTCATGGAACAGCCAATAAGGCCTCTTTGGAAAATCTTGGGTCGACTGGTTAGTGGTCAGCTAGCTATCCTGGTCCTGAATTGTTTAGAGTTTTAGAACTCAACCAAAGCACCCATGTTCTTACATCTGTAGGGCTGTATTTGATCTTTGTTGGCACTTTATATAAACGAAACCCTGTATTAGCTTATTGAGTCAGATCTGCCCCTATTTTGGAATCTCTGCTGCTGATGCCTTCATTTCCAGGCCAGACCTGTGTGGCCGTTATTTTTGGTTCCTGCCAGCTTTGCCATCTGCCAAATCTTCTTCCTCAAATACTGAGCTTACCTACCCTCCAATATTTTACAGATAAAATGTGTGCTTGTAACATCTGTGGTCACACCAAGGATTGGGACCCATAGCTGCATTCCTTATCACACATTCCTGAAGTCTCTTCTTTGCACCCTGCATTGCAATCTGATCCCATAATAGTCTGTCCTGTGCTGGCTTCTGAAGTGAGTGGTGTTAGCAGACTGATCATAACAATTTCCTATAAGAAAAACTAATGTTTAATACAATATTTGATACTTTTAGGGTTTCCTAATCTTAGGATATGAGCTGAAATTTCAGGCGCTCAGCCTCCATCTCTGTTTTTCTGCGGTGCTGTTCCAGGCATAAATTATTTAGTTTTCCATTTCTGACTGTTTGCCTATTTTCTGGGGAAAACATTCATACACTCTTACAAAAAGAAAAAAAATGTGTGAAGATAAGATAGGAAAACATTTTATATAAAAGAACCAAAAAGTGACTGGAGAAAGGGCTGCTTACATAGTGTTTCCAAAGAGGCTACAAAATCTGGGAAATGCAAGATTTAAAGAGAAGAAATATGTTTAAATAAGAGGAATGGAAACAGAGAACTGGGGGATGGTAAGAAAGAACTGAAAGGAATCTTTTTGGAAAACGTAAGGGTCAAGGTCCAAGTTTTACGCAATCCTTATCATGCTATGTGTTTGTTTCATCTCAGGAAAATACATTCTAACCCTCCTCCTGAAGGATATAGAAGTTTCTAGGCATTTTTGGAAATGAACAGCTTAGTTAAGTCCAATGAGTTTTGTACTGGGAAAGTGGTTTGAAAAGTGGGATGTTTTCTACTGTCCAAATTCAGAAAACGTTTGCTCAGATTTTACCTCTTAAATCAGCCATATTAAACCAGTCAGTTTAAATTAAGGAGCAAATACTTAAGGAGGGGTGCATTCATTGCTCCCATTTTTGAAAACCAATATGTTTGCTTCTGTTATCTACTAACCCTTTTGCTTTCTGCTCATGCTTGTGACCCTGCCATCCTTTGCTGATTTTTAATAAAAGCTTATTTGTTCAACCATTCTTTATCTTGGAGTAGTTCTCTGGCCACATTTCAGGGAGTCTTTTGCTGACACTGACATTCCTCCAGTGTTCTCAAATTTCACAGTGTTGTTTAAGCAAGATTTTTAATGAAATCAATTCCATGCTTCACTGCTTCTTGATCATTAAATACAAATAAAATTGTCAGGAGACAGCTAGAGTAGAATTTTGATGCAAAAGTGTTTTTGCTGGAGTGAGTTAAAGAAAACATTTGCCCATTTATGTATGTGATACAATTACTCTACTTCCCTTTAAGCAGGGGAAATAACTCTCCTTCCCCCTAGATGATTATCTTTTTAAGATAAGGATAATACAACATTAATTGTATACACAATAAAGTCCCATTCATAAAAACAATATAACTTATTTTTGACATATTCCACTTTTAAATTGTGAAGAGATATCCATTAGATATAGAATAGAACAACAATAAGGGGGAGAATTGGAGAGAGAGAGAAACTATCTGAGAAAACTATGTTATGCAGAAAAATATTCCAGAAAATCTTGCCAATTTTTATTAAAAGTTTATAGCGTTCCCTCTTTTGGGGGACATGATGCATTCTATACTTGCCAATTTGGCACAAAGTTAGATTTCCAATGTTGCGAAATTAAATATTTGGTCACTATGAAACTCCTAAATAACCACAACCTTGCTTTCATTTTAATTTCCATAAACACAGAATTATGGAAATAAAGCTAAATGAATAGCCTATGCCTAAAATCAAACTAAAATAATTATAGAGGAGTTTGGACATTCCATTGGCACCTGAAAAGACAGAAGGGCCTTTGGCACAATTGATCTTCCTGGGGATTGAATTAGACTCTAAAGACCAAGTGTCCAGGACACGTAGCAAAAAGTTGGAAAATTTGGTGGTTAGAGTGTCTTTAGCATTAAGGTTGAGGAAAATTACCTTGAGGGCGTTGCAGAAACTGATTGGGCAGCTCAATTTTTCCTGCAAAATAGTAGCTTCAGGTACTTTTTGCACAGATTGTGTGATGTTATGAAGGGTCTGAAGGCTCCGTAACACAGGAGTAGCTGTCTAGTGGGATAAGGGAAGAGGACTTGCAGGTTTGGTATGATTTATTACATAATTTCATAGTCCCTGAATAATGCTTCAAAACTGATGATGATGATTTATTACATTTCTATACCACCCCATAGCCAAAGCTCTCTGGGTGGTTTACAAAAGTTAAAACATTAAGGGAGCAATCCTATTGCCACTAGACAATGGCTAGACATCCATAGGATATCTGGTTTTCAGGGAACCAACCTCAGAGACCGCGCTATGAGGTTGGTTCCTGGAGAACCGACCTCCTCCACTTCCGCACTGCCTTGGAGGCAGTGCGGAACAGCCCCGGGCTCCGTGCTCGCAAGAGAAGTGCAGAGTGGCCAAAAAGTCGCGTTTTGGGGTGGGGAGGGCGGAAATGCCTTTACGACATATCCAATGTGTTTTACAGCAGCCTCCTCCCCCACTCAGCCCTCCCGTGGCTAGACAACTGCAAATGGATGTCTAGCCGAAAATGCAGGGCAGGAGAAGCGCCGAGGGAACGATCCCCTCCGTGCTTCTCCTGCCCTGCACTGGATAGGCGGTTGCCTCCAAATTCGGAGGTGGCCGCCTATCTCAATAGGATTGTGCCCTAAAATACAATATACAAAGTTTAAAAGCGATTTAAATAAAAGCATACGGACAATATATACAAACAACATATAACCAAAAACAACTTTGAACTAAAAACAATTTAAGAAAAAAATAAAAATCCAACAATAAAATAACACAGTTTAAAACAACAGAGCTTAAAAATAGTATACAAAAGTCAGCAAATGGTTATGAGTTAAAGAAGTCAGGTTCTGGTGCCTGAACAAAAAACTTTCCCTGATTTGTTGTTGGAAGCTGAGCTATGGGTTCATTTGGATGCTGCTGGATGGTTAGGTTTGGGGGTTTAATTCGGGAATACAGAGGACTGGGTTGCAGAAGAGGTGACTAGGGACATTAGATTTTCAGAGTTTTTCCACATTGTGGTGGCCATGTTTATTTGGGCTAACAAGCTGTCTAATGGGTGTTTTTGGTGTGATAATCAAGTCACTATGTAATAATTTATTCTTCTTTGAAATATGTTACAGTCATGAGGACAGTTAGGACATTACTTTTGTAATGTTTGGGGAATAGTCTTTTATTTATTTATTTATAATCATTTTTAAAAATATATTTTTTAAATTATAATTTGGGGAGGGGGCAAACCAGCATAAACCTGGTTTGCAAATGAGATTGCTGATGCTCTTTCTCATTTTCCGGTCAAGTGTTTCCAATCACTAGTCCCGGAGGTGAGGCCAGACCCAAAGGCTATGCCAGCAAGACTTTGGAGCCTTGGGAGATCGAAGCAGAGAGCCATAATAGCATCTTTGACACCTAGTACTTGGGCTAGTTACTGTAGGGGCCCTTTAAGAGTCTCAGAAATGAGAGGGTTTGCAGGATAGTTGTGGGTTAGCTTGGAGTTCATTTGCCGGGTGCAGGGCTGGCCCTAGAATAAATAGCGCCCTGGGAGAGGAGGGCCATTGGTGCCCTCCCCCCAGCTTTGCAGGGCCATCCAGAAGATTTACGGGACCTGGTGCAGGTGTGATGTTGGAGGCCCCGCTGCTGTCCCCTACAAAGACCCATTCATATGTGTGCAAAACTGGAGGCCACATGTGCAAGTTTTTGCACGCCCAGACGACATCTGAGAATTCTTGCCTGCAGCAAGCAACCTCCTTGCCCTGGGATCAAGCAGAATGATAGATGCGATTCAGTTTTTTCTTACACGGGGATGAGGGCATAGGGATCAGATTGTGCTTCTCCTGAGTACCTCATCCAAATCCAAAACCTTTCTGACAAAGCGCCTTTCTGCTTCCTGGGGCTCAGTCTCACAGGTTGTTGTGAAGGCTGCTGGCCTTCTCACTCAGGAAGGATTTCACCCTTAAGGCCTAGCCTCACACTACTCCTACATATTTCCCTGTGGTAACTGCCATGGAAAATTATTCTCCAGTGGCACCTTGCCTGGAAATCTTGCTCACTCTTTGACCTCTTTCCCCTGCAAGCCTGGAGTTCTTTCTGTGACAAAAACAAGCTGCCTGCTGTGCCACAGAATCTGTCCTTAAAGCCATCCCTGTTCCTCCTCTCATTACAACAAACTCTGTAACTGGGGCTACTTAGCCTGGCCAGTCATAAACCTGCCTGGCCAATCTTCTCTCTATTGCTTCCCAGATAAAAAGAAAGATTTTACCTTACCATGATGGGTTTAGACTCCCTTACAGTTGGGCTGCAGTTCTACCTAAAAAGCAGTCCCCTCCCTTCCAGCCTCCCAAGGGTACATTTTACAGCCAGCTTAAGCTTCGAATTAGCATCTGCTCTGTTTCACACACAACTATGTAAAATATTTACTTCATCATGGTTACAGGGGGATCTCATTATGCCATTACATGCTGAGATTCAGTGTCATCTTACACACTAATATACCATTTCCTCTTTTTATGAAAACTTCAAACAAAATACCAAGAATTCTGGTGAGTGCTGTGGCAGGGGCAGGGCAGGGGCCAATGGTACACACAGGAACTGAGGCAGGGAGTCCCTGGCTTTGTGGGGTGCTGGAGCAAATTGCCCTCCCCCCTCGGGCAGCCCTGCGTCTTTGTGGTTTTACCAGGTTCTATGGCTTCTGCAGGATTGTAAAACATAGCAGCGTAACAGGCCTTGCTATTCCCAGGCCTTTCTCCAGCAATGTCTAGGAAAAGAGCCCAGAGCAAGCTATGTCTCATTTGCTACTGTGCTTTCAGTGCACACCTGCTCCAGTTCTAGGATCCCAGTGATGTCTCTGTCATGTCATGTGGTGAGGTTGGTTCTCAAAATATGACTCTCATGGAGTTGTAGGCCTATATTCTTTATTATGCTCAGCACACAAACAAAACAGCTCCTGCTACACGCTCTCCTCCCTGCAAAACAGCAGAACATTCACAGGTTTTACTTTTAATTTTTTGTTCTGTTTTATAGCAGTTCCTATCTTTTGGTAAGCATTCTTTATTTTAGAATAGCCATTATTTTTATCTTTAAAAATAAGAAAGAAAGTTATAAATAAAAGGTATCCAGCTGAGCTCTTACAGCTTACGGCTTCATTTTATTATTACTAATATTGTGCTTATAGTATTTATAGTATTTGAATTCTAAGTGCTTGGTAACGTTGCCTCAAAGTAAAGCTGTGTTTCACCTATTTTTACCTAGCGCAAATGACATCAAAGTGGAAACTGAAAAACAAATTACTTTAAAGCTAATTGAAAGAAGATCATTTTTGTAGTTAATACCCAAACAACCTGTAGAACCTTGAAAAACACACACCAGACACTTGGTTTTCACCACCCTAGCTCACTACAGACAGGACATTAAAAAAACACAGCCACTGAGCTCAGCTGAGTGCCACACTCAGCTCAGCACTTAGCTCAGTTTGGTGCCCCTCTCAGCTTGGCATGCCAGGCAACTGCCCAGTTCACCCACCCCTAAGGCCGGCCCTGGCTGAGTGTCTTTCTGCCCTTGCCTTTTGGCCTTAAGTTAAGGGATATGGGGATCCAACACATGATTTTAGGATCCAGAAAATGCTTGGGGAAATGCAGCCTATTTTGCCTGAAAATTTGATGGCTATTGCCAGGGTATTAACAGCAACATGTTACGCTTTCTACAAATTCTTGTTCATTAGGGTGGCAGTGTTTTTATGGTGCCCTGCAAGTGAGTGAGCTGGTAGCATCCTCTTAAGTCAGATAGGTAGGGCAGGGCATTGAAATGTAATGATGTGACTTTCATGGAGGGAGAAATTTTGATTGCATTGATCCATAACAGACCAGCATAAGAGGGTTTATTTCATTGTATTTGCTTCTTGCGAGGATACAAAGTTACGTCCTGTTTCGGCATTAAAGCCATATGTTGAAAGGTAGGATTCTGGTGAAGGTTTTTTGTTCAGGCACCTGAACTTGGCTTCTTTAACTTGTTATCAGTTTTATTCAGGGAGCATATGCATCAGGTGAGAATTGCAAGGGAGGAGTTTGAAACCCATTCTTTTAGAATCAAGGCTGCTTCTATGGCTTTTCATATTGGTTTAGGGCAGGGGTGGGCAACCAAATTCACCTGCGTCCAGCCCTCCGTGGGCCAAAAGACATAAAAGAGTGTGACCATACCCCCTGGTCACACCCCTGATGTCATTTGGATCAGTCATTTGGTTCCACCAGAAACCCGCTTTGCTCAGTGCATGGATTTGCCTATTGGAGTAGGCCCACACATAGTAAAGCTGCTTTGCCTGCACTGCACCTTCTCCCATTGGGAAGAGGATATAGAGCAGGCAAAACTGCTCAGTCTGACTTTGATCGAAGGATGAGCAAAGCCCACTTATCTGTCTTTGCAAAAGCTCCAGCAAGCACTGGATGCACAGCTGCTGCTCCTCCAATACCATTGTTATCTTCAATCTGTGATCGGAGATAACAAGGAGATTCCCCTGTGTGCTGTTTACTCTCAATCTCCATCAGATAACAAGGGGAGTCCTCTCTTTGCCTCCTCCCAAAGTTCACAGTCTGGTAGCCTTCAGGCCAGGGGGTGGGACTTGGGAAGGAGAGAGAGCAGGGCCTGCAGAGGAATCCCAAGCTTCTGCAGGCCTTATGGGCAATCTCTGATGGCCAGAGGTTGCCGACCCATTGTTGAGGGCTTCTTGCATTCAGTGACTAGGGAGATGGCATTCTAAAGCTTTCAGATGGAACATTATACCCTTTCAAGAAGCACTCTGGCTGCTTGGGGGATAATTAGCTTTATTCTTGTTTGTATCACATAGTTTTCTAATGCATTTTTCCTTGCAGGTTTCAAGGAGTGCTTTGAACGTAGGTGAATACTGATCTGTGGACACAGCATTATATTCTGGCTTTCTGCAGGGCACATGTCTTGACAAGTGGAACCCAGCTTGAGCTCGGTTTGTTTGCAAGTGTTGAATGTTATGGGCGATGTGTTTTTCTTTATGGGCAACTTTGTTTTGCCACTGGCAAAACAACCACTCTTGTTTTGCCAGTTGCAGGCAGATGCCCCACCTCAGGTTATAAGGATCCACCCCCGGGGAAAATGATTTGGAAATTAGGAAAGGTATTGATTTAAGCATTTAGCTCAGGGAGGTTAGGGTGTGGTGTAGCTTGCTTTTCTGCATTTGAAAAAGGTTGCAGTCCAGAATTTGGAAAGTGGGCAATCCAGAGTAAATGGATGGGCTGAGGAGGAAAGCCAAGTAGTGTCTGTGGTTCGTTTTTATTCTCCACTGGGGGCAGACTTATTCAAGGCCCAGGAATTGTGCAATTTTTGCCACAGTTGTCTGGGATAATGGGGTATATTGGTTGGATACTGGTTATGATATGTTGGGGGGCGGGAAATCTGCAGGTGGGTTTGAGAGAGATTTTTTGGTGGGGGTGGGGAACTAGGGAGAGACTAGTCCCACCCCCTGTGGCAAGTGCAGTGCAGGTTAAAAATGTCAACTGGTAAAGACCTTCTTAGGGTGCAATCCTATGCATGTTTAGACAGAGAAAAGGCCTACAACTCCCAGCATTCCCCAGCCAGCCATGCTGGAAGTTGTAGGCCTTTTCTTTGTCTAAACATGCATAGGATTGTGCCCTTAGGCAATTGTGTACAGCTGCAAAGTTATGTATAGCGTGTAACTGGAAGTCTCCAAAGCAACCAACTAACGAGCAATGGATTAATAAAATTTGGGAGACTATGGGTATGTATAAACTTACTCAGTAAGTGTAGCGAGCAAGAAATCCTAGGGTGAAGAATGATATTATGACACCATGGTTTTCATTCATTTCCTGTGCTGAGGCACTTCAAACTTTTGATAACGTTCCAACAAAATACAGTTGCCTATATTTTTTGTGAGTACTATGCACAAACACACAAAATGGCATACACCTGCACATGCTCCTCTCATATGTTGCAGAAGTTGCATTTTTGCTTTCATTAGAAATTGAGCTCCTACTTAGATTTATATTTAGTGAATTCCTTCGTTTCTTTAGTGATAGTAATTTATTATTATGCGCTTTCTTCTCTTTGTTGCCTTTATTTTGTTAATCTTGTTTCAAAATAAAATAAAATGATTTTAAAAAATCAGTTGGTGAATACCATGAGGCATCCTTTGGGATGTAAGCAGGATTCTCGTACTGGCTCCTTTAGGACTGCATGGCTAGGGAGGAAACAGCATGGACCTCCACTTGGGGTACACCTGACGCACTTCCAAAGCCATGGGACTGGTGCAGGGGTGAACAGTGGACACTCCTGGGTACTTAAAGGTGGGGGCTGTGAGAGGTCATGGCTAGAAGATAGGCTAGCCATTGGCCTTGGGCCAGGGGAGCACGCCCATGGACGGCTGAGTAGGAAGAACATTGCGCACTTCTTCAGTTGTTAGGGGCCTGGGCTGAGAAGATGGAATCAAGCAGTTAGCTAATTGTTTACTTAAATATGCAGATCTCCCCTTCTGTAATTTAATAAAAATTGTCGCTTATTTTAATCCAAAATTGACTCTTGCTTCTTTATGTCTGGGTGTAATGTGTAGTTTGACCCCAAGTAAATTGTATGAATTGGGAGAGGGGGGCGGTGAAAATCTGCTGCACCAGTTTACAACTTAAACTAAATCTTACCATTTTCTTACCCATACTTTGAACACAGCATGACCCTTCAGTGGCCGTGTTTAGAAAATGAGTTTCATTCACTGATTGACAGGAGAGCTGCCTTGTTTGAGCTGGATTGCTTACAGCCAACTTCTCTGTTCAAAGGTTCTGGTGCTTTTCCTTTGCAAACCAGCAGTTTGACATTTTGCTCTGAGGCAAGATCCATTGTGGCTCACCATTAAACAAATTAACAGCATTCCTCCTGCTTGGGCTTGTGCCAAGAACCCTCCTGGTCTAGAGTTCCAGAGACGACTCCCACCCATCCCTTTTATTTTAAAACCTGAACCATAACTTTACAAAACATCAAGTTTAGCAGTGAATACTTCCGATTTATTTCTTCCTTTTCCTAAGCTTTACTTTACTTCCGTACGTTGCAAGGAATACTGAGGATTTGTTTATGAAATACTTTGAACCTTTGGAAATACTACATAACAATCAGCATTCTTGGTCTTTATGTATACCTTTTTTCTAGGTATGTAATTTCTCTCAGGCTAAGGCCTTTTCTTCTGATTTCTGCAGTTAGCTTTGTCTGTGGAAGTGACATTAGGTCCTGTGTTGCCAGAGTACTTAAGGGGGCACAGTTGACATCGGAGTTTGTTGCTCAGCCAAGTCCCTGTGTTTGTGTTGCCGTTGTGTGTGTTTTGTCCATACTTATAGTCAGCCCTAAACAGCTACTCATCAGCGGCAACAGGCCAAACAACAGGCACAGAGGAGCCAGTCTCTGCAACAAACCCTGATGACAACCTGGCCCCTACATCTACTCAGGCAACTTAATTAGAGGACCTAATGAACATCAAGAGTCTATCTGGTCTCCTAAGTCAAGCCTTCACTTATATCTAACAACTTGTTGAAATATTGTTCTTGTTTGAACATCATTTTAATTATTCTGTAGTTCACACCTGCTCTCTGCTTCTGACATGAAATAATTTGGATTATCTATGTTAATCTGTGAGGAAGATTAGATGTAGCGGATTGGACTAGGTGATTTTCTTTGTCTTATATCCCTGATTCTCTAATCTTAGTTGTTACTATCACATCAAAAAAGCTGGCCAATCTAGGACAATTGGGAGACTACTACTGTATGGCAGGGATACACAGAAAGCATTAGGCTTGCAAAATGTTTTTATCCAGCCCTTATACCCGTTACCATAATGATTCTTGGATGCCTGCCAGGTGCAGAGTACAGGAGGAGACAAAGTGATGGTGGAAGTGTCTTGTCATCTTCTGTGAGAGCAGAATTCCCTCCTTGCTCCTCTACCTTCTACATCAGGTCAGGTAATTCTTATTCAGGTTTAGAACAGTAGAGTATGATGCAAAGTAGAAGCAGCAGCAGAGACACTTCCACTCTTAGACAGAAGTGCCTGTGGTGCTGCTGCCCTTGGATCATCTGTTCCAAACTTGAAAACCTATAACACAGTAAGCTGGTCTCATCTATAATACAAATTTCAAAATCCATGGACAGGCAATACCTTTACTAGGACCAATCAAAAATTGTGGGCAAGCTTTCAGTATCTCTAGATCTCTTCATCTGGGGTGGGTGAGAAGGGGGAGAGAAAAAGCCTGATGAGGCTGAGGTCATCAAGTCTACGGGTGTTTCTACATTAAGCAAAAGCCCCGCAAAAACCCACATCCTTTCCGGAGCTTCCTTTTTCAGTTTCTTTGTGGGATTAGGAAGCGCTTCTTTACACGGCAGCCATGTGGTTTGAACTGAGGGAGGGCCTCCCTCCCTCCCTCCCTGACATGTAAGCAAAGGAGGGGGGGAGTCTTGTTTTTGTAGCTTAACTTCTGCTATACCGTTTTCTCGTAGCCCCCAGGAAACCTCTGACTTACTTCTGAGTAGACATAAAATGTAAGATTGTGCTGTAAGTCTGCAACTCTTGGCACACTTATGTGGGAGTAAGCCCCATTGAATTCAATGGGGTCCTCTGAAACAACAGAGGATGTTGCTTCTGAGCTCAGTGGGGTGCGGGATCAGATGTGTCTCTCTTCATTGCAGGGAGGCATTTTACCCTCTTCTCCTTCCAACTGAGAAATGCAGAGGCAGGAGACACAATCGGCAGGTGATTCTTGCCCTCGCTCCTGTCAAATCTCATCCTGACGGCGCCCCCAACAACTGAAAACAAACGCCCACAGCAGGCAGACACAGTGGTTTCTTCTGCAATTGGAGAATTTCACAGGGAAGTCATGGTGTTCCTGTTCCTTGGACTGGAAGAAATACCACATTTTTTTGCATTTGGGGAAAACATGAGATAGGCTGGAAGGTAATGGCATCATCTAAAGAGCCTGCAAACTTCCGAGAGAGCATCTCAATAGCAGGATAAAAGCTCCAGTGATGAACCCCTACATGGTGAAGAGTGTTAAGATAGAATAGAGAAAGAATACCAGACTTAAATTGATTAGACTTTACAGGTGCCATGCAGGTTTCCACCCAAAATTAATTTTCAGCTGTGCTAATATAAACACTGCTATTTTGAGAGTGTTTCCAGCGATTTACTCTTGAGCTGGCTGCAATGTTGAGGTCGCTAGGGATACATGATGTCATGGCCATCCAGCAGCCACCCCGGAGCTTATCAGGGGAAAAATGGATTTCCTGAGACTGCTTAAAGTCCATTTCTTTTCCTTAAGTCAGATTCTGCCTGGTATAGTTGTCTTATGCCCCAACCCCCACATTTAGCTCGGGTATGCTAACGCTACCCAGGGGTGTGCCTTTCACTGTGACCCCAATCAAGTGGTGTTTCCTCCCATTGTGCTGAATGGCTCCAATCCATTGCCTTAGTGTGTAACTCCTTCACAGCATCACAGAGGCGACCGCCTATCCAATGCAGGGCAGGAGAAGCACGGAGGGGATCTTTCCCTCTGTGCTTCAGCCGCCCTGCATTTTCTGCTAGACAGCCGATTTCTGTTGTCTAGCTGCGGGGGGTGGGGGGGGGAGTGGGGAAGGAGGCTGCTGTATGACACATTGGATGTGTCGTACAGACATTTCCACCATCCCCGCCCCGGAGTGCCCCCAGACACATCCCTTTTCGGCCGCTCCGTGCTCCTCTTGCGAGCACGGAGGACGGGGCTGTTCTGTGCTGCCTCTGCCATCCTATCTGAATAGGATTGCGCCCTTAATTGATGTCAATGACCACTATATACTGTTGAAGAAAGGTGGATACTGTACTGTACTACAGGTGGCTAACTAATGCCTAGGCCTTAGAAACTGCCATATTAGAATTTACTTCACCAACCCAAGCAGAAATCTATTGGACTATGGTGGGGAGAATATTAGAGGTGGACTTGTAGTCTACCAGCAACTTGGGAAGAGGAAATCAGCTCTCACACACAGAACAGAGAGCAGCACATATTGGAAACTGATAATCTGGAGCCAGATGCCCAATCAGGTAGCAGCTGTAATGCCACTTGGTGTATGGCTGATGTACAATCATGTCATACTACTCCCAATCTTCTCTCCTTTGGCCTCTGGGAAGCAAGATAGACAAAGTTGGGAAACTGAATCCTTCTGTTCTGAACTCCTAAAACTGCTACCTATTTGCTTTCTTACTAATGTTTATGTCTATATGCTGGCAGTGGTGCTGATGCAACAATTAAGATTGCATGCCACCTGAACTTGGGTCCAGCACTTTAACATTTGCAAACCCAGTACTGGACACCTTTATATGATTATGTTATGCTGAGCAGGAATAAATAAGATCACTGGCAACAAAGTTTAATTTTTCTATAAATGTTGTCAACTCTGTATCTATTTATTTGTATGTCACGTCATAACTGGGTTGTTTCATGCGTGCAAATACATCACTACAGCATGAGGTGATATCTTGAATGCAGGAAGTAACCATCACAAATTTTTTAAAAACCCAACAGGATTTTCATATTACCATGTATCACCTTAAAACACAATGTTTTTCTGTGGCATCACACATTCAGCTGCAAGGCATCAATTAATGTGAATGTTCATGCATATGTAAGTTGACCTATTTATCTACAAATGTAGATGTGTTTGGACAGTTTATGGTAGAAATTGCCCACATTATGAAGGATTCTGCAAATTCGTTATTTTCAGGTGCACAGTGGTGGAGGGTATAGAATGTTTTTCATATTCAAAAACAGTGTGGAATGTTTTTCAATCTAGCTTGATGAAACATTGGCATGCAGCTCTCTGTAGTCCTTTCCTACTGGCATCCTTCTGCTCTCTGAAAATACATTTCTCTCTCCTCACCTCAAGTCTCTCAATCAGAAAACATATTGAAAATTATTGAAAACAAACATCTCTTTCTGTTGGCAATATATGAATAGTTAATAGTGAAGCTTTTAATAATATTGCTAAAAAAATACCAGCAGCAAATAAATCCTGACCCAGTCTGATGAAAAGGAGGGTGGGGCAATAAAGAATATGTCATGCAAGGCTTTGCATCTGATTATGAACATATAAAGTCAACTTATACTAGGTGAGACCCTTGGTCCGACTAGCCCAGTATTTCTGACTGCAGCTCTTCAGGGTCTCGGGCAGACATCTTTTCCATCACCTGGTATCTGATCCTTTAAAAAAAAAAAAAACTAGAGATGCAAGGAAATCTGGGACTTTCTGCATGCAATGTGTCTTCATCACTGAGCTATGGCCTCTCCTTAAGCAAACTTACAGCAGGAGATGGAGAATTAAGAGGTAGAAGGGGAACGTTCTCATTGTATCTTACTGCTTGTTTTGGACACTATTAGCATTTATCTTGAGTGTGTTGTGTTGTGTTGTGTAATATAATGTCCTCAGATACTGGGAATTTTTATTTGATCAGGACATCCTGTAATACAGTTAAGCGCACATGTGCGTGCTCTCTGTCTCTCTTGGATTAAACATAAAAGAATCCTGAGACATTTATTCAAGCACCCACAAAGACTGAGACTGGTGTAGTTGGGAGTCATGATGTCTGTGATGAGTCAGCCATTACAACTTCATCCCCATATGCCTTTTGGTATTAAAGTAGGGATCACAACTGTTCCAGTTGCAATAAACAAATCTATTCCATTTACATCCTCACTGCACTGAGCTCTGCAAGTTGCAACACAACTTTGCCCCAGTCCCCGTTACTCTTCCATTAGGTTGTTCTGTTCTAATTGACCCAAAGGGGACACACTATTTTGCCTTCACAGTCCTTTTAACTAGGTTTGGAATGGTAAGTTGGCACATATCTGCCAAATACTTGTGTAGATAGGCCTTACTAATGATTTCCTCTTGTACCAACTGTGCTGATTATTTAAAGACTCAGGGACTAAGATTGTATGAGAAGATGCTTGGAGAATAAGGCAATCCATTTTTAGTGCAATAAATGCATAGTCTCTTGTTGCACATAATCAAGGTATCTTTTTTGGAAATGCTATAGTTTATAGCTTGGGAAATCCCATATTTCCTCTTTCAGATAATGTGTCAATTGCTGTGTGGAATGTGTTTGTAGAATTGTCAAAGGAACCTGTTTGTTATAATCTGTGATGCCATTAATAATCATTAACACAATTTCTATGTCTCAATCCTATTGTGAGTGTTCATGTATTTTTGCAACCCATGTTGTTGATACTGCTAACTGCTCCTAATCCTGTTGAAACTGGTTGCAAATTCCATACTCCTTGGTTTAATTCCATATTCGTTACGCTTATATCTTACTCTTCCTCCAAAGAGATCACAGTGGTTTCCATGAGTCAAGGTAAGTTGAATAAATTCATAGTTGTTTTTTTGTGGGTGACATTTTCTGAAAGAGGAACATGAAACAATCATATAGTGGCTTTGCTAGAAGTGGGTAACCACGTAAAATGGGTAACTAACTGCAGTGCTGCAGCCATGTCAGATGCTTGCTTTTAGGGGCCTCAGGTTGTACTGGAGTGAGAATAAGGGAGAGAGATCTCACTCTGGTGGGTCTGCCCCTTTGGCCCCACCCTGGTCAAGCCCATCAGAATGCCAGTTGGATCTGCAGGCCTCTTGCTGGGAAGGTGGTGGCCTTGAGGCTGAGCAGCTGCTCTTTGCCAGCCTTTCCTCCCTTCATTGCTGGCCTGCACACCCACACAAATCATGGCTCCCCGGTAAGCTGGGAACTCAGCTTGCTAGAGGTAAATTGGATATCTTGATCCTCACATCCATAAGATTATATGAATGGAAGGTTCTTCCCCAGTTATACAAAGCTGAGATTTGTGCCTTGATGGAGACGAACCAACTGGAAACATAAAATAATTGCTTTAAAGCCCTGCTAGGTACCCTGTTTGACACACCCACAGCATGTACTAAAACAGAGATCAGATATATGCAGTAAAAGTCTCAAAAAGGATGAGGATATGCTGCCAAAAAGTGTTTTCTGGAACAAGCTGGTGATAGCAGTAATTAGAATCTGAAAAGAATTTAGAGGCGCTGAGCATTCTCAGAACATAAGATAGTGGAACCTAGCTCAACCAAAATGTTGGTTAAGAAATAGATTGAGAGATCAGTTTCCCAGTTTGGATATAGAATCTCTCTGAACTTCAACATTTTCACCATATTTATGTTTTATCAAAGCTAGAAAAGTTTTTGAAAGTTCTTTTAATAACCTGCCATCACTTTTCGTACATAAAGGATTATTTGCATCAAGGCTTCAAATAACACCTTCACTATGGGTTGGATCTAGAGTTAACCCTCTGCCAATGGAACGGTTCCTTACTGGGATTCTCACTGCTGGAGGAAGGGGTTGGGATGGTGATATTGGCCAATACTTCCTTCCCCCTTCAGCCCCCAGTGCTACTTCACATAATTGGGTGGGGGGCAACCCTCCAGAGCATATTTTCAGGGGCATAGGCAGGTGCGGGATGGGGAGGGGAATTATTAAAAAAAAGTACTTCCTCCCCCTTCTGCCCACAGGATCATACAGTTCACAGAGTTCTGCAACTCTGCATCCAACCAATATCTTGATGACCATTATCAGAAAAATCTGGTTGAATGATCTTGATGTATATGGGGGCAAATAAATTGAACATGATTGTCATTACATATGTCAATGTACTGTTTATACTGATCCTAGGCCTTAGTTAACTGTGAAGATTCTATAAGGGTTGCTTTCATTTTGTCAAATTGGGAGAAATTTGTCATATACAGAACGACAACATTTGCTGTGCTAAGTTAGAAACTGACCTGGTTCACACATAACACCAATTAATGGATTATTTAGACCACGAATTGGCAGGGCTATGAGCAAGGGAGTGAGCACGCTACCTCCTGCACACTTGTCACTTACATTTTCAATCAGTTTTAACAACAACCTACGAATGCCCCACTCTTGGGTTGTTTGATGTGATGTCCGAACCTGAAACTCTGGGAGTTTTAGCCTAATGGCAAACCATGGATAATTGTTGGGTTAAACTTTGGGTTATTAACCCTGAATAACCCAGAGTTCCATGTTTGGACATCGCACCAAACAACCCAGGAATGGGGCATTCCTGGGTGGCTGATTAAAGCTGATTCAAAATGGAAGTCAGCGTGCTCATTCCCTCGGTCACAGGCTCAACAAGCTATGGCTTAAGCAACGCATGGGTTGCCATTACATGGCGAACTGGCCACTGAGACAGATATTTCTGGATAAGCATGCTGTAGATTGTAAACACGTGCATTTGAATTAAACCTTTTTCTTGGTTTACTTCTTCGACATTTTATGTTGCTTTGACATTTTGGTTAAACAATAAACAAATCCTAACTTGACACAGCTTACATATGGTTCCCAAATGGTCTCCTATTCAGGCAGCTTACAATGCCAGACTCGCTTCGCTTAGGTAATAGTCCCATGCCATGTGCCTTCCAACTATTCTTTCCTCTAGCCTTAAATAAAGCGATAAGCATTGTTCTTTAGGGATTCTATTTTGTGAGGACAAGTGTCTGCTGTGGAAGACAACTTTTTTCTTAAATGGAAATAACATAAAAACAAAAAAAATGTGTGTTTGGCTCATGTTTAGAATGACATTGGTGTGGTTGCATTTTTGTTGTTAGAAAGGTTAAAAGTTTACGTTTCTTGAAATCTCATATGTAAGCTCTGCTTGAGCAAATACACAAAGCTGAAAGCAGCTGGAAAAAAATGCTGCTTGTAAAAGATCCAAAAACGATACGGCATTATCGCTTGTCAGTGCTGATGTGCCTTCAGGCACGTTGTTGAAATCACCTTGACATAGACCAGAGCAACCTAGTATTAGGGATTTGACATGGTGGGCGATGGCATAGTTCAGCAGCTAGTGAAAGGAGGATGGCAAGATGCAGCCTGTACTTCATTCCTGTATCAAGTATGTAGGATAAGCAATGTTATTTTAGTGTCCCCATTTCAGGGTCAAAGCATCAAACGCTTCTGGGTATTTTAAGCCTGCATTCAGCCTGATACACATCCCACACCATTCATACTGCACATGCACTGTTGTATAGTGAGAACAAAACACCAGTCTAGCTAACAATAACAAGGCTTTAATAATTGTCCAACAAATAAACAAACAAACCTTAAATCTGTAGGAGACATCTAGGCCTCACTGAGGCCTAGTCCAGCCTGCCAGGAGAGCTGTTGTCTGCTTAGCTGCTTGCTCTGAGCTGAAACCCTACCCCAGTAGTCATGTGATAAGCCCCTAACAACTGTAGGAGGGGAAAATCATTTAAAGGGGCAGTACACCTCAAATACACAACACCCCTCCCCGCTAGAGCAAATAGTCAGCCAACCATGCTGGCTGATGTCTCTCCCTCTGAGGTCTTTCCATCAGCCTTGTCAATTCAGGGTTCTCTGGGGCCACTGGCTATGTAAAACCATTTGACGGTTCAGTGTCTTCTCTTCCTGCTAGTGCAGCAGGTGGTACCTCATCATCAACTGGATCAGAAGAACAGGCCCCAGCTACATCGGCATTTAGTGGAACTAGCTTGGTATTTGTGGTATTTCCCACAGACCGTCTGAGTAGTTGGTCTCTGTGTCTCCTGCAATGCTCTCCGTCTTCAGTCTGCACAGTGTAGGAAACGGGCCCTGTGCATTGTTCAATTATGGCCGGAACCCACCAAGGACCATTTCCGTAGTTCCTGGCAAAAACAGGCTCCTAAAGAGAGAAAAAGTGTAGAGTAGAGGATGCTAAGGCAGAATCCAACTCCTCTTCCTTTCTCAGTTGCTGGTCTCTAGTTAGGTCAGGGTTGATCAGATCTAGACATGTTCTAAGGCACTGGCCCATAAGGAGTTCAGCGGGACTAGATCCTGTTGACAGACAGGGTGTAACATGCTGAGTGTACAGGAACCTTGCCAGCCTAGTTTCTCAGTCTCCCGTCACAACTCGTTTCAATGCATCCTTTGTGGTCTGCACCATTCTCTCAGTTTGGCCGTTTGCCTGGGGTCTGTGCAGCGCGATGGTGACAGCCCTAATGTGGGTTGTGACTTGCAAATTCTTGGAACTCACTGGAGGCGAAAGCTGTGCCATTGTCAGACACAATGGTGTCCTGCAGTCCATGTGTTGCAAACAGTTTCCTGAGGGTCGTTATGACAGCCCTTGAAGTGAGATTTGGAACAACCACAACTTCGAGCCATTTGGAATGCGGGTCCACCACAATCTGGAAATACTTGCCTTGAAAAGGCCTGGCAAAAACAGTATGGATGTGTGACCATCAGTTCTTTGTTGTTTCCCAGGGAAAAACTGGTGCCTTAGGTGGATTGTGGCATGTAGCTTGACACATGCTGTATCCCGTCACGGTATTTTCTATGTCATCATCCATCCATGGCCACCACACATAGCTCCTGGCTAGAGCTTTCATTCGGACTATGCCTGGGTGTACAGCATGTAGGGTTTTCAGAATCACCTGCCTTCCTCTTTCAGGCACTACTACCCTATTGCCCCATAGAAGGCAACCTTTATGTTGTTGTTGTTCAGTCGTGCAGTCGTGTCCGACTCTTCGTGACCCCATGGACCATAGCACGCCAGGCCTTCCTGTCCTGCGCTCTCTCCCGGAGCGTGCTCAAGTTCATATTCATTGCATCGGTGATGCTATCTAGCCATCTCATCCTCTGCCGTCCCCTTCTCCTGCTGGCATGATGCGAAAGTTCTAAATAGTTCAGCCAATTTCTCAGGCGGCTACCCCCTTAGCACGCAGTTGAGTATACATGCCAGGAGCAGATCTTTTGCTGTCATTCGAGCTTTCTGTGATGCTTGAAGAGGAGGACCAGACATGGATTCAATCATGAGGGCCTCAGCTGGAGGAGGAATGGAATATTCGGCAGTCTGCAATGGCAAACGGCTCAATGCATCTGCATTAGCAATTGTCTTCCTGGGTCTGTATGTAAGTGTGAAATCATATGCGTGTAGCATAATGCTCCAGCGCTGCATGCAGGAAGACAAAATAAGTGGTGTTGGCTTGTCTTTCATGAAGAGGCCTAGAAGAGGCTTGTGATCAGTTCAGATTTCAAAAAGATGACCATAAACATAATTGTGGAACTTTTTAATTCCCGCAATGACAGCCAAAGCTTCCTTGTCGATCTGGGCATATCTTTGCTCAGTTGAAGTCATTGTTCTAGAATAAAATGCAATGGGAGCCTCCATGCCATCAGGAAGTATATGACTAAGAACAGCTCCGACCCCAAATGGCGAGGCATCGCAAGTGATGGACAGGGGTTTCTGTTCGTCATAGTGAACAAGGACAGATGTAGAGGACAGCAGCTTCTTGACAAGTCGAAAAACATCATCATGCCGATGAGACCACTTCTGTGTTGCGCCTTTGTCCAGCAAGCGGTGAAGGGGTTCTGCCACTGTGGCTTTGTCTTTCAAAAACACATGATAGAAATTTAAGAGTCCTAGGAATGCTTGGAGGTCTTGCCTGCACTTTGGAGTAGGGGCATCATGAATGGCCTTCACCTTGTCCTCTGTCAGGTGGATGCCTGACACATCAATTTGGAATCCTAGGAAGGTGATGCTGGGCACACCCACCTGGCACTTTTCCTTCTTGACTGTAATTCTGGATTGTTTGAACCTCTGCAGCACTTCTCTCATCCGTTCTTTAAGAAGCAGTTCAGATGGGCCCATGATTAACACGTCATGGGACGACCCCGGGGATTCCAGCGACCAATGTTTCCATAAAACGCTGGAAAATTCCTGGTGCCACAGAAATTCCAAACGGTAAGCACTTCACCTGGAAATCTCCCCGATGAGTGCTAATGGTTTGAATGTCAGCAGCACTCTCATCTACTATCAATTGCTGATAAGCTTGAGTAAGATCCAGTTTGGAAAAAACTTTTCTGCCTGCCAGCACAGCCAGTAATCTATTGATGGCAGGGACTGGGTAGAGGTCCTGTTTGATGGCTTTGTAGACGGTGCACTTATAATCGCCACAGATGCGAACATCTCCACTTGGTTTTAGGACAGACACAATTGGTGTTGCCCAGCTTGTATGCACAACTGGCTCTATGATGCCCTGTGTGATGAGTCGATCTAAGTCAGCATCGATCTTTGGGCGCAGTGCAAAAGGTACATTTCTGGCCTTCATACAAATTGGTGTTGTGTCAGGATTCATGAGGAAGGTCACTGGTGGCCCTTTGTACGCACCTAGGCCTTCAGAAAATATGTTAAGAAACTCTGTGGCAAGTTTTTCCACTTCGGTTTTGCAAATGCTGTGCACCCCTTCCACTCCGATTCCCAGCGGTGAGAACCAATTCCTTCCCAAGAGACTTTTCCGATGTCCTTGTGTGACTGAGAAGCAACATCCATTTGATGGAGCTGTACTGGACATTCACAACACAGTGCCCGAGAGCTTTGACCATCTGGCCGTTGTAGTCACGAAGGCGACACTTTGGTGTCTGTAACTTGGGAGGGCTTTGATATAGTCATGCAAAAGTGTGCTCATCTATGATGGATACTCCAGATCCGGAATCCACTTCCATAGTACACTCCAGGCCATTTATGACAACATTCGCTCTCAATTTGGTATTTTGATTGGCAGCAGAAAAGACATCGTGCACTGAATACAGTGCTTGCACCTCACTTTCAGAGGTGGTCTTCAGTGTATGTGTAGCTTGGGCATGAGCGTCTTGTAATTTCTACCTTGTCTCCCCAGGCTATCTGATGACCAGCAAACTTTCCTTATGTGGCCCTTTTTCTTGCATGCATAGCATTCAGCATTTCTAAACGGGCATTCACTCTGCCTATTGCCTGCCACAACTTGTACATGCATGTTGATTTCGTTGCTTACATGTTTCCATTGCTGGCTGCCTGAGCGGCTGCATTTGTTCCTGCTGGAGTGATTTCTTATCATTTTGGAAAGCACAGACATCAGTGCAATGTGTGTGGCGTATTTCCTTCATGTTATGAGAAGCTGCCTCTGCTGCCAATGCCTTTTCTTGTGCTGCGCTGAATATGAGGTTTGTCTCTGATAGGAGGTGGCGCTGCATCGTTTCATCGTGCACTCCACAGATGAGGCAGTCATGTTAACAGGCTGTCAAGGAGATCCCCAAAGTCACAAAATTCAGCAAGTCGTCGGAGTTCTGCCACATAGTCAGCAATGCTTTCTGCAGCCTTCTGGTCACGCTTGAAAAAATGAAACCTCTGCAGTGTAACAGATGGTCTGGGGCAAAAATGTGCCTTCAAGAAGGCCACCAGTTCTGCTTAAGTGTTGGAATTGGGTGCAGCTGGAGCAGTAAGGGCTCTTACCACAGCAAAAATCTTTGCTCAGCAGACAGTCAAAAGGACTGCACGCTTATGTTCTGGCTTCTCTATTTTGTTTGCTTCGAGATAATAGGAGAGTCTTTCAGCATAAGAGTCCCAAGATGCTGGCTGACTCACATCGAACTCTTCTATGTGACCCAATGCAGCCATTTCACTCCAGGAGAACAAAATTGAAAAACTACTTTTGTACTAGCCTGGCTCGCTTGTTGTTCTCACAGTTCATGAGGTCTCTGTTGCAGACTAATCCCATCCTCGTCACCAAGTGTTGTATAGTGAAAACAAAGCACAAGACTAGCTAACAATAATAAGGCTTTAATAATTGTCCAACAAATAAACAGTAGTTAACCTTAAGTCTGTAGGAGACATCTAGGCCTCACTGAGGCCTAGTCTGGCCTGCCAGGAGGAGAGCTGTTGTGTGCTTAGCTGCTTGCTCTGAACTGAAGCCCTACCCCAGTAGTTATGTGATAAGCCTCTAACAACTATAGGAGGGGAAAATCATTTAAAGGGGCAGTACACACTCAAATACACAACGTGCACAAACACTCATTTTCAAACATAACACACACCCATTTGTTCACTCTCACACACACACACAGGTCCTCCCCTGACCCACTCTGCTGCAATTAGGCCAGAAAAGGCCTCCATTGAAGCCAATGAAAGGCTTTTTCCAAGCCTCATTGTAGCATGGGGATGCAGCTGAGATGGGGAGGGCTAAGCCCCCTCACTCTCTCCTGCCACAACAATCAGAATTGAAAAAGGCCTTCCATTGGCTTCAACAGAAAGCTTTTTCAAAGTCTTATTGCAGTACGGTGGTGGTGGTGGTGAGATTTGTGGGGGGTTACAGCGCATGGGGAGGAAAGGATTAACACTTCCCTCCTGAACTGATCACCCTCTTGTGCTGCAATTAGGCTTTGTAAAAAACTTTTAATTAAGCCAATGGAAGACAAATTGCTGGAGGGATGGGAATCTGCAGGTCTGATGGGGCATCTCAGCCATGTTGTAGTGTTTTTTTAAATTTTTTCAAAAATATTTACTTTCTTCTTTGCAGTCCTAAACAACCTAATGCAACAAGCCAAAAGTAAGGCAAATGCTTGACAAACCTTATTACTGACTGTTTTTGCATTCCCAAGGAGGTAGCAGATAACAGAAAGATTACTGAGTTGGTGAGTCTCTGAGTTGGACATTCTTCACCTCCCCTTCCCAAGTACATAGCCTGGACACAAGTGATGTGGAAGTTCTAAACCAAAGGGTTTATTAAGTCTGATGATAAGAAAGTTGTAGACACAGGAAAGTGGCCATAAAAACAAACAGTTCACTTTCTGAATAAGATGAACACTGAAGAAATATTCTGGGTAGAATCCAACCAGGTGCTTAAACAGCCGCTGATTCTTTTCTGACCTGTCAATTCCCTTCCATAAGTGGTGTGTCCCGCTGATTGCATTGTGCAAGTGGGACCCTCTGTTTAAATAAAGGAGATTTAGCACTTCCTAGGGGAAGCCCCCAAACAAGCAGAAATGCTCATTTCTGGAAGGAGGCAGGTCAGCAGAGCTCCCTTATGTTAGCTCCGCTGACCTGCCTCCTTCGAGAAATGAGTGTTTACACTTGTTTCAGGTTGCCCCAGAAGTGCTAAATCACCATTGCTCAAGCGGCGGTGACCACTTGCACAATGCAGTTGGGCTGGAAGAGAATCGGTGGGGGCGGAAGTGCCCTGTTGGATTCAGAGACTCAGCAACTTACTTGCAAGTGCAAGGGTTCCTTCTAGATGTTCGATGGGACACAACCTGCACAGAAAAAACAGCCCAGTTCCATCTCCCTATGAAATGGGAAGTGGGGCAGAGATTGAAAGATGGAAGGGAATCCTCTAATCAGGAGTGCTGAAGGGAGATTGAGGTAAGCTGTATGCAGGTATGGGGATTTGTTACTAACACATATTCAACCCAGGAAAGAAGAATATAAGAGTGATAACGGAGTGGATGATTCTTATACTTCCTGTTAAGACAGAACTTGTGTATTTCTAGGGGTGCTTAGGACCACATGACAGGTCTGCTATCAGGAAATGGAATAAATGGTCCACTGGCAGATACAGAAATTCTTACGGAGACAGATCTTTTCTTCTCTGCCCATCTTCTACACCACTCACTTCTTTTCACTGCTGTTCTCGCTGGTCAAACAGGTTTAGCATGTTTCTGAAGCACTGCAAATAAAATGGAAAACTGACAAGAAACAATGGTGGCTCTGTCAGCCAAGCTTTAACTTTATGAAAAAATATAATCTGTCCTGGCTATTGTACTTTCTGCCACCCTTCAAAAAGGTATTTATTTACAACATTGGTTGTAAATAAATACCTTTATTTACAACCATACCACTCCAAACATACAAACATACCACTCCACATCTAGACAGATTCTGGAGCAGTGAACAACAAAAGATACAAGTTAACATAGAAGAATGAAACTCCATGTTAACAAATATTATTTTAAAAAAGAAACAGAATAGAACAGTCAGTCAAGGAAGTCTTCTTGAAATAAATATGTTTTCAGGAGCCACCAGAAGCAGCACAGTATTGGTGCCTGCCTGATATCCAGAGGCAGAGAGTTCCATAAAAACGGGGCCACCACACTGAAGGCTCTTCTCCAGGTGGGCTCCAATTGGGCCATAGGTCTGTGTGGAACCACCAGGAGTTTGCTGTCTGATGACATCAGTGACCAAGCAGATTGATAAGGGAGAAGGCACTCTCTCAGGTATCTTGGTCCCAAGTTGTTTAGGGCTTTATACACTAGTACCAAAACCTTAAATCTGGTCCGATAGCAAATAGGCAGCCAGCGTGGTTCCCTCACCAAGGGGCAGCTCCGGACAACAGCCAAGCTGCTGGGTTCTGCATTAGCTCCAGCTTCTGGAGCAGCCTTAAAGGCAGCCCCACATAGAATGCATTGCAGTAATCCAGTCTTGAGATTACTAGCACCAGTACCACTGTGGCCAAGCTATTCCTGTCCAGGAGAGGTTGTAGCTGGCAAACCAGCCAAACCTGGTAAAGGCATTCCAAGCCACCATGGCCACTTGGGCCTCCAGTGACAATGATGGATCTAGGAGTACCTCCAGACTATGACATTTCTGGTAAACCTACAGCACAATTCTATGCATGATTACTTAGAAGTAAGTTTCACTGAGTTCAGTTGGGCTTGTTTAGGGTTGTAGCAATGTTTAGGATTAGCTTGTAATTCTGAATCCACTTAATAGAGAGTGATTCTTATTGAGGGACATCTGAACAAACATGCTGTTGCCTTCTTGGTTTGTGCCAACACAATGAATCAGACAAGTTGGAATTTGGTTTCAAAAGTTCTCCTTTCTAAAATAAAGCAAAACACAACTTGAGTAAACATCTTAGGTTGATTCCTGCTGTTCCCTGAAGATCAAGTTCTAACCTTCATATTTCATAGAGGAAAGGGAAACTAGTTTCAACATAATCAAGTGTTATTTCAAAAACATGGCATCTTTCAAAAGGCAGGCTTTTGAAATCTGTGGGGAAGGGGCATCTCTGTCAAGGTGGCTGTTCTCTGCCTGGACCCACATTTAAAAACTGTATATAGGGCCTGTTCCTATGATCTTCTGCATGTGCTGAACAAAGCACTGGGCGCAGGGCTCCCAAGGACTTTGGCCCTTTCGCTTTAGAATCAACAGATGGTTCCTCCTTGTGCATGGAAGCAGATTCTGCATGGCAGGGGGGCAGGGAGGACTATGGTGATCTATACACTGGTGTACTATGCACTCCTTTGCATAGTACTTTTTTGCATATGGCTTTTGGGGGATGTAAAAAGAAAGAGGTGTCAGGAGCGCCCTGGCGGCCTCTTTCAGTCTACTCCAATAGCCAACTCAAGACACAGACAAAAGGATTCTTTTCAAGGCTTTAATCCTTTTACAACTTAATGACTCAGATGCTAATCACCAGTGACTAAGCAATGAACAGCAGAGTAGCCTATGCTCCAGGTTAGGCAGTTGATCCCTGTTTGAAGGAGAATCACTTGCAGACCCTGAACTTATGGGCTAGGGAGAGTTCCTCCCTCTTTCCCTTGGGTCCACGGGATGCGACTGTTGCTTGCACGCCAAACGGGCGCTACGCCTCCTTTCCGCACCCTCCATCGCTTGTCGCTCCCTGCATCTGCGTCGAGCGTATAGCAAGCCCCCCTCCCACACTCTCTCACTGCCAGGGTCACTATCTCAGAAATGCTGGCAGGAGGAATCTAGCCCATGATATGGGTTGTTGAATTCTGGGTTGTTGTGTTTTGTAAACCCAGCTGTGCTAACAAACCATGGTTTGTTAACCAAGAACAACCCAGAAAGAGAACCTATGATTTGTTATTGGGCTGAGAACTTAAACATGGTTGTTTAAACCATGAGTTGTTGTTATGTGTGAACCCAGAATGGTGGGTTGTTCATGTGGTGGTGGGCAAGAGTGGTAAAAAAAACCCAGCCACTCCACATACCAGTACTACAGCACCACAAAAGCATTAGGCATACAGAGAGGGAGTAGGTGAAGGAGGAGGGAAACAACCCAGGGATTGTGAAAACAAATGGTAGTTTGTTTGATCGTCTGCCAGAAAAACCCTGGGTAGGTCAACAAACCATGAGTTAACTATGGGTTCAATAAACCATGGATTAGTGTTATGTGCGAACCAGGTCATTGTGTGGCAAGGATTGACAGGCTGAGTGTAGGGGGCTCTAAACTGATACACCAAAAGCCCATGTTACGGACCTCTGTCCATAGTTCCTCAGGCACTCTGTCTATGAGGTCTAATCCCTTAAATCTATTCCTCACCTCCTCTGTATATTCATAAGGGATATGATTTAGGTCATACCTGAATGATTTAGTGGTTTTCCCTACATTCTTCAATTTAGCTGAAATTTTGCAATTAGCAGTTCATGATCTGAGCCACAGTCAGCTCCAGGTCTTGTTTTTACTGACTGTATAGAGCTTCTCCATCTTTGGCTGCAAAGGACATAATCAATTTGATTTCGATATTGACCATCTGGTGATGTCCATGTGTAGAGTCGCCTCTTGCGGTGTTGGAAAAGAGTGTTTGCTATGATCAGCGTGTTCTCTTGGCAAAACTCTATTAGCTTTTGTGCTGCTTCATTTTGTACACGAAGGCCATGCTTGCCTGTTATCCCGGTGATTTCTTGACTTCCTACTTTAGCATTCCAATCCCATATGATGAAAAGGACATCTTTTTTTGGTGTTAGTTCTAGAAGGTGTTGTAGGTCTTCATAGAACCGATCAACCTCTTCGGCCTCATTGGTTGGAGCATAGACTTGAATTACTGTGATGTTGAATGGTTTGCCTTGGATTCGTACTGAGATCATTCTATCATTTTTGAGATTGTACCCCAGTACTGCTTTTCCCACCCTTTTATTGACTCTGAGTGCTACTCCATTTCTTCTAAGGGATTCTTGCCCACAGTAGTAGATATAATGGTCACCTGAATTAAATTTGCTCATGCTTGTCCATTTTAGTTCACTGATTCCCAAGATGTCGATGTTCAGTCTTGCCATCTCATGTTTGACCACCTCCAGCTTACCTTGATTCATTGACCTTACATTCCAGGTTCCTAAACAATATTGTTCTTTACAGCATCAGATTTTCTTTTCACCACCAGACACATCCACAGCTGAGTGTCCTTTCGGCTTTGGCCCAGCTGCTTCACTCTTTCTGGTGCTACTTGGAAATTCCCTCTGCTCTTCCCCAGTAGTATACTGGACACCTTCCGACCTGAGGGGCTCATCTTCCGGCGTCATCTCTTTTAGCCTTATGATAGGTTCCACGGGGTTTTCTTGGCAAGAATACTGGAGTGGGTTGCCATTTCCTTCTCCAGTGGACCACATTTTGTCAGAACTCTCCACCATGACTTGTCCGTCTTGGGTGGCTCTGCACGGCATAGCTTATGGCTTCACTGAGTTATGCAAGCCCCTTCGCCACAACAAGGCAGTGATCCATGAAGGGGATATTCTATATTACTCAAAACTAAATGAAGAGATGAAAAATCATGTGTGAAAAAATAAGATAAAGATCTTAAAACATGATTCCATCTGAAGCTCTTGTCTTGTTCAAAAAAGGATCTCAATTTTCAGTTAGTTTAATTCTAAATGAACATTGCTATAAAATGGCTACACAGTGTTATCTAACACCTCTGAGGACAGCAAACATTTCTGAATCAGGAGATGGAAGCTATTGGTTTGACAATTAAACAACCTACAGTTTGTACACCACGAGTTGTTTGCGAGCAGTTAGGTACGAATGAGCGTGCTGGCTCCTGCCCACTCGCCCACTTCCACTTTGCTAAACAACCTGGGTTGTTCACTGTGATGTATGAACCCAGAACTCTGCATTGTTGAGGCAGAAACAACCCAGAATTTTAACCCAACATCAAACCTGTTTTGTTTAGCAAAGTGGAAGCAGGCAGGAGACAGCACGCTTGCTTGTTTCCGTGCTCTCACGGAACAAATGATTTGTTAACCATGGGTTGTTTGATGGTGTGAACCAGGTCAGTGTATTTCTTCCATCTGTGGTGGAGTTGAAAGGAAAGCTCATAACTTTTGGAGAATAGTAATGCAAACTATTTCAGATATGCTAAACATTTCAATCCCATTAGACCTCATTATTACATCTGAAGTAGACATGTGGCAACTACCAAAGTGCATGATGTAGTGCTAAATTTATTGGCTACTGTTAGATTAGTTTATGCCAGATTCTGAAAAAGAAATACCATTCCCAGAAGCAGGAATCTTTACAAAAAGGCACCGTCCTGTAGTTAATTTGACAACTAAAAATTTTAAACATAAATCACAACATGAATTAACTGTAATGACTAAGTGTAGCTTCAAGTAATAACACACATGTTATTGGCCAGTGGGAACAGCCTTTTTTTTTTTAAAGCTAAGAATATCCCTGGGAATGATGCTACATCAGCAGTGTCATCCCCATATGCCTATTCCGTTTGCGGTGAGGAATGCTGCCAGACAGTTGCTTACTGCAGCTCTATTGCCCCTTGAAGTAGCAGCAAAACTTTTGTTCTGTGAAAGGAAGACCGCAACTCTCTGCTGTCTAGTATGCCACCTCACAATTTTGCCCACTGCCCCAAGGTTCTCTGAAAACGCCACCCTACTTTTGTGGGAGATGAGTGGCCCCACAGAAGTGGGGGAGGCATTTTTGGCCCAGCATTAGACCCTTTCCAATATGATACCTTGGGCACAGTTCACATGATCCAATTCCGTTTCATGGAATCAACTATTGTTCTCTTACCCTTAAATTAAGACCCCACATGACAAAAATTGTATTCCACAACCTCTGTTCAGTGGTTAACGTACACAGCGAATTTGCAGGGGAATGAGCATAAAGGGACACTATTATTTGAAGAGCTATGCCACTGCCTTTGAATGTAATGATTCTTTTTTGTAATAGCTCTGTTCTTCATTACTCTGTAAATGGTTGCCAAGTGTGTTCAAACCCACCCTACAGAGAGGAATTTCCAGCCCAGGAAAAAATAGAAAAGATCTGTATTATATCCATAGAGCTTTTATAATTCCCTCCCGTTATGATTCTACTTAATGAGGTGCTGGTTATTATGCTGATAGATCTCCCCCCGCCCCACGTTTGGTGTCCTGAAATTAGAGAACAACATAGAAATTAATAGGGGTATGTTCTGTTCTATTAGTTTTCTGTTACATGCCTTCTCAATGCAGTCTTTGGACTGGTTATATTGAGTCTGTGGCTGGTAATGCAACACCTTGCCCACCACTGCTGATCTTCCCCGAAATGTATAGCTCCTGATGAGTAATGGATAATAAGGGACTTGTTTTAAATTTCCTCCAAGCTAGATTTAGATCAAGACTGAAGAAAGCTGAGAAGGGATTATTTAGGGCAGAGTGCATTGTTAAAATACATAGTTACTTCCTTATTTTTTTAAATAATACCTTCATGCTTTACCATTACAAATTCCCTTCCTCTTAACTGTTGTTTAATTCAAATGTTTAAACTGTTCAATTTGGTTGTTTCATCATATAAATCACTTCCTAATAATCTTGCATACAAATCTCATTGTATATGTAACTTTATTCCACCCTTTCTCCAAGTTGCCCATGGACCAATCTACACAGCTGATTTAGTGCAGGGTGACAACACATCAGGATCATTCACAACAGATGACACTGTCACCAATCCGCAGCCATCTTGCAGCTTCCTTCTGGAAAAGCTGCATTTTCTGAAACTCCCTTTAGTGCGTGTTTTTTACTTAAAGTGGCTCCCAAGCAGTTCTGCTGCAATGTGCCCCATCCCCCACATTAAATCCCCGGCGTGCCTCTGTGATGTGGCTGTGACCTGGCAGTGACATAGTCAAGGGGTGGGGCCATCCCTCCCCCCCCCCATTCTCTCTTTTTCCCTACAGTAGGGTGCACGGTCTGCAGCCTGTGTTTCCCAAAATACCATAATTGCACATTTTTGAGCCTTCACAATTGCACAGTAGTTGCTTTCACCAGTCAGAGTATCTAGCCTGGCTTTCTCATTCATAAAATCACCACAGCACTGTTTGGGAGCTTCAGATTTCTGTATTTGTTGCTAATGGCAGACAGAGTAACTAGCCTGCCTTTCTCATTGTGCTGCACTCCCCGCCCCCCCACTCCTTCCAGGAGGACCTGCCGCTGCCTCCCTGCTGCCTTGGCTGCAGCCACAGACCCGCCACCCACCCAGTCACTCGCTCGCTTGGCCTCCCTCACTTGCTCCTGCCTGTCTGGCTGCTCTCACATTGTGCCCCAGCCACAGGGCTCCTGCTAGAGGTTGACCCCTCCCCCACCAGCAACAGAAATGGAGGCGCCACACAAGTCCACGGAAGGGCAGTCCCAACTCCATGCCAGCTCCACTCCCACTCAGCATGTGAGATGGCAGCTTGCCAGTGTTTCTTGCACCAGCCGCCAAGGCAGGCATGCATGGGCAGGACGAGGGGAGCCCTGGGGAGGTGGTGGCAGTGGCAAGTGTTGCAATGGGGGAGGAAGGGAGTGAGGGAGTGGCTGGCTGATTGACTGAGCAAGCAAGCACGGGGGATGGGGGCAGCGGTAGCACTGCCTCGCTTGAGGCGGCAGTAATCCTTGGGCCGGGCATGCCTGGCTTTCTCATACGTAAAACCGGTACGGCGCTGTTTGAGGGCTTCAGAATTGCATATTTGTTGCTTTTGCCCGTCAGAGTGTCTGGCCTTTATCTCCCATTCGTAGAAGCGTGGGCAGGAGGAGGAGGGTTAGTTCGTGGTGGGGAAGCGGAGGTGGTGGCGGCAGCAGCTTTGCTGCTGGCTCCAGCGTGTGTAGGGAGAACGACCATGTTGCTCCTCCATGAAACTTCCCTGAGCAGAGGAGAGTGGAGAGGGGCAGGAGGAAGCCTCCTCATTGACTGAGCAGCATCTATGGGGTTGATGACACTTCTACTAGCGGACTCCGCCCACTCAGCCCCAAAGTAAGGCCATTTCTACTTGACCTTTGAAAAGCGGGGTTTTAGGTACTGTTTAGTTACTCTGCTTTTCTTGCTTCGTCTGCTGCTGATGGATCAAAGCTAATTTCATGAAAATTCAAATAATATTCCAACGCGCTTCTCATTCCGTTTTCATGTAGATTCCCCCCTGGGAAGCATAAACAATCCCTGAAGCAAAAAGAGACAAAAAAGGCAGTGACTGGCACAAAGTCACACAGGCAGCCTTTTGGCTGAGTGGACACTTGAACCCAGAACTCCCTCGGTTTAAGTTTGAACACTTCACTTACTACATCACACTGGTTTTTATATTTTCTAAATTATCTGCCCAGACTCGAAAGAACGGTGCAAATATGCACTTTGAGTATTTAAAAAAATGTTATAGTGAAATAGACAATTAGCTTGAAAAAGAAATTAGCAATACCACTGAACCATCATATATGGATTGATTTAATACCTCCATGTTCTTAAAACCTGCTCAAACTTGTGCTTCCACTCATTGCATGTTTATTATTGATTAGTTTACTCTAATCTTCAAACCTATTACAACATCATTGTTTTTCATGTCTCTTGCCCATGAATGCCTATCTCTCAGGAACTTGGTAGTATCTATATAGAGAATCAATCTCATTATCCTCTTTCTCAGCACCTTCTATTTTAAAGTTCTGTAGCAATTGTCGCCCTGCTTATTTAACTTATATGCAGAGTACATCATGAGAAACGCCGGGTTGGATGAATCACAGGTTAGAATTAAGATTGCTGGGAGAATTATCAACAACCTCAGATATGCAGATGATACCACCCTAATGGCAGAAAGCGAAGAGGATCTAAAGAGCTTCTTGTTGAGGGTGAAAGAGGAGAGTGCAAAAGCTGGTCTGAAACTCAACATTAAAAAGCTAAGATCATGGCATCTGGCCCCATCACTTCCTGGCATATGGAAGGGGAAGAAAGGGAAGCAGTGACAGATTTTATTTTCTTGGGCTCCAAGATCACCGCAGACGGTGACTGTAGCCATGAAATTAAAAGACGCTTGCTCCTTGGGAAGAAAGCTATGGCAAACCTAGACAGCATAGTAAGAAGCAGAGACATCACCTTGCTGACAAAGGTCCGTCTAATCAAAGCTATGGTTTTCCCAGTAGTAATGTATGGCTGTGAGAGCTGGACTTTAAGGAAGGCTGAGCGCCGAAGAATTGATGCTTTCAAACTGTGGTGCTGGAGAAGACTCTTACGAGTCCCCTGGACTGCAAGGAGGTCCAATCAGTCAGTCCTAAAGGAAATCAACCCTGACTGCTCCTTGGAAGGACAGATACTGAAGCTGAAGCTGAAATATTTTGGCCACCTAATGCGAAGAGAAAACTCCCTGGAAAAGACCCTGGTGCTGGGAAAGACTGAGGGCAAAAGGAGAAGGGGACGGCAGAGGATGAGATGGCTAGATAGCATCACTGATGTAATGAATATGGTCTTGAGCACGCTCCGGGAGAGAGCGCAGGACAGGAAGGCCTGGCGTGCTATGGTCCATGGGGTCACAAAGAGTCGGACACGACTCAACAACAACAACAGCAATCACTTAACAGCATTTATGTTTAAGGGTGCAATCCTATGCATGTTCAGACAGGAAAAAAAGTCCTACAACTCCCAGCATTCCCCAGCCAGCCATGGAAACATGCATAGGATTGCACCCTCATTTAATTTTAGAGAAGGCCCTACCTTTTATTGGAACAGCTTTGAGCCCTGAGCCGCATATGCAGGCTGCTGAGCTACAGAGAACTCTTTTGTGTGACTCAATAGAAATTTAGTTGTGCCATCTCATCACAGAGTCAGAATAAACTAGCTTTTAATTCAGACTCACAGAAGATTATCTGTAATTTGAAAGCTTGCAGGTTTTCCCCTAACAGATACTGGTCCAGTAATACATATCTATTTTATATATCTTACTCTCTTGGGCATCAACAAAACATTATTATCAAAGGATTGTTTTCTTTATAAGTTTCAAATAACATATTCAATCAATCAATCAAAGCTTTTATTGTTTCAACCAGAGGTTACAACAAGCAAAATAATAACAAAGATAAAACATACATAAAAGAAATCAAAGAAATCATATTAATTTTTAATTTCCTGCAAGGTCATAAAATTAGCTCTATGCAAATGGGCTGTGAGAGCAAAATTGGCCAATGCCAATAAGACTATCTTACTTCTGGAAGTAAACAAAAAGTGTATTCTGTCTAAATTGGACCAGCTGGACTTTTTTTCAAGAAAACGATGCAAATATTTAGAACGGATTTGGGAATAAATAGGGCAATAGAATAAGTAATGAGGCAGATCTTCCACTTTGCCACTACAGCAGGGGCAGAGTCTCAAGGCATAGGGAGGCTTGTTAAAACACCCTTCTAAAACTGCTGTTTTCATTTGCTCCATCTTCAATCGCGATAGAGTGGATCTAAGACGAGGGTTTGTAATTAAAGTCAGATAGTGTTTACATTCAAATTTAAGCTTGGTCTTTGCAAACCAAGGTGGTTTCTTATTACTAGACGCTGAACAGAGATCCGTTTGGATAGAAACACTGTAAACCCTCTCCTTAAAAACCTCTTTGCTATGGGCAACATTCAAAGTGGTAAAATATTTAAAGGAAAAACCATAATAATGAATGTAAGAAATTAATTTCTGAAACCAGGATAATGTGTTTGATGGGTTAACTCTCACTTGTTTTAAAAGGCACAGTTTAGGAAAAATAACATATTCAATCTTCTCTAGGAATCTTTATGTTAAAAAAAAGAAGAAAGAAATTGAAACACCTTGAAATTAACTGAAATTTTTTATGTAATATGAAAATGGGTGCATACTGTCACTTGGTAATGTTGGCATCCTTTTTTCCAGTCCAGAGTGTGGGAAATATCAGGGCCAAACTAGATGAAATGTCATTGATGCAATTAGCAATTGTGCTTTTTAAAATGCAAATGCAGCCCCCCCCGATCCAGATCAGGATCTTGGAATAGGGGTTTAGGGGGCTTTAAACTTTTGGCCATGCTCTGGTCTGGATCCAGCCCTGTACCTGCTATTTTCATTGGGTGAGGGAAGCTTCCATTGGCAAAGGATTAAAGTCCCTTTACCTTCCATTCCAGGTCTTGATCTGGACCAATCTCCCCCCTCCCACATCCCTGCAATTTAAAAAAAAAGGCATTCACTACCCCAGTCCATCAGAGACTCTGTATCTGGGGGTCTGGGGAAGTTGAGGATGTCTCTCATTACTTACTAAGATGCCCTCTCTATGGCCATCCTAGGCATAAATTTCCTACCATTATTTCCCAGAGCCTCCTAAATAGAACACCTTTAGAACAGATATGTGTGTCCTTCTTTTGGGCACTGATGCTTTCACCATTTCCCAGGTAGCAAAATTTGCCTTGGCAGCAAGGAAAATACGTGCCAAAGCCCAAACAGCCTACTGATGATTCTGTTGGATATATGAATTTATGTATATACAAATAAGTGACTGTACTGTTCTTTCTTTCTTTCTCTCTCTCTCTCTCTCTCTCTCTCCCCCCCCCCTTTAATGTACATTGTGGTGGCCTATGGCTTTAAGCAATAAAGTATCGTATTGTATCGTAAAAAAGGCATTCATGCAATTGCTAATTGTGTGAATGATGTCACCTTTGGCCCTCACTGATAGAACAGTGTGATACAATGTTGAAACCAATGGGGCAAAATGAAGAGGTTATTATATTTGGGTATATCAATACTCCTATTCAGACTGACGGGTAAGATCATGCCTCAGTATGTGTTAGATAAGAGAGGTGTGTTATGTGCTTGTGCCATGACACTTAAGCTCTGTGAGACACTCCAGGGTGTGTGTGCGTCACCAGAAAGAGTTTGCAAGCTTTTGGCATTAGTAACAACAAACACTTCCAGGGATAGTTGTTCTTGCTTAATGACACATAATGAAGTGTTTACACTTTTGCTGGATAAGTGATTCTGCCGTTGGCGAAATGATTTAGATTGGTTAGATTGCAACAGACCCTTATTTGGATGCAAAGACAGAGCATGGGAGGGGGGTAGGTAGGAAGACTTTCATTTCGGTTACAACAATCTGCACAAGGAATCTCTTAGCAAATCTACGGAATTCACAGAATTATATTCAAGGCTGGCGGCAAGGGCTGGCATGGTTGGGCACCTGCTGAGGGTCCACACGCCAGAAGGAGCCTACTGAAAAGAGCTTCCTGGACATGCACCTCCTCTTTATTATTGCAGCCTGCATTGTTCACCTGCCTCTTGCTTTGGCCCACGCAATGGTGTGGTGAGAAGGAAGCAGAGCAGATGCCACCGCTTACCTGCTCACTGGCTCTCAGCCTGTCAAGTAAGTGAGTGGTAGAAATGATGGGAAAGAGGAGGACGAGCAAGAGCAACTTGTGACTATGGTGGTGAGAAGGCAGACTTACCGAGGGAGGGACCCCTTTGAAGGGGTCTTGTCCCAGGGCCCTCCAAAACCTGGTGCCAGCACTAATCATATTGCCAAATCGCATGCTGCTCTTCTTAGTAAGTTCCATGTGGAATCCAACCCCATTCTGACCATTTGGGACCATGAAAGCTCCCCCCAAAGTCTGTTCCCCCAGTCAGGCAAGGCTGGAGAGCCTTGAAGCACTTACCTGCCACTTGCCTTTAACCTGCACTTTATCAAGGAGAGAACCCCAGCTGTAAGTTACACATTTGGCCTTAGCAGGAGCAGCTGTTATGGAAGAGATCAGTGGTGGGATCTTAATTTCTTATCTGCGGTGAGGCTAATCTTCCATAGCAGTTGCAAAGAACAGGGAAGATTGCTGCAGGTGAAACAGCGAAGGAAGGAAAGAGCTTGGCCAGTACTTCCTTCCTTTTTTCTGGCATGGATCTACTGTGGGTGAGTAATTAATATCTGTGGCTATGTCCAACCCTATCTCATGTTAATATATAAAGAACTCACCTGAACGATTGCCCTGCTTTGCAACAGGACTTCTAGGTAAAACACTGGATTAAAACACTATGCTACACTTCCCTAACCTAGTGCCTTCCAGACATGTTGGATTGTTCCCTCATGAGGGTTCCTCCTACTTTAAATGTCACCACCACCAGCTATTCCAGCTGGCTGTAACACAGCGAGATGAGAGGGGAGGAAGGGCTATTCCACCAGCCCTGATGCAAGATGATTTAATTTCTTTCCTCTCCCCTTTCTACCTGCTTTTCCTTGTGCGTTGTGTCTTTTTAGATTGTAAGCCTGTGGACAGGGACTGTCTGCTTTAACTGATTGATTTTAAGCTGCTCCAGGAGCCTTGTTTTGTTGAGGAGTGGGATAAAAATACTTTAAATAAAATAAACTCCCATAATTTGAAGCTAGGGATGGATGGACTCACCCCAGGCCACCTTGTGTGCTGCGCGCCAGACCCCTGCCAGCTGCCTGTCCTATTTTCTGCACTGCATGAGTCGTTGAATGGTCTGTGAGCACCCAGCGTCCGGCTGCCTGTTCCCTCAGCGAGCCACCATTTTGCGTAAAAATGGCAGCTTGTTCTTTTACATAAAGGGCTTTTCATGCAAATGGAGGCCATAAAGTGGCCATTTACGCAAGATTATATGTGTAAATGGTCCATTTACTTCTGTGATCTTGTGTAAGTGGCTGCTTTATGGCTTCCATTTGCATAAAAGGCCCTTTATGTAAAAGAACAAGCCACCATTTTTACGCAAAATGGCAGCTCAACGGACCAGTGAGGACAGCCATGCTTGCCTGACTTGGTGCTTTCTGGGTCTGGCAACTGTGGCAGTCCATGGACTGGAGTCCAGGAGGCTGAGCGGGGATTCCCCCAGACTCCACCCCCCCCCTCTCGGACTCCCACAACATCCTTGTTTGCAATTATCTGGGAGGGGGTAGCAGGTTAGGGAAAGCTATGCTATACTTGTTTACATGGTACTTTGTAGGGCTGGCAAATACATGGGTTTACATGTATGCAAATACATGTAAAATACATGTGTTTGCATGTAAATACATGGCATCTATTTAATAGCTGTAATGAGGCATGCCAGGTTCCCATAGGTAGCTAAGAAAAGAAAAAGAAAAAAAAAAGATCTGTGTGCATTTGTGCTGACTTTTGCCAACTAAGGGAGTCCCAGGAAATTGCAAAATAGAACGCATGCTTTGCATGCAAAAGGTCCCCAGTTCAATCCCTGGCATCTTGAGGTAGGGCTGGGAAAGCCCCTTGTATGAAACCCTGGAAAGCTGCTGCTGGGCAGTATGGACTAGACAATACTGAGCTAGATGGATCATATAAGGATCACTCCATATAAGGGTTATATCAGTAGCCTGACTCCATATAAGGCAGCTTCCTGTGTCATGGCTGATTGGGTCACCAGATCAGAAAGAGGAAATAAAAGCAGCCTTTAAAAATAAAAGGTGTTCGCTAGGAAGGGAGGTGCGGAAGTGGAGGATGAAATTGACAAGGACAAGTGACTGGCGGCTGCCGGAGAGAAGGCGCTTAGGAGGCGGGTGTTCTCACTTCAGTGTATTGTGAAACAGCCTTTAAAAAAATGGTGTTCCTTGCTGGTGTTCACCAGCAAGGAAGCGCTGAAATGGAGGCTGAAATTGCTGAAGACATTGACAAGAGGGGGATACAAGTGTGCTTGGCTAAATAGCAGACAGGCCGTCTTTTGCTCTTGTACAAGAGACGGGGTGGGGGGGAGAGAAAAAAGTTTGCAGACGTGTACTCACATTCATAAGGGCTCAGAATATTATTTCTTTTTAGTGATCTGATGCTGGGAGGAGGGGGGAGTTTCCTTTGTCAGCTGGCAACCAGTTACAGAAAGGCTGCAGGGGACAAGGAAACAAAGATTTCTATCTATAAGGTCCCTGGGATATGTGCTGGCAGTGGCTTGGGGGACTGAGGCACTGAGGGAGAAACAAGCCGTTGGAAGCCACAAAGCAGGCAAGCGTCTGTCAGGAGTTAGGGACAAGCTACCCACCCACTGTGGCTTCTTCTCAAGGTGGCTTAGTGTGACATGTGAACACGCCCACTGAAGACAGGAATGTCTGTCTTTGCCCCTGTCTTTTGTTTGGGTGTCTTTTGTTTGGCAGAAGGGAACATGCTGTGTCTATGCTATGCAGTTATGCTAAATTCATGGATTCTTCTATTGTTTCCACCCTAGGGGACAAAGAAAGGCGGCCTACACTTCTCTGGGAGAAAGACCCATTGAACTCAGTAGGATTTACATCTGAGTAGACATGCATAGGATTCTGCTGCACAGGGACTGCAAGTGGGGCAGATCATGTTAAGTGGAGTGCGTCTATCCTGGGATCCAGCCAGCCCGGAAGAGGAGCCTTGTAGAACAGTTGCACCTTGCAGAGGACACCTTTTTTTCTTTCTTGCCCTGCGTTCCTCCACTGAACTATGTAGTGGGAAAGGCTTAGGATTAGGTTGCATGGCCACCTCTCCACCATGGTGCCTCATTGCTATACAGCAGGGGTGGGAAACCTCATCTGGCACTCCTGAGGTCCCAGTCAGGCCCCTGGGGGTTCCCCAGATGGCCATGCCCACTTCCCCTGGCCCTACCCTCTTACCCTTAACCACCATTGTTTGGTGATTTCCTGGCTTTCGTGCCATCCTCCCTGCCCAGATCAAAAAAGGTTGTAATGTGTCTCCTAGTTAATGACAGTAAGCTTTAAGCTACAATATGCAGGTAATTTTGGTAGCTTGGCCCATCCCTTTTGCCTTTGGCCACACCCATGACTGGAATGCGGCCCCCAAGAGTTTTATTAGCATCACGGGCAATAAAAGGGAAGCATTTGGTATTAAGAAGGACTTTAAATGAAAGAGAACAGGAAGAATTATTTTTATTCATACAAAACAGTGCTGCATTTATGGACTTCATGGCACATGTTTGTTTTCTAATCTTAATACAAATTTATTTTGCCCTAAGGTCACATCTTGCTGGTAATTGGGAGGGGGAAGCTTCCTGTTTGAACAGCAGTTTCTAGTCCAGATGGGCTAGTTGGATCAACACAGTGACCTGGTTTTCATAATCAAATAAGCCACAGTGGCTAATTTTAATCGGTGGCTAGGGATGTCAGAGAATTCCACCACGGACTGAAATGGGATCGAATTCCCTTCAGTCCGTGCCATGGAATCCTCTGCAGAATGGCACCACGAGGTCCTGCGGAGCCACCAGTCATGCAGCTTTTTTCATCGTCCGCAAAGAGTTGTGGAATTTCCGTAAATAAAAATGCAGTGTAGTATATTCCGATAATAAATATGTAAGTTTTTTTTTAAAAAAAATGAATTGTGATCACCGCCTTGTTTGTGGGTGTTCTTTTTACACTGAAATCCTCCATCTCCATTTACTTTGAGCCAAAACACTTTCTCTTCCTAGGGGCTTCCCAAAAGAAGGCTGTGTTAGGTGTGCCTGAGCGATAAACTATTTGTTTAAAGCAACCCTGTTTTAAAGAAAGAAAAAACCTTTTAAAATGACCATGCTGCTCCAGAATAGCCTTCTTTTGAGGATTATTTAAAGGTTGTTTCCCTCTCAAACAAGCCATGCTGCCCAAATTTGAATGACACGAAAATCTGCACCTGGGCAGGTAATTACGGAAATGGCATCTGGTACATGCCGCTGATTGAAATTAACCACTGTGGTTTAAATAATCTTATTTGATCATGTGAACTGGCCCAGTTTGCTACCTCAAAATGTGTACTACAGCTTGTGTCTCTTTAATGAGGCACTTTAATGTTGTTGGTGGGGGAGGGGTGTCTTCCGGCTCCTGTGGCTCCTAGCAGTGACATCTGGAAGCTGGTTTCACTATTGTCCAATAACATACATTGTGAAATTGATCACCATTTCTGCATAACTGCATAGTTTTTATGTGGAATTGTGGCCAGATTTTCCATTGTTGTTTAGCTTCCTGATACACTTAACACTTCTAGGAAATACTTTTTATGGCAAGAAAGCTGAGGCAGTGGTAATGATGCCGTGATGCCATTGATGATGCTATTTCCTCTTTCTTTTTATTGTTGTGCAAATCTGCAAAAGGAAATGGCATTGCTGATCTTCCTGCAGTGGTTACAGTATTAGATAAAATAGTATCACTTTTTCCAACAAAATCTGGGAGAAGGGAAAGCTACATGCACTGGGCACACAATATGGATTGGGAAAGTTTTAAGATCAAGCATTCAAATAGCCATTCAGGTAGCCACCTTTGGGAGCAAGAATTTCCTCCAAGCAACCAGACAGGGAAACTTTGCAAACAGGAAATAGTTGGTAGCCAGGCTCGCACATGATGACAACCCATAGGTTGTTTAACCCATGGGTTGTTGGGGCCGAGCGTGAGTGAGCATGCTGCCCCCCATCCACTCACTACTTCTGCTTTGCATCCACTTTGCTAGACAAGCCAGAAACATCCCATTCCTGGGTTGTTAGTCATGATGTCTGAACCTGGCACTTGGGGTTGTGGAGGGTTAAACAACCCAGGGTTTGGACTCATGGCTTGTTAGGTTAAAACTCTAGGTTGTGTAACCCTCAACAACCCAGAGTCCTGGGTTTGGACATCACAATTAACAACCCAGGAACAGGGCATTCTTGGGATGTTGAGCAAAACGGATGCAAAACTTCAGTGGCCAGTGGGCAGGACGCAGTGCACTCACTCCCGTGCAGTCCCGCTAATACATGGGTTGTTTAACCCTCTACAACCCCAAGTATTGTTTAACCCATGAATTCATGTTATGTGCAAACCAGGTTGGTGTTTGTTGGTCATTTGTCAACAGCCTAAAACAAACAAAGATCTGTGAATTTTGTGGAGAATTTCTGAAAAATTGTAAGAGAAGAAATAACTGCCCATTTGCTCAGGGTCTGCCCAGGAATGAACATAATACTTGATACATGTCTCATTTCCCCCATCTTCAAACCATGGCTTGCAGATAAAAGGTGTACATTCCAGCCTCTTTTCTTGTGCATTGATTTCCTCCTTCTTTCCATGATTTGCTGCAACCATAATTTTCACACTACACCTGTGTCAGGGGTAACTGTGGTTAGAGCTAACCAGGATTTGAAGTAGGTTTGCAATCCATGGTTTCAGGACAATCCTGGTTAACACTAGCCATATTTATGTATTATTATTATTATTTTTTTGTTACAATAATATCCCACCTTTTTCTAAAAGGAGCCCAAGGCAGCATATATGAGTCCACTCTTCTCCATTTTATCCTCACAACAACTCTGTGAGGTAGGTTGGGTTGAGAATCAGTGATTGGCCCAAAGTCACCCATCAGCTTCATGGCCAAGTGGGGACTTGAACTTGGGTCTTCCAAGTCCCAATCCAAAACCATTATCCTACACTGGTTCTCAATATGTGACTCCAGTGCAGACATAGCACTAAGCTTCTTGTTGCAAAAATTCGGCTTAAATTGAGGAACGTGGGGAAAACCACTAAACCATTCAGGTATGACCTCAGTCATATCCCTTATGAATATACAGTGGAGGTGAGGAATAGATTTAAGGGATTAGACCTGATAGAGTGCCTGAGGAACTATGGACGGAGATCCGTAACATTGTTCAGGAGGCAACAACTCAATCCATCCCACAGAAAAAGAAATGCAAGAAAGCCAAGTGGCTGTCTGATGAGGCTTGACAAGTAGCTGAGGAAAGAAGGGAAGTGAAAAGTAAGGGAGAAAGGAGAAGATATATCCAACTGAATGCAGAGTTCCAGAGAATAGCAAGGAGAGACAAGAAGGCCTTCTTAAATGAACAATGCAAAGAAATCAAACAAAGCTTGATTTGGAAACAAAGCTTGATCTGGAAACAAAGCCCTGTGAAGAGAGACTGAAAGAACTGGGCATGTTTAGCCTTGAGAAGAGAAGACTGAGGGGAGATATGATAGCACTCTTCAAGTACTTGAAAGGTTGTCACAGAGAAGAAGGCCAGGATCTCTTCTTGATCATCCCACAGTGCAGGACACGGAATAATGGGCTCAAGTTACAGGAAGCCAGATTCCGGCTGAACATCAGGAAAAACTGTAAGAGCAATATAACAATGGAACCAAAACCTGGGGAGGTGGTGGGCTCTCCCACACTGGAGGCCTTCAAGACGAGGCTGGACAGCCATTTGTCAGGGATGCTCTGACTTGGATTCCTGCATTGAGCAGGGGGTTGGACTTGATGGCCTTGTAGGCCCCTTCCAACCCTACTATTCTATGATTCTATGATAAATCGAGGAAAACAATAGAATGGGAAAGACTAGAGATCTTTTCAAGAAAATCGGAGATATGAAGGGAATGTTTTGTGCAAAGACAGGCAGGATAAAGGACAAGAAGGCAGGGACCTTACAGAAGCAGATGAGATTAACTATACAGGAAAGATCTTAATGTCCCTGATAGCCATGATAGCGTGGTCACTGAACTTGAGCCAGACATCCTAGAGAGTGAAGTCAAGTGGGCCTTTGGAAGCATTACTAACAACAAAGCTAGCGGAGATGACAATATTCCAGCTGAGCTTTTTAAAATCCTAAAAGATGATGCTGTTAAAGTGCTGCACTCAATATGCCAACAAATGTGGAACACTCAACAGTGGCCACAAGACTGGAAAAGGTCAGTTTACATTCCAATTCCAAAGAAGGGCAATGCCAAAGAGTGTTCAAACTACCGTACAATTGTGCTCATTTCACATGCCAGCAAGGTTATGCTCAAAATCCTACAAGCTAGGCTTCAGCAGTATGTGAACTGAGAACTACTGGAAGTATAAGCTGGGTTTCGAAGAGGCAGAGGAACTAGAGATCAAATTGCCAACTTTCGCTGGATCATGGAGAAAGTAAGAGAATTCCAGGAAAACGTCTATTTCTGCATCATTGACTATGCTAAAGCCTTTGATTGCATAGATCACAACAAACTGTGGCAAATTCTGAAAGAGATGGGGGTACCAGACCACCTTACCTGTCTCCTGAGAAACCTGTACGAGGGTCAAGAAGCAACAGTAAGAACCAGACATGGAACAACCGATTGGTTCCAAATTGGGAAAGGAGTACGACAAGGCTGCATATTGTCGCCCTGCTTATTTAACTTATATGCGGAGTACATCATGAGAAACGCCGGGTTGGATGAATCACAGGTCAGAATTAAGATTGCCGGGAGAATTATCAACAACCTCAGATACACAGACGATACCACCCTAATGGCAGAAAGCGAAGAGGATCTAAAGAGCCTCTTGTTGAGGGTGAAAGTGGAGAGTGCAAAAGCTGGTCTGAAACTCAACATTAAAAAAATGAAGAGCATGGCATCTGGCCCCATCACTTCCTGGCATAGAGAAGAGGAAGAAATGGAAGCAGTGACAGATTTTATTTTCTTGGGCTCCGAGATCACCGCAGACGGTGACTGTAGCCATGAAATTAAAAGACACTTGCTCCTTGGGAGGAAAGCTATGGCAAACCTAGACAGCATAGTAAGAAGCAGAGACATCACCTTGACGACAAAGGTCCGTCTAATCAAAGCGATGGTTTTCCCAGTAGTAATGTATGGCTGTGAGAGCTGGACTATAAGGAAGGCTGAGTGCCGAAGAATTGATGCTTTCGAACTGTGGTGCTGGTGAAGACTCTTACGAGTCCCCTGGACTGCAAGGAGGTCAAATCAGTCCATCCTAAAGGAAACCAACCCTGACTACTCCTTGGAAGGACAGATACTGAAACTGAAGCTGAAATATTTTGGCCACCTAATGCGAAGAGAAAACTCCCTGGAAAAGACCCTGATGCTGGGAAAGATTGAAGGCAAAAGGGGAAGGGGACGGCAGAGGACGAGGTGGCTAGATAGCATCACCGATGCAATGAATATGAACTTGAGCACACTCCGGGAGAGAGCGGAGGACAGGAAGGCTTGGCGTGCTATGGTCCATGGGGTCACGAAGAGTCGGACACGACTGAACGACTGAACAACAACAAGAGTTACATCGAATCATGGAGGTAGGGGGAAAGGAAGCGTGTGAGCCTGCAGCACGTTCCCAGTCTTCAAACCATGGTTTAAGGAGGGCAGAAAATGTGATGTCTCAGTTGAGCCATTGTGAAGGTGTATTAGTGCAGACTGAATAAGCAGGAGCATTGTTGGAAGTGCAGTGGAAGGCAAGAAATGAGCAAATGTTTAAGAGTGGTTTCTAGTCACTGCCGCCTGTAGTTGCCACTAGAGGAAGGGAGCGTGTTGTCTTCTTCTGAAAGTCCTCATAACAGAAGACCCTCATTATAAGAAAAAATATATAAACCAGCGCAAAACCCAGTATTTACTGATTAATACTCATTAATACACCTAGGGCACCTAGATTAATACACCTAGGGCAGTATCCAATGGGGCGCTTATGCCCCCACTGATTCCCCTGCACCCCATGGATTCCCTTCAGCAAGCGGTGCCTGCCGCTTATGCAAGTGAGATTTAGCACTTCCGGGGACAACCTGGAATGAGTGGAAATGCTCGTTTCTGGAACAAGGCAGGTTAGCAGACTTGCAAGAGGGAGCTCTGTTGACCTCTCCCAATCCAGAAATTAGCTTTTCCACTGGTTTGGGGGCTTCTTCTGGGAATTGCTAAATTGCCTTGTGTAAGTGGTGAGTCCCACTCGCGCAACAGAATCAGCAGGACCCACCACTTGCAGAAGGGAGTCGGTGGGAGCATAAGCGCCCTGTTGGATTCTGTCTCCAGTGTGCCAAGTTACCCTGTGCCAACTTGGAGCCACATTCTCTATGAAGCGGGCAACGTTGACAAATATTGCAACACTGACATAGAAAATGACGGTAACCCTAGAGACGCTAAATGCATGACGCAACAGGGGCATAAACCTAATTCAAAAAGTTGCATAAAGATGGAACATATAGAGATGTTTGGAGAAAAATTTGACATTTTAATGGCTTCTGGATAGATGAGCTTATCTTCCAGGAAATACCAGACTCAGAATTGCTGACTTGTGTAGTTACTTCTGCTAAGCAGGAGACTTGTATTTGTTAAGTCACGGTGTATTTGTAATCCCCACATAAAGCTTAGAACAATGCTCAGTGACCAATAATCTAGCAGGATGAACTCTGTCTGCTTTCATAGCCATGTCATCATTACCAGGAATGCTTTTCTTTTATAAAAAATTACGGTGATGCATTTGAGCTAGGCATTTCTTTAATCTGATGAGCAGGAGTTGTCTGTTAGAGCCATTGGGCCCAGTTTGGAAAAGGAGTCTTGCTGAATTAATATGTATTGCACAAATGCATATGATATTTAGTGTGGAATTCACTTGATGAGCTGGTGTGGTGGAGTGAGTCGACTATCAGAATTGCTCAGGGAAGCCTGGGTTCAAATCCCCACTTAGGCATAAACTTCATTGAGTGGCCTTGGGCTGTTCACTTTTAACCTAAAAAGGGATAAACCATATCAGTGCACGCTGCTCCAAGAAACTTAGAGGAACAGTGGAATAGATGTATGATAAATATAAGCAGATTCACGAGTGTTTTACTTTTATACACTTGTCAAGCTCTATGACAATAATGACTTAATACTGCACACTGACAGATGGAACCCACTGTTACATGCTTCCTACTTCCCCAAGTTGTGAGAAATTCCAGGGCAGCGTATGGGTTTCCTTGCCTTTGGATAAAAGAGCACTGGAGACTCAAGATGTTTGTAGTATTTGCCCTACTTACAAGTTTACAAGCAGAACATGAGGTAACAAAGAAGCACTCCTACAAAGCAGATCCCTCAAAAAGGAATTTACAGAGGAGTCCTATAGCTAGCTACTCAGAAGTAAGTCCCATTAAATTCAATGGGGCCTACTCCCAAGTAAGTGGGTATAGGATTGCAACCTCAGGCAATCTGCAAGGCTGAATCCCCAGTTTCAGCTAGAAACTCTCCCTCCATCTCTTCCAAAATGGCGATTGCACTCTTTTTACACACACACACACACACACACACACACACACACCCCTATCTGTCATCTCCCCTCAACTGGAAGGGTGTCACATTGTCCAAGCCCTAGTGAGTATCTCATTCAAAAACATAGAGAGGTTCTCCTAACTATCAGGAGACTTTCTCCTAAGTATTACGTCCTACGGAACCATTCATGGAAAACCTCATTTTGCTTGGTTCTCTCATGCCACTTGAATACCCTGTCCCCAAACCATCCCACACCACTCACTGTAAATTTCTGATCTTTCTCCTCTTACAGTTCTTGAACAACCATCTCTCACAGGTTGACTATGAACAGCAGCCTTTGCATGTCTGGGAAGTCTGGCTACTGCTTCTCCGAGGCAAAGCAGTGGTGAGAAGACGAACAATTGGTGGGTAGGAGAAGAGGTGCAACTTTTTCAACCATCCACCTTCTGATTTTAGTTAAATGGGCATTTTCTTTCCAGGACACTTTCATATGCTATTTTTTGTTCTCAAATTAATCCTCGAGTCCCAGATGATGAGTGTCTTTTATGAATGGCACACATATGACATGGCAAAGGTCTTGTCCTTACCAGGCCACTGCTCATATTTTTAGTTTAGTTTTTGTTTTCTGGCAAACACTACAATGGAATTCATAGTACCATTCATAAATGGAATTCATGTGTATTTTTTTTATACTAAAAATGTTTGGAGGCTGGCCAATCAAAACCTGTTTATCTGGCAGGCCTCCTGGGAAAGCATAGCGCATTCTAGAACCCAACTGCCTTGTAGATAAAATCAATATACAGGTAAAGAACTATTACTTAGAGCTCAGCTTTCGAGGAATGATGACTGATTATAAAATTGGGCCACATTATCATACCTTGTAACAAATCATTCTGAATCTACAAATCTAAATTAGAATATCTCTCTCTCTCTCGCTCCCCCCCCCCTTATCCCAATCATTATTTGTCTTGCTATAAAAATCTCAATATATGTTACTCTTAGCTCATATTTCATTTTAAAGGGCTCAGGTGCATTCATGTATCTAGTCTGCATGGAAGAACGCCATATTTGAACTCCAGATTGCCTCTAGGTTCTGTCTGTCTTTTTACATGTTGCATTGCATGTACAGAGGAAAGCTTACTGACATATATTGAAATTATGTCTATGGCCAAATTTATTTTGCACTTTTTCTGTTTCCTGTTCAGGTTACAGTTCTCGTATTCATAGCTATTGCAAAGGATTGATGATGAGACCGTTTGAGAATTCAATCATAAAATGGGGTTCCCAGGTTTTAGAAAATTAGCAACTTCACCCGAGTCGTTAAATATTCCCCATGTATGACAGCAACTTGGTAAAGATATTTTCTCGCATTGTGGCTAATATTAACACAAAATTGCCTTTACATAGATAATACAATGAAGCACCAATACTTTGAAATATATTGTTCAGAGATGTAACGTCACCTTTTTCTCTTACTCTGTGGAATAGAAATAGCAGTAATATTTATTGTTAGCCACTTTTAGTGCCATTCTTTTGGATATAAGATAAATAAATAAACATTTTAGAGCAGTATTTAATTGGTAGTCAAGAGGTGTGTGCTAATGTAAATAGATTGTTAGAGTACCATGCTGACTTTACATTTATTGCATTTAGTTTAAAATGGCCTTCCCTGACATGGTTCCTTCCAGATGTGTTAGACCACAACTTCCATCAGCCAGCTGGGGATGATGGGAGTTGTAGTCTAACACATCTGGAAGGCGCCAGGTTCAGAAAGGCTGGTTTAAAACATGTGCCTGCACATTCTGATAAAAGCTGTAAGGGCAAATGCTTCCCTGCCCCCCTCCCACCATAAAGGTAGCTTGCAAACAGAGCAGCTCTGTACGAGGGTGTGGGAGGTGGTGGTGACTCCACGACAGAGTGGCCACCATAATCATAGCCCTGTAGGCTAACTGCAGCAGGAGCGGGGGAGGGAGAATTTTTCATCTCCCCTCCCATTGACTCCAATTGAAGGGGAATAAGTATGCCAGTGCTGGGCTGGTGTAGTTTCAAGCCAATTTTGTGGGTGTGTCAGGGGGAATGAGGGGGCCTTGGATCCTTCTCCAAGCACAACCCTAGAATGCCCCATTTTGCCTCCTAACTTTAGCAGAATACTATCAGTGGGACATCTATGCTGGCGGGGCTTTCCAGCAGAAATGCCAGGGAGCTCTCTGGCAATGCAAGTCTTGACCTGCCAGTTGGGTGGCACTTCTGCCACTTCCTGTGGCCCCTCAGCTGGCCTCCTGGCAAAGATAGGATTACTCCCAAAGGCATTAAGATGAAGGCAGATGCAACATTTTAAGAGCAGTATGGCTGATTTGTCACTTGGTTCAACACAATGCAAATGTTTCTCTCCTCCCCCTGCCCCACCCCCTTTTAAAAAGTTATTCTTTTTTAAAATAAAAGTGCAGTGTGAATGTATATCTACATGTATGTATGCTCTCAAAGCATGCTGGAAAAGGAAAGGCTGGCTGACCCAGCATTCAAGTTCCTGGTATGCACCTGTAAGGCAATTTGTGAAGCAGGGTATAGGACCCATTCTGGCCATTGTTAAAACATTATACCTGTCTTCAGTCTGACTAGTATCAGTATTCAAGCCATGATAATGCAGTTTGATAATGAGTCAAAATGAGGTTGTCTGCTTGTGAATCAACATGATATGTAATCAGCCCAGAAACAACTCTGCAGTTACTGGGACTTTGGAATCCCATTTCAATTCTGCCTTTTGGTGGCCCTGCTTTTTATTGAAAGGGGCATTCAGTAGACAGAAATAAACGTGCTGCTAGTGGAAATGGCAGAGGAAGGCAAGTCAGAGTCTTTTAGTTTTGGACTTTTTTGAGGATGAATGCAGAGGAACAAGAACCTTTTGCAGTGGTATAATAAGTATCCACATACATCTTAGTCTTGTGAAATGGTTCAACAAGTGTCCAAATCATATATTATTGGAGTTATAAAAAAACCAAAAAACTAAGAAACTCAGTTTTTTGAGTAAGTATGTCAGTACTTCAGTAGTTGATGTTATAGTTAATTCATGGTTAATATATGACTTACTGCATTAAAGCATCTTGGCACATAGGATTCTATATAAAACTGCTGGAATCAGCACAATGGAGCAATGCCCTCTCTCATTATTGCTAGGGCTGAAAATTGTCCATAAGCAGGTAGACACAAACCTGTGTTGGCCATAACAAATAAGCAAGCAAAGCTAGCTTGGCAATAGCAACTTCTGTGACTGAGTCAATCCATAAAGTAAGCATGTCAGAAATAAAGACCCACCCAAGAAGTTAAGATAAGAAACTAAAACCAGATTTTCACTCCTGCCTTTATAACAAACAATTCTACCAACAATTCTCAAGGTTTTTCTTCCCAATACTGCTCAGTTTTCTTTCTTTTAAAAAATGTAACACCAGCCTTGCTTGAATTGATTTGTTCAAAGAGAAATCTCTATGATTGCCTTTTAAGGAATTTTATAATGGCTCCAACATGTGTCCAGAACTAAAACTGAATTGTCATTAATGGAACTACATGAGTCAAAGTTATGACATCTAGGGAAAGAAGTACCGTTGGATTATTTTATGAAATGTTGCATTGAGCAACACACTCCCGAAACATGGAAATTTTGGCCTCACGGACTCACTTCTTTATTATTACTATTATTTAGGCAGGCATACAACACATTTCATTTGAAAAGAGATCTTGACAAATTATCTCATTTTGATCCAAAGCCTATTGCATTCAGTAGCCGTCCAGTCTCACTAATTAGGGTCCAGATTAGGCCATTAAAGCAAAAATTGCCAAAGATCGTGGGGTATGCCAGAAAGCAAAAAGAAATCCCCAAATATAATAATGGACATATTACCTGAGACAGACATGCCATTATAATGAAGTCAGCATGGAGGTAACAATTTTCAAACAGAACACATTTGGTTTCAATAAATATTCCCAGCAGAAAGTTTGTGAAGTTTGCATAATTCAAAGTTTGCTCTATGCAGGAACACCCACATGATTTCTCATTTCTTAAAGTAGTGTAATATGTGAATTCATTGTGAATCAGAAGTTTGTTATTAGAAGGCAGACTGTGCAAAGCCAGTCCTTGGATGTAATTCATGTTGCTGGTGTTGATTTAAGTGAGAGCTCTTAAGTTTCCAGTAGAAAAAGATGTCAAACATCTTTCGTGGAAAGAAACTTTTAAATATGCATGTAAACAAATCAAGAACCCAGTTGAGATAAATTATTTTATCTTAATTGATTTGGGTGAATTTAGTCCCATTATAGCTATTACATTGGCTGTTCCATTGTAAAAGTCATGGTTGGGGATAGTTATGATTAACTTATTAATCACATAGCGCTAACCCATAGTTAACCCCCGGTGTGTTGCCCTGCCCAGGTTTTGTGTAGTAGAAGATTGAACAAACATCAGTTTATTTTTCAGTCCCTGGTTGTTTGTTTCCCTCCTCCTTTGCCCACTCCCTCCCTGTATACCAAATGCCTTTGTGCGGCTATAACACTGGCACAAAGAGTGGCTGGATTTTTTGTTTTTTGTTTACCACTCTTGCCTGCCACCTCTGTAGCCTGGCAAAACAATCCATGAAGAACCCACAGTTCTGGGCTTACATGTATCAACAACTCATGCTTTAAAACACCCAGCATTCACAACCCAATAGCAAACCATGGGTTCTCGTTCTGGTTTTTCATGATTAATAATTAATAAATCATGGTTTGTTAGCACAGCTGGTTTTGCACAACACAACAACCTGGAATTCAACAAACCGTACCATGGGTTAGCGTCACGTGTAAACCCAGCCTCTTTCAAGAATATCAGGGAACATATATAGGGTCATTCCATTTTAATCCTGTGAGATGGACTAGCCTGAGAGGGAATGATTTGCCAAGTCACTATCCATTGAGCTTTATGGCTAAGCAGAGTTCTGAAACCCATTGTGCTCAGTTCACATCCAACACTGGGTAAGTCCTATGTTGAGTAGACTCATTTGAAATGAGTGGGATCTAGTTAGTCATGACTAAGGCCCCGTTCATTTCAATGGGTCTACTCTAAGTAGGACTTACATTGGAATTTACCCACTCTACCTATCACACCACTTACTATACAGTCCAGAGACAACAGGTGTCGCTAGTGATTTCCATAAAATCTGTGGTTCATGACACTAACATGGCTACCCCATTAGAAATGGTTACGTGAGTCTGGCACATTTGTGGAGAGTAAAAGACTAATACCAGTAGTCTTCGACTATTGTCAGAAGTATTTTTAGTAGCAAGAAGTTTATTTATAACTCTAGTTGAGCAGAGACTCATATAATAGAGCCTCAGAATATGAGTCTACCTTTTATTTAGGGAGAAAGCTGACTGATGGAAATTTTCACATCTGGAGGACATCATACTTCATCCCAGCCAAAGCACACCTCCTCAAAACGCATACTGAATGGAACATGTTGTCCTGAGAATTTTCTCTACACAGGATACTCCTCTCTGTAGTGCATAGAAGTCTGAGGGGGTGATTCATTCACAACAGACCTCAGCATAATTGCAGCAGAGTAGGAGCATGTGAATCACTCTCTTACAATGTGAAAGCAACCAGACTAGGCTGGTTTACTAAAGTACTTAAATTGCTATCCGTGAACCTTTTATTCTAGAGTTAGCCATGTGGTAGTTCTTACATGTTTTGTTTTTTAACTTTTATTTGACATTTCAATTAGATAAACATATAAAAAGAAAAAATCCAGTGCTAGCATCCATCATAGCTTTCAATACAACTGAATATTAAATCGTATCAAATGTTAAATATTAATCCAATTATATAATCAATACACACATAGATACATATAGGCAAGCTTCATAAATCCATATTACTAACATCAATAATATAAAATAAACACTAACCAAACAAAAAGATAAGCAAGACTAATACTAATAAAAGTGGGAAAGATTACCAGCTATTTCATTTCATGTCTATACTGCCCAATAGCCAAAGCTCTCTGAATAGTTTACAAGGATTAAAAACCATAAAAATACAATATTGTGACATAATATACAGCATATAAACACACACACACGTACGACACTCTGGGCAGTATTCTATACTGCCACTGCGCCTCCGCGAGTTCTGTTGTGCTGGTGGAACGGACCACTATAATAGGAAGTAGCGGTTCGTGAACTGAGCATGGAAATCAGTGGACACGCTCATTTCCAGAATGGGGCAGGTCAGCGGAGCTCCCTTCTTTGAGCTCCACTGATCTACGCCATTCCAGAATCGCGTTGCTCCTTGTTTCTCATTGTTTCAGGAACTGCTGGGCCCTGCTGCACTAGTGATCCATTTTCCTTAATGCAAGGGCAGTATCTTATACTGTTCTCTCTTTGGGGTTCCAAAACATTTCTGGAGGGCTCCCATATTTTATTTATGTATTGCATTTATATACTGCCCAATAGCTGAAGCTCTCTGGGCAGTTCACAACTCCATCAAATCTATTTATTTTTTATTTTCCCTAGCCCTGCATGTATGTACCATGCAATTTGATTCAGTTTCACTAGGTCCCAATGTACCATTCCCAATTTCTTATTTGTAGATCATCCTGATCATTTTATATTAAACAGTGGTATAAAAATCTGATAGACAGATAAACTTTCAGCAGCTCTCATAAGCTTTAACTATTCACATACTGTATATACAATGTTTTTGGCTATGTCAGAGCAAGAAACCAAGGCCCCTAAACCTAGCCCACCCATGTAAGGCTAGGTCCGTTGCTGGAGCGGTTTCTATTGGACTGGGTGCAATTTTTATTTCTTTCATTGTTGTGATTTTAATTGTGTTTTTAATCCATGTATTTTTATGATTGTTCTAATTACATTTTAATTTTAATCTTGTTTTATTGTTGGTCACCTTGAGAACCATTTTTTGGATGGAAAGGCTAGGTATAAATCAAATAAATAAATAATACCACCACTATTGCCATTTGCATTGTCCCCTTGATACAACATATGTCAGCTATTTCAGAGACCACAAGCAGGTTTGGGGCTTAGCAGCAGCAAAGGAGATCACCCTTAAAATGTCACATCCTGTGTGTGATGACTGCAAACATGATACAATCAATGCATGGAGGGGGAGGTTTGTGGTGGCCGCCCCCCGCCCGCCCACCACCTCCACAAGGAGATCATGCCTTGTCCACAGGTCGGACAAACATCCAATCTCCTCTAGGGAATTGGGGGGTCCTCTGGAGCAGATTTCAAGGCATGGGGGCGGGGGGAGGAAGGAGGGAGGGAAATCCTAAATATCACTTCCTTCCCCGTTTTGCTAGTGAATACTTTTTGTCAGTGCAGCTGCCTCAAATGGATACATCCCAGAGTGTAGATCTTATGGAGAGAACATATATATGTATCTCGCCTAGTAAGTGATGGAGTCAGTAGACCTGTATACAGCATCAATATGCTGCAGGAAACAAGGACAGGGTCAATAGAGTTCTATGACTGGTTGCCTGAGATTGATTCCTTCAGAAATAATCGCTTTTGCCCCCATACTCACATCTGGTTTTATTCTGATTGTATTGTTATATTGTGGTTTTAAACTTTCATATTTTATATTGTTTTGTGCTGTGCTTTGTGGTTTTAATTTTTGTGAACCACCCAGAGAGCGTTGGCTATTGGGCGGTATAGAAATGAAATGAATGAATAAATAAATCTGTGCTGCTAGAAGCTGGGTGGGATAATAGAAGTGCTACCTCTGCTGCAGGCTACATTGCAGGTAGAAGATTGGTGCTGGAGCCATCCCGCTCATCTGCCTGCCTGCCCCACTCGTGCTATTCTCTAAATTCTCTAGTCATACATACTGCCATCATCACTAGGAGCTGAAGGGAGAGCAGCCTAAACTAGGAAATGAAAACAGTAGCAGTAATAACTTTTCTTATGTGGAGCTGGAACAACCTGTTTCATTTCCCAGCTTCTAGGATTGCCAGTAGATACATAAATACAGACTAGTGGGAAATGCCTGGAGAGCACATGCAGCCCAGGTAGGAAGATGGAGCCTGATTGTGCTCATGCCTTAACTGGCTACATAAGGGAACCTTAGGCCCGCAGGCCAAATCTGGCCCTCCTGGGGTCCCAATCCAGCCCTCCCCATATGGCCACACACCCTTTTCCTGGCCACCCCTCTGACCACTGATCATTTAGTGATTTTCCAGATGTTGCATGTGTTTTTCTGCATTCTAAAAGGATGAAGTGCCTCTCCTAAGGCTTAGTTATGGGCAGGAAGAGCTTTAATCTAAAATGTGCTGGTATATTGCCTTTGCCTTTTGTCCTGCCCACCACTGGAATGGGGCCCCGAGATGTTGCTGGCCCTCAGGCTGAAAGAGGTTCCTCACCCTGGCTACATCGTTCACCAAGATGATACCTTGTATAGTCAGACTTGTAGATGTCTACTCCATGCTGGATTAGTCCCTTATGTAAATCCTTCGGCATTTAGGACATTGTTCTGCAGTCACTTTGATGCTTCTCCTTTGTTTTACATGTCATTCGGGCGAAAGGATGTAATTCATATTCTGCTCTATTTGCGTCTACTGGAATTACCATGCTCCCCAGGGCAATACAGATTTCATTTGTATTTGATAACTGGGTCTGTCTTTGTTTCTTAATGTGTGTGTGCGTGCGTGCGTGCATGTGTGTAGGTAGGGAGAGAGAGAGAGAGAGAGAAATTAGGGACTTTTGGGATGGTTTAAAAGCAGCCAGTGGCAACTGTGGAATCTGTCATTAGAAGTTTGGCTCCTTTAAGGTTTGGTTTCAAGTTCAAACCATCAGAAGTTTGGGTCCAAGCTACAGTCATGAGAAATGATCCCTGCATTACTGTTCCATGTTTCTTAGGAAGCGGCCACAAAATAGCTGAAGATGTGCATCATCTGTGTAATGTATGAGTAGTCAGTCATGAGTCTGAAGATATGCCTGAAGGTTTTTTGGAAATTAGATCCAGGATAAGCTGTACTACTTGATTCTATTGACTGTATAAACCAGCTGTGTTGAACTAATGCAAACAGTGTTAGGGCGCAATCCTATGCCTGTTTAGCCAGAAGAAAACTTCTACAACTCCCAGCATTCCCCACCCATCCATCCATCCTAGCCTGGCTAGGGAATGCTGGTTATAGAACTTCTTTTCTGTCTAAACAAGCATAGGATTGTGCCCTTAGTTTTTAGATTTTGTGGCTGCTTGTATATATCTTTGTATTAATCTACCCCTGTGCTGTTTATCATTTTGTATTGTATTTTATTCTTTTAACTGTTTGTAATCTGCCCAGATAATGTTTGTTACCAGGAGAATTAAAAATAAAATACATGCATACATACCCATAGCCCTTATTTATTTATTGCATTTATATCCCGCCTTTTTTCCTCTTGCAAGGAACCCAAGGTGGCTTACATTATCCTCCTCTCCATTTTATCCTCACAACAACCCTGTGAGGTAGGTTGGGCTGAGAGTCTGTGACTGGCCCAAAGTCACCCAGTGAGCTTCCATGGCCAAGTGGGGACTAGAACCCAGGTCTCCCGGCTCCCAGTCCAGCACTCTCACCACTACACTACACTGGCTGAGGCAAGCATTGCCAACAGCCTATGTTGTTTGTTTGTTTGAAATATATATACGAGGATTTGCACTGGCATAGTGATAACTGCCAGAACAACTTGGGAGGTATTGCACATGAAAAGCTCCCATGTATACAACGAATAAGCATGAATAAGGCCACAGTTCATACCTCCAGTGGGTGGGATTTGGTAGAATTCACAATTTACAATGAGAGCTCAATGACATGTCCATGTGACCTGGGATTGTTAGCAAGGTTGATTGTGGCCTAAGGACATGGGAGTTTTAACATTGCAGGCAGCATATTGTGGGGATCCCTGCATGTCAAACCTCCCAAAATGAGGGGAATGTGTCTCACACATCCTGGAAACTGTACACGATGTGAGCCACATTCAGGTTACATTTTTCACTTACAGGGAACTCTTTCCACGTCAACTCATCTGCTGAGGTACATGGAACCCCATTTACAGACTCTGGATGGGGAATGTGGGGAGTTGTAGGACATTTTTCTGTTTCAACATGCTTAGGATTGAACCCTTAAGTGCAGTCCTATCTCACTCATGTGCAAAACAAGATGACAGGATCATGTTATTAGCTTGATTCTTAGAACAAAAGTTTTATGCTTTGATTGATTATTGTTTTCTGCATTTGGCATCTCCATGACTATTTGGCTGAGTGTGCTGTGTATTGATGTGTTGCACTTCCTGGAAATGGTGATCATGCTCCTTACTGTTATCAACTTATGCGGCATTCTGAGGTCACCGATCTCAAGGTAGAGCTGAAATCCTTTTTACTAATAAATGTAGGGGAAATTTGTTTTCAGTATTCATAGGCTGCCCTGCAACAAAGTTCTCAGGCTGGTGCACAACAAGAAATAATAATAAAAAATAAACTGCAATCTATGCATGTTTAGACAGAAAAAAGTCCTCACATGCTGGGAGTTGTAGGACTTTTTTTCTGTCTAAACATGTATAGGTTGTTGTTGTTCAGTCGTTAAGTCATGTCCACCTCTTCGTGACCCCATGGACCACAGCACGCCAGGCCTTCCTGTCCTCCGCTCTCTCCCCGAGTGTGCTCAAGTTCATATTCATTGCATCGGTGATGTTATCTAGCCATCTCATCCTCTGCCGTCCCCTTCTCCTTTTGCCTTCAATCTTTCCCAGCATCAGGGTCTTTTCCAGTGAGTAACATGCATAGGACAGTGCCCTTATTTAACAATTTAATAAGGCAGTATACCCTGAAAGGAGAATTTTTTTTAAACTTACATAAATAAATGATCAATGTAAAATTCAATAACAAAACAGTGGAAATATAAATACAAAATACAAAGAGTTACAAAGAGTAAAAACAGTGTAACTATTAACTATTTATTTATTTATTATCTACTAATAAGCGATCATGGGGCTTCTGAATGGGGCAAAAGTGGACCTCCCCTTCCCCACTAGCTAAGGTGTCTCTGAAGCAACAAAGGGGAAAAACTATGAGTTTTGAGTAGGAGTTTGGGCTCTGTAATCTATCAGCATTTCTTGGTTGCCGACTGCCCCTATCTGGATATTTGATGTAGGGAATAGCCACTGATTTGGCTATCTTTTGGAATGTTCAATCAACATTCTCAACCTGTATATTTGTAAAGAAATTAAAATATTACAAAATGCCATAAGCCTCCAATGACCTTTGTTGAAAGGAAATTAAACTTGGGTTAGCACTGTGTTCTTGGATGTCACTACTCGGGGAAGTGGGATGTGCGTAACAATATTTTTTGTTTCACTTTTGAGATGAAGACACATGCCAAGACCTTATTTTTCAGGCTTTTGCCTGAACTGGTGGGAAAAACTGTATTTATGTTTCTGACATTGCTGCGGTCTTCCCACTTTTAAACATCAGGAATCATTTAGATGTCTGAATCAGCTTACTAATTCAATGTAATATGCAATGTTTCTTGTAACTGAGCACCATTTTCTGCTACCTACCTATAAATCATTGCTCAGAAATATGTCCAGGACTGTTTCTTCAAACTTCTTTCCACATTTTTAAAAAGGCACAAGTAGCTGGACACTTTTTATCATCATCCTGGTAGCTGGATACTTTTATTCATGTATTCATTCTCAGTCAGCAGAGGAGTGGAGCCAACAGCAAAGGGTTAACTCCTCCAGCTCGAGAAGACAAGGCCAATTAAATTTCACTTCCACCCCGTGGAGGAGGACACTGTCAGGAGTGCCCTAGCTGCCTCTTACAATCGCCTCCAATAGCCAGCTCAAGACACAGATGAAAAGGATTCTTTCCAAGGCTTTATTCCTTTTACAACTTTATGACACTTTCAGATGCTAATCACCAACGACTAAGCAAGGAACTGCACTGGGGTAGTTAGCAGAGTAGCCTAAGCTCTGATAAGGCAGTTGGTCCCTGTTTGAAGGAGGAGGGTGGGAAGACTCTGAACTTATGGGCTATGGAGAGGTCCTCCCTCTTACCCTTGGGTCCTTGGGATGCGACCGTTGTTTTAGCACCAGGCAAGCAGAGTGCCTCCTCTCGGCACCCTCTACCTGGCGCCGCTCCCTGCGTCTGCGCTGAGCATCGAGCAAGGCCCCATCCCCCACTCTCTTGCTGCCAGGGTCACTGTCTCTCTCAGGAATACAGGCAGGAGGAATCTCTCCCTGCCGCTGTGCCTTTGAGAGATGAGCGAGCTCCCCTCCCATGGGTTGTTGCTCTTCCTCAGAATCAGAACTGCTCTAGGGCTCTATGGGCTCAGTTTCCACCCTGACAGACACACACACATCCATCCATCCCCCCCCCCCCCGCCAGTCTTGGCTCTGTCTTCACTGAAAACAGTAGGGTTTGGGGGGCTACTCTTTGGCAGCCTGATAGTTTCAAAAATTAAATAATAATTAGGAGTGTTCCTTTTCCTCCTCTTCCCCCTTTCTCCCATCAGTGGCCTAGGCAAGATAAGAGGGATCTGGAGGTTTCTTTGAGTGGAAGATGCTTGGTGTGTTTTTCCACATAACTTTTTCTGGTGGAGCCTTTCTGAAAGGGGAGTTCGTGTGTTCAGCCCTGGTGCTTCCACTCAGCATTGACTGGTTTGTTTCAGAGGGATTTGGGGGCACTTTCTGCCTCACTCCTGACTGGCTGCTGGGCTTCAGCCCTTGGGTAGAACCCAGCGCAACTAGCCCCAGCGTTCTCCCAGTTGTCTTCGCTCACATGGCCCCTTGCTAGGCGGGAACCTGAAGCCTTGCTCCTCTCAACATTCCTGTCCCCTTCTGCAAGGAGTTTTTACCTCAGAAGAGCAAGAACCCAAGGCACCTCAGTACTTGGTGTTTCCACTTCTATTTCACTTCTCTGACAGAACCAGTTCAGATGCAGATCATCACAGATGCTAGCTTCTTCATATGGGAAGCCCAGTGCCAGGAGGCTGTCACCCAGGGACTGTGATCAAGGCAGGAGCAGTCTTGCCCAATCAACTGGCTTGAACTGAGAGCTGTCCACCTAGCCTTGTTGGTGGTTTTGGACAGCACAGCAGGCAAGGATGTCCTTGTCTGGATGGACAATGTTACAACATGGGCCTATATCAACAAGCAGAGAGGCTCCCATTCCAGGGATCTCCAAAAGGAATCCTCACATCTCCTTTCCTGGGCAGAGATGCATCTATCCTCCATCACTGCTGAATACATGAAGGGCAAGCTGAATGTGCAGGCGGACTGGCTGCGTCGCTCCAACATACAACAGGGAGATTGGGTGCTTCATCCTGAAGCCTTCAAGGAAATCAGATGGATCTGGGGGACTCCAATCCTTGACCTCTTTGCCAATGCATTCAACAACAAGGTGCCTCGATTCATGTCAAGGTTCCTGGATGCCAAGTCAGAGAGCATCAATGCCCTGGCCTCTCCCTGGCCCCAGGTTCTGCTGTATGCCTTTCCCCCATTTCCTCTTCTTTCCAGGCTATTGAGGAAGAGAGCACTGAAAGTGCAAAGTATTGTGGTGGCTCCTCATTGGCCATGCCTGCCCTGGTTTTCAGACCTCACGGAGCTCAGCTTAGATCCTCCCAGGAAGATCCCGATGTGTCCCAACCTCCTGATCCAAGTTCCACTGTTTCATCCGGACCTGAAGTGGCTCCATCTCTGCGCTTGGAGGTTGAGCAGTGGCAGGTCCTAGCCCACAGCATCTTGGAAGACTTGATTTCTACCATTCTAGCCTCCAGAAGGTAATCTACTACTAAAATGTAGCAAATGACTTGGAATGTGCTCCAAAGATGGTGTCGGAGAAGGAAGCACTCTCCACTTCAAGCCAAGCTCCCTCATCTTCTGGATTTCCTAACAATCTGGCCTTGAGCAAGATTTAGCCACCAATATCTTCAAGCGTCAAGTGCTGGCCTTGGAAATTGTTCTGGGGTCTGTGGCTCACCATCCCTAATTTCTATAGGGGGTGGCTCTTCCATCTCCACCTGTCCTACACAGATTCCCTATTTGGGATCTCAATTTAGTTCCCCAGGTTTTCAGCAAATCACCATTTGAGCCTCTCCATACCATTCCCCTCAAAGAATTAACCTGCAAGGTGATGTTTCTTGTGGCAGTCACCTCTGCTGGGAGGTTTGGAGAACCCTGTGCTCTTTCTGTCCGAGTGTTTTCACCCTGACAGGGTGATTCTCTGTATCAACCCAATGTTTTTTTCAAAAGTTAACTCCATCTTTCATTGCTCTCAGGACATTGTCCTGCCTAATTTTTGTCCCAACCCTTCCCATGTTAGTTATGTACATCCCTAGTATGCACACACATCCCAAGGCTTTATCTTCCTTCATGTGGAATGATAACGTAGTACAAAGAAGTTGAACATAAACCTGGCTTATACTAAGTCAGACTCTTGGTCCACCTAATCAGATATTGTCTTCTTCAGGGGAAGGGATTCCCTGGCCCACGGAGGTTCCCTACCAAGCTTCTCCCTCTCTCCCAGCGGTAGAGAAAGGCAGCCTTTCTCTAGCAATGACAGAGGAAATCCCACTCCTATCTCCAGTGCCTGATTTAAGATTACACTGAGGGTTTCCTCTCACAGCCGTAGAAAAAGACTGCCTTTCCCTCCCACTGAGAGTGAATGTCCTTTTTCCGTGCAGAGAGAGGCAAGAGCAATGTCTCCATGCTGATCTCTGCATGGAGAAAGTGAACCCTATGATGTCAGTAGTTTAAAAATGGAGACCTGACCAAGTGAATGATGTGTTTGTACCTGTGTGTAATTCTGCCTTTATCTACAGCCACAAATTCTCTATGACTTAACCATTCACTTTTACTAAGGCTGACTTGTCTGTGGTTCTCAAAGTCTCCAGACACTGTGCTTGGTTCCCACATCAACCTTATTACACATAGCCAATGAGCATCTCGGTGTATGTGCTACTTCCATTGACTACCATGTGTCAAGCAACCATCCCCCCAAATCCTACATAGGCTTTTTAGAGTGACCACAGTACAAGAGGAGCAGTCAGTATATGAGCAATTTAGCCCACAGCTATTCATTCAAATACTTTCCTGTATTGGATTTTCCCACAATCTATCAGCACACAGCAAATATTTTATTTCCAGGATCTGCCTGTCATCCAGCAAAGCAAATATGCAATTAATCATCAAAATTATTTTATGGATCTGGCTGTGCTGCTGCAAAGAACATGGTTAGCTTACTTCAATAATTTCATCCACATTGGATAAATGAACACCCAGTGCTTTAGCATCGATAAAACCAAACATTGATTTTTTTGCAATTATCTTCTAGTGGAAGTCCACACACATCCTAACTTTATGAGTAGTTCAATGTGCATTTCAATATGCATGGATCAATATGAGTTAGGAAGCTTTCAAAACTCAGATCTAGTGAATTCATGTTGGTCTATGATCTGAAGATACATTGAACAATTCACAAGTTTGGGATCTGCTCTACAAAGTGATTGCAGAAAATTACTTTGCTATGAAACACCCCTCCCCCAGGTTGTGATAGTCCCCTTAAAAACTAAGCAAATGTCCCCAAAGTTAAGCAGTGTTCCCTGCATCAAAAGACACTTTGTGCACTGTTCTTGCTGAGGGAGAAGGACCCCTAAGGCAAGGGCGGGCAGAAAGGAGATCTCCAGATGTTTTGGACTTCAACTCCCAGCATACCTGACCATTGGCCATGTGGGCAGGAGCTTCTAAGAGTTGAATTCCAAAATATCTGGAGATCTACCTTCCGCCCACCTCTGCCCTAAGGGCCTTTTCCTTTGAAAATAGTGCTCTCATGTTACTTGCCCTCCAAATCTGGAAAGACTCAGAAAGCTCATAAACGATTATGGTTGATTAACTGGCTGTTGTTTGTCCTCAATTCTCCCTGTAGCTATTGCTGGCAAAGAGGCTTTAACGTCTTCCCAATACTACAATTGCGAACTCGCGCAATTGCATGAATTCAAGGTCTGTTAATAAGTGCATGCTGACTCAGAATATCAGACACTGTCCTAGCATTCAGGTTTGCATCTCGTCTCCAGAACTGAAATGATTTTCACTGAGTCTGTACTGTTGTTGTTATTGTTGTCCTCAAAGCTTATGGCAAACATTGTTTCAGTAACCCTTACTGAATGGGTTTCCCAGCTAATGGGTTTCCCAGAAGCAGCTGGCTGGCAATTATGGGAAACAGGATGCTTGACTATAAACCTATGGTCTGAACCAGCAAGACTCTTCTTTCATTAGGTCTGTACTCTTATGCCTAGGAATGTTGTGAAGGATTGAATATGGGAATTTGTAAAAGGGAGCTCCCCTGTTCAATTCCCTGTGAGGAGGTGGAGTTCGAGCAGGCTCTATTAATCGCATGCTGTGAGCAGGTGATGCACAGGGCCTTCCTGGCCTGCACCTCAAATACTTATACTTGCTGCCTCTGCCTCCCCCTTCCCTCCACCCAAGGCCCACCATGTTGGGCAGAAGAAGGGGGAGGCAGAGAGGTCATCTGTGGTCCTCCCAGTGTCACTTTTCTTCTGAGGAGGGCACAGAGTGCCAAGAAGGAGACACCTGGACTTTGAGCCGCAGTATCCTCCCAGGAGGGGAAATGGCAATCTAGCTGCTATTCCCACGGGGGGAGGGGGGAAGGCCTCCAAGGATCATTTTGCTCAGGAACAGCACACTGTGTCTTTTCCCACTGGGGTACCCACATCCCAGTATCCCCAGCATGATTTGTATTTAAATGGTTTCTATTTATTTCCTGTGATGAAGCTCTTCAAACTTTTGATAAAATTCCAATCAAGTACAGTTGCCTATATTTTTTCTGATTAATACACACATACAAAATGACATACGCTTGCACCCACTTCTTTTATGTGTTGCATAAAATGTATTTTTGCTTTCATTAGGTACTGAGCTCCTACTTAGGCCATTTGACTGTAGATGTCCCTTAAGCTAAGATGTATAATTAGTGAAATCCTTTGTTTCTTTGTTCAGCAAAATAGTCCTGGTGATTTCAGCTCTGTTTGAACAGATAATCGCCCATTCCTTCCTGTCTCTTAATCTGCATTTTAAAGTGGAGCCACCCACATTCATAATTTTACTCTGAACCAAGCAATCTGTCCCCATATATTTATCAATAGGTGTCCTAAATGGAAAATTAACTTTCTAATTATGAAGGAAAAATAATAAAGGGCAAACTATAAAAGGTACCTGAAACGATTCACCATACACAGAGACATAAAACAGGGTAAGTAATTTCAACATGAAATATTGTGGCATGCCTCACATCATTCCACATGCAGACAAAAGAGTAGAAGATACAGTAAATGAACACTTCCAGTTACTGAACAATGCTACATGAAACAAGATGCACTGGTTGCCAGTATGCTTTCAAGCCCAATTCAAAGTGTTGGACATTACCTTTAAAGCCCTAAATGGCTGGAGACCAGGTTACTTGAAGTACCACCTGCACACGTAAAAGCCTGCCTGGCCATTAACATCACTGGCTGAGGCTCTGTTATCCAGCCTGCTAGTAAGGTGCATCAGGCTGATGGGCATGAGAGACATGGCCTTTTTAGTTGTGGCTGCATTGCCATGAAACATTTGGACCCCTCACTCTTTGTTTTTAAATGGGCTTTGGCTGTTTGCATCCATTTTTACTGATCAATGTCACATTGACTCAGGCTTTTAAAATGAAAAATTGTTGCTGCTTGTTTTATTGGTTGTTTTAAACTGTGTGTTTTCGCACTTATTTATATTTATGTTGTATTGTTTTTATGAGTACATCTTCATATGATTTCATTATGAATTGTGTCATTGTGTACACCACCTTGAAGGGTGGTGTGGAGCCCTTCAAGACAGTGAGTGGATTCAGATGTCACGATAACCCATGATGGGTTAATTAAGCCACGATGGCTTATTTGTGGGTTATTGTGTTGTCTGATTGGAGTTTTTAAACCCACGATGGCTTATTTGGGCAAAATAACCCACTCTGATAACTCACAGTCTGCAGAGTGGGTTATTTAAGCCATTATAGATTATCATGTCATCTGGCGGTCACCGTGGGTTATTTTGGCTGGCTACAGAGCAGTCAAAACCACTGCCACTCTGCTCTTTGCTGGCTCAGCACTTAGGAACATGTTAAAGTGACGAAGCCAGCAGTGTAAATGGGGTGGGAGTGGGGGAATGAGCAGGATTGGGACCAAACCTCATAGCCAGCCTCCCCTACTCAAGAGGCACCCAATGCATCATCAAAACCCAGCACCCTGACAGCAGCGAAAATCCAAGGTGGCTAGAAAACTTTAGGGCTTTGTAGGATCTGGACAAAATTTCACACACAGCCTCTCCAAGTCTGGAAGCACCCGATCCACCATCAAAACCTGGTACGATCACTCACCAAGCAGGAAGAATCCCAAGTACAGCAAAAAGGGGTGGTGGCGGCTATAAAACCTTGGGGGTTTGCAGGATTGGGACCAAACTTGACACACAGCCTCTCCTAGTCAGGAAGCACCTGATTCACCATTGAAACCCTACAGAATTACCCCAAGGGAAGCAAAAATCCCAGGTAGAGCAAAAAGGGGGAGATGCCTATAACACCATGGAAGTTTGCAGGATCAGGACCAAACCTCATAGCCAGCCTTCCCTACTAAGGGAACCCAGTGCACTCTCAAAACCCAGCACCCTGATACTGACAGCAGCGAAAATCTAAGGTGGCTATAAAATCTTGGAGATTTCCAGAATCAGGACCAAGCTTCATAGAGATGTAATGCTCATTCCCTAAAGCGCAATTCTCCCTGTAGCTATTGCTGGCAAAGAGGCTTTAACGTCTTACCAATACTACAATTGCGAACTTGCGCAATTGCATGAATTCACAATTGCAGTATTGGGAAGATGTTAATGTCTAATTTTAACATCCAAAGGGGTGCCTGGGTCAGGAGAGATGAATCCTTCGCTATCCCCCTGCCTTACCTTCCCAGGGCCCATCACCCCAGGCACTTTTCTTCCAGCCTGTCTTGAGGTCTGGTATTGGAATCAAGATTTGGGGGGAGGGGGTCAGGTGCTGACTGCAGCGTAGAAGGAAGGGGAAGGGTTAAAATTATACCCCATCCTACTTTATATGTGAAAGACCAGCTATGTTCACATATCTTTCCCAAAGATCACAAGCGTTTTAAAGCTCAGTTTGGTTGATCCAAAAGAAGGCACATCACTGGAGATGTGTGCAAGAAATAATACACCAGAAATTACAAAGTAGCTAGACAAATTCTCATAGATTATTCTAGATGTGACACAGGAGAACCAGGACTGGATCTTCTGGTCTTATTTATTTTAAGTCAATTTTAATCCCACTTTTCTGTCTGAAAATGCCCATGGCAGCGAACAGTATTAAATAAAAAACTGTTTGCTTTTAGAATCTGCAGAAGTAAGAATGATCCACCCTAAGGGGAGCCCAACCTGATTAGAAGAAGGCTGGCCCAGAGTTGCAACAGCCATCCTCCTCTAAGGTTGGGTAATTCTGTTGCATTCCTGGATCAGTAGTGATTGAATGATCCAATTGCATCCAATTAGTTGACTGGGAGAAAGCGAGGCCCAAATAGTGAACTACGCAGAAAGACAGTGGGCAGCTTCCTTGGTAGCAGTACTTTGTGTACACAGGAACCTTCTAAGTATTTACTTTTTCTTTCTCATGGCACACCAACTGTTCTCTTGCAGCACACTAGTGTGCCCTGGCAGAATGTTTAGAAATTATAGGGGTCCCCAATCTTCCCAGACCTGTGGGCACATTTGGAATTTTGAAAAAGTGCCCTGGGCATTATCACAGATTGGCTGCCAAGTGCAGGAGGTGAGCAATCACAGATATGTTGGGAGACCCCCATAGTTCTATGTGTGCGTAGCAGTGCCGGCTCTACGGTTGGGGGAGCGCTTGAAGAACATACCCCTCTCACCCCCACTGTTGTCTGGGCCAGAGTGAGAGGCAGGTGAGCAAGCAGGTTGCAATGTGAAGAGGAAGGGCAACCCCAGGGGGCTGTTGTCCGTGGGCCTCTGCTGGGGTGTGGACCTACGATGCTCACCCTTGATGCCGGCCCTGGTGTGTAGGTATACGTGCGTATGTATTCTCTCTCTCTCTCTCTCTCTCTCTCTCTGCTTGTCACTGTCTGTTTCTGGGTGTAGGTATGTGTGAATATGGGCTCCTTCACATGGAGCTTTTATCCTGTAATTGCTCCTTCACGGAAGTTTGCGGGCTCTTTACATGACGCCGTGACCCTGCAGTGACCCTCCAGGGTGCCTCCTGCTCTAAATGCCCTTTGTTCCATTTTTAAATAGATCGCAGAGAATGAGCTATCAAATTACCCTGTTGTGTTCCGCTTCAGTTTCCTCCATGAAAAGAGTTTTAAGTGGCAAGAAGAGGAGCGAGATCCATGAAAGATAATGGAAGACTCAGATACGGGGAGAAGGAGGGGCAGAGGGGAGGGGAGGGGGGAAAGGCAGTGCATGTACAGGGAGTCAGTTGTGATCCTGCATTTAAAACGGAAGCAGAAAGCCCCGTTTTAAATGCAGGATTTTAGGCTGGTGAGAGATTCCCTATGTGTGCTTTCTCTCTCTCTCTCTCTCTCTCTTTCTCTTTCTCTCTCTGCTTCTCTCTTGCTTTTTCATTCCCACCCCTTCAAGTGAATGGAGAAATCACTGCATTCATCTGAATTCGGCAGGGGAACTGCACTGCCAAACAATGGCTGCAGGGGAGGAGAAACCCACACCACCAAGGACCCTACTGCTTTGAAGGTCCTTGGTGGGAGAGGGCTTCCAGCTATTTTTGGGCAGAGTTTCCCCCCACTCTCTCGCATAGGGAAGAAATAGCCCGGTGGAGGCCTCAGCATAGCCTTACGGGTGCCATGATGCCTGCAGGTGCTACATAGGGGACCCCAATGAAAAGCATTTATATAATGTCATGTCCATACTGTTTTTTGATTTCATAAAATCAATAAAAGGGTACGTTCTAAGTCGGTTCCAATTATACCAAGCAGAAACATCTTATAAAAAGTCTCGGAAACACAGCTGTTCATTTATAAAAAATGGATGTCAAAGGGCTCAAACCTGTGTTGAGCTTATGCTTAAGGTTGCACCGAAGTACCAAAATGCTAACTATCAGTGGGACATTAAACCTTTCTGTCTTTCTCCCCCTGTTGAAATTCCATAGCAGACTACTAAGATGAAGAACCAGTTATTTCTGTTCTGCACATTTTCAGAGAAATCCTACAGAGGTCAGGTGGGGAGAGTCTATGGTGGAGGAAGCACCACATCCAAGCCCTGATGGGCTCATGCCAGAAAGGAGGCGGCCTTTTTCCTTTTCACTACACCGGCTCTAGGGCTGGTGTTCCTTTTGGTGGTGTGCCAAGGGATCTTTGTACCCTGCAGATCCAAGGACTTCCTCAATACCCCCCAGCACACCTTTTCTTCATCCTACCTCCGTCAGAGTACCAGTGGTAGAGGGAAGAAGGTGGCTGAGGTTTCCACCACTGCAATGAGGAGGCCCTCAGCAACAGACCTCCTCCCCTGCGGACCACCCTCTGCACTCTCCCAGGGACCATAGAATTGCATCTTTTGACTTCTTCATAATAAACCAGTTAGTAACTGATGCTACGGTACTGTAATATTAGGAAGATTAATCACTCCTCCAGCCATCAAACTTACATTTTAAGTGTTTTGGCCAGCTTACATATGGACATAACCCTGATTCTAATAGGTTGAGATCAGGGGTGGGCAACTTTGGAAAGGCTGGGGGCCACCTTCCTGTGGGCCATAGTCTGCAGGGTGCCCTGAGAAACAGCGGCAGTTGCCACTCAGTAGTGCTCTGCAGCACTAAAAGTGTTAAACTGAGCTTGTTCTCAAGCTAAATTTGAGCCTCTTAGCACTATGGAGCAGCGATTGAGCTCTAAGAGGGTCAAATTCAGCTTCATAGCAAGTTAAATCTGAACCTTTTAGCACTACTGAGCATCAAAGCACAATTTTTGGATGCCAAATTCAGCAGCACGGCAGAGGGAGGCAGCACATGGGGGCCAGCGGAACATACGTTGCCCACCCCCGGTTTAGATTATAAGGGTGTTTAATGAAATGTTGCCTTGTGCTTTCCTGATCCTGTAAAATCTCCATTTTATATATACTCTGAAAATTCATAGTAATCCAACCAGCGCAGGCAAACTTTAGGATTACCACCACCAGTAATAGCTGCTTGCCAATGCTAGAAGCAGGGAATATGGTGCTATTAGTCTTGCTCCCTGGGGGGAGAGACTACAGAGAATCAACTTCCCCATGAAGTTTCAGATGCAAAACATCAGGGTTTTGCATCTGAAAAAAACATCAGGGTTTCAGGGCACAATCCTATACATGTTGAGACAGAAAAACGTCCCACAACTCCCAGCATGGCTTGCTGGGGCATGCTGGGAGTTGCAGGACGTTTTTGTGTCTCAACATGTATAGGATTGTGCCCTGAAAGGCTTAATGTTTCCCCATGCTGGCTGGGGAATGCTGGGAGCTGTAGGACTTTTTCACAAGAAATAAAGCTGAGCATGCAGCTCTACAATATCCCATAGAGGGCCAAGCCCCTGCAGACACTCTTGTGGCTACAACTCTTCTTAAAATACTTTAATGTTTGGAGATTTATTTTTAAAGGTTCTCTGCAAAACGCTAGAGGGAAAGTCTAGTCTTGACATTATGAAAATGGATACGAGTCAGACCTTTCCACCCATTCACCTCTTCACCTCCATCGTCCTCCTGTGTTTCCATTTGAATTCTTTTCTTTTTTGACAGAAGGATCTAAAAAGTCTGAACAGAGGAGGAATGGAATTAAAAGGATAAAGGAAGCTGAGAAGGCCCCAGTTTGTCTACTCTATTCTCTCACATTATTATGTTGTCTTTGGGGAAAATAAACTGTTCTCATTTATGTGACTCAAAGTGTGGTGGTGGTGGGGAATCCCGTGTGTGTGTGTGTGTGTGTGTGTGTGTATTCAGCTTGTAGATACAGCCAAGGGTGACATAAATAGTAAACAGATGACATTAAACACAACTAAAGGCCTGTATCTCAGTGGCAGAGCACATGCTTTACATGTAGATAGTCCTGGATTCAATCCCCAGCATCTCCAGGTAGGGCTAGGAAAGAATACTTCCTAAAACCCTGGAGAGCGCCGGCCAGTCAACAGTACTGGGCTGGATAGACCAATGGCCTGCCTTGGTACGAGGCAGCTTCCTATGGTCCTTATAAAATCAATTAAAAGCAGCCGCAAAACACATTTACAAAAGTGGAGGAAAACATCAAAGGCATATATTACCAAAAAGCTCTTTAAAAATATCGAATTGAGAAGGAGAGCGGTTCTAAAGCATAACCTTAAAATAAAACTGGGAGTAAAATGTACAGTAAGTTAAAAGGCCCAACAAAATGAAAAGGTCTTTTCCTGATGCTGAAAGATTAATATGGTAGGCACCAGGCAGAACTTTCTAGGGAGGGCATTCCATAATTGGGGGCTAACACTGAAAAGGCCGGATCATGAGCAGCCGCCTGCCAAATCTCAGTATGCAGATAATACTGCAGATTGCCTGCTGATCTGAATTCAGTCTCTAGATTTGTCTCTAAAAATTGCTTTCTGTTGATATACATTGAGTAATTTCTTAATTAGGCCTTAACGGTAGGGAGTTTAGGAACTGAATTAAACTGCAGATTTATTATTTATTATTTATTTTACGATATTTATAAATTGCTTATATTAAAGAAATTTATCTGTGATGAACAAAATATGTTTTAATAAATTTTTAATGAAACGTTTGTAATGCAGAATCTAATGGTAAATTCAGTATCCTCAGGGTTACGGTTTTTATTTTTCAACAAGTAAGTTTCTGTATCTCATTGTGCTGTGGAGAAAAATAGAGACAGAGGCAACAGAACCACAGGTGCACATTACTATACTCATTTCAGTGCAATGTGTGACCACTGTTCTGCTCTAGCCACAAGGTGGTTTATGCTGTGAGAGCATAGCTTCAGAGAGTATTTCGGCACACGCTGACTGGGTTTGCACATCATGATAAGCCATGGTAATCATGTCATGGCTTATCATGTCATCATGTTAATGATAACAGATGACAAGGAAAAGGCAGAGGTGCTCAATTCCTACTTTGGCTCAGTCTTCTCCCAAAAGAGGGTCTATGACACCCCTGGCAAAGGTGAAATACAGGCTGAAGGGGCAGGATTGCAGCTTGAGATCAATAGGCATATGGTCAAGGAACACCTAATTACTTTGAATGAGTTCAAATCTCCAGGGCCAGATGAACTGCACCCTAGAGTAATAAAGGAACTGGCAGAAGAACTCTCAGAACCGCTGTCTATTCTCTTTGAGAAATCATGGAGGACGGGGGAAGTGCCAGATAACTGGAGGAGGGCTAATGTTGTCCCTATCTTCAAAAAGGGTGAAAAGGAGGAACCTGGGAACTACAGACCAGTCAGTCTGACATCAATCCCTGGGAAAATTCTGGAGCAGATGATAAAGCAACCCATCTGGAAGCACCTTGAAAACAATGCAATGATTACTCAAAGCCAACATTAATTTGTCAAGAACAAATCCTGCCAGACTGATCTCATTTTTTGATCAGGTAACCTCCTTTGTGGACTGTGGGAATGCTGTGGACATAATATACCTCGACCTCAGCAAAGCTTTTGACAAAGTGCCCCATGAGATCCTGATGAGCAAACTAGCTCAAAGTGGGCTAGATGAAACAACCATCAGGTGGATCCATAGTTACCTACAGAATTGGACTCAAAGAGTACTTATCAATGGGATCTTCTCAAACTGGGGAGAGGTAACGAGCGGGGTACCTCAGGGCTCAGTCCTGGGCCCAGTGCTCTTCAACATGTTTATTAATGACTTGGAGGAGGAGGTGCAGGGAATGCTGATCAGATTTGCAGATGACACAAAATTGGGCAGGATAGCTAATACTTTGGAAGACAGAAACAAAATTCCAGGTGATCTTGATAGACTGGAGTGCTGGGCAGAGAACAACAGAATGACATTTAATAGGGATAAAAGGCCAAGTTCTGCACCTAGGAAAAAGAAACCCAATGCACAGTTACAAGATGGGGGATACGTGGCTGAACAACACTACAAGCGAGAAGGATCTTGGAATTGTTGTCGATCACAAACTGAATATTTGCCAACAATGTGATGTGGCTGCAAAAAAGACAAATGCTCTTTTGGGCTGCATTAATAGAAGCATAGCTTCCAAATCCTGGGAAGTAATAGTTTCCCTCTACTCAGCACTGGTTAGGCCTCATCTGGAGTACTGTGTCCAGTTCTGGGCACCACATTTTAAGAAGGATGCAGACAAACTGGAGAGGGTTCAGAGGAGGGCAGCAAGGATGATCAGGGGACTGGAAACAAAGCCCTATGAAGAGATATTGAAAGAACTGGGCATGTTTAGCCTTGAGAAGAGGGGAGATATGATAGCACTCTTCAAGTACTTGAAAGGTTGTCACAGAGAGGAAGGCCAAGATCTCTTCTCCATCATCCCAGAGTGCAGGACACGGAATAATGGGCTCAAGTTACAGGAAGCCAGGTTCCGGCTGAACATCAGGAAAAACTTCCTGACTGTTAGAGCAATGCAACAATGGAACCAATGACCTAGGGAGATAGTGGGCTCTCCCACATTGGAGGCATTCAAGATGAGGCTGGATAGCCATCTGTCAGGGATGCTCTGACTTGGATTCCTGCACTGAGCAGGGAGTTGGACTCGATGGGCTTGTAGGACCCTTCCAACCCTACTATTCTATGATTCTATGTCATCACCATGGCTTATCGTGTCATCTGGCACTCCACAATGGCTTAAAGAGTGGCTTAAAGGGTCCCTACAGAGTCACTTGGCAAGAGCAGTCAAAATTGCTATTGCCGCTCTGCTACAGATCTTTGTTTCTGAGATCTGCCTAGCAGCCATGTACAGATAGCCAACAACAATAGTTTATAAAACTGCCCCTGAAACACTGAAATAGTGCAACTGCACTACTGAGACATTGTGTGACGTAAAAAGGGAGCTGCTCTATATAGTCCTAAACGCCCTATTTCCCAAGTGCACAACAGTGAAATAGCAGTAGTGTGCTACCGTGACATAGTGCAAAGTAAAACGATAGCTCCTTTGTATAGCGCAAATCACCCTATCTCCCAATCGCGCAACAGCGAAATAGCGCTACCGCGCTACCATGGCATAGTGCAAATTAAAAAAAAGAGCTCCTCTATATATAATTGCCCTATCTCGCGAGCGCAGTTGCACAACTGCGAAATAGCACTACTGCAATACTGCAACATAGCGCAAAGGAAAAATAAGGAATTGTCAAAAGCACACTACTGCCAGTAGGTGAAACTAAAGGAATGGGGTGGGGGAAAGTGACACAGGGTTTGATGGTGCATTGGGTGCCTCCTTACTAGGGGAAGTTGTGTGTGAAGTTTTGTCCCACTCCTGCAAACTTCCAAGGGTTTATATACACACACCCCTTTTTTGGTGCACACAGCTTTTTGCTCCTTTGGACGGCTTGGAGACAAAACTGTAGTGCGAGGGCAGGGAGTGGTATCCAGTGCAAAGGAAGCTGGGATACAGTTGCAGCTGAGCAGGAGGACTGTAGAGCAAGGAGGGCCGAAGGTGGGGATAGCTTATTTGCCTGATTGTGTGGGGGATACAGTAGTTTATAAGCTACTGTGAGTAGCTTATAAATCAGCATGGCTTAAAATGACATGTGAACCCAACCACTGTAAATTTTGCTTCCATTATCACTGTCACCCAAGGTATAATTTCTAGTTCATTCACATTAATTTTGTTCTCAAGTGACAGCTTCTCCCACTGTAAGGATTCCTATACTGCTACCACCACCAAGTACAGGAGAGGACACTTCTCTACTTGCATAGCCCTATGCTGTTAATGTTAGCTGGAGAACCAACATCCCGCTTTAGGTTAAGCCTAACTGTTTTTAGGTGTCAAAAACACACACATGAAGGTTGAAATGTGGTTGTAATTTGGATAGATTTCTGAATTAAGCACTAGATTGCCACAACCACATTAAGACAATCGCATGTGGGAAGCTTAAAGGTAATTTTTGGTGAAGGGGCTTTGCCCATTCCTCTCGTACCACCAAACACCTTGTTGTCTATAGCAGAGGTTTAGAATTTTCTACCTTCTGGGAACCCTTTCCACGTGAGCTAGTACGCCTTGCAAACCTTTTGCATTTCAGCAGTTGATTCAGGAGCATATTCTATAGCACACACTCCATTTGTGTGTCTCCATTTTGAGATGACTCCATTCTGAGATAATTTTGCTGGACTTCGCCATCACCCCACATAAGCTCTAGAACACACCTCTGCTGCAACAAAGGAAGGCAAGAGGAAGATGAGTGGGAACTGCAACAAAATGTTGCAGGGCAGTTCAGGATTCCAGTCTCTCCATTCCATCCCCTCCCAGTTTTTAATTTCTCTCTCCTGCCATGCGTCAGCATCATGGCCACAGAGTATGCTCAGACCTCTTTGAGCTGTTTGGGGGGATTCCACAACCCCAGATACTTCCTAAAAATATTTCATGCGTCTGAAAATCTTGGAGTTCCCTCAAGTCTGCTGATAACTTCGTCTTGTGTGTGAGTGGTACTGATTTGGCTACATAATCAATGGCACTTGTAGCCTGAACATCAGAAACAGAAGGAATGATCAGCAGTTGTCTATAATATGCAGTGCTTCCAGACAAGGCTTGTATTGTGCAATTGCCCTGCTTCATTTATGGAATTTTACAGAGGGCCAAGATTACATCATTCCTCACTTGAAAGCCTGCCTGTTTCTTCTATCTGTTGTATAGCTTTTTGGCCTACTCCAGCAGCTTAAAGACAGGCAGGTTATTTTTCAGAAAGGACAGTGATCCAGTTTAGGAATACAGCAGATGCTTTATTTGTTGTTTTTCTGGAACACAAAACTAGGCCTCCCTTCTTGAAAATCCACCCCCCCTCCACCACACACACACACAGGCCTTCTTACTTCCAGAACCCTCTCTGGCTTTCTGGGCCCACCTCTCCACAGACCGCTCTCCTACTAAGCGCTGGTCTTAAAGATACATGAAACATACACTGGCTTTGAGCTTCTTCACATGGAGCTTTTATCCTGCTATTGAAATTGCTCACTCACTGAAGTTTGTGGGCCCTTTAGATGACACCATAAACCTCCAGGGTGTCTCCTGCACTAAATGACCTTTATTCCATTTTTAAAAAGATCAGAGATAATGAGGTATCAAATTACCCCACTTTTGTTCCACTTGAGTTCCCTCCATGGAAAAGGAAAAGCCGCAAGAAGAGGATCTAGATCAATGAAACATGTGAAAGATTCAGATAAGGGGGAGAAGGAGGGGGAAAAGAAGCACGTGTAAAGGGAGTCCGTTGTGATCCTGCACTTAAAATGGAAGCAGAAAGCCCTATTTTAAATGAGGGATTTTAGGCTGGTGTAGAGATGCTCTTTGTTACACATCTTTTTTCTTTCCACAAAGAGGAAAAGATGGAATAGCTGCACAAAATTGTTTGGTTTTGAGCATGGATCTTAAGAAGTGTATTTATTTTATTTAGATTTAAATGTATAAGTCGTCTTTTGGCCCAACTCATCCAAAGAAGGAGTTGGAAGAGAAGATTCAAGAGACTTTACTACTTTACTCAGTCCATGTAGCTTGTCTCGATAAAACTGTGTTCATTTAAATTCAACCAGGTTTTAGAAGACTACACTGGGAAATGTCTTAGAAGGTGAGCTGAAAAAGTTCTGAGATGGAAGATCATATTCCAGTGGTTTCTGCAGTTAATCTGGCGGGGTTTTTTTATCGTGATAAAAAAGCATTTGGAGAGGGGATTTGTGGTTAGTTTGTGAAATAAAGGGACCGCAAGTTATCTCATTTGAAAACAAACCTGGGATTTTATTTCTGAATGAAATGAAGCCAGTGATTTAGAATTTACATTGTCTGTTTTAACCCTCTGTTGGTGGGAGTCAAACATACCCTGACAGGATTGCAGAGGGCGGGGGGGATCATAAAACGTTTGTGTCAGTCTTCCACAATTCCATGTTCCTGGGATTATTCAAACATGATGAGCGTGAATTGCCATTTGGTATTTCAGGGTTTCCTTCTTCTAAATCAAATGAAAAGCAACATTTTTATTCTTATATCTTTAGGGGTCAATTCTACCCACACTAGAATGACTGAGAAAAATGAAAAATAATACACAGAAGGCTTGGAGTGAAACTGACCCCCCAAAATACTATTTAAAGTCTTTAGTTACTCTTCTTCTCTATTGATATGTAGCCCAGAATCTGTTTTTTGTATTTCTTGTGAGAAAGGAGAATAGAGAGTAAAAATACAAGCTTGAAAAACAAAACAGGAATTCCCTCAGAGTTATTTGCCCACAGATCCAGAAGTGTCATTAACAATATTTTTGTTTTTCAAGAAGGTTTGACACTTGTGAGTTATGTGCCCAAAAGCAGGAAGGGCAGTGATTCACCTTTCTTTAGTCATAAAGATGCAGCAATCTCAGACCAGCATTTTAATACTGAAAGCATTCTTTATAATAAAACTAAAGGTGGCTGTGATCAGATGATCTCCACATACATTTCCAAATGCATGCTCAAACAATGGACAATTGTTTATTGCCGTTTATTAATAAAAATCGTTTATTTTTTTCAAATCTGGTGGACATGGTTTGTTTAAATGCCTGTATTTTGGAGAAGTTGAACAACCCATAGTGGTGCAAATATCACAAAAGAAGACCTGGGTCTACAGTTGATCATACCCTGGGCTGACAGCTTTTCTACCTGAGGCTTTTAACCCACCACTTTACCAAGGCATCTGTTTCCGGATTCTTTGCAGGATTAAGATCTGCTCCTTTATGTGTGTTTTTATCCAGGGTTTTTCTTTCTCTTCCTTCCTTCTGTTCCATTAAACAAGCACTAGGTGGTGCTGTAATATCTCATGTAGGAAGGCTCTGGGTCAAGAGACATAGGTACCTTGCCTGGGATATCAAAGGAGGCAGTCTCAGAATTAATAGAGCCTGTCACTGCTAACACCAAGAAATAAAAGGGGGGAAATGTTGTCTTTGCAGTTGATGCAATGACTGAAAATCACACCAACAATGTGCATCATTTAACTGTTTTGTCTGTCCTGCTCATGCAGTAGTGAAATGCAGTGATTGTGTACAGCAGGTATGCACAACCTTTTTGGCTCTGTGGTGCTTGCTTGGAGGCTGCATGCACATACATATGGATGTACACACATACATATACATCCATGTGCACACATGCACCAACGATCCGTAAAGATTTCTGGGGGAGGGAATATAAACCATTTTCTCTGCTTCCCCCCACCCCCGGTCACCATTTCCTCACTGCTAGCAGCAGTGGGAAAACTGATCTATATGAGGATTTCTGGCAGAGGGAGTAGAGAGTATAGATGGTGGGGAATTCAGCAGTGGTGATGATGTCAGGGTACCCTGGGAGGTGCACAGTAAAACGGGGGGGGGGAACTGCAGGTTGTGCACCCCCAGTGTATTGCATGCTTTACATCGGACTGTGAGATCAATTGCTGTTACAGGTTATTCACAAGCCATTATAACTGCATTGTTATACTTGTGTAAGTATTATAATTATGTTGCATGTATGTTAATGGAACAAAGGACCTGGGACCCAGATATCTGGGGGGGGGGGGGATTCTCCCTATATCAGTGTGCCCATGCTGTTAGATCAGTGGGGAAGGCCTGTTGTGTTGTCCCACCAACAGGGGAAGTATATTGAATGGTGCACGAGACAGGGCCTTACCTCTGGTTTTGTCTGTCTGTCTATCTATCTATCTATCTATCTATCTATCTATCTATCTATCATTTTATTGTTGGATTGTATTGTTGTTGTTAACCGCCCTGGGATTTTTTAATGAAGGGCAGGATATGAATGGAAATAATAAATAAATAATAACTACTGTGTTTTTAAAACAACAAGACCCCAGACACTGTTCTTGTAGGTTTATGTGCTTTGCACTGTCGAGTACAGTTGACCTCAATGATTTATGTACAACTGTATTGTTTTACTGGAAGGAACGTTGTCAATGAAGACATGATTATTATTTTTTTTTAATCTGCAAATATTGTCATGCTTAATACCTTCCACCACATATATTCTTTTGGGGGGAACATTTGACTCCAAAACTGGATAGATAGTCAGCTTTTATGTCAACTGGGGGTAACTATCCACATTTGCTAAAGATAATGACTTGTTTCCATCCCAGAGAATAGGATCAAATGACACTCATCTATTTCATCCTCATTCTTTGATTTCATAGCTTAGATATGAAGCATTTGAGCTTCTCTCTCACTTTTTGTACTAAATGTAAATTATGTTACTGTGGGACAGGAAGCAGAAGAACAATAAATGTACTTTATCTCATCAAGTTTTATGATTACAATGCAGACCAACTTTAGCGAAAACTAATTTATGGGTAGAACTTAAACAGGACAAAGAACATGAAGCTGCTGCCAAAAATTGCAATCCCATGTAGTATTCCACTTCCTCTCCCGCATAATGTTCAGTAAAGTAAATGTACAATGTGATGTCATCAAGATCGTATTGTGCATTTCTTCATCATTGGCCAGTGGCAGCCGGTGATCTGGACTGGGAACACAGAAATGTGAGTGATAAACTGCCCTAAGTAATGCATGCATATAAGAAGGATGGGGTAAAAGGCACATTTTTAATGATCATGTGCATTTCCCTTACTATAGATTACAAGGGAGAGAAGGGGAACTTGACACGGAGTTGCCATTTCTTGTGGCAGTCCCATAATCTTTGTCATATCTATTTATGTCGTAGGTTTTTTATATGAAAAAATGTTCCTTATTTATTTGTTAGTTAAATTTGTATCCTGCCTTTCCATCAAATGGTACCCAGTGTGGCTGACAGCAATAATATAAATGCAATAAGACGTAATAAATTTGAATAAAACAACAATAAAATACAAAGTAAAAAAACATAAAGAATCCAGGATCTGTCTTCCACAAGAGGAAGGGTTCTCTTTACAGAAGGTCCCTCCACCTCATTTTTAGGATACCCAGCTCAATGCGTAGCATTTTCAGAGGCTGGAGCAGCTGCCGTAGGAAGGGATGTGGCGAAGACTACTTCCGCCAATGCAGTTGGTCCAGCATACATCTTGATCCAACCCCAAACCAAGGTAAACTATCAAGAAAAACAACAAATTACAAGTAATTGTAACATAATAAAAATAATTGTAACATAAGCTGTAATAACCAGCTTATGGGCCAAGGGCCTGTTTAAATATAATTGTCTTTGATTGCTGACAGAAGGTACTCAAAGATGGAGCTAGCTGGACTACTCTGGGCAAGGAGCTCCAAAACCTGGGAGCAGCCACTGAGAAGGCCCTCTCTTGAATTCCCACCGAATGCACTTTAGATATTATTGTGAGAGAAAGAAGAGCTTCTCCTGAAAATTTCTAAACTTGGGCTGGCTTGTATGTGAAAATACGGGCTTTCAGAATAACCTGTCCCCAAATTGTGAAGAACTTTGTATTTTGCACTTTGAAGTTTGCCTGGAAATGGCCAGTAGCCAGTGAAGCTATTCTAACATGGGAGACGCATGCACCTTATAACTTGCCACAGTCAACCGCCTGGATGCAACATTCTGAATCAGATAAAGTTTCAAAATACTCTTCAAAACTAGCCCCATGTAGAATGGGTTACCCTCCAACAAGCCATGCCACCCATGTTCGGATGACACAATAAGCCATCCGATAATGAAAATCGCACCCAGCATGTGCCGGCAAGTGCCGCGGCTCACAACAATCTCATTTCAAACATATCTAGGCATCTCTGAAAGGATATATAGTGCACTAAATAAACTTCAGTTGTTTGTTGAATGGATGCTATAGGAACTAAACCTTTGTAGAAACTATAGCTTGGATTCTTTGTTAGGAATTATGTTTAAAAATTCAATGGTTGAATAATTTCAAGCAGAGCTGCAGAGGTTCCCTGACCAGTAGAGTTAGGGAGAGCTGAAGCGTCGTATTCAGTATCAGATAACAGGATTTTACCACATACCACAAGCCTGAATTGCTGCCAGCTAACTTCCTACATGCTGAATATACATTGCTGAAGAGATGCTGAAGTAATATTTACTTTGGCCTGTGCCATTGTTGCTGCTCATGCACAATAATTGAATAATGAGGGCGATAAGCAGCGTAGGCTGCAACTGCTCCTTCGGGGGTTGCAGCTGGGTCAACAACAGAGTGTCAGATTTAGCCACACCAGATGTATTTCCCCAAGGCCTTGTCATAGTGGATGCTTCACTGTGGGAAAATAAAAATGTCTTGGGCAGAACAGGCTGGGTTTTTCTGCTGTGATTTTACAAGAAAGGAAATGGAGGAAAGAATATTAATCATACCTCATCATTTAGGGCGCCACATGCTTCCAGCTGGATGTGGAGAAGCAGTAGCCTTCAACCTTTTCACGCTCAGGACTTTAGAACAAGGGATCTACTTCCAGGGTTAGCCCAAGGTGAACCTTGCTGCCTGAGGTGAAATACAAGATGGTACCCCTTCCCAATGCTGCTAGTTGAATCTTACCTGGACACTGGTGATGGGACAACATCCTCCACCACACCTGAGGCCATCAGGCTAGCTTAGGGGGTGCAAGGCAGGCCTCACACAGCTCTGCCCTCTAACAGTGTGGAGGGGGCTGCCATTGCCCCCTCTGCACTGCCCAGCATCTGCTGCCTGAAGCAACTGACTCACTTGGCTTAATGGTAGGGCCGGCACTGCCTACTGCTTCTAATTTTGACCCCATATGTCTGTTTTCTGCACCAGTCAGAAGAACCATGTGAACAGCCATGATAGACATTATAGCGGTTGCATGGAGAAACCATCAGATGAGGAAGCCATTTCCAGTTTCCTCTCAGTGAGCAGGTAACATATAATTGACACATTCTCTGACCCTTCGAGACAGGCAGTCTAAAGCCCCTTGGCTTTCCGCATGGGGCATGATTGAGTCATAAAAGCAAGAGCAAAGTCCTGTGTGAAGGTGTGAAGAAAAAGACTTGGTAGAACTGACTGAATTCTTTGGTCCTACATAGCCTTTGTCCTACATGATGGGCACACTGCAGAGGATGTCTAGCTCATTCAACTCTTACACTCCCCAGCAGAACTTATCCAATGGAAATACCTGACTTGTGATCAATACCATATCTGTTCACACCATATCTATGTACGTAATTGATTCCTGCACAAATAAAATGAATGTAGTGGAGCTCTTCCCCCTCTGTGTATGGCTCCTGGCTCCTGCCTGAGGTTGGGATCATTACATGAAAGACAAGAGGTCCAGGAATTAGAGGAATTGGGTAGATAATTAATATACTATTTTGTGTGTGTGGTTCCCTACTTCCCCAGTCAATAGGAACCTCCAGACAAATGTCCTACAGGGGTCAGTTTCTTGGTGAGGAGAAAGCACCAGAGACTTAGCCCTGACAGCAGTGATAGTGAGAAGGAGTGGAAGTCACTGCCTACTTGCTCACTGGCTCGTTGCCTCTCAAGAAAGCAAAGTGGTAGCAATGAAGAGAAAGAGGAGCAGAAACAATAGCAGCTGGTGACAGTGGTGGTGAGAAGGCAGACTAGTTGCTGAGGGAGGAGGCCCATTGCGGGTGTCTTGCCTCTCAAAAACCTCAAGCCAGCACTGGCCCTATGGTGGTTTAAAGAGGAGATTCAGCAAATTTGTGAAGGATAGACCTAGCAGCAACTGCTGGACATGACAACGATGCAGTATCTCCTCTTTCAAAGACAGTATTCCATTGAATTCCAGTTGCTTCGGGGGTGGGGGTGCAATCTGGTCTCTAGAATAAAAACTGTTTTCACTGAGCCTGTGTTCATGTAATATTAATACATATAATGCTTAAAGGATAGGGCAGATACTATCTCAGCACCCCTAGGCTTTCAGTAATCCCCTGCTAGTGGGCTTCCCCAGAGCATCATGCCAGCCACCATAGGAAACAGGATGCTGGGCTAAATTAAGGTTTAATTAAGGACTCTTACATGTGTAATAGCTGGCACTGTAATACATGTGTTGGGCTTAGTGATGGAAATCACATGATTATATTCTTGCAGAGTGGAATGGGTGAATGGGTTTATGCAGCCCCTTTCCTATGAATCCCAGAAGCAATGGAGGGAATTCCATCACAGCGTATATTAATATGAGTCAGAGTATGCACAGTTCAGAGGGTCCATGAGTTGTTCTTGTTTTTCTGAACTTTCCTCAGCAGTTTATTGACATCATTTTCTGATGATGTGATGGTTTGCCCCCATGGCAGTAATCGCTGTCAACCCCTGCCATAGGTTAGCGTTTGGTAAGATCTGCTCATTCGGTAACATCCTGTTACCAAAAATATATCTTCCTTTTTAAAAGCACGATATAACTGCTAAAGGAAAGGGCTCCCTTTTTAAAGAGTCTTAGCCTTAAGATAGACTTCCTGTTACATACATTGTACAATTGCATCATTCCATGACTACATGCTTGACAGCTCTAAAGAGAGGAATAAATAGATTTGTTTTGAAATTCTTCCACCTCGACGACAATCTCAAAGTCTACTATAAACTTAGAGTGATTATCTTTCACCATTAGATGTGCAGTGTTTACATTCACCAGCACATCAAGTATGGGGACCTGAACAGTATGAATTATTAGCAAAATGCCCTGTACAGTGCAGACCTGGTAGAAGGCAACATTGTTTCCTCATTCTGTGCTTTACTCTTCCCAACAGCATGTTCATGTGTCTGGGAGAGAACATTAAACCCACCAAACAAGGTCAGCTTCACAAGGGGACATTTCCTTAATAAAAATTGCTTGGAGTAAATTCTGTGCTACTGCAAACCAAATCATTTTCTATTAAGCAATAGACTTCCCTGTCCCCCACCCCCTTCATGAAGAGTTCTTCAAAATATGTTGGGAATCATGCCAATTTGGGCAGTTGTTAATGCTTGGTGTCCTTTCTATGGCCATAATCAATCCTTTGTTTTTGTGAGTGTTAAGCTCACCCCTGGATCCCAGTGTCTGTGCCATGTTGTTTTGTTTTAACACCTTCCAACTATGGCCCACATTGTTCATTCTATCCCACTGAACTCCATGGAAGCCGTTAAGAACTGAGACAGTCCTCACTGCATAGTCCCTCCCTAGGTTCTTCTTGGTAGGTATCCTGGAGTGTGATATTACAGTTACAGCCTGATGGGGTTTAGGAATTCACTTTCATAGAAAGAAAGAAAATAATTGGTAACTATTTCCTGTAGGCGGAAATCACCTAGGTTGACAATTCTTACCTCTTATATACATTAAACACAAAACTTATTAGTTCAATATACCAATAAAAGTTGCAACCTACATATGCAGAATACAGTATAAGTTGTAATGTAGAACACAATTTATTTGGAACACCCATACAGAATTCATTTGGGACTGACATGAAGTGTAAGAACCCTTTTGTTTCTCTCCTCAAGGCAAGAGAAGGCCAACCTGGGAAAAAAACCCTTCTCCAGGGCAGGCTCTTGATCAATATCATGGGGATAGGAACTTCCCCTTGATCCCCAGACTACTTCCTGGCTCCTACCAGGAAGGCAAACTCAGCAGAGGCTCCCTGGTGTGCGTATAGGAGATGAGAGCCTACACCCAGACTCACATACCCACAGGAACAAAACGGAAGAGAAAAGCAGAAGAAATAATCAGTGCTGGAGCAGTACATTTTGAAGTGCAGGCACTCATCATGACAGCCCCCACAGCCACACCCATAAGGGAGTCCAAAAATACAGGAAGTTCTAGCAGTTTTCATCTCCACCAGGAGCAGATCTTGTAAAGCTAATAGGTCTTAATTGTCCATTCTAGACTGAGAGCATCTCTACACCAGCCTAAAATGGGGCTTTCTGCTTCTGTTTTAAATGCAGGATCACAACGGACTCCCTTTACATGTGCTTCCTTTTCCCACTCCCCTTCTCCCCTTCTTCTCCCCCTTATCTGAGTCTTCCACATGTTTCCTTGATCTAGCTCCTCTTCCTGTGGCTTTTGCTTTTTCACAGAGGGAACTCAAGTGGAAAGGAAGCATGGTAATTTAATAGCTCATTATCTCTGATCTTTTAAACAATGGAATAAGGGTCATTTAGTGCAGGAGATGCCCTGGAGGTTCACGGCATCATCTAAAGGGACCGCAAACTTCAGTAAGTGAGCAATCTCAATAGCAGGATAAAAGCTCCATGTGAAGAAGCCCTAAGCCACCCCAAATTTCTTAGCATTACAACCAAGGGACAATATATTGTTGTTGGGAAAATTCATTTCCCCCCAGCTACTGTGAGGACTGCAGCTAAGCTCAGAGGGAAGGAGAAGTCTGACTAGGTGGCAGATGATGTTAGCATCCCTGCTAATCAAAAATTGACATCCCTGTGAGCCCTGGCTTCATTACACCACCAGAACTAAGACCTAGGAATGGATGGCATGGGTGTTGGTTCTTTACCCACCTGCCCAGGCATTGAGGTCATCAGAGGGCATGTCTCTGGTGGTTCCACATGGACCCATGGGCCGGAAAAGAGCCTTCAGTGTGGTGGCCCCTTTCCTGTGGAACTCCCTACCTTTGGAGGTCAGGCAGGTGCCAACATTGTGTTGCTTTCGGAGCCACCTGAGGACATTGTTATTTTGAGAGGCCTTCCTTGAGTGACCAGCCGTGGTTTATTAAGTGCAGAATCTGTTTCTTTAAAAATGTTTTAATTGTTTTAATATGGTGTTTTATTCTTTTATCTTGTTGTTCACCGCTCAAAAATCTTTGATGTGGAACAGTATATAAATACTGTAAATAAGTAAATAAATAATAAAAGAAGGAGCCAAAAGTAGACTTCAGTCTCTAGCTAGCGACATGCTTCACCCCCTCCCCAAGACATGAGTTGGCCATTACAGGTCTGTGCCCAGTTCAACACCACACGTTAGAGCTCTGGAGCATGCAGAGGAGCCCTAGAGGGAAGGGAGGCAATTGGCAGTTATCTGGCCTCCATTACACATAAATTAGTTCTAGCATCTTGCAATTCCTTGTGCTGACACTTCGTTCCACTCCTTTATTTTAAGGGATTTATTTATTTATTTAAAGTATTATTTTATCCCCACCTTTTGATCTTAGTCTTCAAAGAGAAGGCTAGATTTACACTACTGCTTTATAGCGGTATTGAAGGCACTGATACATGTTGGGGCATGTTACACATTCAATATATCGCTTTTGTAGTGTTATTTCCTGCTTTTTATTCCACATCATCCAAAATACCACAACAAATGTCCTTGTGTGTCCTACGAGGTATAAATGCGCAAGAAGGATATAGCATTACCATGATGGGATTGTAATGAAATGACACAAGGTGTAGATGTGGCCTAAAACAACTATTATTAAAAGCCAGCAAAAGAGAGCCATAAAACTCACATTAAAACATACAGAAAAACAGATAATAAATAGCAGCAGGAAGAAGCTCAATAAGAAGTTACTTCAGTAACAAATCAGTCAGTCAGTATGGGCATAGACACTCAATAAGAAGTAATAAAGCCCACTACATGCCACTGAATGTGTAAGTAAATACAAACTTTTTTACTTAAAACCCATCAGAAAACCAGGTGTGAAGCCAATAGATAAGGGGAGCGATTCCCAAATGGGATGTTACCACAGAAAAGGTGACAAATACCTGTCCCAAATACATAGGAACATAGGAAGTTGCCGTATCTTGAGCCAGACCATTGGTCCATCTAGCCCAGGATTGTTGACACTGACTGAGTTTCAGGCAGGATTCTTTCCTAGCCCTACCTGGGGGTGCCAGGGATCGAACCTGAGACCTTCTGCTTGTAAAACATGTGCTCTACCACTAAGCTATGGACCCTCCCTTACCAAACTTCAGAAAGTGGAGGCACCAAGAACAGGGCCTCTGATGAAGACTTCAGCAATCAGACAGGTTCACATGGGAGCAGGCAGTCCTACAGATACTAGGTCCCAGACCATTTAGGGCTCTATAGCTCGAAAACAGCAAAGGAGATATGTTCATTGAATACAAAATTGTATTCTGGACAAGCTGATGTTTCTTTCTAGGTAGTTGCCACATAATTTGCTATCTATCCTAAATAACTGAGGCCAGATGAGTTTTCCAGAAGTGTTGCAGCTGAAGTTGGTGAAAGGTGCCATCACTTCAACATCCTTCTGCAAAACCAGATCTAATAGTGACTGCTGAGTTGTGGACTTGCTCCTTTAAGGGGAGTTCAGCTCCATTTAGAACAAAGCCCAGTTTCTCAGACAAATAGTCTGCCTGCGTTTTGATCATAGCTATACATCACTCCCCCCCCCCCTTTACCAGACATAATTAACCACAATGGGCAATCGTTGAACATACAGGTAATAGGCTGCACTCCTCCAACCATCATGTTAACATCCCTGGTGACAACAACTGAAATTCATTTAAGCTCAAGCTACCAGGAGGCAGGGCAGAACATTAGAAGTAAAAAAAGATAGATTCCTAACCCTGTATTTCCCACATAACACTAATGCAGCGGCTGGGGAAACAAACGGGGATAACCAACAAGTGTGAAGGAATGCTTAACCCTTCCCCTTCCCACAGATTCTTCCCTGCACATGCTGGTTACACATCTTTTAAAAAGGCTTTTTTCTCTAGCCAGCTCAGAATCAGAAAGGAGTCCACCTGTGGGATAAAAAGGCTTTGGTCAGCGGAGGGGAATTTTCAGGTGAGAATAGGCAGGAGTCAAGAGTGGATAAGCCTCAGGTCTGAGTGTGGTCCCAGACACCTCCCTTGGTGCCCACCAAACTTCCTGCCCCTCCTGGTTTATATTTTATTTCTTAAGACTTTTAAAACTCTTTTTTAAATTGGGGAGCTGGCCTGCTGCAATGTGACAAGCTGCCCTCCAGCACCCTCTTTATTTGGGTTCAAAAGAATGCTTACGTGTTTTAGAGCTCAGATCCCACCTCTGCGGAGAGCACTTAAGTTCTTGGGAAAGTTACGTTTCTTTTAGTCTCATCTTTTTGTCTTCTGGGAAATGAATGTTTTGTCACTAGCCATGCACACCACAGTAGCCATTTAATGAATGGGCAAGCCCCCATGGCAGCCAGTTTGTGAGAGTGCCCATGACACTCTCAAAATTCCATATGTGCACACTGACCTAAAAACGTGGAGCCCCCTGAGTTAAGCATCCCTCCCTCCTGCCCACCAACCTCCCCTATAAGTGTCCCCTGCTTTTCCCTGTTATCTCAGCAAATGTGGGTGTGTGATCACACTATTGCTGAGCGTAACATCTAGCTCTATTCTCAGAAATGGGGAAACTCATAAGCAACTACCCATCTTAAGCAATACAAAACCATAGAAGCCACATGAAGATATTTTCACATTAGAGCTTCATGCAATCCCACAGTAATTATGTAGAAGGCAGTGGAGGCTGGTGGCTCTGATTCTGGTGGAGCTGTGATTGCATTCTGGGTTTTAGTCAGAACCAGCCAGACCTCTAAAGGAGCTATCCAAGGTGCTGAAAATGGTCTCAGCACCTTGGATCGCTCCTTTAGAGTTCTGGCTGGTTCTGACTGAAACCCAGAATGAAATCACAGCCCCACCAAAATCAGAGCCAACAGCCTCCACTGGTAAATGGTTAAAAGCTGCCTTCTGCTGGCACCTTCTGGGGGGAGTCTGCAACTTCAACAGCTGGTTCTTTTAATTCAGGCAGATAATTTTTGATGTTTTGATTAACATACCTGTTTTCTGAGCAAAAAATCTATTGGTTTGGATTGCACATATATTGCTTTGAATTGTGCTTTTAATTGGATTGTTTTTATGTTAAGTTTTATTGTCTTAAAACATAATGTTATGACTTTTATTATTAGTGACAGTTTTGGTAGAAAGGTGAGATGCAAGTTTAATAAACTAATTGCTATTTGGGAGAAGACATAGCTCGGTGGTAGAGCATCTGCTTTGTATGCGGAAGGTTCAGTCCCCAGCATCTCCAGTTAGGGCTAGGAAAGAATTCTGCTTGAAACCCTGGAGATCTGCTGCCAGTCAGTGCTGACTATCCTAGGGAATACTGGACCTATAGTATGACTCAGTGTAAGGAGTTGCTAACACTTGCTAAATGGACCAGAGGAAAAATGAGTTGCTTCTACAAGAAGGAAAACAATCACGAAAGACATTTGCACACAAAGCTGACTTGTGACTTATTTACTCATGGGTTGTGGAATTCTGGGTTGTTGTGATTAGGGATGTCAGAGAATTCCGCGACGGATCTCGACGAGGCCGAATGCCAGTGCATTTGGCCCCCCGAAATCCATCACGGAACGAAGCCCCCACCCCCCCACCGCACGAAAGGCGTGCGAAACAGAGCACTTACCTGCTCCCGTCCGCGCTGCTTTGCGAATGGGTGCCGTCCTGCGGCCGCCATTCGCTTCCTCCTCTCAATAGCCGTGATAGGCTACGTAAATACTTACGTAGCCTATCATGGCTAATGCAGGGACGCCATTTGCATCCCTGCGGAGGCCGTGATAGGCTACATAAGTATTTACATAGCCTATCACGGCAGGGGGGGGGGGGAAACCCAGCATACACAAATGGCAGCGGCTACCACAATTTGCGTACGCTGGGGTTTTCCCCCCTGCTGTGATAGGCTACATAAATATTTACATAGCCTATCACGGCTCAATACAGGAACGCAAATGGCGGCAGCTACGCCAGCCACCATTTGCGTCCCTGCAGGGCTGCCCAGCGGCCAGATGTCCGGCTGCGGGCGGCTGGAGCTGGCCGGCGGCTCCACAGCTTGGCTGCGGAGCGGAGCCAGCCAGGCAGGATTCCGGGGGGAGGGACAGAGCGCCTCCCCCCCCGTCAAGGATTCCGGGGGGAGGGATGGAGCGCCTCCCCACCACCACAGATGCCCCTGCGCGGAGCCAGGTAAGGGATTCGTACATCCCTAGTTGTGATGTGTGAAACCAGCCATGCTAAAAAAAAACATAGTTTGTTAACCACAAACAACCGAGGAAGAGAACCCATAGTTTGTTGTTGGGTTGTGAACTCTGGGTTGTTTAAACCATGCGTTGTTGTTATGCATGGACCCAGAACTATGGGTTGTTTATGGATTGTTTTGCCAGGCTACAGAGGCAGTGGGCAACAGTGGTAACAAAAACCAGCCACTCTACATGCCAGTACTACAGTGCCACAAAAGCAGTTGGGATACAGGGAGGGAGGAAGGAGGAAGGAAACAATCCAGGGATTGAGAAAACAAACCACAGTTTGTTAGATTGTCTGCCAGACAAACCCTGGGTAGGGCAACAAACCATGGGTTAAAGAAACCATGAGTTGGCATTCTGTGCAAACCAAGTCCCAGTCTTTACATAAAGGCTACCTTTTCCATTTCTTTACTACGTTTACTTTGTTTTGTTATTCAATAAACGGTCATCAGTAGCTGAAACTTATCCAGTACAGTTGCATTCCTTTGAAATGAGTACATTATTATTAGAGGTGCTGGCTGCCAGAATCTCTGTGCAATTATGTCAAGAACAGATTGTCCACTTCACAAGTGGACAGGGGTGTATATGCCCAAACATCTTGTCAGTATGGTCAGAGGACATACTGGTTGGTTTTTGCTGGCTGACTGGCTAGCTGCCTGTTTTGGCTTCTTTCCCAGGTCCTTTTCCCATGTGCACCTTTGCATATTAAGCTCTGAAACAAGACATCATCACGTCCCCTGGTGCAGGGGTGGGCAGAAAGTAGAGCTCCAGATGTTTTAGACACAACTCCCAGCATTCCTGACCATTGAACATGCTGGCAGGAGTTTCTGGAAGTTGAAGTCCAAAACATTTGGAGAGCTACCTTCAGCCCATCCCCGCCCTAGTGCATCTGGGGGCACAGAAGGCAAATTTGTCAACGATCTTTTTATCTGTGTTTATGTTGCTTCATTTCTCCATTTGTATTCTTCCATTGAAAGATGGATATCAAAATCCATCAAAAGCATTAGGGAACTTCTAGATGTCATGCCAAACAATAATGGTGGCAACGAACCTGCAACTACTATAGGAATGCCTCAAATAAGAGGTGCTACGATGTGCCCCTGTGTTGCTCATTGGCCTGGGTGGAGTAGAAACAATCAGCATGAGGATCAGCCCTGGTGCAAGCTCTCCCACCACCTGAGGTGGGAGACAACACGCACCTCTGCCACTGCATCACACCCCCTTCCCCTGCTGCATGCCCTCTCCCTCTTACCTCTGCTGCCACGTCGGCAATTTGGAGAGCTGTGTGGCTGGAAGAAGTGGTTGTGGGGCCGCTTCTTCCAGCCATGTGGCATTCCATAGAGCTGACACTGTGGCAAAAGCAAGGGGGGCAAATGATGAGGGAAATAGAGGGTGGACTGCTGCTCTAGAGAGCCTCACCAGTTGCTCTCTCACTCTGGCAGATGCCACAGCAGGAGAGCAGCTAATGGGGCTCTCCAGAGCACTCACTGGAGGCGGTGGGGCAATGGCAGTGGGCCCTCCTGGTGGGGGCAGTGGCAGGGGGGAGCGGTGCAATTCGTTGCTCTTCCCGCTCTGTGGCCTGATGTGGGCACCTCACCCTCCTTCATGGGAGGTCCAACCCTGATGAGGATTAATAATGTGGATATGTGGTTTGCATGTGTGACCACACACCAATGATCTACAGAACATTGTTGTCTGCTTCATGCATTACTCATGCAAAGGGGGGCTCCATGCATTGAAGAGGCAGCCGGACCTTGAGAATGATGAATGCAGGTGTGTGCAGAAGGGAAGCTGCATGCATAGACTTCGGCAGCTCTGCACAGGGCTCTGACAATCATATATGCTGGCTGATGTCCATGCTGTTCTCCAGTCTTATCGCTCCATGCTGCAGTTGTTGCCCATGACACCTGAATGGCAAACTGCTTCTACCAGAATTTCCCAATCTTCATAACTGTTGACAATATGGGAATGCATTTTTATGCAGTTGGGCACTTATTTGTTACATTTATATCCCACCATTCCTCCAAGGAGCCCGAAGTGGCATACATGATCCTCTGCTTCTCCATTTTATCCTCACAATATCCCTGTGAGGCAGGTTAGGCTGAGAGTCAGTGACTTCCCCAAAGTTACCCATTGAGCTTCATGAACAAATAGGGACTAGAACCCTGTTCTCCCAAATCCCAGTCTAACACTCTAACCAATACACCACACTGGCTCTCATCCATAGCATTTTTTATTTTATTTTTATTTACAATATTTATATTAACACAAAGTCACAAATATACCACAAATACTGTATGTATATTAAATATGCCACAGTTAGATATACCACAAAGTCTCCTCCAGCCATTTTGTTGGTTCAGATGCCTCAAACTCTTCCTGGTTGTCCATGTAAAGCTTAGATAAACTAGGAAGGATAACTTCAGTACCAAAAGCTCTATAACAGCGGTGGACAACTTGTGGCCCTCCAGATGTTTTGGCCTGCGACTCCCATCAACACTAGTCAGCATAGCCAATGGTGAGGAATGATGGGAACTGAAGGCAACAACATTGGGAGGGCCACAAGTTGCCCACCCGTGCTTTATAACTTCAGCTACTGGTCAGTATAGAGATGTAATTAAACAAACAAACAAACAAACATCATTATCATAATAGGGCTTGGACCTGGAAGAACTGGGTTTAGATCCCTGCTTGGCCTAGCATAGAGATGCAGTGCTAGGTAAAGCTATTGCTTTTGTTACTTTTCCTGCTTATCATTCCTCTTGATTTTTTTTTTAATTACTTCCTACACTGAGAGCCAGTATGGTGTAGTCGTTGGAGTGTTATACTAGGAGCAGAAAGACCCAGGTTCCAATTCCCACTCAGCTAGGAAGCTCACTGGCTGACTTTGGGCTACTATCAGCTTCAGTATTGCCCCAAGACATTTTCTTGCCTGAAGCAGAGTCCAAACGGTCCCTGTTTTACACTAGGGCCTGATCCACTCAGGGCCCTCAACCAGATTCAAGGATACCAACATGACTCAAATCCACTTGTGTGAAAGAATGATTTATTGATTGAAAATGGATGCAGAGAAAGGAAAAGAAAGTTTACACATCATGGAATCATAGAATAGTAAGGTTGGAAGGGGCCTATAGGACCCTCGAGTCCAACCCCCTGCTCAATGCAGGAATCCAAGTCAGAGCATCCCTGACAGATGGCTGTCCAGCCTCGTCTTGAAGGCCTCCAGTGTGGGAGAGCCCACCACCTCCCTAGGTAATTGGTTCCATTGTCATATTGCTCTAACAGTCAGGAAGTTTTTCCTGATGTTCAGCCGGAATCTGGCTTCCAGTAACTTGAGTCCATTATTCCGTGTCCTGCACTCTGGGATGATTGAGAAGAGATCCTGGCCTTCCTCTCTGTGACAACCTTTCAAGTACTTGAAGAGCGCCCTTAACCCTTGCTTCAGTCACTCTGGTTCCCAGGGGAGTGGCAGGCGTTGTTCCTTGAGGCTGGTTATCTGAACAGGTGGTGCACCTTCCCCCTCTCAGACACGAACAGGTAACAGGCCAGTTTGCTCAAGATTTTATAGAGCAAGCCTCACTAAGTTAGTAAACTGTCAGAAAGTGCACATGCTGCTCACTTCCACCCCCTTTACCAAGGCCTTTCTCTCTTAGCAGCAAAATAAGTTTCTCACAGTACAGAAAGAAGCATCCCTTATCAGTTAGAAGGTACATAGCGTGAAGAGTGACTACTGTGCATTGATTTAGCTTTTGTTAGTAGCAAACAGTGTGGCCTTCGCTGTTTGTGAATACAGCTATGAGAACCAACTCTAAAATCATGAAAATTTCCAAGTGTCCTAGCAAATTAGTGTAGTTATGCTGTTAATTACTATAGTAAATACTGCATATAATTCTGGGCAAATTCACACCTGCCTGCCTGCCATTCTTCTAAAAACAAATCCGATACAGCTCCCCATGCCTGGGAGAACACTTTAAAAAAAATCCTGCTGCACCATTTTTAAACCAATTCCTACTTTCATCTACAATCCACTCACCCCTTTCATGGTGCTGCTTTATCCTGCGGCATGGCAGGGCCAGTCTTGCACATTCTAATTAACCTCACAGGATAAAACAAGGTCAGTCCCAGGTATGCTGCCATGAAATTTTTTGGAGGAAAGGAATGCTTAAAAGTATTTTTTTTCCTTCCTTAAAAAAAGAAGTAGTAGTAATTACCTGTTGTGTCTCGAGTATTTCAGTTACTCCTGTGTGAAGCCCTCTGATGCAGATGGTGTGGATAATATTAACATAGGGATTACTGCCAACTTGTTTAGACATAATTCTGCATAAACTGTACTGCTTAGAGCAAGTTAATAACAGTCACACCCTGGTACATCTTGATGCAATGGACAACTCCTTTAACAGTCACATTCTGTGTTGGTATGGGTGGCTCCCGCTGAGGTGTTTATTTTGTCAAGGATAGCACCTGACAGTTCATATTCAATTCTCTAACTCAGAATATTGCCTATAGTGGGACTTCCCCTTTATTTTGTCTCTGCTATCCCCTCAATAATGTGAAGAATCCATGTATAACGCGATGGAGAGTATGGTCATTCATTTGAAGAGAATACAGAAAGGAGGTCTTCCAAACTCGACAGAAAACAGGTTAAAAAAATTATATTGCCTTGATAAATTGCAACTCAGGGCTTGATAGAAAACTATAAAATGACATTCAACAAAGGCAAGTGTAAATAATAGTACACAACAGAGGAAAAATAAACCCAAATGTCTGAATACTAAATGCAGAAGTCCTTACAGTAAGTGTAGGCCTGTACCAATAAACCAGGGGTAGGAACCATTCTGGGCTGTGGGCACATTTGGGAATGTGAAAAACTGTCCTGGGCACCACCACAAAATGGTTGCTGTGGGAGACTTGGCAAAAGATAACTAACCTGCCCAAAGACTGACTACAAGGCAGAGGTGGGATCTGAGCCCCAACACTCTAAACAACTCCTTTGAACCCACAGCTTTCAGCACCAACAGAAACTTATTTCACAGCAATCCAATCTGCCAGTAAGAAAATGTGTTACTTTAAAAAAAAATGTTTTAAGGGCAAGGAGTAGGATGTCCAGAGGCAATGCATTGGAGCCTGTGGGTACTCTGTTGCCTATCCCTGCAAGAAAGGAAATGCTCTTCAAGAAAATCGGAGATCTCAAGGGAACGTTTTGTGCAAAGACGGGCATGATAAAGGACAAAGAAGGTAGAGACCTAACAGAAGCAGATGAGATTAAGAAGAGGTGGAAAGAATACACAGAAGAACTATACAGGAAAGATCTGAATGTCCCTGATAGCCATGATAGTGCGGTCACTGAACTTGAGTATCCTAGAGAGTGAAATCAAGTGGGCCTTAGGAAGCATTACTAACAACAAAGCTAGCGGAGATGACAGTATTCCAGCTGAGCTTTTTAAGATCCTAAAAGATGATGCTGTTAAAGTGCCGCACTCAGTATGCCAACAAATTTGGAACACTCAACAGTGGCCACAAGACTGGAAAAGGTCAGTTTACATTCCAATTCCAAAGAAGGGCAATGCCAGAGAGTGTTCAAACTACTGTACAATTGCGCTCATTTCACATGCCAGCAAGGTTTATTATTTATTATTTATTATTGCATTTATATCCCGCCTTTTTTCCTCTTGCAAGGAACCCAAGGTGGCTTACATTATCCTCCTCCTCTCCATTTTATCCTCACAACAACAACCCTGTGAGGTAGGTTGGGCTGAGAATGTGTGACTGGCCCAAAGTCACCCAGTGAGCTTCCATGGCCGAGTGGAAAATCCTCAAAATCCTACAAGCTAGGCTTCAGCAGTATGTGAACCGAGAACTACCGGAAGTACAAGCTGGGTTTCGAAGAGGCAGAGGAACTAGAGATCAAATTGCCAACTTTTGCTGGATCATGGAGAAAGCAAGAGAATTCCAGAAAAACGTCTATTTCTGCTTCATTGACTACGCTAAAGCCTTGGATTGTGTGGATCACAACAAACTGTGGCAAATTCTGAAAGAGATGGGGGTACCAGACCACCTTACCTGTCTCCTGAGAAACCTGTACTAGGGTCAAGAAGGAACAGTAAGAACCACACATGGAACAACCGATTGGTTCAAAATTGGGAAAGGAGTACGACAAGGCTGCATATTGTCGCCCTGCTTATTTAACTTATATGCAGAGTACATCATGAGAAACGCCAGGTTGGATGAATCACAGGTTGGAATTAAGATTGCTGGGAGAATTATCAACCATCTCAGATACGCAGATGATACCACCCTAATGGCAGAAAGCGAAGAAGATCTAAAGAGCCTGTTGTTGAGGGTGAAAGAGGAGAGTGCAAAAGCTGGTTTGAAACTCAACAATAAAAAAACGAAGATCATGGCATCTGGCCCCATCACTTCCTGGCATATGGAAGGGGAAGAAATGGAAGCAGTGACAGATTTTATTTTCTTGGACTCCAAGATCACCGCAGACGGTGACTGTAACCATGAAATTAAAAGACGCTTGCTCCTTGGGAGGAAAGCTATGGCAAACCTAGACAGCATAGTAAGAAGCAGAGACATCACTTTGCCGACAAAGGTCCGTCTAATCAAAGCTATGGTTTTCCCAGTAGTAAGAGAGCTGTGAGAGCTGGACTATAAGGAAGGCTGAGTGCCGAAGAATGGATGCTTTCAAACTGTGGTGCTGGAGAAGACTCTTATGAGTCCCCTGGACTGCAAGGAGGTCCAATCATTCAATCCTAAAGGAAATCAACCCCGAGTGCTCCTTGGAAGGACAGATACTGAAGCTGAAGCTCAAATATTTTGGCCACGTAATGCAAAGAGAAAACTCTCTGGAAAAGACCCTGATGCTGGGAAAGACTGAAGGCAAAAGGAGAAGGGGACGGCAGAGGATGAGATGGCTAGACAGCATCACTGATGCAATGAATATGAACTTGAGCACACTCTGGGAGAGAGCGCAGGACAGGAAGGCCTGGCGTGCTATGGTCTATGGGGTCACAAAGAGTTGGACACGACTGAACGACTGAACAACAACAACAACAGGAGTGTTGTTTGGAATAAACTGTTCTTCAGTAGTGCTCTCTAGAATTGACCACATCTCAGCTGGAATATTGTGTCCACATTTAGTCACAGAATAGATACAAATAAAATCTCTTGTTGAACCAAACCATAATTTACACAATTATTCATCTGGCATATTTCACGTCTGAGTGAAGTACCTCCTTTGGAACTGATTTCAATACTGCATAAACTTGCATAATTTACAGCATACTACTTCAGATGTTGGAAACAGAACACATCAGATAAAAATTCTTTTTTTAACATGAAATTTTTATTTTGAAATAAAGTTAAAAATACAAGCAACAAAAAGGAAAAACACCAAATCGCAAAACAAGATTGCTTGTTTTTAGAGGAGAAAAGATGGGAATGTTAAATGTCATGGGGTTGGAGCCAAAATCTGCCTTCCAGGAGAGGAAAGGTTCTGCTCACAGAAGGTCCCTCTGCCAGATTTTTGGAGATCCCCCTCCCTTATACACCACAGATCAGCCCATTCAGCAGGGTCTCCTGACTCTCTGTGTAGCATTTTCAGGGGGGTGGAGGTGCTGCTGTGGGAAGCAGGGCAGCAAGGAGTGCTCTCCTAAAGGCCAATGTGTGTGGGATGTTGGCCTTCAGTAGATGACAACCCAGAAAAAAGATGTCACTGTACTTTTAATTATTTTGTTTCTATTGGTTTTCCAAATTATGATGTATATTTGTTTAGGCTTTGATACAGAATTACAATATGGGCCTGGATAAGTCTTTTAGGTCAATTATTCATAATTTGTTCTTTGACTCAAGGCATTACATTGGAACTGAAAGCATTAGATTGGAACTGAAGTGAGTACAGAACTGGGATCAACAATCTTTCAGGGACCTATTTCTTTCCAAGGAGAAATCTGCTGGATTGTGGGAAATGGGTTGTATCCATTACAATCTGGCTGCCAATGGAGCAGCATTGTCAACAGAACAGATTCCCCCTTCCAACTGCAGCCCCCTGTGTGTCCCCAAATCTACTTTGGATTGCTTGGGGGTCACTCTGGAGATGTTTTGGGCAGGCACAGGGGCTGCAGGGGGAGGAAAGAAAGTTCTGTTGTGCAAGCGTAAGTCCATCTGTGCAATGTTGAATGTAACCGTATGTCTTTAGCATTGGCATAACGAAGTGCAATCTTTATTTTGCCAATATGATGAAGCAACTATATCTTTAATGTCTTAGAGCACCACCATGTGGAAGGAAATATTATACATAAGTAACTAAAGATATGATCTCTTCTTTAAAATATCCCACAATATTCTACTTCATTGGGAGCTACATATAAAAGGTCATAACATAATAGTATTACCAGAAAAACACTATCATGAATAATGTGTTTGTAATTGCAATTACAGAAAAGTACACAATTTAGATACCAGTATTCTTTTAGAAAAGTTGGATAAGAATCAGATATGTCCTAACATGAAAATACTCATTCCATGTCTTTTATGTCTTCATTTCACTTGTTATGAATGCCAAATTTGCCACCATCCAGAAAAAGTGGAAACTAATGGGACTTGAATGCTTAACTGTATGCTATCATCCCATCCTATACTGACCTTTCTAGGAAGGTAGGCATGCTTTAATTGATGTCATGAAATAATAGACATTAAATCTAATGTCAAATTTTAATGCACACCGACCAAAATAATTCTTCACAAAGTGTGTTAAACTTAATAGTTTTTAAAGTTTTGGTTTTCTCCTTAAGTTGCACAGGAGATTAGCACCTTGATGTTAAATGATATGCCAAATGATTTATGCCATTGTAGTTACAGAAGTGTCTTGAATGAGGCAAGTTTAGGAAACCTGTTTTGCTGTTCTGCTTGTCAGTTGCAATCCAGTTATGGAAAGTTACAGCTATAAACCAGGTGTACAAGTTTCTGCTACACCTTCATTCTAGCTGGCTCCATTGTAACTGAAACACCATTTGGGGTTTCCAGACCTGCCTTTACTCCACTTCCTTCTACAAGCTGTGGAACTGGATTGCATTATGCGATAATGCTATTCTGCATATTTTGTTAGCTCATTGGATATTGTGTTGGCTTAGTGGTGCTGACGCTTTTTGCTATAGTAGTGAAAATGTGGACAAAAATGGCAAAAAGAGAAGATATCTTAGCTCAGTGAGGTCATTCCTATGATACAGATCCAAGTAAACATTGTTATTCTCATCTAGCCCAGACTGGGAGATATTTCCAACTTGTACATACATTGGAGATAGCCACACACATGTCTTAGATTGATAGGAAGAGGCTCTAACCATCTTGCTTTTTGGAATTTTATTACTGGAAACAGCAGCCAGGAACAAAAAGTTGCAATTTGGCAGTCTGTAAATGGAGGCAGTTTAGGCAGGCCAAACTGAAGAAACTATTGCATGCAATCCAAGTGAATACAATATTGGGTTACCATTCTGTGACAGAAGATATATATGTATTGCTCTCTGCCTTTTTAGCCTCTGGATGAGGCATCTAGTACAGCCAGAGGTGACTGGAGCATCCACTTTCAGCATCTATCACCTTACCCCTTGCCTTGCTCTCTACACATTCAGGAATGCAAGTTCACCCAGTGCTACCAACAAGAAAGGCTCTCTAGTGACACCACCACATATTCACTATGTAACTTTAGTAACAATAGCAGCAACAACCCATTCATTCTATGGAAGGCACCCAGTGGACACGTGGCAGTGGCATTGGGACCTCACCTTGTTCACTGGTATTTTATTTGTCCTGATTGCCTTGTGCTTGTTGTAGCTGTACACTACAAGACAATTCCCTCTGTAGAATCTCACCAGCTAAATTACCATTTGCAAACTTGGCATATATAACAACACACCAAGTAGTGGTGTGTTCAACACAATCATTACCTAATTTGCTATTTTGGACATTGTTCTTGGTTTGCCTCAAGCTTATTCTGTGAATAAATTCACTGTAGCTGCAAAATATCCTTTACTACAAAGCAAGATATTTTGTTTAAAATGTGGGAAATGTTAGGATGTAAATATTTTTTGTGGAGACAGAATTGGGTGCTTGGAACAAACTTCAGGTTATCATGCCTTCAGTTTTCAAGAATCTGAGAAAAAAAAGAGTCAGCAAAGAGCAACAAAAACTGTATTTTAAAGCAGAGTGGGAGAATGAATAGGAGCAAACTGTTTTTGTAGAAATACAGAGGGTTGTATCCAATGTTAGTCTAAGTCCCATTCATTTCAACTGCTGTTACTCTAAGTTGGACTAACATAGGATACCACCCAGGCTCTTATTTGTTTTACCTGCTCCAAAGCCTGAAAATGATATGATCATAAAGGACCAGGGTCTGCCTGATGCAAAAAATCCAGATAGCTCAATCCTTCCGCCTATTAAGAAGGGGTACTATGTATCAGGATATTCTTCACAAGCCCAACTAAAAAGAATGAGATCTGTGTAAGACCCAAGTGGGTAGTACACATGGGTCAGATCTGTCTTTATTGACTGTAATGCCCTTAATAGAACATCTGCCACATGAGATAGATGCCTCACTTTGTCACACAGGGGCTATCGACAGGAGTTGTGATGTCCATGAGGTGTTTTTGTAATGACACATTTAGGATGCAATCCCATATTTAGACAAAAAAAGTTCTATTACTCCCAGCATGGCTGGCTGGGGCATGCGAGTTGTAGGAGGTTTTTTTTTTTTTTTGTCTAAACACGCATAGGATTGTTCCCTTAATAATTAAAATGAATAATTATTGGAGCTGCAGCCCACCCCTTAAATGAGCAGCTTGTGGTGCCCCTGTAATAGCAAATGCTTTGACCCTCCACAAATAGCCAGGTTAAAGGGTGGCAACACTGCTGGGCATATGGTTGGTTACCTGTTCAACCCTTGTCACAATGCTGTAATATTTGCTTGTTCAATAGCTGTAATGCAGCTCTTTTGGCAATGATGTCCTGCTAGAAAAGGGAAAGCCAAAAGAAAAGTATCCAGATTTGAGCAAAGCAAGGCAAGAAGTATGAGCAAAATGGAAATTAAAAGAGACAGGGGCCATATCTTTGCCCCCTGGGCATAGCTTTTCTGGAAATGATTATTAAATGGAGATGTTTGCAGTTCATGTGTACCTTCATGGTGGCCCCAAAATATATTTGAGTGAAACTACTCTCCTGTCACTCCAATGTAACCTTCCCTAACACTTTGGATGTTCTGGACTTTGGGGCTATTTCCATGACAACAGAAGGAGAAGCAAATGGAGGAGTACCAGATTTGTTAAAAGGAATCTGCTTTGCTGTGTTTTGGTCCATGCAGGGCTCCACGAGCAAGTGCTCCACACCAGTAAGCATCGCTTCACAGAACATATTTCTGGGTGGGTTGGGGGGTTGGAATAACTCTCATCTGACTTGCAGGGGCTGCTCAACCAATAAGACAGCCTTCCCCCCTTTCTGCTTTCCTCTGAAGCTCCAGATGCACCTGCATTTCAGAGGCAAGCCTCATTGACCACAGCTGGAGTTAATTCTGAGTAGACACACATATGCTTGTGCTAGGAAAGAGGTGTGTGTGTGTGGAACACAGGGATGGGAAGCCAGCCCCCTTTCTAACCTGATGCTGTGCAGGATCTCTATAGTGAAGGTATGAAGTAGTTACTTCCTAAGGCAATAAACGAAATGGAGAACCAGAGCCTCAAGATCGCACTTTGCAGCATTAGGGAATTGGGCTTTAAAATGTGCCATTTCAATTGAGGGGATCTCTGTAAATTCTGATGTGGGTATTCAGGGGGCAAACCTCACTGAGCACAATGGGAGTTACTTCAGAGGAGACACCAATTGGTTTATGCAGGGACAGGAAACACACAGGAAACACCCCTTGAGCAGGGTCACAGTGAAAGGCACACACCTGGGCAGAGCTAGCCTACCAGAGGTCAATGCAGGGGTTGGGCACACAGCAACTATACTGGGGAGAACCTGACTTAAGGAAAAGAATCAGACTTTTAGCAGTCTCAGGAAATTTGTTTTTTCCCTGATAAGCTCTGGGGTGGCTGCTGGATGGCCACGATGTCATTAAGAGCATCTCTACACCAGCCTAAAATCCTGCATTTAAAAAAGGACTTTCTCCTTCCATTTTAAATGCAGAAGCACGACTCCCTTTTTCACATGCTTCCTTTCCCCCCTTCCCTTTCCCCCTCCTTCTCCCTGTATCTTCCATATCTTTCATTGATCTTGCTCCTCTTCTTGCCACTTTTTGAAGGAGCCCATATCCGTAACGACCTCAACACGCAGCAGGCTCCGAGTAAATTGCTGGTGGAAACACCCCCTTTGGGCTCCTTCACCCGGAGGTTTTATCCTGCTGTTGAGATGACTCAATCACGGAAGTTTGCAGGCTCTTTAGATGACACAGTGAACCTCCAGGGTGTCTCCTGCACTAAATGCCCTTTGTTCCATTTTTAAATAGATCACAGATAATGAGCTATCAAATTATCCCGTTGTGTTCCGCTTCAGTTTCCTTTGTGAAAAGAGTAAAAGCGGCAAGAGGAGCGAGATCAATGAAAGATATGGAAGACTAAGATACGGGGAGAAGGAGGGGGAAAGGGAAGGGGGGAAAGGAAGTGCGTGAAAAGAGGAGTCATGATCCTGCATTTAAAATGGAAGCAGAAAGCCCCATTTTAAATGCAGGATTTTAAGCTGCTATAGAGATGCTCTTTGATCAGTCTCAGCCAGCATGGCCAATGGTCAGGAATGCTGACAGTGGTACTCTAAAACATGTGGAGGGCACCAGGTTAGTAGTGGTTAAGACGCTGAACTGCAGACTGGAAGGCTGGCAGGTCAGCAGTTTGAGACCCGAGTGCAGCATGACGGAGTGAGCTCCCATCTTCAGTCCCAGCTTCTTGCGACCAAGAAATTGCAAGTAGATAAATAGGTACCGCCTCAGCGGGAAAGGTAACAGCGTTCCGTGCACCTCGGTGTTCAGTCATGCTGGCCACATGACCACGGAAGCGTCTTCGGACAGCGCTGGCTCTTCAGCTTAGAAACGGGGATGAGCACCGCACCCTAGAGTCGGACACGACTGGTTGGGGACACCTTTACCTTTACGTTTAATGTATTAGTTTCCAGAAGGATTGCCATGCTAGTCTCTTGCAGCAAAAGCAACTAACATCTTGTGGCACCTTTAAAGACTAACAAATTAAATTTGGCATAAACTTTCACAGACGCTGTAGATCAAGAGATTCAACTCTATTTCCTGTGGTTTGGATAAGGGCAAAGGTTGCTGTTTTTTTTAAAAATCATGCTAGATATGTTAATGGCTCACTATTACGATGATGTCTGTGTTATCACCCAGCAACGTTTTGTTAACGACAACTGTTAGGGCAATCATTACTGTCTGTACTTTTTGCATTTCAGTTCTCCCTGACAACACAACTTACATGTCTCCACACCCCGCATATGTAGATAAATCCGCCAAATTGAGGTTAACACTTCCTGAATCTGATGAAGTGAACAGTGTCTACGAAAGCTTATGCCACAGTCTTTAAAGTGCCACAAGAGACTCCTGGTTGTTTTCCAAAGTGTTACAGTTGCCATCTCTCTCTTACGCACGTGGGCGAACACAGACGCCTAGGCGCAGCAACCCGGTGCGCTCTTTACCCGGGCACCGATCCCAGTGGAATTTACTTCCCGGTTGACCTGCCTAGGGTCGGGCCGCTCGCTCGAGCCGTTTCTGGGCGAAGGGCGAACAGCGGGCTTATATTAGCTGTTGCCTTGCGGCGAGGGCTTGGCTCTCTGGGCATTGTGCGCGCGCGCCTATGTTGCATTTTGAGTACCTAAAGCCCCTGAATTCAGTGAGGAAAGAAATCCTGCTCCAGAAAGGGAACCCCTTAGAGAAATATGACACCGAAAACCGCTGAAGTGTGGCTGCCGGGTGGGTGAGGTAAACAGGGCGGCGCTTCGTCCCCAGGGCACCGGGCTGTAGGAGGGCGGGCGCGCGGGCAGGCGGCAGTAGGTAAGGAGGTGGGTGGGTGCCTCCTGCTCAGCAAGCAATCCGCGCCCTGCTTCGGCGCGGCCCTGCCTTCGCGTAGACTCGCTTCCCCGGACTGGCAAAGCAGGACGAAGCCGCCCAGGCTGCCCCGGAGGGGAAGGCGGAGGCGGGAAGGGAGCAGCATGGCGTGCTACAGCGGCGAATACTTGGTAAGAGACCCGCACGCAACGGGGCGCTCTTGAGAGGCCTGCGGTGACCGAAGGAAGACGGCCTGGCTTGGGGAGGGCGGGGGGCAGCATCTTTCTGGCGAAAAGCGCTGAGGAGGAGGAGGCCCCTGAGGGGGGAAAAAGGCGGTCTCGGCTGTCGCTCCTCCTTCGAGGGAAAGAGCCTTGTGTCCTCAGGCTGCCAGGCAGCGCCTCCCCCCGCACACACCCCAGCACCAACGACGCGCTTAGGAGGATCCCTCTTTCCATGGAAAACGCGGTTTGCTCCCTCAAACGCACACACGGCGCTGTCGGTCGCCTCTGAGGCCGACAGGTGCATTCCTGCTCGCTCCCAGTATAAAGACAAGAGGCCTCCTGCCGCGCTCATTCTCTCTCTCGCTCGGTTTCCCCCATACAGTTAACATTTTAAGATGAAGGGCGGCGGGGGGGGGGAGGTGGACAGGTGAGGGGGAAGCGGTGTGCTGCCCAGTCGCTCTACCCCCGATGTCATGGACACCCCGTGTCCTGTTGCACGTACAGCTGTAAATCTGGAACCCTGTGCTATCAAGCTTCCAGGTCTTGCGGAGACCTCCATGTTATACAGCTGTGTAGTTCTTCTATGTGAAAAAACTATATGAGAAAAAGCAGTGCTGTTTTTCTTGAGAAAAAGGTACCAGAACTCTTGGATTATGCTTCCTCGGGAGTAGATGGCAATTAAATTGTAATGAAGAGCATTAAAATCGTGGACAAACACCAGAAAAGGTGCCAGAGTGAGTTCCACCAGGAAAAAAGCACTGAGAAAAAGCCACATAAGAAATACTACACATCTATAAACATGAGTAGAGTGAGCCTTGTTGGATCAGACCATAGGCCTATCTAGTCCGGCATTCTGTTCACACAGTGGCCAACTAACTATGCACTGTGTGAAGTATTTCCTTTCGACTGTCTTGAATCTCGCACCACTCAGCTTCATTGGATGACCCCAGGTTCTAGTCTTATGATGTCAGATTATCTTCACCATGCATGCAGCTCTTGTACACCTCTTTCCTGTCTCCCCATACTCACCTTTTTTCCTAAGCTAATCAATCGCAAGCATTATAACCTTTCCTCATAGGGAAGTTGCTCCAGCTCCTTGATCATTTTGGTTGCCCTTTTCTGCACCTTTTCCAGCTCTACAATATTCTTTTTGAGGTGTGGTGACCAGAACTGTACAGAGTATTCCAAGTGTGGTTGCATCATCAATTTGTATAAGCACAGTATGATACTGGCAATTTTATTTTCAGTTCCTTTCCTAATTATGCCCAACATGCCATTTTCACAGCAGCTATGTACTGGGTCAATGTTTTCATTGTGCTGTCCACCACAATTCCAAGATCTCTTTCTTTGTCAGTTATCACTCACCACCAGCTCAGATCCCAGCACTGCATATGTGAAGTTTGGATTTTTTGTCTCAGTGTGACCACTTTACACTTGCTCACATTGAGCTGCAATTGCCATTTTAATACCTCTTCCCCCAGTATGGAGAGATTTCTTTGGAGCTCTTCACAGTGCCTTATCCCTTCACAACAACAACAAAATGAGGTCATCACAAACTTGTCCACCTCACTTCTCATTCCTAATTCCAGATAATTTATGAACAAGTTAAAAAGCACTGGTTCTAATATAGATCCTTGTGGGACCCCACTGTTTACATCCCCCCATTGTGAGAATTGACTGTTTATTCCTACTCCCTGCTTTCTGTTCTTTAACTAGTTCCCATGGGATAAAAGGACCTTTACTCTTGTGTCATGACTGTGTTTGCTCAGCAGTGTAGTGAAGGACTTTGCCAAAAGCTTCTGGAAGTCGAAGTATGCATTTATGTGCATTCACATACTTAGGTACTCAGCTGAATTGCATCTGATGTCAATGTGAACAAGAGCTCAGATGGGGGGTGGCAGGGGAGACTCTGAGCAGTCCAGCCACTAATACATTTGAGTTGGCCTAGAATGGAGATAACTAGTTCACTACATTGTGAGAGAAAGTTTGGAGAGTATATGCATACCTCATATAGTTTATGCATACGTCATAGTTCAATATCCATATTTTAGGTTGTTAGATATTGTTCAGTGAACAAGAGCTCAGAACAAGAGCCTGGATATTCTGTGCCAATCCAAACACAGAGGTTTCCATTTGGGGAGTATCTCTATAGGAGAGTGAGAAAACACTGTAAAACTTGCTGATAGCATTCCTGTCAGAGGACTATTGTGGACTATTGTTTTTCCTCACTTCTCCCGTTCAGATGGTTGGGGTGGCATCATGGGCTAAAGACAAGTGCTGTAAAGGTTGTGAAAAGTGCACAGGGTGAAACAGCACATTTGATCCATGAAGACTGGCACATATGGATAAAACTTTTGTCTCTAATCATTGGTGTCTGCTAACTGCTACTCCATTTGAATGTTTCCAGATTTAATACATCGAGAAACATTCTCCATTATAGGCAGCTAATGTTTTTGGCACAGTGATGCTTGTACACCATGTGCAAGCTAAATCACACTCAGAGATTACGATACTAGAAGACACATTGTCTACCTAAACGTCTTTAATTTTTAATATATTCAGTATGTTTTTTCATAATTTCTAGGTTTCTGAAGATGGGTTACCTGAACCAAGAAAGTGGCGACCATTGATATATAGGAAATGCACAGACCCCCTTTGGTTGATGATATTCTTTGTCTTTTGGGCTGGTTTGGTAAGTAGTCTTCCTGTCGAAACAAATTTCCTAAAAAGAAATAATTCTTGAAATTGCTAGCCATCTGATCAGAAGTCTTGCAAGTGTTAATCTTGGGCTGTAATAACAACTATGCTTCACAATTTTACAATACTATTTTACACTCTCTTACATTATTTGTATTACATTTATATCCCACCTTTCTAACAGTGTGGAATTGAAGGTGGCTACATGGGATTCTCAGGTAGTCTCCCCTCCAAGTACTGACTATGCCCAGACCTGCTTAACTTCAGCAAGGTGACTGTCTCATGTGCCTTCAGATCATGTTATATATATGTTATGTTATGCATAGTAACACAGATGTTTGGGCTCAAGCAGTCCAATTGCCACTTTTCTTCCTTTATTTTCCAATGGGCACCCTCAATATTTCATGGTTCTTGAAGGCCATTGAGCATGCTTAGTCCTCATTGGACTGCTTTGGGTTTTTTTCTTTTTTCTTTTCTTCTAAGTTACAAACAAATATATTTCTGCATACTTGGGTGTCTCTGAGTAACCACTACCTTGCCTGCCAAACTGATGGATGTGGGATTGCCAAATTTGGTATTAGAAGGAACAAGGGGGACCTTCAACAAAATATTGTGGTATAATCTAGCTCCTAACAGAAATTTTTCTGCCTGGGACAGTAGCCTTGGGAAGAGGGAAAACTCAGGATGGTGAAGCGGGAAAGGACAGCTTTTTTTTCCTTTCCGGTCGTCCTGAAACCTTTTCCCCCTGTGATGTTTAGTGACAAGGGTTCAGGTTTGGGAGTGGCTGCCAGCCCTGAACTTGAATACTTTATTGCTATATATCAGAGTGAGGAGTTTTTTGGGTGGTGGGAAGGACAAATGGTATCTTCTCCCTTTCCTCCCTCCTGAAACTTCTCTGAATTATACAGGGAGTAAATTTTTTTGGACCCCATGGCACTCATTCTCCCAAAAGTAATTCCCACCTCATTGCTGGCATCTAAAGCCCCACATATGGGCCGCGGTGGCTTAGTGGTTAAGACGCTGAACTGCAGACTGGAAGGTCGGCAGGACAGCAGTTCGAGACCCGAGTGTCGCGTGACGGACTGAGCTCCCGTCTTCAGTCCCAGATCCTGCCAACCTAGCAGTTCGAAAGCAAGAAATTGCAAGTAGATAAATAGGTACCGCTTCGGCGGGAAAGGTAACAGCGTTCCGTGCGCCTCGGTGTTCAGTCATGCCGGCCACATGACCACGGAAGCGTCTTCGGACAGCGCTGGCTCTTCGGCTTAGAAACGGGGATGAGCACCGCACCCTAGAGTCGGACACGACTGGTTGGGGACACCTTTACCTTTAAAGCCCCACATAACTAATCAGTCTAGTCTGTACTGAGGATGTGGATATTCTTGCTTGATTATGTAGTGCTGAAAAGAAATCCTAGATGGTACAATTGGTTTATAGTGGCTCTCTATAGATGTTTCATTTGGAACAAATCATTACATTGTGAAGGAATCTGTGCAAGTTTGCACATATTTTGTGATATATGTGTAAGTAAAAAGGAGGGTGTGACATAGGGAAGGATCCAATGGTGTGCTTCCACTTGCGCTATTAACATTGTGCTAATGTAAACCTAAGTAGCGCAGGGGGAAAATTCAGTGATTTGCTGCTAAAATTCAGCAGTCCTGCCAATCTTCAGCCACAAATCACTGCAAATCATTGCTTTTCCCTGTTGCTCTAGTTACATTATGGAAGCATTGGTTTACACTAGCTCACCTTCAGTAGTGCTAGTGGGAGCACACCATTGGATCCTTCCCACCATGTGACAGATATGTGAATCCCAAGGAGAAAGATGAGCATATGTTTTCTCACAGATGTTCATAACTGGCTATGCTATAATGGCTGGAGCAGCAGAAAGACTTGTATTTGGATATGACAGCTATGGAAATGTATGTGGTCGGAAGAATACTCCTGTGGTAGGCGCACCTTTGTCAGGACAAGATATGACAAACAAAAAGTGAGTATCATGTTATTTTAAAAGGCATCAACATTATCAATTGGAAAATTGGAAAACATTACTCTATTGGAAATAGAATTTGATTCCTCAGGAATACATCATCGATGTGTCTAACAGGTATTATACATTAAGACAAGACTACATGAATATGCCAAAAGCAACAATTGTAAATAGCAATATCTTGACCTTGATGTTGTTGTTCAGTCGTTAAGTCATGTCTGACTCTTTGTGACCCCATGGACCATAGCACACCAGGCCTTCCTGTCCTCCGCTCTCTCCCAGAATGTGCTCAAGTTCATATCTTGACCTTAGTAATGCTCAAATGTTCTGGACTTCTCCTTCAGCCAACATGTACAATGGTCAGGAATGCTGGGAGTTGTAGTCCAAAACATCAGAAGGCCAGTACATTGAGGAAGTCTTCCCTAGGGCATAAAGGTTAATCCCTGCTGAGTCAGTAGTAGACTTCATCCTGTTTTTTGTTGCAATAAAACTGATATGTTGCAATACGTAGCATGTGTGAGAGAATCACTTTAATTTTTTTTAATTTAAAAATTCTAATGTTTCAGTTTTGCAAGGGAAAAAGAGATTGTCAGAGAGGAAAAGTTGTTTCTTAAATAGAAATTCTCTCTTTCTGTCCTAGATTTGTGTTCTTTTTGAATTCATGTGGTTTGGAAATAAAAAATCTTAAAATCAATTCAGTTGCATTGTGTGTACCGAGTTGTCCGCAAGAGCAGCTTAATTCCTTGGAAGACATTCAACTTTTTGCCAATAATAATGGTATGTGGTACAGTATATGAATTTATATATGTGTATATGCATGTATTTATCTACATCTATTTTTCTTTTGAGATCTTGCAATAATCTTGATTTGATGTGACTTGATCTGACATATGTATGAAAAAGACAGTATTAAATATGCACATGGGGGGTTTTGTATTTTGTTTTGCTAGCAGCAAAAAAGCATTTAGAGCATGTGCCTACCCATCACTGGGTATCCATGCTCTAGGCTGGGGAACTTTTTTTCTGTTGAGGGTCACATTCTCTTGAGGGGAAAATATGCCAGAGGCTGCATGCCAGCAGTGGGTGGGGTCAACGACAAAATGGATGGGGCTATCCCCTTTCTCTCTCTTTGTCTAACATCCCCTTACTTCTCTCCCGCACTCTCTTTTCTTCCCTGTCTAGTGGGCTGCCAGGAGAGGGACAGATCACTCTTGCCAGAGGTCTGACCAAATCAATTGCAGAAGGATTTTGAAATTAGGTTGAGGGCTGCATTTGCCACCCTGCTATGCACAGTTACCTGGGAGTAAGTCCCATTGAACAAAATGGGTCTTACTTTGAGTAAACATGTAGAGTATTGCGCTGTTAATCGATTATCAAACTATTTAGACTTGTTCACTCTTACTCTTTGCCATCTTCCTTCTTTCCAAACATACAGCTCGGGAAAAAAGGGCCACGTCACTTCTGTATAAATGATAAGAACAACAGCACACTATGTTTGGGCAGATGGCATAGGAGACTGCTGCTCAAGAAACATGTCCAAAGTCACCTTGGGCATGCTTGCTGTTTTGGATTTTGGTGTACATATATTAGAACTATTAATAAAGGCTTCATTTGGAAGCACTTGCTTTCCTGCACAGCCAAGTCCCAATTTTTCCGTATAAGTGGATATGTTATTGTGGTCCCTACAAAGGCTTTCTAAATTTTGTTAGTTAATTAATTAATAGATTTATATACCACTTACCATATTTAAAAATATATATCTGGCAGCAGTTAATGATCTCATGGCAAGTTTTCCACTGGGAAATTTGAATTAGGTTTCCTACTAAAGTAATCATATCTGCTCTGCTACATACGGAATTCTATCATCTGCTCTGGACAACAGCTTAGGCAAGAAGGTATGACATGGGTCAGGCAATTGGAACAGGAGCAGTTTTAGTATCATGGCCAGCACCACAGGTACCAGCTCAGGCCCTGGAGAGAGTTCAGAACCACAGAAAGCAGTCCTGCAGCTAGAGTATTAGCAAGTTACCCCAGCACTGGCTTACAGCACCTGGCAAGGCTTTATAGCCAGGCCAGGAGAGTCCTTCTGGGAATTCCACTTCCTCAGTTGCTGCACCTGTTTTTCTTAAATAGCCAGTGTCCTTTCCTGCAGTTGCCATTTCCTCTAGGCAGTGAGGGTCTGGGTAGTGAGAAGCTAGTTAGGGAATGCTCCCCAGAGCCACCCTGCTCCCTGGAGGAGTCTGAGGTTCACTCCTGAGAGTCAGATTGGAGATTGACAAGTCAGGGTGTGGGATCCAAGGTGGAAGGCCCCACTTGTGAAAGTCTAGGAACTTTTTCTGAAGGTTCCTTAGAGTGACTTCCACTAGAAACCTCAGAGGGGTCTTAGTCCTGGGCCATGATGATATCACTGGTTCATCATACACCAAACACATTAACCTTGGCCTCATCCTACCTGTTCTTCCACTATTTCCTAATGTCCTTGTTCTGTTCCCCCTACTCATTTCCCCCCGAATTTCCCTGTTTTCATATTCCTCTATGTTCAGTATAGCTCCTAGTTCAGTTAAGAACATAAGGAAGAACTCTGCTGGATCAGACATCAAATGTCCATTTAACCCAGCATCCTGTCTCCCACAGTAATCAGCCAGATACTTTTAAGGAATGAGCCATTAGCCTCCTCCCAACAACTGATTTTCAGAGACTTCAGTGCAGGACACAGAATAATGGGCTCAAGTTACAGGAAGCCAGATTCCAGCTGAACATCAGGAAAAACTTCCTGACTGTTAGAGCAATACGACAATGGAACCAATTACCTAAGGAGGTGGTGGGCTCTCCCACACTGGAGGTGTTCAAGACGAGGCTGGACAGCCATCTGTCAGGGATGCTCTGACTTGGATTCCTGCATTGAGCAGGGGGTTGGACTCGATGGCCTTGTAGGCCCCTTCCAACCCTACTATTCTATGATTCTAAGATTCTATGACTTACTAGCTCTGAATATGCAGGTTTCATTTAGCTATTGTGGCTAATAGATCTATCTTCCATGAATTTGTCTAATCCCATTTTAAAATCATCTAAGCCAGTGGACATCACCACATCTTGTGTCAATGAGTTAATTGTGCTTCGTATGAGGAAGTAGGTCCTGAGTCTGTCTTAAGTCTACTGCCAATCAATTTAATTGAGTGATCCTAAGTTCTTGTATTATAAGAAGGGGAGGAAAGAGTCTATCCACTTTTTCCACACCATGAATTTTATAAATCTCTATCATGAACTTTCTCAGTTAACATAAAAACATAAGAAGAGCCATGCTGCAGCAGACCAAGGGTCCATCTAGTCCAGCATTCTGTTCACACAGTGGCCAACCAGCTGCCTGTGGGAAACTCATAAGTAGGATGTACATGTAATAGTACCCTCTCTCTCATAGCCATACTGCCTCTGATAGTGGTAGAATATAGTCATCAGGACTAACAGCTATTGATAGCCTTAACCTTGATGAATTTGTCTAGCCCCCTTTTAAACCCATCCAGATTGGTGGCCATCATCACGCCATCTTGTGGTAGCGAATTCCATAGTTTAACTATGCATTGTGTGAAGAAGTACTTCCTTTTATCTGTCCTGAATCTCCCACCAATCAGATTCATGGGATGACCCTGGGTTCTGATGAGAGGAAGAAAAAGTGTCCCTCTCTGCTTTCTCCACACCATGCATAATTTGTACACTTCTATCATGTCTTCCCTTACTCGCCTTTTCTGTAAGCTAAATAGTACCAGATGTTGTAACCTTTCCTCAAAGGGGAGATGCTCCAGCCCCTTGATCACTTTAGTTGCCCTTTTCTGCACTTTTTCCAACTCAGCAATATCTTTTTTTAGTGCAGTAACCAGAACTGTACACAGTATTCCAAGTGTGATTGCACCATAGATTTGTATATGGGCAGTATGGTATTGGCAGTTTTATTTTCAATTATTTTCCTAATTATGCATAATAGGGAATTTGCCATATTTTCACAGCAGCTGCACACTGGGTCAACATTTTCATCTGTGTCCATCACAACTCCAAGATCTCTTTCTTGGTCGGTCATTGCTAGCTCAGATCCCAGCAGCTTATATGTGAAGTTGGGATTTTTGCCCCAACGGTCATCACTCTACACTTGCTTACATTGAACTGCATTTGCCATTTTGATGCCCATTCTCCCAAATTGGAGAGATCCTTTGGAGCTCTTCACAATACCTGTTGGTTTTAGCCATCCTAAATAATTTGGTATTAGCAGCAAACTTGGCCACCTCACTGCTCACTCCTAATTCTAGATCATTGATGAACAAGTTGAAATGCATTGGTTCCAGTACAGATCCCTGTGGGACCCCACTGTTCACATCCCTCCTTTGGGAGGATTTACCAATTGTTCCTACTCTCTACTTTCTGTTCTTTAACCAGTTACTGATCCATAAAAGGACCTCTCCTCTTATTCCATGACTGTTAAATTTGCTCAGGCGTTTTTGGTGAGAGACTTTGCCAAAAGCCTTTTGGAAGTCCAAGTAAACAGTGACTACTGGATCACCCCTGTCTACATGTTTATTGGCACTCTCAAAGGACTCTAAAAGGTTAGTGAAACAGGACTTACATTTGTGGAAGCCATGTTGATTCTTTTTCAGCAGAGCTTATGCCTCTATATGCTTACTAATTTTATCTTTAATAATGCTTTCAACCAGTTTACCCAGAATAGAATTTAATCTAACCAGCTTGTAACTTCCTGGATGTCCCCAGGATGCCTTTTAAAAACTGGTGTTACATTGGCCATTTTCCAGGCCTCTGATACAGAGGCTGACCTTAGGTACATATTAGGTATTTTTGTTAGAATTTCACATTTCAGTTTTTAAGAACTTTAGGTTCGATACCATCTGGGCCCAGCGATCTATAGCTTTCAATTTGTCAATAAAATTGAGAACTTCAGCTTTTGTCACCACTATTTGCCTCAGTTCCGCAGACTCCCTTCCTGAAAACATCAGTTCAAGCACAGGTATCTGTCCTACATCTACTGCAGTGAAGACAAGATGAAAATAATTCATTTAACTTCTCTGCAATCTCCTTATCCTTCTTTAGTACTCCTTTAACTCCATTGTCATCCAACGGCCCAACGGCCTCCCTAGCTGGTTTCCTGCTTCTAATATATTTTTAAAAAATTGTTATTGTTGGCCTTGATGTTGTTAGCAATATGCTCTTCAAAATGCTTCTTTGCATCACTTACTGTCTTCTTGAATTTTCTTTGTGCAAATGGGTGTTCCTTTTTGCTCTCCTCATTTCAGCAAGACTTCCATTTTCTGTTGCTTTTTTCAAAACAAAGAAGTCCCGAAAACTTTAGCTTTTTTCATAAGGAAGGTGTTCCAATTCCTTGATCATTTTGGTTGTTCTTTTCTGCACTGATCCCATCTTTACAATATCCCTTTTGAGATGGAACAATGTGAACTATACATAGCATTACAAATGCAGTCACACCACAAATTTATACACAATACTGGCCATTTTATTTTCAGTCCTTGTCCTAATCATCCATAATATGGCATTTGCCTTTCACTGCTGCTGTACTCTCGGTGGATGTTTTCAGCTGTGGCCTACCACAACTCTAAGATATCTTGTTGGTTAATCACCACTAGTTCAGCTCCCATCAGTGTATATGTTGAAGTGTTGTTTTTTTGCCCAGTGTGCACACTTACTCACATCTCATTTGTTATTTTGTTGCCCATTCACTCTGTTTGGAAAAATCTTTTTGTAACACTTGGGCTTTCACCATTCTGAATAATTTGGTATCATTTTGCAGACTTGGCTAGTTCACTGCTTGCTCCTGACTCCAGATGATTTATTAAAGTTATCCCAATATGAGTACAGATCCTTGGGGCATCTGACTTCCTACTTCTCTCCTTTGCAAGAACTGTCTGCTTATTCCTATCTACTTCTTCCTGTTCTTCAACCCATCCTCTTCTCCCATGACTAGTAAGTTTACTCAAAAGCCTTTGTTGAGGGACTTTGTGAATAGCTTTTCAGAACTTCAGCTGTATAAAGTCTACAGGATCACTCCTATCCATATACAGTCAGGGCCAGAAATATTAGAACAAGGATAACTGTTTTGGCAATTGGCCTCTGCACACCACCACATTGAAGTTGAAAGGAAATACACCCAGATGGGAGCAAAGTCAGGACTTTCAGCTGTAATTCAAGGGGTTTGACAAAAGTGGGGCACTAACCATTCAGGAAGGACAGCCAGTGGCATACACACACATCCCATCGTTGGTGGCTCATAAGTAATGGATCAAACCAACATCATTTCAAACTTAAGTGTCACCTTTAATACCTGGATGAAAATCCTTTGCAGTCAATGACTGCCTGAAGTCTGGAACCCATGGACATGACCAAATGCTGAGTTACCTCCCTCGAGATGCTTTGCCAGGCCTTTACTGCAGCTGCCGCTTGTTTGTGGGTCTTTCTGCCTTCAGTCTTGTCTTCAGTAAGTGAAAAGCATGCTCTGTTGGGTTGAGATCAGGTGACTTGACTTGGCCATTGAAAAACATCCCACTTCTTTGCCTTGAGAAACTCTTGGTTAGCTTTTGCTGTATGTTTGGGGTCATTATCCATCTGCAATATGAAGCGGCGTCCTATCCGTTTGGCAGCATTTGGCTGAATCTGAGCAGAAAGTATAGCCCTATACACTTCAGAATTCATCCTGCTGCTTTCATCAGCAGTCAGGTCATCAGTAAACACCAGTTCCATTGGCAGCCATACATGCCCATGCCATAACACTACCTCCACCATGTTTGACAGATGATGTGGTATGCTTTGGATCATGAGCTGTTCCTTTCCTTCTTCATACTTTTCTCTTCCCATCATTCTGGTACAAATTAATCTTGGTTTCATCAGTCCAAAGAATCTTTATTCCAGCACTGGGCAGGCTTTTTTACGTGTTTGTTGGCAAAGGCTAATCTGGCCTTTCAGTTCTTGAGCGTTACCAGTGGTTTGCACCTTGTTGTGAAGGCTCTGTATTTATGTTCATAAAGCCATCTCTTGACTGTAGATGTTGACAATGACATGTCTACCTCCACAAGAGTGTTCTTGACCTGGCTAGATGTTGTGAAAAGGCTCCTCTTCACCCTGAGCAGAATTCTGCGGTCATCCACTTTAGTTGTCTTCTGTTGTCTTCCAGGCCTTTTGCTGTTGCTGAGTTTGCCAGTTAATTCCTTCTTTTTCAGCATGTTCCAAACTGTTGTATTGGCCACTCCCACTGTTTTTGCTATCTCTCTGATGGGTTTATGTTGTTTCCTCAGCCTAATGATGGCCTCCTTCACTCACATGGAGACCTCTTTGGACCTCATGTTGGGAGTTCCAGTGAACAGTTACCAGATGCAAATGTAACACTCAGAACCACCTCCATTCCTTTTATCTGCTTGCTTGGTCATGGGGTACCCAGGAAACAGGCCACACCTGGCCATGCAGCTGCTTGTCAGCCATTCCTTCTATTACATATGAGCCACCAATGATGGGTGTGTGTGTATGCCACTGGCTGTACTTCCTGAATGGATGGTGCCCCACTTTTGTCAAACCCCTTGAATTATAGCTGAAAGTCCTAACTTCGCTCCCATCTGGGTGTGTTTCCTTTCAACTTCAATGTGGTGGTGTACAGAGGCCAACTGCCAAAACAGTTATCCTTGTTCCAATATTTCTGGCCCTGACTGTACTTGTTCAAAAGGTCAGTAAGACAGAGCTTTCCTTTGCAGAAGCTATGCTGATTCTTCCTCAGCAATACTTGTTCTATTATGTGATTAATCATTCTATCTTTAACTATGTTTTCCAGCAGTTTATCTGGGACAAAAGTTAAATTATTGTTGTTGTTGTTCAGTCATTCAGTCGTGTCCAACTCTTCGTGACCCCATGGACCATAGCACACCAGGCCTTCTTGTCCTGCACCTTCTCCCGGAACGTGCTCAAGTCCATATTCATTGCATCAGTGATGCTATCTAGCCATCTCATCCTCTGCCATCCCCTTCTCCTTTTGCCCTCAGTCTTTCCCAGCATCAGGGTCTTTTCCAGAGAGTTTTCTCTTTGCATTAGGTGGCCAAAATAGTTGAGCTTCAGTTTCAGTATCTGTCTTTCCAAGGAGCAGTCAGGGTTGATTTCCTTTACGATGGACTGATTTGACCTCCTTGCAGTCCAGGGGACTCATAAGAGTCTTCTCCAGCACCACAGTTCGAAAGCATCAATTCTTCGGCGCTCAGCCTTCCTTATAGTCCAGCTCTCACAGCCATACATTACTACTGGGAAAACCATAGCTTTGATTAGACGGACCTTTGTCGGCAAGGTGATGTCTCTGCTTCTGACTATGCTGTCTAGGTTTGCCATAGCTTTCCTCCCAAGGAGCTAGCGTCTTTTAATTTCATGGCTACAGTCACCGTCTGCGGTGATCTTGGAGCCCAAGAAAATAAAATCTGTCACTGCTTCCATTTCTTCCCCTTCCATATGCCAGGAAGTGATGGGGCCAGATGCCATGATCTTCATTTTTTTAATGTTGAGTTTCAAACCAGCTTTTGCACTCTCCTCTTTCACCCTCAACAAGAGGCTCTTTAGATCCTCTTCACTTTCTGCCATTAGGGTGGTATCATCTGCGTATCTGAGATTGTTGATAATTCTCCCGGCAATCTTAATTCCGACCTGTGATTCATCCAACCCGGCGTTTCTCATGATGTATTCTGCATATAAGTTAAATAAGCAGGGCGACAATATGCAGCCTTGTCGTACTCCTTTCCCAATTTTGAACCAATCGGTTGTTCCATGTGTGGTTCTTACTGTTCCTTCTTGACCCTCGTACAGGTTTCTCAGGAGACAGGTAAGGTGGTCTGGTACCCCCATCTCTTTCAGAACGTGCCAGAGTTTGTTGTGATCTACACAATCAAAGGCTTTAGCGTAGTCAATGAAGCAGAAATAGACGTTTTTCTGGAATTCTCTCGCTTTCTCCATGATCCAGTGAAAGTTGGCGATTTGATCTCTAGATCAGTAATTTCCTGAATCTCCTTGAATTGTTGTTTATTTGTTCAGTCGCTTCCGACTCTTTGTGACTTCATGGACCAGCCCACACCAGAGCTTCCTGTCAGCCATCGCCACCCCCAGCTCCCCCAAGGTCGAGTCCGTCACCTCCAGAATATCATCCATCCATCTTGCACTCTTCCTTTTGCCTTCCACTTTCCCTAGTATCAGCATATTCTCCAGGGTATCCTGTCTTCTCATTATGTGGCCAAAGTACTTCAGTTTTGCCTTTAAGATCCTTCCCTCAAGTGAGCAGTCTGGCTTTATTTCCTGGAGTATGGACTGGTTTGATCTTGTTGCAGTCCAAGGCACTCTCAGAATTTTCCTCCAGCACCACAGTTCAAAAGCATCTATCTTCCTTTGCTCAGCCTTCCTTATGGTCCAGCTCTCGCAGCCATAGGTTACTACAGGGAATACCATTGCTTGAACTATGTGGACCTTTGTTGTCAGTGTGATGTCTCTGCTCTTCGCTATTTTATCAAGATTTGTTATTGCTCTCCTCCCAAGAAGTAAACGTCTTCTGATTTCCTGGCTGCAGTCAGCGTCTGCAGTAATCTTTGCACCTAGAAAGACAAAGTCTGTCACTTCCTCCACGTTTTCTCCCTCTATTTGCCAGTTATCAATCAAGCTGGTTGCCATAATCTTGGTTTTTTTGAGGTTGAACTGCAACCCAGCTTTTGCACTTTCTTCTTTCACCTTCGTCATGAGGTTCCTCAGCTTCTCCTCGCTTTCAGCCATCAGAGTGGTATCATCTGCATATCGGAGATTGTTAATGTTTCTTCCAGCAATTTTAACTCCAGCCTTGGCTTCATCAGGCCCAGCATGTCGCATGATGTGTTCTGCGTACAAGTTGAATAGGTAGGGTGAGAGTATACAACCCTGCCATACTCCTTTCCCAATCTTAAACCAGTCCGTTGATCCGTGGTCTGTTCTTACTGTTGCTACTTGGTCGTTATACAGATTCCTCAGGAGGCAGACAAGATGACTTGGTATCCCCATCCCACCAAGAACTTGCCACAATTTGTTATGATCCACACAGTCAAAGGCTTTAGAATAGTCAATAAAACAGAAATAGATGTTTTTCTGAAACTCCCTGGGTTTCTCCATTATCCAGCGGATATTGGCAATTTGGTCTCTAGTTCCTCTGCCTTTTCTAAACCCAGCTTGTACATCTGGCAATTCTCGTTCCATGAATTGCTGGAGTCTACCTTGCAAGATCTTGAGCATTACCTTACTGGCATGTGAAATAAGTGCCACTGTTTGATAGTTTGAACATTCTTTGGTGCTTCCCTTTTTTGGTATGGGGATATAAGTTGATTTTTTCCAATCTGTTAGCCATTCTCGTGTTTTCCAAATTTGCTGGCATATGGCATGCATCACCTTGACAGCATCATCTTGCAAGATTTTAAACAGTTCAGCTGGGATACTGTCATCTCCTGCTGCCTTGTTATTAGCAATGCTTCTTAAGGCCCATTCAACCTCACTCTTCAGGATGTCTGGCTCTAGCTCACTGACCACACCGTCAAATCTATACCCGATATTATTATCCTTCCTATACAGATCTTCCATATATTCTTGTCACCTTGCTTTTCTTGATCTCTTCTGCTTCTGTTAGGTCCTTGCCATCTTTGTTTTTGATCATACCCATTTTTGCCTGGAATTTACCTCCGATGTTTCTAATTTTCTGGAAGAGGTCTCTTGTCCTTCCTATTCTGTTATCTTCTTCTGCTTCCGCGCATTGCTTGTTTAAAAATAATTCCTTATCTCTTCTGGCTAACCTCTGGAATTTTGCATTTAATTGGGCATATCTCCCCCTATCACTGTTGCCTTTTGCTTTCCTTCTTTCTTGGGCTGCTTCCAGTGTCTCAGCAGACAGCCATCTTGCCTTCTTGGTTTTCTTTTTCTTTGGGACGTTTTTTGTTGCTGCCTCCTGAACAATGTTGTGAACTTCTGTCCATAGTTCTTCCGGGACCCTATCTACTAAATCTAGTCCCTTAAATCTATTCTTCACCTCCACTGCATATTCATTAGGAATATTAGTGAGCTCATATCTCACTGATCTGTGGGTCTTCCCTATTCTCTTTAGTCTGATTCTAAATTGTGCAATAAGAAGTTCGTGATCTGAACTACAATCAGCTCCAGGTCTTGTTTTTACCGACTGCATAGATGTCCGCCACCTTTGGCTACAAAAGATGTAGTCAGACTGATTTTGGTGTCGACCGTCTGGTGAAGTCAATGTATAAAGTCGTCTCTTAGGTTGTTGGAAGAGTGTGTTTGTTATGCACAGTGAGTTGTCTTGGCAAAATTCTATCAGCCTATGTCGTGCTTCATTTTGTTCTCCCAGACCATGCTTGCCTATAATTCCAGGTGTCGTTTGACTACCCACCTTAGCATTCAACTCTCCTATAATGAAAATAACATCTTTTTTGGCGTACTATCCAGTAGGTGCTGCAGATCCTCATAGAACTAATCTACTTCTGCTTTTTCAGCATCTGTGGTTGGGGCGTATATTTGGATCACTGTGATGTTAAATGGCTTACCCTGAATTCGAATTGAGATCATTCTGTCATTTTTTGGATTGTATCCAAGCACTGCTTTAGCCACTTTATTATTAATTATGAAGGCTACCCCATTATCTGCAGTAGTAGATCTGGTGGTCATTTGATGTGAAGTGGCCCATTCCAGTCCATTTCAGTTCACTGACACCCAAAATGTCTATATTTAATCTTGACATCTCCCCAGTAACCACATCCAATTTGCCCTGGCTCATAGATCTTACATTCCAGGTTCCTATGGTGTGTTATCTTTAGAACATTGGATTCGTCGTTCACCACCAGCACCATCGGCTTCTAGCCGTCCTTTCGGCTTTGAGCTAGCTGCGTCATCACATCTGGGGCTAGTTGAACTTATCCTCTGTTCCTCCCCAGTAGCATTTCGACCATCTTCCTACCGGGGAGTCCCATCTTCCGATGGTATACCGACATATTTCTGGTTGTACTGATCCATTTAGTTTTCATGGCAAGAATACTGGGGTGGGTTGCCGTTTCCTTCCCCAGGGATCGTATTTAGCCTGACCTCTCTGCCATGACCTTCCTGTCTTGGGTGTCCCTTCACGGTTTAGCTCATGACGTCATTGAGGTGCTCAAGCTCCAGCACCACGACAAGGTAATGATCTCCTTGAATACCTTCTTAAGAATTGGTGTTCTATTGGGTACTTTCCAAGCTTCTGCTAAGGAGGTGGTTTCACTTTTGAGTAGTTTAAGAAATCTTGATCATCCAGATCTGGTACCTTGTTAATTTTTAATTTATCAGTTAGTCCTAGAACTTTGTCTCCTGTCACCTCTGTTTGGCTTAGGTCTTCCTCAACAATTGCTCCCCAAAAGCAATTCAGCTGCAGGTCTAATATTTTTTTGCAGTAAACACTGACACAAATAATTCATTGACTGCTCAACCACCTTTCTATCCTCCTTCTGTAATCCTTTAAAAGCTTTGTCATCTAAAAGACTAACCAGCTCCCTCACTATTTCTGACTCTTTAAAGACCTTTATTTATTTATTTATTTATTACATTTATATCCCACCTTTCTTCTATCATGGAATTTAAGGTGGCTACATGTGGTTCCCAGATGGTCTCCCCTCCAAGCACTGACCAGACCCAGACCTGCTTAGCTTCATCAAGGTGGCTGCCTCATGTGCCTTCAGACTATACCCTGGGACCATTTCTGATTTTTATCTTACTATTTATAGCAATTTACTTCTCAAAGTCTTTTTGTTGTTGCATTTCAGGCCTAGTATTTTTGTCTGCAGTGATTCTGTGGAGCAGTTATTTCTCTTAGGTTATCTATTCTACTGAACTGAATGTGCTCTTTTACAGAGCCAGTCAGCTTTGTACAGCCTTTCTTGCCCTTTTTATAGATCTTATAGCCAGAGAAAATTATCCCACCATTTTTCTCTGTTATACCAGGATTCTGGTATGTTCACATGACCCAATCTGCACGATCAAACAATGGGTTGTTTGTGAGCGTGCCGGAGCGCGTGAGCATGCTGATTCCTGCCTGCTCACTCACTTCAGCTTTCAACTAACAACCCACAAACACCCCGTTCCTGACTATTTTTTATGATGGGCAAACCCAGGAACTCTGTGTTGTTCAGGGGTTATGTTTCCTTTTAGGAGGGCACTTAGCAAGGGCTTCAGATTCCCCATGTTGCATTAGCATATGGGAATCTCTTATTCCAGGTCAGACAATTTGACTAGCCCCCTGGGCAACACCTGGACCCTTGGGCTGCATATGGCCCATATGGCCGTCTTTGCATTGTTCCCCCCACCCCATCGCCCTATCTCTGCTGCTGAATTTGTCATGGTGGCAAAATCGCTGTGGTTTTTGTTGCTGTGGCAAATTCGGTGGCAATTGTGGCAAGGGTTCCAGGGGAGAGGCAATGCAGCCTCCCAACCCTCAGACATTGCCCACCTGTGGTCTGCTCTGACTGCTGTTCAGGGCCACAGGGAAAAATACTTCTCATCAGTTGCTACCTGATTCTTGTAGCTGGAAATGCCAGGGATTCTGATTGCAGCAGTGCTCTATTCCAGAGCTGTGGTCTGTCCTATACATTGATTGCACCCCTCTCCAAATGTCCCTTTTGTTTGCTAAATTCTTCCCTATCCCCATTTATATGCCTTAAACATCTATATCATCATCTTTTAAGAATGAATCATCCTGGACTGGATATGGATGCATGCTTACAATCTTCCTCTGCGTTTCCCTGAATACATGTTGGATCATAGCAGTAGTAATAATAATAGTAATGGAGCTGTAGTAGAAGCTTTCCATTCTTGGATAATTTGCATGCCATGCATTAAGCTGCCTTTCCATTTTAAAAGCTTCCCAAGGCTTCTAAGAAAATAAATAGCAAAACAGATAGAAAATAAAAACCATACTACACAAAAAATAAATCCAGCAAATGAACAAAAACAGTCAAAGTAGCAGAAGCAGTGGAATCCATTAAAACCATTACCTAAAACTAGCTAGAGGATGTGCTGGAAAGCCTGGGCAAGTACAAAGACCTTCACCTCTTGCCAAAAAGTTACCAGGTTCGACATCACCTCCACCTCCAGGGTGCCAAAACTGAAAAGTCTCTTTCTCCAGTCATCATCTTCTTAACGTCAAAAGATGGAGGGGGTCAGAAGGGGGCTTCTGAAGATGATTGCATCTTTTGGGCAGTTTCATGAGGCTGGAGGAGGTGGTCCTTTAGATACCTGGGTCTCAGGGTGTTTCAGGCTTTAAAAGAAAGCACCGGCTCTTTGAATTGTGCTCAGAAATGGATCAACAGCAGGTGTAGTTGGTTCAGTTGATCTCAGTGCCTGGTTTATATATATTAAACAACACAACAGTATTTAAAATATCATAAAGTGCAAGACATGGAATAATGGGCTCAAGTTACAGGAAGCCAGATTCCGGCTGAACATCAGGAAAAACTTCCTGACTGTTAGAGCAATATGACAATGGAACCAATGACCTAGGGAGGTAGTGGGCAATCCCACACTGGAGGCATTCAAGATTAGGCTGGACAGCCATCTGTCAGGGATGCTCTGACTTGGATTCCTGCATTGAGCAGTGAGTTGGACTTGATGGTCTTATAGGTTGTCTGATCTCGGAAGCTAAGCAGGGTCAGCCCTGGTTAGTACTTGGATGGGAGACCACCTGGGAATCAGGCTTCCTGCACTGAGCAGGGGGTTGGACTCAATGGACTTGTAGGCCGTAGGCCCCTTCCAACCCTATGAGTCTATGTTTATGCCCCTTCCAACCCTCCTATTCTATGATTCTACATGACAAAGGGGGTGGGGAAAATGGTGCAAAACAATGTTTATTTAAAAACATGCACCTCACAATGCAGTTTGAGGATTTTTCCTCTTGTATTTTTTCTACTGGTGCTACCCTTGTATGTTGGTTTAAACTAGCAGGAATCTTGCTTTTAAGGCTGATAAGACTGAATCCTTCCTGGCATTCTTCTCCAGGTGGTTTTGTGGCAGTGTAGCATTTTTGCCAGCAGGGGGTCTAAAGATACTGACATGCTTTGGTTTCTTAATGTCCTCATGCAATGAAATACCTAATTCTTCTGCTCCAGTTTTAGATTGATACTCCAATTCTTCTAAAATAGCTAATGTGCATGCCCACACACACCGCTTTTGTGATGAATACTAGTAGTAAGTTAGTTCCAAATCAAAAATATTTTAATATACAATGTTGGTTAATTAGTACGTTGTGAGAACTTTGCTGGAGGGAGCAATCCTATATCCCCTAGACATGTTTGGGGGACATAGGATTTTTCAGTTGGGTCTGTGCTTGAAGAGAGAACTCAGAGCCAGGAAACCAAGCTCCCCACCCTCTCCCCCTCCCATGTCAGCTGCCTTGCTGCGCTCAGCAAATGGAGCATGGAGACAAGGGAAAGGAGGCATTCCTGGGGGCAGGGTGGGGTGGGGAGGGCGGCTGGTTTATGCCTTTTCCAATCACCACCCCATCTTCTTCCTTCTCCCTCCCCGAAGCCTCTGCTAGACAAGCGAAATCGCCCCTCTAGCTAAAATGCAGCGTAGGGTGTGCAAGGTGCCTCCCTCTTTGCATAGGATACTCCTAAGCCTCCGAGTTCCGGGGCTTACAAGCACCCTGGGTGCAACCATAGGATTGCACCCTTAATGTTTTATTTTAATGCGTTTTAATTTTAATCACTCCTGGTTCTCGTATGCCTTGTATGCTTAGCAAGGGACAAAATGTTAAGCAAGGATGCAATATTATACAATTTGTATATAATTATACAAATTATACATTTGCATGTACTTTTACAAGTTTGGGCTGCTGAGCATGTCCCATACTTTGATTATAGATTTGGCAGTGTCTGTTGGTACTTTGAGAATTTTTACACTTAAGAGAAAAATTATACTAAATTATTGCTAACACTCAAAGCACCGTAGTATGACTCTTAAAGGTGTAAGTAAGAAATTTAGAAAAAAATGTGCCTGACATGTATGCCTTCATAATGTCTGAAGTGTCTGCATGAACCTGAGTGTGTGCAGCCTGCAAACATTTTACATCTGGTTAGTGGGATCTATGTAAAGAACCTAATATTGGAAGCAGCAGCCCTTAGAAATGCATGGAATGCATTAGCAGAATATGAGGACTTAAACCTGAATTCTTGTACGGTAGAGATATATTTAAAATAATGAGAAACTGAGATTTTAAAACAACACCTTAAAGATCCACAAATTTATTCTGGCATAAGCTTTCGTGAAAACTGTCCACTTCATTAGCTGCATGAAGTGTTAACCTCAAACTGGCAGACTGATGTATACAGGGTGGGGGGATGGAATGTGAACTCTGTGACCACATTGTTTACATTTGCCGCTGCCCCCCTTCAGCATGCTAAAATATTAATATTTTTATAATTACCAGCATTGTCTTGGGGGGTTGTTCTCTATAGGTTCTTGCCTTTGCATTTACAATTTGAATGCTACCAGTTGTGCACACAGTCCCAAAGCTGCTGAGCTTTGTCCTGCCTTACCAGTTCCACCAAGGTAAGGAATACTGTCAATGTTGTTTTATTTATTTGCCTAAAATATTAATTTTACATTCAAAGAAATCATATGCTAATTTGTTCATTAGTTTTCTGGGCTTAATGTTTTAGGGAAGGTAATGCATGAAACCAATGGTTGAGATATTTCTTGTTATTTAAAACAAAGGTGATGAAAGTCACTCCATGTCTTATCAGTAAATTATTAACTGGGAAAGTATGCTGTACATTTTCTCTCAGGGCATATATATGGGAGTATATTTTAAGTCTAGAATCCTTTCAATGGTCAAAAGTTGGTAAGTTTTCTAGGGAAATGCATAATATATTCCCTGCTGCATTCTTTCATTTTTATATATCACGTTTATCTGAGCTAATTGTACCTCTTCGCTAGTCAGTCCTATTCCAACTCAAATGTTTGTGTAGTTAAGGTGCTATGCAAAGTTTATGTGTATTAGGAATATTTCTGTTGGATAATACTGATGCAGCTTTTAACATGCAGTATCACTTGTTTTCATCCCATGAATTTTTGCAAATTAAGAAAATCAGGTTAGGTTTCCACTGGAAAATGCAAAAACACACACCAGTGTATATGTAGTGCAGAATATGTTGGGGATTCTAAGTGATAATGCAGTCTTCTCTAAATTAGTACAGACTCTGTACCCACTGATGCATACTTAATGTGCTATCCTCACACTGAGAACTTGTTTTCCTTTAACTACAGAGCAGCTGTAAATGGGTTGTGTGAAGTGAAGTGGCAGCTCTTATGCCACTTCCAAATGTCGGCCAGGGCATGAGGTTTTGGTCTGCCCCACCCCACTCCCCAAATGTCACATTTTGTGTCCTTATACCAGCTACCCGCAGTGGGGACACCATCAGCAGTAGCTCCATAGGTGGAACTGGGCCGCTGAAGCTGACAGACCTGTCCCTCCATCGGAAGGAGGGTCTCCTCCTCCGCATCCTAACCTGCCTGTCCCCAGCCAAAGCCCATTCACCTCGGTATTTCCTCTTCTTCCCTTTACCCTGGCCTGTTTAGATAATTATATCTCTTTTATCAATTTTACAGATGAAAATTAACTTTAGAATATGCCCGAGATCCAGACTTCCTGCAGCAGTCTAATGCACTCATGCAGAAACCATGACAAACCTGGGATTCCTTATTCCCTGTAATGTCCAAAACAGTTCCATGGGTTGAATGGAGATATATGTAAAGGACTTGTGCTTGAAATTGTAGCAAATGATGTTGCTCATGTGTGCACTGGCATTCCCATGGGCCAAAAGAGGGGTTAACATGTATGTTTCCAGGACCACCTAAACAGGCACTTGCGTTTAGTTGAAAAGATTTCTGTATTTTATGTTAGGAGAAAATGTTTTTCCCAATAGGCTTCCTTCTAAAAATATTGTAATAAATGTATTATTGTCTATGTAGTAGCTTCAGTGTGAGTGGTTCTCCCCTCCATCTTCTTTGCATTTAACAGTGTATTTCAAATCTTAAGCCCAACATTTTGTCTGGGTTTTTTTTAACCTTCCAGCTTATCTTTCCCATTATTTAACCGATGTGTTCCACAAACTGCTGAATGCTATTCCCAATTTGCGCCTGTGTTGATAGATGTGGTTAACGAAGTGGATATTTTTCATCGTGTTCTGGGTGGGCTTATGGCAGGAAGAGATACTGTAACTGGGCTATGCATCCTTGCATTTGGTAAGTCAGTGACTATATTTATTTTATATGATATAAATGCAACATTTTATTTAAGAAGTGAATTGTATTTATTTATTTTAAAGATTTTATTTGGTAAATCATAAGATATCCTATTTAATTGTTGCTCAGAGAGGAGTTACTTCCAGTTAGAGGGAGATGAAATTTCCCAAAGGACCTCTGAAGAAGAAGAAGATCTCTAATAAAGGATGTAGTTAAAGAACCCTCTGTTTTACAAGAAGCTAATGTAGCTTAGTGGGCGGCAGGAGGGAATTGGTTTTTTATTTTAAAATGTTATCAAAAGACAGAAAAGATGCAAAATAGCTATCTTAAAACACTCCTATCTCAGCTAAAATAAATTCAGAGACTATGAAGAAGGGATGTACGCATGTATAGTGCTTCCCTAAATACATAGGGGTGGAAGTAGTGATTTTCATTTCCCGTGGAACTCTCTTTGCCTCATGGAATGCTGCAGTAGAGAATCTCCAGACCTTCCGAGTAGCTTTTTCAGGAGGGAGACTGGTATGAAGAGGGGCAAAGCCCCTGTGGGCATGTAGCCCCTTGGATAAATATAAATATCATAGCAAAGTAAGAAAACACAGTTAAATTAATATTAATAGTTATTGATTGAATGAGTGGTGTGAAATAAAGGAGATAAATGGGGACTAGTGAATTTGAAAAATAACTCTGATAATGATTGTTACTATCATTGTTGTTATTATACCTCAAAAATCTAGGGTGTTGTACTTTTAATTTTACCTTCTTGCATTTTAACAATGTGGATAGCTTAACCATTACTAAGATTTTCCAAACTCTATTGAGCCATTTATCTAGATAATTTATTACTCTTTCAGAATTTAGCAATTAACATTCCATTAATGTCAGTAAATTCAATATAAATTAGTAATCCGTCTTATGTATTGGGCCTCTGGTACAATTGAGAAAGATTGATAAATGATATTGAACAGTATTTCACAGCCCCAACACAAGCTCTCTTGCCACCTGACAGGATTCTCAGCATGAGCTGAGAGCAGCCACCTGCCCTCTGTTTCACTCTGAAGATTCCCTCAGAGCAAAACAGAGGGTGAGCAGCTGCTCCAGAGAGCCCTGCTAAGTGCTCTCTCACTGCAGCATTTGCCACAACGGGCAAGTGGGACTGGCGGGGCTCTCTGGAGCACCCGCTAGTGTCACCAAGTGGGTGGCTGCTCCAGAGAGCCCCACCGGCCCCTATGTAGCAAGTGCCATGGCAAGAAAATCCAGGTTCTTTGGAACACCCACTGGAGGGGAAGATGTGGGCCCTCCTGGTAGAGGCAGGAGCAGCGCAATTCAACACTCCTCCCCCTCTGCCGCCTGAGGCGGGGGTTTCACCCCACCTCATGGGAGGGCTAGGGCTGGAATTTAAGTTACTATCCAAAGAGGGAAGCAGACTGACTCTGGATGTGAATGCAGTCAAAGCAAAATGAACAGCTTTTGAAAAATGGAAAGTCGAACATAGGTCTCTATCATGATCAAACAAAAATGCGTGTAGGAGAAAGTACACAGAATATAGCACTGATATGGAGGAGGTGTTGAGCCAGCGAGCAGGCCACTTCTGTGCTGAATCAACACACACATATAAAACTGGGCTATAGGGGTTGTCAACATTATTAAAAGGAAGGGCTTCGATCATGCACACAGTAAGGCTGCTTATATCCCTTTGGGTTCAGTGGCATTTTGGTAGTCAAACTGGCAGGAGTGCAGTCAGAATCTCTAGGCACAACTAAAATTCCCATGTAGACCATTTAGTCAGCTTGATGAATAATTCGATTATTGCACTATTTTTTTCCAATTGCAGCCTTTTCTATAATAATGATGTTAGCCTTCAGATTCATCAGCATGCTTCTGGTCCGTATTTTCCTCACACTGCTTGTATTTGGATTATTATGTAAGTATTTATCCTTTTGGTATATATTTAGTAAGTCTGGGATCCAAAGTCCCATGCCAGTGTTCCACATGCACATGGGGGCTTCATAGCTGTCTCCAGAAGAAAAAAAAATGTCTCCATGTGTATGCAGCAGCAGTTTGTGCATACACGGAGCTCTCTGTATTCTAGCCTAAAAGCACTGAGGAGAAAATACTTGAAAAAATCTTCTTGGGTATCTACCAGCAAGTTAAATATATCCTGGGGAGGATTCATAGGTTAGTGAATGCTTTGTGTCTAGACAGTCCCTGGTTCAGTCCCTGGTACCTCAAGTTGAAAAGATTCTCAGATAACATGGCTGGGAAGACATCTGGCCAAGCCCCTGGAGATCTACTGCTCTCTTCTTGAAAGCTTTGAGAATGTCACCTGTCTCAACTTCCCAATCAAATCCCTTCTTGTATAGGACCCTTGCAGCAAAAGACTTAAAATTAGCTTCCAGACAAAAATCATGCCACCCAGTCTTTCCCTAGGTGACCCTTACCTGGGAAGAATGTTCCCCCCCCTCCCCGCCAACTAGTAAAGGAATCAACTCACTTTAATGCTGCTATACTTCCTTGGGATATTGTGAGCCGATTAAACAAATTAGCCAACTTAGATTTCATTTGATATCTTCAAGCATAGCAAATGATTTGCATATAGAAAACTTGACTCTTTGGTCCAAATAAGGCAGGGTTTTATTTATTTTGTAGTGCCTGCTATTAAAGCTGATAAGAGGGCTGTGATAGGGGTGTGGTGGCAGTCCTTGTCTCTATTGAGGTTGGAGCTAAATGCTACATCTTGGAAGGAGGAGATAATCAAACCTTTAGGGCGCAATCCTGTCAAGACAGGCGGCTGCCTCCAAACTTGGAGGAGACCGCCTATCCAAAGCAAGGCAGGAGAGGCACCGGGGGGGGGGGAATCTTTCCCTCCGCGCCTCTCTGGTGTTTTTCGCTAGACAGCTGTTTTCGGCTGTGTAGCCGTGGGGGAGGCCAGCTGGGAGAGGAAGCTGCCGTACAGCACATTGGATGTGTCGTATGCACAGCTCTGCTGTCCCCACTCCGGAACGCCCCCTGGAACGCCCCTTTTCAGTCGCTCTGCATTCCTCTTCCAAGTGTGGAGGATGGGGCTTCTCCGCGCTGCCTTCGAGGCAGCGCAGATGATGGGGGAGGTCGGTTTTCTGGGAACCGACCTCAGAGCACAGGCTCTGAGGTTGGTTCCCGGAAATGAGCATATCCTATGGCCCTCTAGACAGCATCTAGTGGCCATAGGATTGCTCCTTTAAATTCTCATATTACAGTGGACAAGTGGGAAATGTTATGTTAATTTAGAAGGATAGTAGGTGCTGTATACCACCAAAGAATTTAGAATGGTAATTGTTGATTGTTGTGGTGATCATATAGGTCAACACACTTTTGCATGTATGAGCGGGGGAGGTAGAATTGGTTATATTATGACTTCGGTTTTATTATCCACTGTTGCCCAGAATTTTGGCTTGAGGATAAGACTAATATTGACCATCTGCCTCTTACTATAGAGATCCAAATCTTTACAGAAGTAATGTGTGTGAATTCACAGCATAAGGTAAACTACTTTGTTTAGTGTTCCAAGCATATTAAATGGAATTCTAATCCGCAAGATAAAATGGGGACAATTTTAACCTCTCCCTTACTGCCAGATTCAGAGAGAATATATTACCTTCCACGGGATCTAGGTATATGCTACGGCAACAGTGTCAGTGAAATGGAACCTTATCTAACTCAAGCTAATACATCAAAGTTAAATCGAAATGTTTTTATGTCTACCTTGGCATACTCCTGCCTAGGTGCTTTATGCCAGCACCTATACCGGCTGGTGTTGTAGCTTTATTGTTGAGCATTGGCTATTTTATTGTATTTTGTTATTATATTGTTATTATATTAATCGCTATGATAATATTATTGGAAAGCAGTATATAAATTTGTGAAATAAATACATGCTGAAGCTGGCCTTCCCTGGCTGGGGCATGCTGGGAATTGTAGGACTCCTCTCTCTAAACATGCATAGGATTGTGCTCTTATACACAAAGAACTACTTATGTACCATTAGAGATTGAGTCACAGCCCAAATTCAGGTTGTTAAACTATACCTGTTTGAGCACCTGCAATTTGTAGCTGGGATAATAAATCTGATGCTCTTTTCTCATGTTATGATTTATTGTTGAAAGCTCTCCTCACCAGCTATGACAAGCTGATTAAGGAGATTGTTTTTTGGGAAAGATTCAGAAGTTGGCACTGAAATTATCTATAACTCTCAGTTTACCTTGTGTTTTTCTCATCTTAAGTAGAGCATACTTGAAAGATTTCTTCTGAGTGTTGCTTTTCCAATGTTACTCTTTCAAACAAAGCCATCCACTTTTCTCGATGGCAAATTTTCAAAACCTCCAGTTGAGCACCATACTTGTGTATGTAGTCAGGGGAGTATAGAAAACCATATATATACATTATTAATTATGCTGCCCGTAGAACCGTAGAACTAGATTTCAAAAAAGTTGCTGGGTCATTATCTCAGTTTTTAGACTCTATGAAGATCTGCTATCAAATTAACATAAATATGTCTTATACAGAACTTCTTATTTGCTGTTGTAGTTTACAATTTTGACAGAAATTGGTCCAGAAAATTGCACTGACCAGCGGTGCAATCTGGCCCTCCGGTGGTCCTCAGAAGGCCATACTCCCTCCCCCCTCCCAATCTGAAAGGTACTGTGATCTCCCAACTTTTGTGCAGTTCCCCCCTCCCCCATTCTAAAAGGTTGAATTCCTTCTCCTAAGACTTAGTTACTGGCAGTGAGAGCTTTACACTAAAATATGCTAGTATCTTTCAGATTTTGTCCCCATCCCTTTTGTCTTTGGCCCTACCCCCACCACTGGAATATGGCCCCCAGGGAGCTTCTCTGGAATGGAATTCAGCCCTCGAGCTGAAAGCAGTTCTGCATCCCTGTTACAGACTGTAGTGGTAATCAGCTGATTTAATTGTTTTGCTTTATGCTTCTTGGTAGATACCTTCTTCTTCCATTTTTATTCCAGAATGACTCTGCACTTTCTCCAAGTATTTTATTTGAACTTTGTAATGTATGCCCCATTATTTTTGCTGTTCTCACTGTGATTTTTATATTGTGGTGACCAATAGCTATAAACAATGCACTTAAATTGAAATTTATCCCACATTTTAATTTAGCCTTATGCTCATAAGATTGTATTTCAGTAATATTAATGCTGAATATTAAAGTGTAGAAATATAAATTTTTACCAATTAACTATTACAACTGGCCCAGTATGTAATTTTAAAAAGTTTATTAACTTTTAATCAGGAGGCATTTGGAGTAGTAGAAGGCTGTGAATATCAACATTACTTTCTCTCAAGTTTGCAAATTAGAGTTCAGTTTTATATTTTGGAGTCTACCATTTTGTCTCAGTCTAGTTTTTCCATTTCTTTGGAACTGTAGACGAAAGGCAGTGTCATATTAAGTAAATATTAGCTGATAAGGCAAATATGCCTAGGTAACTTGTCTCTTTCAGATTAAGTAAATGTTGCATGCATTTTTGTGTTTGTTCTAGTTGTTTCGGCAGTTATGTGGTGGCTGTATTATAATTACACCAATGAGCCCAGCATAGAATTAGAAACTGAAAAGGAAAACATGAAATTATTATTTGGATTTTCTATTATATCTACAGTTATTACGGTAAGGTACTTTATCACATAGCCACGAGCAGTTTTGTTTCTCAGAAATATATGATAAACTGGAAGGCTACAGGTAGTTTTCTGTTTCTGATTGCAGCATCAGCTCATGTGGTGAATGGTGATGCATGCCGCTGTCTCTAGCCACACTATTGCAGGCTTCTGGCATGTACAAATCAGTGACATAATTGGCTTGCACAGGCCACTACTAGGCCTCTGTGCATGACCCCAGCTCTGCACCAGGTGAACTGCCCTTTCTTGACGTGGTCATCACGCAGCAGTGGTGACTAGCAAGTACATGGCCCATCTCTTCCCGCTGCTGTTGAACAGTAAAGGTTGAGAGAGGTGGTGGTGCTCTCCTTCCTTTGTTCCTTGCCTGTGAAGACTGAGAATAGCAGTGTGTGCTGCCGCAGAAGTTCTTGCTGTTTTAAGTAACTAACGTATCTCATGTACGTGAATCTGAAAGATATCAAACTATATTTGGTTGAAATGTTTTCCATCTGCTACAGTGTTCTTGTAATGCTGTACTTTCAGATGTGATCAATACAAGTCAGCCTTGATATTATATAAGTAAAGCTTGATGTAAGTTAGCTGTGGCAAGTAAAGTATAAGGATCATAAACAGTGAGAGTTGAGAAACACTTAATTTGAGTTCCTCTGTATTTGCACCTTTTTTTCTGGTTCTTTACCACTTTGTGCAATCATATTTTTAAGCATACTGTCACGAAGAGTCGGACACGACTTAACGACTGAACAACAACAACATGGGGTGAATGCTTCATTTTCTAAAGTGGAAGCTGCCATTCTGAGGATTATAACAAAAATCAATGGACAGATTAAGGGTCAGAGCCTGCATGTCATGTCCTCTCACCTTTGCTTGTTGCATATTCAAAACAGAGGGTTGGATCCAGAGCAAGTTAGTTGAAACGAATGTGTTCTCAGTGTAAGGTCACATTTAAATCATTATGAAACGTTAATCATAACTAACTTAAGTCATGTTTTCAGTGGAACCTAAATACAACTAACTTGTTCCGGATCCAACCCATAATTTGAAACCTTACACAAAAACAATAAGACCAGAAACATGCATGTGTCAACACTTCAGCTTGATTTAAAATGTACCATATAAGAATGTCTCACAGATTATATATATGGGACTAATTACATAATGTCACTGTTAATGGAGCCATTTGCAGATTTATTTTATTTATTAATAATATCTGCATATCGCTTAATACAATATAATCTCTAAGTATATACATATACACACACTGTTCGACTTCATGATTTTCAGGTTGTAGCAGAGCAGGGTTATCTATTGTTACTATCTGTTGCAGTAGAATTCACCTGAGTTATTTATAGATGATGGTATGCTGTGGTTAAATTCATGTTATGTAGCAGAGAGAGAAAGTATAGAGCTGCTGTGCATGTGGATTGTAGCACTGTATAATAGGCATCTGTATTCCATCTTCAGATTAGATGAGAGTGGATTTGGGGGCCTTGAGAGCCCGTAAAAAAAACATGTTAGAGAGAGAATAACATGGTCCAGCATATCCTGTTGCTGACACAAGGGGGCAGCAATCATGCTAGAAGAAGACAGCCGTTTGTAGTCTTGACGTGAGAGTATGCTTACACATCGTTTTTGCAGTATACTGTTAACACTGAAGAACAGAGATCTTTTACTGTACAAGAAATAAGCCCTCAAACACAATGTAACTTCTTCCAGTATCTTTCCTTTACCCATAGACGTGGTGGGTGTATTAGTTCTTCTTCTGGCAATTGGTTTGCAGCTGTTCTTTTAAAGATCCATAACAAACCCAGGGGAAAAAAAAACCCCAAAATTGATAATGTAGTAATCCATTGAATTTATCAGGGTCTTTTGCACTGAGAATTTATGGAACAGGTAGCATATCTTCTGCTTATTTTCTTGTGAAGAACAATGTCATAAAAATGATGTTATGGTTGAGAATGGTCTTGAAGTCTTAATGCATTCCCTATCTCAAATTTTGCTAATTCATTAATTGAAATGTTAATGTATTCTTTTCTTTTCTTCTCATAGGTTATCCTAATTTCTTTGATATTGATATTAAGGAAGCGGATTCACCTGACTATACAGCTCTTTCAAGTTGCCAATAAAATAGTTGGCAACATCCCTTCTCTGTTCTTTCAGCCTCTTTGGACTTTTATAATACTTATTTTATTCTGGGTGTACTGGGTGGCTGTGTTATTGAGCTTAGGAACTGCAGGTCAGTAGCCTTATTTTCTATGATTCCAGGCAATAAACTATTAAGTATATGTGTAATATAGATATAGAGTTTGCTAAATAAATGCCTCTTTATTTCTTTCAGTCAAAATATATACAAGGTATTTGAATATTCTTCTATTTCTTTGTACTGCAGTTATAGTTCCTGCTGTGTGTAAGGGTTAAGTGGTTCAACACATTACTAAGACTATGCACATAAAATCCATTCACGTCAGACCCTAAAAATAGTTCTTTACCTATGTTGAATTTGTATTGTCTGAAATACCATGTCTCCTGATTAAAATGCCATGCCAGTTTAGGCCTGTTTTCCAGTACGCTCAGCATGTGCATTGGCTACAGTTGCCACAAAGGTCCTGCCAGTATTCATTGTACATACTTGTAGATTCCAGCAACCATGATTTGTCCAGCCTTCCTGAAAGCATGTTCTGGGCCATGTGGTTTTACTTTCTCTTTTGCTGTACTTGACCCCAGGATGAAATTGAGCATTTCTTAGCAGAATTGTCTTTATTTTGTCTTAGTTTTATTTAAGGAGGCTTGGGTGGTTGTGACCTTGAATTAGGAAGACAAATCTGATGACTCCGTATTTTTTCAGAACAACATTTTTAGTTGCCTTCTAAGTGACAAGCAAGCAGGTATTGTTTAATCCTGCTTTTGTTCAAATTGCCCCATTACAAAACATAAGGTTGAACTAATTGCTGTAAAACTAATTCAGTTGATGCTGTTGTGTTACCAAAAATTTGCAAATAGAAAAGCATTCCTGAACAAGGTCACAGAGTTGCCGTTCAGTCAAGTCACAGAATTGCACTTTACTCGGAAAGTATTCCCAGTAGTACTGGTTTTGCTATATCAGGTGTCAACGAATTTCCCTAGCTCCATCTGCAAACATGCATGGGCATGAGGTAAGGCTAGATTGCTGATATATATATATGCTGTAGTTGTGTCACATTCCAAAATGTGTACACCATCCTGCATAGCACTACCTACTTTTGGCCAGAAAACCCTTCCACCCTGCTTTTCTAGTTTTTTATTCCCCTTTCTGATGGTCTACTGGCGACAGGTAAATATCTTTCTATTTAGATAGGCCTTTGGCCTGTCAAGCTGATCTCTTTCATCTACTGCTGCTGTTGTTTTTTAAATGGCTATTTTATTGATCTGTTGCTTTACTTGCTTGTTTTATATACAGTTTTATATTTTGCAGGGCTGTTTTATGTTATGTTATGTTATGTTATATTTTATTTTATTTGTTAGGTGCCTTGGGTATAATTACATGAAAAGTCAGGATATAAATTTAAATAACAAACAAAACATTCATGTAAAAGTATAAGCAAAAGGCTTTTTTTAGAAATATGATACAATAGGTCGTGCATTGTATTAATTATTCAGGCTAATTATGAATATTAAGGTGATCAGCCAAACAGCATGGCCAATTTACTTTCCATATCATGAAAAAAAACCCTTTCAGCCTGTAATTGTCCCCAGTAATTACCATCCTTGGTTTTGGAAAGATGTGGGCATCTGGTCCATAATCTTGCGTATTTACTGGAACCCTGTCTTCAAGTAAGTCCTCTTACTAGTTTCCTTGCATGTGTACGAAGAGTCAAAAAAGAATCTGTTAATTCTTCCTTGTCTGTATTATTATTATTTATCACATTTCTATATCGCCCCATAGCCAAAGCTCTCTGGGTGGTTTGTTGTTGTTCAGTCATTCAGTCGTGTCTGATTCTTCGTGACCCCATGGACCATAGCACGCCAGGCCTTCCTGTCCTGCGGTCTCTCCCGGAGCATGCTCAAGTTCATATTCATTGCATCGGTGATGCTATCTAGCCATCTCATCCTCTGCCGTCCCCTTCTCCTTTTGCCTTCAGTCTTTCCCAGCATCAGGGTCTTTTCCAGAGAGTTTTCTCTTCGCATTAGGTGGCGAAAATATTTGAGCTTCAGCTTCAGCATCTGTCCTTCCAATGAGCACTCAGGGTTGATTTCCTTTAGGATGGACTGATTGGACCTCCTTGCAGTCCAGGGGACTCGTAAGAGTCTTCTCCAGCACCACAGTTCGAAAGCATCAATTCTTCGGCGCTCAGCCTTCCTTACAGTCCAGCTATAAGGTTTACAATATGGGTGGTTTACAATGGTTAAAAACATCAAAAAATACAATATGCAAAATTTAAAACGCTAAAAAACACACAGTCAGTATACACAGAGACAAAAAAGGTAAAGGTGTCCCCAACCAGTCGTGTCTGACTCTAGGGTGTGGTGCTCATCTCCATTTCTAAGCCGAAGAGCCAGCACTGTCCAAAGACGCTTCCGTGGTCATGTGGCCGGCATGACTGAACACCAAGGTGCACGGAACGCTGTTAACTTTCCCACCGAAGCGGTACCTATTTATCTACTTGCAATTTCTTGCTTTCGAACTGCTAGGTTGGCAGGAACACAGAGACAACATATATCTAAAAACAACTTTGGTCAATGGGCCAAACCATAAAACAAATCCAGGATCAATTAAAACTCTGGCTATTTGCATGTATCATGCAAACGGCATGTGGGCGGCTGCATACCCAGATGTTTCGAACTATGCCCTTAGGTTTGCAATCCTGGTTGGAGGGATTTAGATGCCACATGGAACTTTGGCTTTAGGAAATCAGGAAAGGAGAAGGGTAGGACAAAGCATTTGAGCGCAATGCCCAGTCCCCCAAACCATTTGTCCTGGCCTGGCCTTGACTAGAAGTCCATGGGTACAATGGTGCAAGACAGATCAGTAGTTGTAGCAGCATGGATAGCTCCAAGAGAGTAACTTGCTCCACTGATGTCTGGAACTGGATTTATGCCTCCAGATTCAGATCACCCCCTCAGGCTCTGGCTCCTCCCTTTCCTTGAAGAGTGGAAGGAAAGGGGCAGGCCTTTAGCTTGGAGCCTAGCACTCCTCTTCCTTTCTGAGACCTCCTCTAGGCTCATTATTTGTACTGATGGATCAGTATGGGGCCCTGGGGACCTGAAATGGAGGGTGTCAATTGCTCAGAGAGTGCAGATTCTGAAAGAATGGATTCTGGAGGCCCCAATTTAGAAAAGGCTAAAAGGCCCCCAATCTGATGGGCTCAGTTCTGACTCCAGCCCAAGCCTAGTTATGATGCTGAGCAAGGGTTAGTGTCCAGCACCTCTGGTTCCAGTGCCACTGGTCCATTGGATCTGGCCAGCTCCTTCTCATATGAGAATGAGACAGCCAGTGTGGTGTAGTGGTTAGAGTGTTGGACTGGGACTCAGGAAAATCAGGTTCTAGTCCCACGTGGCCATGAAGCTCACTGGGTGCCTTTGTCACTCACTCTAAGCCTAATCTACCTCAGGATTAGGTTGTTGTGAGGATAAAATGGAGAGGAGGAGGATCGTGTATGCCACCTTGAGTTCCTTGAAGGGAAAGGCAGGATAGGAATGTAACAAAAAAACCAAATATGAGTCCGAGTCTAAGCCAAGGCCGCTGCTTGGGTTGGAGGGTTGGGTCCTGATACGTTTGGAGGATCAGCAATGTGGCATTGAATGCAGCCCTATCTTTTCTATTCTACAAACTAAATGGCAAGCAAATATTTACAGATGGCCGTAAATACCACACTCTGTGTATTAGGTTCTATCATGATTTTATGTACATATGCTCTCATAGCTAAATGTTTAGGATAGGACTGTATAACCAACTCAGACAATATAGCTGTATTGTAATCAGTAGTCAGTTCTGTCTTTTGTTTCCTTAGCTAATCTTAGCTAAAGTTCTGTTATGTTAAGTGTAATTACAAGGAAGCACTTTCCACAGCCATCACTTGGAGGAAGAATCTTTGTCATTGTGAGCAGGAGAGTCCTTGTACTGAAGGTCACATATTTGGCTTCTGAGAATGAAAACAACTTCCCAAGACAATGTGCCTCCTAGAAGGACTTAGAATGCCCTTCTCTTTCAGTTCCTCCCTGCCATAGCACTAGAGGCTGTTAGAGGTCATAGCACTGATGTTAGACATGTTAATGTCTGAAGTCAAGGCTATAGTTAGGCAGAATGGGAGCAGTTAGTCACTAGTTTTGTTATAATTCTGTAGGTTTCCTTGTGTCTTTTTTTTAACTTTTCTTTCTCAGGCCAAGATGTTCATCCTTTCTTGAATAAATTATCTTTTTTTCTCAACATGTATTCATTTTGTAGTAAATAAACTTGGTACATAATGAAGTTTGCATTCTACAGGTATAGGCACAGGTTCCTCACTAATACTAGAAATCCCCCATCCTTTTCCAAGCCCGATCCAATGTATTTACAACAATAAGATTTATAAAATTCCTGAGTGCTGAGCAATAAAAAGGAAGAAGAAAAAAAGAATCAAAATACAGAGTTAAACACATTAAAATTAAATTATGCTAGTAAAATCATTGCTGCTTAGTCAGGGAAGGCTTGTTTCAATACAAATATCTTCAGCAGGCATCAAAAAGGAAACAATATCAGTGCATGCCTTACTTTAACAGGCAGGGAGTTCCATAGAGAGAGAGAGACAGTGAGCATTTTCTACACCAGGCTAAAATCCCACAACATTACCGGGGCTTTCTGCTTCTGTTTTAAATGCAGGATCATGATGGGCTCCCTTTATACAAACTTCCCTTCCCCCCCTTATCCATGTGTTCTCTATGCATTATTATACAGCCACTAGATCGTGCTGTGGTCTAGCTTCCCTTATTGTGTAATTTCCTCTTTTCATGAGGAAACTCAATGCAATTTGATAACTCTCCAATCTTTTAAAAAATGAGATAAAGGTCATTTAGCATGGGAGACGCCCTGGAGGTTGATGATGTCATGTAAAGGACGTACAAACTTCCATGAGTTACCAAACTCAATCGCAGGATAAACGCCCCATGTGAAGAAGCCCAGTGTATGAAAGGGGAATGGTAACATCCCATTCCTTTTGCAGTTTTGCTTGCTCTCCAGTGGAATGCGCACTTTCCTGTTGAATAAACTCACTTCTTGAGTTAAGACTGATAGATGTAAAATTGTCCCCTTTTCAGATTTTTCTAGTAATCAGTGTGTCTTGACTTACCTGTGTACCAAATTTCAATATTTTAGCTAATTTCGGGGAACCTGAACAATGGGGATGGGGAGGGAAAGAATCTTCCTGATCCCATTTTAACGGAGAGCTGTGCAAATGCCCATATTCAGCTTTTTGTAGTAATCAGGTTGTCTTCGTCTGGAATTTCATCTTTCTAGGTCATGTGTAAATACACTAACAATTTTTATATCTCCACCAATCAAACAACCAGTTCCATGTATATTTATATAATTTCTCCCAAAAGTTGATGAATTATAAGATGAATTTTATAGAAATTGAATCATGTGTAGAGTCTAGCTGAACTAAATAAAAGTAGATTCGAGGAACATTGCTATTTTCCAAAATACTTTTGTTTGATCAGCCATTATATTTTTGGAATCTTCAATTCACAGGCAATGCCCAAGTCATTTCAAAAGGTCAAGTAGAATACAAAACTCGATTTGGCATCCGCTACATGTGGTGGTACCACTTAGTTGGGCTTATTTGGACAAGTGAATTCATTCTAGCATGTCAGCAGATGACCGTGGCTGGAGCAGTGGTTACTTGCTTCTTCAACCGGTATGTGCAAAATTTATCATCTTGCAAGTATTTTATTTCTTCTTATTTGTTTTCCATTTACTACTAAGAAAATCAGGTTTTGTTTTTGTTTTTTGTTTTTTTTTAAAAAAAACCATGGATGTTGGACTGAGGATGCAATCCTATGCACGCTTAGACAGAAAAAAAAGGCCAACAACCCCAGCATTCCCCAGGTGGCTGGGGAATTCTGGCAGTTGTCGAATTTTTTTCTATCTAAATATATAAGGATTGGTTCCTTAGGTAATCCTGTCATTAGGCTGTAATCCCATTTGCCTGGAAATAAGCCCTATTGAACTCGGTGAAACTTACTACTGAGTAGATATGTACAGGATTGTACTGTTGGTTTTCTAAGAATGTGATAGATGAGCTTAGTGGCTACTGCAACTTAATGGATAAGACACTGAAGTGTGAACTAACTAGTTACCCTTTCAAATGTCATTTCTGTCAGGAACTCAGTGGCTGCATTCGAGCATAACAAAATTGTAGTACATGAAGAAGGCTGAGATGTATGCACTCCACCCACCTTTTTTTCCTCCTCTGGCATGCCCACAAAGAACAGCAATTTGTCATTATGTCTGAATTGTTTGGCTGAACAAGCTAATTCGAAAACTTGGTTTATGATCCTGGCTTGTTCTGGTAAACCATACTTAAAACTAAAGTTCCCAGCTTGGGCAACATAACAAACTGTGATTAGCTGAAAACAAAAGCAGAGGCTTTCGATCATCTCTTCGCATCTGCAATAAGACCGGAGTGGATTCTCTCTCAGCTTAGAATAATAACATTGAGCTGCTTTGCAGTTTTGTTGTAATGACTGCTGAGATAATGTATGTAAAGCATGTTCAATATCCTAAGCTGCTATATAAGTGCTAAGAAAGCTAATAGTGCGTCATGGGTCTCTTAGACATATGTTCACATGTGTATGTGAGTATGAGACTGTGTGTGAGTGATAAAGCCATTGCTGTAGGTTCTAGAACTATTACTACAGCTTCAGCAAAGGTCAGTGCCTCTGGCACCAATAAAACTGCAGTCCAAACAACGTTTATTTAGTTTTAACCAGGAATGAACTGTGTAATATCAGAAGAATTCATGTATTGGCATTCATTGTAAACCACTTAATTCTCCTTTTCATGAAGTATTCCTAACCAAGCTTCAAAGTTTTTCATTCCAAAACTATACATTTATCATGTCATGCTGTGCAAACATTATGCAATAATCTCTTAACAAGGGCTCTCACTGTTATATTTTAAGAAACAATTTTATTTAAACTATTCTTAATTTTTTTCATGAAATTAGGAACTCATCATAAATTAGAAATATAAACTTCCATTTTCTTCATGTCATACATAATACTACTCTTCTTGCAATGTGATATGTTTTCAGTTGTCTGGACTGATTTAGATTTTTCCATATATTTCCCATACTCTTATTTCTGCAAGCAATTTTGCATACTTGAAAGATTTGTTTGGCCCATGCAACCTTGTTCCTATGTGTAGGGCTGATGTGTTGTATTATTATGAATGTCAGCTTAGCTTGGCAGATGGTTCTTTCTTTCAGTCTTGAGTGTTCATAAATGGTGTGATGGTGCAATTTGATGAAATGAGGAATGCAACTTTGGGTGTGTGTGTGGCTATTACTGGCATTCTTAGTTGTAGAGAAAGGCTGATGCTGTGAAATTCTAGAGAGAATGTTAGAACTTAGAAAGTTTGTGGAAGAATTTATGTTCATAATAGGTTGGATCCAGATTTAGGTGTGGGCTAGTAGAAGTGGAGCACTGCCCACTCCATCCCATGATAGCCTATTCAGCCTCCTAAAAAATCCTATATGGAGGATTCTGCTGAATGGTAGGTTAGGGTGGTTTTATGAACCTATAAAAACCTTTATAGGTTTTGACCTATAAAGCCTTACATGGCTCAGGACCACAATACCTGATGGAGCGCCTCTTCCAGCATGAACCTACCTGTACACTACGATCATAGTCTAAGGCCCTCCTCCAAGGGAGGCTTGGAAGGCAGCAACAAGGGAGAAGGCCTTCTCAGTGGTGGCCCCCCAATTATGGAATGATCTCCATGATGATGCCTGTCTGGCACCAATGTTCTTATCTTTTTGGCACCAGGCTAAGACTTCCCTTTTCTCTCAGGTATTGGGTAGCATGAGACGATGTTTTAATCAGGTCCTGGATTTTTCTTATTGTTGATTGTTTAAAGTTATTTAGATATATGTGTGTGTCTCTGGGTGCTGTCTGTTTATATGTTTGTATGTAAATAGTTATACTATGTATAATGTATTTTAAGGTTTTAATCTTTGTAAACCACCCAGAGAGCTTTGGCTATTGGGTGGTATATAAATGTAATAAATGAAATGAAAAATCAATGGGATGAGCTATTGTACAGAGGCAAGGGGGATCCCCCAAAATTGGGTGGAGACACCCCTTTCGCCAACAAAAGGCAGATCCTGGATCAAACCCAGTAGCTCTTCCAGCCCATTTTCTCCCTAGGAAAATCACTATGCATTTACCTCAGTAAGAATTTATTTCAAAGTCTCACCCTTGTTACTGACACTGATTCTACTTATAGCAAGAGTGCCTTTTTACACATTTTGCTGCCTTACCTCACCACTCTGTTGGGTATGAGGGAGTTTGCCTAAATATACTACTGCTTAATAACTTTCATAAGGTGACAATACAGTGTAACCATTTAATTTCCGTAGCTTCACAAGAGGAAAGGAGGTATTTTTTACTTGGTTACACAGTACTCTAATTTCGTTACACTAGATTTCATGTAATTTGACATGAATTCACTTTGTCAAGTGGTATGACCATTATTTATAATCATCTGTGAAAAATGGTTTTTGTACAATATATTTTCTTAGTATATATGATATAAATTGAATGCACTTTAACTGTAAGGTTCCGATCAGAATGCTATATAGGACAAATACTGGGTGAGTTTTATTTGGAACATATTGGGGAAGACCAAAGTCCTCTTAATATTTTTATTTCTAACACCGCAGCTGTATTACTCTATTTGTCCAGTTTGACCCTAGCTTATGGAATAAATCCGGGTTGACTTATTTCATGCCAGCTAGAGGTGTTGTTGATCCCACTACTGTTTTACCAAGCTGAAAAGCATACTTTCTCTCCCCACCCTAGTGGTGCTGGAAGAAGCACACCACTGTGGTTTTTAGGATACCTTTATGCCTTTGGCATTCCTTTGTGTGTCTTTCAACTGGTGCCATCAGTTTAGAGCTGAAGGATTATATATTTTGTGTGCTTTGCATCATATTCTCGTTACAACACTGCTGTTTTGTAATGCTAGGTGATATATCTTTGCATTAAAAACATTGTGCTTGCAAAGGGAAATGTGCAGTCCTGTAATGTTATTTCCCTATGAGCAATAAACATATTACTTACTTATTTCCTCTATATATCATTTGCTTTGTCAGCATGTAGAAATAGTTAAGCCAATGCAGAGAGTAATGTAATGATTGCAGAAGAGGAAAGTAGCAACGTTATTCATGTGCTTTGTAGCAGTAGCATGTCACAAGAGCTTTGTTTATCATGTTCTATGCAGAGCCCTTTCCTTTTAACTAGTAAGCAGTTACAGGAAATAGAACAGCCTTTACCTCAGCAAACCTGCTTCTGCACTACACAAAGTAATTCACTAGGCACTCTACAGTCTCCCTGTAAGCGGAATTAAAAGTGAGGAGGGTTGAGAGTTGTTTCAGCTGGATTAGCTTTACAGGGGACATCTGTTTGACCTGAAACAATAATGAAACTGTACTTAGCTTTCTTTTATTTTAAATGAAAGCTGCATTCCTTAGAGGCCTTAATAATTTAATAAAAAAATAGAGGTTCATTTAACTGCTGCTGTTTGTGAAAACAGGGCTCAGAATCTTGGAATCTGCTTTAAAAAATAACGAATGTTTGGAAGGTTTAACTTTAGTGAAGAAGTCTTTAGATATGGGTTGAAATACCAACTCAGTCATAACATTAATTGGGTTACAATGGGCAAGTCTTTAACCTGCTGCCACAGTGGCTGAAATACATAGAAATCTTCACAGAATTGTTGGGGTAATAACACTGGAAAAGATAAGCATCACAGAATTCTCTCACTAAAATCAAAAGGGCCAAAGAGTCCTGGATCATGTCCCAAGACTGTATGGTACCCTGATGCTACAGAATGAGATACCTCACACTACTTGTATTTCACAGATCAAAAAGGGAGTTTTTATTATGTAAGCAAGTCACCACTAAACATTGTGAATGTAGATTATTTTAGAACTTTGCAACAGCAACTGGGCCCATGCCAGAGTGAAGATGGTAGCTTAGCAAGAATGCAGCTCAAAAAAATTATCGTTGTGAAGATTTCTGCAAGAGCAGCAGGAGTATCTTCTTCACTTAAGAGCCTGCTCCAGTCCTCTAATGGTTCTGCTTCTAGCAGTCTGGTAGGAACCAGCTAAACTTGGCCTCATACAATAACCACATGATAACGCTAGAAGGTTCTTCATAAGAAACTCTCGACTGTGCAGCCCCAACTCAATACCTTTATCATATTGCCTTGAATTTAGTTCTGCAGTTGCATGATGCTACATAGGTCGATGGACCATTTGGTGACATTTCCCAAGCCACATTAGATCTAGTAGCTGTCCCTAACCTTCTACATTTTGTATACTTGGTTTGATCTTAGATAAAAGGAAATTTTTCTTTATTCTATTTTTTGACCTGCTTAGAGCCAAGAATGACCTGAAACATTTCTCAGGTCCCATTCTCTTTCCATTTTCCTTGGCTAGTTGGCAGGTAAAGAATTTATTAGAGGCTATCTAAACCCACTTCAGAATTTACAGTTTGCCTTCATTAATGAATACACTTCAGCTAAATTTCATGATTAATGAAGGCATAATCCTTGCCTTTTCTGTATGTGTTAAGACTGGTTACTATTTTTTTTTTTTTGACATTCTGAAGCCATATTTTCCCCAGGTGTGACAAAAGTTTAACATGTAGGCATTTATGAAGAGACATTTTAATTAAGCTAAAATCAAACAGATAAAAAAAATCTATTCAAACACATAGGAATGATATCTTCTGGAAAGTAGGTCCACTTGTTTTACATAGAAATCTAGCACTTATCCCTAAATAGTTCCCCTGGCCCGAAAAACTGAAATGTATGCATACCATTTTTCTGGTATTTCCTATTGAAAATAATGTGGTGTATGCATATATAAAGATAGCGTTATAGCTGTACTGTAGGTATTACTGCAGAAAGGCTGTAGAGATTATATTTCTTTGACACCTAGGCTGACGTGGCTATGTCGATTTAAATTCCTCATTAGGTGAAGATTTAATAAAAATATGCTTGTTGAACCTCAGTTCTTACTTCACCCATCTACTCTTATTCTCTTGCACACGCTGCTCCCATTTTTGAAAGGTCATGACAGAAAACACTTGAAGGATTACTTATAAACAGTGAACATTTTCCTGTGTGATTCTCATTTCATTTATTCCTGAGGCAAGTTCTGCATTTAAATTAATGAAAACCTGAATTCAAATAAAACCTAAGAAACTACGTCATAAGTGTTTTTGTGGTTCCTATTAAATTCTCCTTTAAATGCCGGCTCACAGAAATCTAGTTTGAGAGACAGAGAGACTGAGAGAGAAAATCCATTATAGTGTTACAGTCAATCCTGGGCAGTAAGGTCAACATTTTTCATATGTAGGAATGCTTCAGACCAATGTTATACTTTTTGGGAGAAGAAGACCCAATCTTACCCTTTAATCTCCTATTGAAGAGAAACAGAATTAGAATTTATAAGGAAATGGCAAAGATGAATTGATTAGATTAGTGTGGGAAAAATAGATTAACTAAATTAAATACTATGTATTTCAAATTTCATAGCAGCTTTTCCCAGTAGGAGGTCTTTTATAAACTTTTGTCCTTATCTATGCATATATGGGGCTCTCTGGTGCATGAGGACTGCCCCATTTTTCCCACTGGAAACAGCAGATCTAGGTAGGTACTCAAAGGAGTTACCCTACATCCTTAAGAAGAAATAGGGTGAGTGGCCAGATTTCCCCAGGGCTCTATTTATTTATTTATTTCATTTCATTTCTATACCGCCCAATAGCCGACGCTCTCTGGGCGGTTCACAAAAATTAAATCCAAGCAACACACAATAAAACAATTTAAAATATACAGAACATTAAAACCACAATATAACAATACAACCACAATAAAACCTAGCAGCAGTGCAGGAGTTTAAAATACAGATTTAAAACAGCAAAGATAAAAATTTAGAAAGCTAAAATCTTAAAATGCCTGGGAAAATAAAAAGGTCTTCAGCTGGCGCCGAAAGGAATACAATGTAGGCGCCAGGCGAACCTCACTAGGGAGCTCATTCCAGAGCCAGGGTGCCACAGCAGAAAAACCCTCCTCCTAGTAGCCACCCGCCTCACTTCCTTTGGCAGGGGCTCACGGAAAAGGGCCGCTGATGATGATCTTAAGGTCCGGGCAGGCACATATGGGAGGAGGCGATCCTTCAGATAACCTGGCCCCAAGCCGTTAAGGGCTTTGAATGTTAACACCAGTACTTTGAATCGGGCCCGGAAATGGACTGGCAGCCAGTGCAGCTGGAAAACTACTGGCGTAATACGAGCTCGCAGGCCAGTCCCTGTTAACAATCTTGCTGCCCTATTTTGGACCAGCTGAAGTTTCCGGACCGTTTTCAAAGGCAGCCCCACGTATAACGCACTGCAGTAATCCAGACAGGAAGTTATCAGAGCATGGATAACTGTAGCAAGGCTATCTCTGTCCAGATAAGGGCGTAGTTGGTATACCAGCCTAAGCTGATAAAAAGTGCTCCGTGCCACCGAGTTCACCTGTGCCTCAAGTAACAGTTCTGGATCCAAGAGCACCCCCAAACTATGAACCTGATCCTTTAGGGGGAGTGCAACCCCCTCCAGAACAGGTTGAATATCACCTAGCCGGGCAGACGAACCACCCACTAACAGTACCTCCGTCTTGTCTGGATTGAGTTTCAGTTTATTAGCCCTCATCCAGTCCATTACCGTGCCCAGGCACTGATTCAGAACAGTCACTGCCTCACCTGGTTTTGATGTAAAAGAGAGGTAGAGCTGGGTGTCATCTGCATATTGATGGCACCTCAGCTCTAGTATGCATATAAAACTGTAAGGTGAAGTTATCCCATTCTTTTCATGAGGAGAATCTCTTGAATGTGTACAAAAGGGGAATTCCCATAGTGTACTTAAGAGCTTTCCTCTGTTCATGTTTATATTGCGTCTAGCAGACCTACCACATGCAGAATGGACCTTCTGGAATGGGGTGACAGAGTGCATGTAAATCATAATGATCTAAATTTTATATTAATCCAATACATTGGTCTTTGGGCTTAATTCAGTTTCATTCTGAGAGGTCAGTACACATGTGAGTACTGTCAGGTCCCAGAAGGATTTCCATACTCTGAAAGGCAGGTCCTGATAGCTACACTGTGCTTATATTTTCTGTGCTTTTATTTTTTGTGCAGTTTTACATGCTTGTTTATTTTTCATTCTAGAAATAAGAGTACACCACCAAGTCATCCAATCCTGTCTTCCATATCAATTCTTTTTTGTTATCATCTGGGAACAGTTGTGAAAGGGTCCCTTTTAATCACAATAGTGAGAGTCCCAAGGATTATTCTATTGTCTGTTTATAACATCCTGAAAAAAAAGGTAGGCATGTACTTTTGTTTTGTAACACCATGGTATAGCAATTAAGGAGTCAAGTGCTAGAAAGTAATAATACCTTAAAAAAAGGTAAGAATATAGTATTTACATATTTACTGAGCTTTATAGTCTGCCCCTAGCCTAAAGGCTCACTGCAGGTAACAACTTAAACATATTAAAAATCCATTGAAACAATCTTATTATTAAGAGTCTCTATCCCTTGGAAGTTTTTTTTACAAGGCTTCCAAAAGCTGCTTAGGCTAAAAGTTGGAACTCCTTCCTCCTAGAGATATGTCCATCAGCCATTGTAAAAATCTGTCCACTCTTGCTGTTTGAACATGCTACTTAGATGGTATGTCCTTGGTTTCCTAAAATTGCTGTGGGACACATGGGAAGAAGTATTTAGATTAAAAACAGAACCTTAAATTCTGACTGTAAGATAAGGAGCTAGTGCAAATATTGGAATATTAGAGTAGTGCGTTTTTGGCCACTCACCCTCTTTAGGCACTGAGCTGCCACATTCAGTGAAGCTTCTGAATGGGGTGGTTACGACCTTGATCAGGGAAAAGCCTAAGGCACAAATTAAAAAAAAACATTGTTTCAGGGATTTGTTTTAGATTTTGATTCCTAATTTCAAGCATTTTTATTTTTAAAATGTTGCCCTTAAGTTTTCAAATGTTTGGTTTAAGTGAAAACAATTTCACTTAAACAAATAAAAAAGTACTTAGCTCATCTCTGTCACATACTGTAGGTATTAGAGTTTCCTAACTTTTAAAAAGGCAGCTTTTATTTTCCACTTCTAAAGGAAAATAAATGGTCTTGAATGACTGTGGCTTTTGTAGTCTGTGCAAAATGTTATAATAATGTATAACAATATGTTGGAGATCACTGGTTAATCATAAGACTAAGCTTCCAAGGAAGTCTGTGGTATAAATAATTTGATCTACATATGAAACTTCTAGATATATCTGGATCAAACTAAAAGTTCTGGGGATCTTATGTAGACAAGATGTCAAAGTCCTCTTTATTCTTCTTTTTTCCACGACCCTATTTTCAAGTATAAATCCAAAGAAGATCAGCTGTACCTGACATAACAGGAAATCTAATACTCTGCTGTATTAATTGGCTGTGTTTGCACATCACACTAAACCATGATTTAGCATGATGTAAACAAACAGGAATAAGCTGTAGTGAGTCTTGGACTCTCATGCTCCCTTCCTCCTCCTGTCGGGCTAGCAGGAGGAGTTTGGAGGTTTTCTCTCTCACTTTTGCTTAACTGCAGTCTTTTGTGTCATCCAGACTAACATAGTAATTAACATTAACTATGCTTAGTTTTAGACAAGCCAACTTCAAACCATAGGTACAGAAGCTGGCTTGTTTAAACTAACCATAGATAAGATTAACTAGAGTTCTGTGTTCAGATGACATGGCAAGCTGTGATTAATCAAAAACAGAAGTGGAAGCTTCCAAGCTCCTCCTCCCAGCTTCACAGGAGGAAGAGAGGGGAAGGGGAGCACAAGGCTTGCTGTGGCTTGTCCCTGCTTGCTCACATTGTGCTAAACTATGGCTGTATAAGTGGCGTTTGTCTGAAAGATCTATCTCTTAAGCAAAAAAATAATAATCCAAACCTGAAGATAGAAGACAATATACAGCTCTATTTAAGAGTGGTGGAGAGAAAAAGTAGTCCTGCATTGTCAAGCTCTGGACTTGATTGGTTATAATAATATTCAAACAGCATTATGCCTTTCTATTGCTCTAGTTTATGAGTGAATAACAGCATATTGATTTGGACTAGGACTGAGCCAAAATTATTCACTATATTACTGGAATGTTTTCAGCAGTAACAATACAACTCCCTGTTTTCTTTTATACTGTTTTTCAACAATACCTTCAAAAATGTTTGCTTGTTGACTGACCTTTCTTGCCCCTTCTCTCAATTGGCTTCAGTCACCCTCAGTGTTGTTATAGCAATGACTAGCAGGAAAAGAAATGGTGCAGAAGCACTAATAGATAGGGGAAACAATGGCAGCAAACAGGATCAAAACAGGTGAACTTTCTCACAACGAAGGGTGCAATCCTAACTAGATAGGCAGCCACCTCTGACCTCAGAGGCGCGCTTATCCAAAGCAAGGCAGGAGAGGCACAGGGGAATCATTCCCTCCGTGCCTCTCCTGCCTTGCTCTTTTTCGCTAGACAGCCATTTTCAGCTGTCTAGCGGCAGGGGAGCCGACCGGGAGAGGAAGCTGCCATACAACACACTGGATGTGTCGTACGTGCAGCTCTGCTTTCCCCGCCCTGGAACACCCCACAGCCCTGGCCCTGTTCAGTTGCTCTGTGCTTCTCTTGTGAGCGCAGAGGACGAGGCTTCTCCGCACAGCCTCTGAGGCAGTGCAGATGAGGGAGGTGGTTGGTTTTCCGGGAACCGACCTCGGAGAGAGGTTGATTCCTGGAAATGAGCATATTCTGTGACCGACTAGACAGTGTCTAGTGGGCCATAGGATTGCTCTCTAAAAAGTTTATTGGGAAATATTTCTATCACATTGTAAGCACTATTTTCAGCCCAAAATCAAAACAAAAGAATATTTGGTGCATTGCTACTTTAGACACGTATATGCTTTGGGACAAGTTACTACTTATGTATTTATTTATTTATTGCATTTATATCCCACCTTTTTTCCTCTTGCAAGGAACCCAAGGCAGCTTATATTATCCTCCTCCTCTCCATTTTATCCTCACAACAGCAACCTTATGAAGTAGGTTGGGCTGAGAGTCTGTGACTGGCCCAAAGTCATCCAGTGAGCTTCCATGGCTGAGTGGGGACTAGGACCCGGATTTCCCGGCTCCCAGCCCAACACTCTAATCACTACACTACACTACACTGGCTCTCACACTGGCTCACTGATGGACAGCAGAGCTGATGCCAACATATTCTATGTCAGAGAAAGTTCACAATGCTCTTTGAAAATGGCTGCCTATTCACTACTGGGCCAGGTTTAAGGTTCTAGTAATAGTGTACAGAGCCCTAAACAACTTAGGACCAGGATACCTGAGAGAGTGCCTTCTCCCTTACCAACCTGCCCAGTCACTGAGGTAATCAGAGGGAATGCTCCTGGTGGTTCCACATGGACCAATGGCCTGAATGGAGTCCACCAGGAGAAGAGTCTTCAGTGTGGTGGCCCCCTTTCTTTGGAATTCCTTGCCCCTGAAAGTCAGGCAGGCACCAACACTGTGTTGCTTCTGGTGCCTCATGAAAACAGCACTGTTCCAAGAGGCATTCCTTAACTGACTAGCCATGGTTTTATTGGCATTCTGTTTTTATAAAACATAATTTTAATATGATGTTTTAATCTTTTTATCCTTTTATTATTTTACCCTTTATGTTCACTTTGAAATCTGTTCTAGATATGGAGCGGTATACAAATATTGTAAAACAAATAAACAAACAAATAAAATAAAGGACCTGGAATCAGGGAAACTTACTTTGGAGCAATACTTTTGATTGTGCTTAGCCTGGGTTACCAAATGCAATCTGTTCTTAAAATATTATTGCCACAGAGCACAGCGCATACAGGAGCTCTGATGTCCAAAGGAAGTTCCCAAGTAGAAGTGTTTCCCCAAGTATTTCCCATCTGGGTGCATGTTCTTCCATATATGCCTTCTGCACTACTGGGAAGTGTGAGGTACAGCATGATGTCACAACACATGCAAATAAAACATTAGCTTTGTAAATATATTTCCGGCTTTGATATCTTATTACTACTTTTTTGTTGCAGGAGAACGCGTGTGAAAGGTGCATGTTCAAATGCTGTTTTTGCTGTTTCTGGTGCCTAGAAAGAGGTCTAAGATATTTAAACCAGGTATATTATATCAGCTGAACTTGTGTGTAGATGCTTTAAATTTTGAATAGAAAATCTCAGAATTAAAATGGACACACTTATCAGTAAAATGTTAGTATGAGATATGCTTATGGGTAATGATTTCAAGGCCCTGAATTATAACAGTCAAAAGGAGGAAAGATTATAATTATTCAAGAGCCAGATATCTTTTTCCTTCTAATTGACTTTACAGTAAACATAATTTCTAAAATAAAACTTGGCCACAGTATAACCAGAGTTAAGTACTTGTAAATCTATTGATTTCAGCGGGGGAGATAAAATCACATTGGCTGGTTCCACCCACTTTTTCCTGAGTCTGTCAGCATCTATAAGAATCCAAATGGAAATTTGTTCTTGGAAGTTGCAATAGGAGGCTAAAATGGTTTGAGAGGAGAGCTTGAAGCCTTCCTCAGGCCTAACTTGGCCTAAAGGCCACCTATTGCCAGCACCTAGTTCAGAAGAAGCATTCATGTCTTGGTGAGTGCTTCCATGTTGGAAATGAAGAAAAACAGATCATAGCCGTGTAATACCACTAGCAGGACCCACGACTGCACTAATATCCTTTCTCCACATCATGCAGTGAAAAAGAACTACATAAAAAATAGTAACCACAAGAAAAGACAAGGTCAGGGGAAATTACCCACTCATTTAACTTCAGAGAAGGCATCATACATTCCAATGCACAACCTCCTAAGAACGTCTTACATTCAAAAACGAAAGGAGTAGCAAAAGAGGAAAAGGTGGTTCCTGCTATGGAAGGTTACACCTTTACTCACTCAAATTAGTATTGGTTCAGAGATCCTCCACACCTATTTTGAGTAGCCACAGTTTGACAAAAGGACCTCATTCATAATGGCAAATATTCCTAGCCTTGTTGTTCACTGTCACCACTGCATATTGTGATTGGCAGGTATGTCACAAAAAAGAAAATAATTGGAAGCACTTTGAGAAGAAACATACACGATCCTAGCATTATCTGACACTGAATAGTCTTTGGATTCTTCAACGTGGAAGAATCCACATTTGAGGTTATAAAACGTAGGGCTAAACTGCATGCTACATAAAATGCATAGCATATAGTGATCCTAACATTTTGTTGTAAGTGATTTGGATTGGGATCACCATGTGAAGGTGTGGGGGGGGGGGGGCGTTAAACCTTCCCACCCAGCTACTTTCCTCCCTACATTTTCCCCCATGGCAGCTCCATTGGCACCAGTGGAGGGTTTTTTTTCTTTCTTTAGTCCCCATTCCTTTATTTAAACACACATTTATGGGATAACTGCATATGGTTTTGCTAACAACTGCTTGAAATTACTTTAAGAAATGTGTTTTTAATGTTTCTTAGATATGTTTGTTTTATGGGGCGGTGGGGTGTTGTTTTTTTTGTTCTTCACTTTGGGCTTCATTAAAAAGAAGGTAAGGTAGAATATAAATATTATAAAGTAAATAAATATTTATCTGTGTGAATACAAAACTATTGTAATTTCTTGAGTTTAATTTGCCAAGCTAAAGATTTTGTACCATCCTATTTGGATGGTTTTAGGAAAGCTTAACTAAATCTTAAGCCATTGTAATTAAAATCTAATAGGTAGAAACTCCTGTCAAGAGAAAGCACTTTTCCTGTACTGTAATCACTGTCCTAGTTTCCCTCCGATAATCATGGGAGAGCTTTAACTGGCCACTAGAAAGATATTTTTGTACCTTACGTTGTGTTCCATGAATTTATTTTACAATAGTGATAAAATTCTGCTTTTGCATGTCAGGTTTCAGTTCAGCTGCAACAAACTGGCAATCACCCATTCCATACCGCAGGACATGGATTTCTTAAAAAATCTCTAAGAAATGTCTGGTTTTGCTATTATTTACTAATTTAAGCAACTTTCATTCTCTCCCCCACCCCTTCAGCACACAGGGTAGCTAACAAAACCAAAACTTCTCCCCACCCCCTGAATCCTCACTAGCTGAGAGAGAGAGAGAGAGACAGCCCAGGGTCATCCAGTGGCTTCATGACTGACTAGAGATTTGAAGCTAGGTCTCTCCAGCCCTAATCCATCACTCTAACCACTACACCACACCAACTCCCTATTCAATTGGCTGGAGATTGTGTAGATTTGCTACCATAACCTGGTTTTGTTGTGCTACTGTCGTGTAGCTACATTAACTGTGGTTCTTGCTTTGAGAGATGATATTAGCCCTATTCATGCAACTGAACTTGTGCGTTCTACCATTGTGGGAGCAGGATGCACAACTACGCAGAGTAGCCCTGTCCTGATGTCACACACACCAACTAGCCCCACCCTCTGGCATCCACACATATCATGCAAACATACGCAGGAATAGATCCTTTAGGCATAGAGCTGTACACGCAAACGCTTCCACATGATCAGGAATCCCAACTGTGCAAGTTTCTCAACTTCATGGAACCTTCATGCATACAACTATATACACAAAGGGTGCCAGGGTTCAGGACAGTTCAGGGCTAGTATGGCCCTGCTCTCCGCTCATGCATGCATTGATTGAATGCATGGCTGTCATGACTGGGCTGTTGTATTAGCCCTTTCAGCTGTTCTTGTACGGCTATAAGTAATCTACCTACCTGCAAAGTCAGTATGCCACAGCTTCCATATGCTTCATCTTTCATGGCCTCTGCATCATTGCTCTTTCATCTTATTGCACCATGAGGCAACTGGGAAAATTCTATATGCGGCATGGATTGAGACCAGCCAGACTGAAAGCATGAGCAGGCCAAAGAAGCTAAATACAATGTCTGACCAGCTTGTTTTTGGCTTCTTTTGAAAGAAGGTTCTGTTGCTATGGCACTCCTCTTTTCACTGAGCTCATTTTTAATAGAGAATTCTAGAATGGAAGACTGAATTCAGCTGTTGCACAAAGTAGCAATTATTCTTCACAAGCAGGGAGCTTTAGGCCTGGACCTGTGCCACAGGGCTTTTCTCACGAAGTGAACAGGTCAGTTTTTCCAAGACCCTTGACATTCATCCTGTGTTGCAAAGTACAGATAGATGGGGGGTTTTTTCTAAATACTTTATTTGCCAACTCTGCTATTTCAAAATATGTAAACAATCCCATTCCTTATTTATCTGTGAGAAATATGTCTTTGGTTCCCAGGCATCAAAATCTAAGGGGCTGGATTTCTTATAAGGAAGAGGGAGATAGCATAGTAATGCAAACACTAGAGTGAGGTCTAAATATAAAATTATTGTCAGTGTCCCAGACTTGGTGACTTGTGCTGCAGTTGTGATTTTGGTTGCCTTGGTTTACAGATGGACTGAATACAAGGATTAGGAAAGGATTTAAGTCTATAACAGGAGTCACCAATAGAATTCAGGTTTTAAAAAATCTCTGTTCCACTTTTCAGAAACCTTTTTCCTTTAAACTCTTGGCTCTGGTTTGGAAAAGAACACTTAAACTCTATCCAGAGAAAATTAGACACACACAAGTGCAGTTGCATGCTGAAGACTCATTGATTTCAATAGGAGTCTGGGTGTTTAACTTTATCAGGATCGTTACCTCTTAGTTGAACAGTAACATTCTTTGTAGTTCTGGAGAGAAAACATTTTTCTAAGTCAGTGGAACTTTATAATACAATTGAACATTTGTTTAGAGAAACAGAGGTAGGCTGTAATCCTATACAAACTTACCTGGGAAGAAGTACAATTGAACTCTGTGGGGTTTACTTCTGCGTAGACATTATAGGACTGCAATCCTACACATTTACCTGGGAGTAAGTATTCTTGAATGCTTTAAGTGCTCTGGAATGCCTATGGTATTCTGAGAACCTATATACCTTGAGAAACACCCTATCCACTGCAAAAGAAATGGAAATGGTATTAGATTGCTATGCCCAGATCATATCAGCAGTGGAAGCTTTCTTATTTTAGGAAGGCCGTCCAAAAAATCAGAGGCCAAAAGAGTGTAATCCGTGGTTTGATTAGGACTGCAGGAAACTTAAAAAGGAAATTAAAAGACAACATAAAATTTTTAAGAGACAGGGATATAGTCCCTCTACCGCATTCGTATCTGGCATTGCGTAAATCCTATAAAAAGTTAATCAAAGAAAAGAAGTTAGAGTATGTTAGGCTGCAATAGTCTGAGTTGGCATTAGCACTTGAAAGTAATGATAGACCTAGATTTTGGCACTTTATCTCAGCTTTAAAATGTCCTGGTGATCCATCTATTAATAATTTTATTACCACACGTGAGTGGGAACTATATTTTCATTCCCTCTTTTATGATAAGACAGTCTGTTTGCCATCACTGGAGGAGGAGGATCTAGAGTTACCCAGTTGGGCCCCAGTCTCTTGTGAGGAAATAGAAATGCTGATAGGAAAGTTGAAGAGGGGTAAGGCCCCTGGAAGGAATGGCATCCCAGCAGACTTTCTGATCAATTATCTCCACTGGTGGATCCCGACGTTAGCTGCCTTACTTACATCTATTGATAGAACTGGGACATTCCCTCCAGAGTGAAGAATAGCCATTGTACTGCCCATCTGTAAGACTACCGCCCTGTAAGTCTCTTGGATGTTATCAGCAAATTATATTCAAGACATCTTTTAGATAAGTTAGAAAATTGGGTGTTTGAGGTAGGGGTGTGCGAAATTCTTACCCGTTCCAGCCGGCAGTCCGCGGTGGGGGGGAGCCAATCCGTCCCATCCCCCTGGAATCCTCCCTGGCCGGCTCCACTCCGCTCCGCGGCAAGGCCACAGAGCCGCCCGCTAGGGCCTGCCGCAGCCAGACTTCCGGCCGCTGCCTGGCTGCGGCCACAAATGGTGGCTGCTACACCGGCCGCCATTTGCGTCCCTGCCAAGCCGTGATAGGCTACGTAAGTATCTACATAGCCTATCACGGCAAAAGGCAGGGATGCAAATGGCAGCCGCTACGCCATTTGCATCTCTGTCTTTTGCCGTGATAGGCTACGTAGATACTTACGTAGCCTATCACGGCTTGGCAGGGATGCAAATCCAGCAGCGGCCGGAAGATGACCCAGAGCCACTGCCACAGCTGCCACCACTGCCAGATAGGTCCGTTCTGGGGGGGATTTCGGGGGATGGGGGGGTAGTCCATTCCGCCACAGACTCCAGGGGGCCGGATTCTAAAGAATCCAGCCTCACTGGAGTCCATGGCGGAATTCTCCAACGTCCCTAGTTTGAGGAGAATATCCTAGCTGAGGAACAAGCAGGCTTTCGAAGTGGCAGATCTACAGCCAACCACTGTTTTCTATTACAAGATTTGGTGGGGAAGTATATATCACCCCCTCATCATTTTTTTTTCTTTTGCTGCATTTGTAGATCTTCGAGCAGCTTTTGATTCCATATCCAGACCCTGCCTTTGGCACAAATTGGCACTGTTAAATGTGGATTGCAAGTTGCTCAGGAGAATACAGAGGTTGTATGAGAATTCTAGTCTGCGTGTGAGAGTCACTTTGGGTGGAGACCTGTCAGATCCTATTAATGCAATAAAGGAGTACATCAGGGACTCCTATTAGCAAGTGTTTAATTTATACCTCAATGACATTGTCTCTTTCTTAGGCAGTCCAGACTTTTTCCCACCTTGTTTAAAGGGTATCAGCATCCCAGTGTCACTATGCGGACGACACTGTTCTTTTGTCACATACCCAGGTGGGAACGCGTAGGCTCCTAAGGGCTTTAAGTTCATACTGTGCTAGTGAAGCCCTACACGTTAATTATGATAAACCCAAAATTCTAATTTTTGGTAAAAGGAGGAAGAAATATCAATGGCAGCTGGATAACCAGCTGCTTGATCAAGTCAATAAGTGTAAATACCTGGGAATGACATTCAAAAGCTCAGGTCTGAACATTTGAAAACAATGGTTTTGACAGCAAATGTAACTGGTAATGCTGTCCTTCGTTTTGCAGCTGGACCAGGTGGAAAGATGGTGGGTCCTTTAATAGAGTTATATAACGGCAAATTACTACCCCAGATTCTATATGGAGCACCTGTGTGGGCCCATGCAGACATCACTCTTTTGGAATCAACACAGCATACATTTTTATCTAGAGTACTTGGAGTACCCAGATCCACTTCTAAGGTTATTGTCCAATTAGAGACAGCTTGCCGTTCCGTGGGATTGCTTGTCCAAAAAGCAGCCATTTCCTTGTGGTTAAATATAGTTTTACGGTTGGCTCCACCCTTGGCATGGTTAGCATACAAAGACATGGGGAGAGACTCTTGGGCAGATTGGAAATAAGTGTTCTCACAAACTTATTTGCTTGCAAGGGGGTATAATGGTACCTGGGAGGAGATTTCTAGAAGACTACACAATATCGATACTCAGACTTCAATGGCCACTGCTGCTGAGAGCTGTTCCAATACTCTCTATAAAAGTCTTATTTTCCCGGGTAGGGTGCCCCCCTGTTTGGCTCATATGAATTGAGATGGCTTCTGACTAAATGTAGATTGAACTCTCTGCAGCTGATGGAAGTGAAAGCATGCTATAGGGATACTGCCCAGCTGGCTGTCCCAAGATAGAGGCTATAATACACTTTCTAATGGAATGTCCTCTGTATGCAGAGCTGAGGAAGCAAGACCTTGAGTCCTTAATGGCTGAGTTCAGTCACAAATCTTCTCTAAGCACAACCTTATTACTACTGGCTGGTACAGATTACTATACGTCCTATAGGACTGGCAAGTTTGTCCAACGGGCTTGGGAGAAACGAAAATTGACAGAATTATTGTTGAATGTGGTTTCACAGACTACAACCTAGTTCATTAGATGCATCCAGTTACTGCAATAATGTAGATGACTGCATTGATAGCAAACATCTACATTATTTTTTACTATGTTTATTTTTTAAATAGTTGTATGGTTCTGCCATATATAACCTTCCTGATGCGTAAAGATTATAGTCAATTTGGTATAGGATACTACTAGATATTACTATTGGATTGGATGACTGAATACTGTCAGTGGAAGGAAACTTGCTGAATAGAACTTTCCTGCTTACTCCCTGCTGTAGCCCCTGCATCCTGAAATGTTGCTCCTGAGGTTCACAGGGAGCCGCTGGTGGAAGGAGGAAATTGGCCAAAATCAGACAGAGGAACCTTGCATGATTTTCCGCAATTTTAACTAATTCCTTCCTCGATGCTCCATCCCAAACTGTTCCAGAAAGCCCCCCCCCAATCCCCCAGGAGTGGATTTTAAGGAGTGTAGGGAGTTGCAGTGGGGGGGGGGGAAGAGAGAGAGAAAGTCCTTTTCTGCAAGCTTCCTTCCTCTCAGGGTTGTCAGTGACATATGTCAATTCTAAGCATGTTTGAGCATGTGTTACTCTAACACCACTCAGAGCTTGTGGCATCATAAATTAATTGATTGATTGATTGATCGATCGCATTTATACCCCGCCTTTTTTTCCTCTTGCAAGGAACCCAAGGTGGCTTACATTATCCTCCTCCTCTCCATTTTATCCTCACAACAACAACCCTGTGAGGTGGGTTGGGCTGAGAGTGTGTGACTGGCCCAAAGTCACCCAGTGAGCTTCCATGGTCGAGTGGGGACTAGAACCTGGATCTCCCAGATCCTAGTCCAACACTCTTGCCACTACACCACACTGGCTCTAGATAAACAAATATTGTAGCATAGCCTTTTGTAGGCTACAGTGGACTTCGTCAGATGAATTATTTCTTAACGTTGTGTGTGCTTTTCATCTGTGATTTACTGTAGGCAAATGGGTGTAAATTTCTATGTCCCCCCACCCCACAAATTTGCTATGAAAATGAGTTACGAACAAGTGTGTACATTCACTTACTTTTTCTCATATTTTCCAAACCCCTCCTATCTATAGGAAGAAAGTAGAAATTTAGGACATAAATCTTAAACCAGTTTGAATGATACACTTCAGGAGATGCTGAGGACTTTTTCAGTCACAAAACAAAGTAACCAAAATGTATTCTAATCCTCAAATAAACATTGACGGTATACGAATTCTTTTTTCCGAATAACTTTTGCAAACTGCTAAACTTACTAAGCCTGCCATTATGATATAACTTTTAATAATAGTGCCAAGAATTATATATTTCATTTTCTAGTTCTCTAAGCAAGATACAAGTAGTTTCAGGCTGCTGGGGAAAAAACAACTATACTGTTTCACACATTCCTTTCATTTATATATTCAGTTTCTAACTCAGTAACTCAATCTTTGAGAAATGCAGAAGATTGATATTCAGAGCTTTAAATAAAAATGGAGAAGATGTGTTTTAGTTTCATATTGGTCCTTATGGTAAGAAGCTTAACTGAAGGAAACCATTCCAGCTAAGAAGATAGTTATATAGGTTTTGAAAGGTATTTCTTTTTCATAGAATAATGGAATATAGATACTTGTCAGAACAGACTTAAAAATAAATTGGGCCAAGTTAAAATTTGGATTAAGATTTCTACCTCCCACTTTTCATCCTGTCCTTTCCTTTAACCCCCACCCAATCTAATTTACATTCTCATTACAGAATGCATATACAGCAACAGTCATAAATGGGACAAATTTTTGTACTGCGGCAGAAGATGCTGGCCTTATTTTATCAAAGAATTCAGTGAACACCATGGCAATCAACTGCTTCAGTGACTTTATCATCTTTCTAGGAAAGGTAAAACCCTGTTGTGATTTTATTTGTTTAACTTTTTGAAAATTTAACATTATCTCATTGATTACCAACTGAAAATTCAAGCTTTTCAATATATTGTACGACAATGGATTCAAAACACTCAAGGCTAAATTTTCCTCTCATAGAAATCAGTATTTTCCCTTATTTCAAACATCACAAGTCAATAAAATATATAGAAGTAAACTGTAATATTCATGAGTGATGCTTAGAAAAATAGGCAAGATTGAGACTTGCCTTTGAGGAAATAAGGAAATACTGTTTTGGCTGGTTTGGTCATAATGTCAAATCGTGGTTTTCTCCTTCACTTGCCCTTATACCATCCTCGTTTTTCTCTTTTGCATCATACCATAGTTTGCTTTTGCAGCTGAACTGGGGAAAATATGGTTTGTGCAAGCTGTGGTTTGATTGTGGCTTCCAATTCTGGTTTATAGGGAGACCATAGTTTCTGTACACCATAGTACGTCTGGTTCTGATGTAATGGCAAGTTATGGATTTTCACAAAATCAGGAGGAGGGAATCAGACCACACAAGGGAAGGGAGAAAGGGAGGAGACTGCACACAAGCCTGAGGTTTGTTCATGTAGTGCCAAACTATGACATTGCCAAGCATTAGAAAGTGATGATATTTTCCTCAAAATATCTAATTTAAGAAATATACAGATAGGAATAGCAAGGAAATAAAAAGATGAACGAAGGCAAGTCATCAACATGGGCTATCGTGTTATGACTGTTAATTTTGGGCTATCGTGTTATGAACAGAGAAAAGGGTTTAAATCAGCCTTTCTGTACAATCTTTTGAAAGTAATACTCTTGAAATACTAAGTGTATTTACATATTTTGTTTACCTTTGGTGAGTGAGGTCTGCAACAATGGCTTCTTCAGAAATGTAGTGTCTGCTTTTATTTTCATACAGGTGTTTGTGGTATGTTTCACAGTTTTTGGAGGCTTGATGGCATTTAACTACCACCATGAACTACATGTTTGGGTAGTTCCACTGCTGCTGGTTACTTTTTTGGCTTATCTCGTTGGTCACAGCTTTTTATCAGTATTTCAAACAATAGTGGATGTTCTATTCCTTTGCTTTGCTGTTGACATAGAAACAAATGATGGATCACCAGAGAAGCCATACTTCATGGACCAAGAATTAATGGTAAGCAGTCACAAAGGCAAAATATGAGGTTGAATCCTGAAGAAATTAAGAACATAGCTCTGCTGGATTAGGCCAAAGATCCATCTAGTCCTGCATCATGCTTCCCACAGTGGCCAACCAGGTGCCAAATTATATAATTAATATATTTAATTATATTAAATGCCATTTTCATCTCTCTTTTTTAAAATCACCATGTGACAGAAGAGTATTCATTCAAGACAGGAATTTAGCAGCCAGGATATTTCATACTGTGTATATGCTACAGATTAATCTCCTTTGATCCATACCTGGAATGGTGTGACGTAGTTAGAAAACTAGTGTGTTAGTATGAGTTGCAGTGCCCTGTTTAAGCTTTTATGAACCTAAGGGCCTAGGTTCCTAGGCCTGTTTAGACAGAAAAAAGTCCTACAACTCCCAGCAAACCCCAGCCAGCCATTTTTTTCTGTCTAAACATGCCTGGGATTGTACTCTAAGTGACTCCATTGACCATGGTGGCCAGAGTGTTGTGAAGCTCATTCCTGCTTCTGATAATGGCTCTGGTTTCTAGATTCTTGCAACTTCTTATCTCCCCAAGTAATTATTGATCACTCATGGGGAAATGGTAAACCTTAAGGAAGGCTTTCAGGAAAGTGGGTCTTAGATGCTTGACTCCCTCCGTTCCCATGATCGTTTGCACCCTGTCTCAGAATCCTTTAAGGCTGAAATCCTATATCCACTTATCTGGAAGTAAGCTGCATCGAACTCTATGGGAGTTATATCCGAGTAGGCATGTACAGGATTGCACTGTAAATAGTTCTTCCTAATAGTTTATGCAGTTCCCTTTGAATTACATCCAGCAAATAACTGAATTAATATTTAGTCCATAATTTTTCTGTTAACTGGATCATCTTTCACATAAGCATTTAATATATTGCTAGTAGACTAAGAAAGCAATCCTGTTCCCACCAGGCAGTGTCTGGGGGGCTATAGGGTAGTTCTGTTTCCTGTCTCCCTGCCCCCTGCCCACTCCTCCCTCATAGATGGTGTGCAGAGAACTGTGCTGGCTACCCTTCTGTGCTCGGAAAACACAGTGAGGAGACTGGAAGGGGGTGACTGGGGCGGCTGCCTTATGCCATTTCCTATGGCTGCCCCAGCCTCCTTCCCTCCCCCTTCGGGGTGCTGCTGCTGCAGAAATGCATAGCGGCTGGAGCGCAGAGCCACTCCTCTTCTCCCACCCTGTATTGGGTACTTGTCAGCCTCCGAGTTCGAAGACTGCTGACTATCTGGATAGGATGCACACTAAATGTAGTTTTAATCACATTTTTATAAACTCTTCCCCATGAAAGTGTATTTACTGCTGGTGTCCAACACTGCCCATTTGCAAACTATACATTTAATATGATTTTATGAGCAGTTATTTCTGTCAAGGTGTACAAACTAACAGCATTAATCCTAAACAGATGTAATTGGAAGGAAGTCCTACTTAGTTTAGCGGGACTTCCTGCTAAGTATGCTTAGGACTGCAAGCCTTCCAGTCCAATCTATATGTTTACGTGAACTAGATCCCATGAAGTTTAATAGGCCTTCCTAATAATTGTGCTTAGAACTGAACTTTTAATTATATATTTTAAATATATCCAACATCTGTTTGTGTGAGAGCATGCAAGCTTTTGAATGGAAAGCTGTGTTAACTTGAAGTCGGCCCCAAAAGAGCATATCATGCATCATTGTTTTTTGAGTCCCAACAAAGCAGCAGTACTGTTTTTATTGTTCTCTTAAGAGCAGATAGTTTACCTGCATCATCTCTGAAAACAAATCTTTTTTTGGCTCAAATCCCCCCAGTGGATTATCAATCCTAATCTATAATTGATTGCTCAAATATTATACATAATTAATCATTTTTATCATTCATTGTAGAATTTTGTGTATCAGAGCAGCAAACTTGCAGAGGAGATCAAACACAGAAATAAAAAAACCCTTTATAATAATGAATATGGCACAGAACTCCAGCCTATGGTAAGAAATAAAGGTCACACTGTAGACAGCAAATAACATGGTGTCTTGCTTTTTGCATTTCAAGTGTGTATTTTTATATTTCACATTTCTCATACTTAATTTCTGGAGAGATGTTGGGGCTGAAACCTATTTGGCCATCATGCTCTGGTAGCCCTTCTCATACTACCCAGTTCTACATCAGTGCATGCTGGTTTTGCTAATCAGTGGTGAGAATCTGTCATAGCAAAAGCACTTTGTGCATTCTCAGAGGAACTGAGTCATTGTTACTACCTACAAGGTTTATGTCTAAACTCCTGCCATTGATTACTGGCTTCTAATCCAAGTGCGGGACAAATTAAGGTCAGTATGGTTCCCCAAAATAGCAGAGTGTTAGAGTCTGATTGGGTGCCCAGATATAGAGGAAGGCCAGCACTCTAAAAACATTCATAGTTATTCAGAAGAGAGAATGTTGGCAGATTCAGCTTCTTATGTAGGAGTAAAAGCTGTACCTGCTGAAATTTTCTCTTCTATACAACTCTTAAGAGTAAGGAGTCCTGTCCTTCCTTTGTATCTGGCAACCCCAAGTTCAGACAGTTCCTTGCTCTATATGCTTGTCATACTAGCTGTCAATTTTGAGGCAGGAATGCCAGGATGTTTTTGAAGGCAAACAATTTCCATTGGGGAGAAAGGGACATTTTGTTTGTATAAATCTGGTGTAAAGCAGAACATTCTCTGGCTTCACCTTCCTGTTTGAAAGGTGTAGTGGATACACGAGAACAAAAAAAGCACGAATTTTCAGGACTATATTCTAACGTGTTCTTCCAGTTTTGGACATGCACATCCTGTTGTTCAATCTTCTCACATGATTCCATAAAAATGTGCTCGTCTTCAGCTATACTTTAGTTATTTGGGATCAAAAAGGGGGATATTCTCCTTTCCACCCACTATTGTCATGATCAAGTGTTAAAAACAACAAAAGCAGCACTGACCAGTGATGCGAAATCAGCATGTTTATGACAACTGCCCTTTTTGTTGTCCCCTTACTTTTACATGATTGTCATAAAGGTAGAGCCCAGCTGAAATATATAATTTTATCGTAGCATCTGCTTTAAATGATGGATAATAGAATATTATAAATAGTGTCTCTGTAGTATAATTGGCATTTGAGCAAAAAAAAAGGTATTGGGTGCTTCCCAAAGTAGTTTTTCTATGAGAGGTTTTACAGTAGCAGCTATATTTTTTCTGCCAAAAAATAGTTCGTGCCAGAAAAGAAAACCTGCACGTAGTGGTCGTATTTCTGGATTTTTGTTCATGTTGCAAATTGTGGCACACGTCTTTGCATGGTTTTTCATAACTTTCTGGTATATGTAAGTAATACCTTGGCCTGGCAATCTGGCATGTGTGGTTTTAAGTTTATTATGTTTATGAATGGCTATGCTTGGTTTATTCATTATGTGAATCTCTTTGCGCATTTTTGCCAAAAAAGAAAAAAAATCACACAGTAGTAGAATGCACAAAAATGTTACTGCTTTTTTGTATCACTTCATATGCTTTGAGTTACTTTACAGACCTTGTGTTACTATTATGACTAATTAACTGCATTATTTTTCCTGATTATAGACCAGAACCTGAGATGGCTCTACAGCAAAACAGCAAAGACAAAATAAAGTGAAGGTTACCAATGCTTTGAAAGAAATTATCTCTTGAATTGGTTTGTATTTTTTGCACTAGAAGAGATTATTAAACCCACTGTCATTCTGAAATGAAGTCTTCAGTACACATGGTTTTATTAAAATAGTATTTAAGGTGTTTTAATAAAATTGTATTAATAATCAACTCTCCTGTAAGTTTTGTAGCTGTATTTTGACATAATAAAAAGCTGTCTTTTTTGTGTAAGACCCCCATAAGAAAAACTATGGAGGTGACTCAGCAACCACTATATCTACAATGGAGCCTCATTTAATATCAGTGGCCTTGATAATATCTAAAAATGTGAATAATCATATGTTAGATTAAGAAGCAGCGCTGGAGAGGGACCCATGCGGTAAGGAATACATTGTGGAATTGAGTAACTAGGATTCCGGAGTAGTCATTGTTCATACATACGATGGTTCATTTAATTGCACTTCTTTGTGGAAAAATTAATGCATTTCCTAAACTAACAAATCTGTAGAAGTCTTGAAGATGCTTTTTCAGGCAATTGCATCTTCCAAAGGAGAATCACTGATCACTCAGGAAGGTAAATCTTTAATAATGAAGACCAAAAGTTTGGAAATATGTGCTCTATGCTTTCCTTTTCCTTTGGTAGTATTTATGGGAGCAAAGCCTCTGTACTAGACATTTTTATAGGTGCTGTTCAGGAGCAACTGAACTAGGTATGTGATGTACTGGAGTATATTGCCATAAGAAATACCTTTTCTCTGTGTGCATTAAAACAGTCTTACCCTCTACTATTACAATTAAGAGAGCAATCCGATGGCCACTAGACACTTTGTAGAGGGCTATAGGATTTTTTGGTTTACTGGCTTTGAGCTTGTAGACAGCACTCCAAGCTCAGACCCAGGAAACCGCACTCCCCACCCCTTCCCCGTAGTCGGCATGGTTCTTTCCGTGCCTCCGCCATCTCTGTGGTTGTAAATGGAGCACAGAGAGGGTGAAAAGGGAGTGTTCCCGGGAGTGGGAAGAAGAGGAGACCATGGAAGCTTTGTGAGGAAGCTTCTTACGTGCTGCGCAGCCTCCCCTCCCCCTCCCTGAAGTTCTCCAGTGAGACAGCCAAAATTGGCTGTCTAGCCACAAAAGCAGGACAGAGTGTGGAGGAGAGAATCCTGTCCATGTTCAACCCACCCTGCATAGGATAGTCGGCCGCCTCCGACTTCAGAGGCAGCCGACTATCACAATAAGTTTGCACCCTAAAATACTAATATACAATATTGTGTGATATACACAACATTGGCCACAACCCAGTGAAACCCTTTATACATGTGCATAGGGCAGCTGCTCTCTTAAACAACAGAGCTCCCCCCCCCCTTTTCTAAGCAATACAATCTTCCATGGCACCATATTTTCCTTTCATTTTAAATCTCCTTTGAGTTTTCTGGGTATAATACAGAAAAGTGGAAAACATAAGCCAAACTGTGCATGTAAATTATTCCTTTCACTCGATTCTGGTTTGTTAAAAAGGTTTCACTGTTAAAACTGGTAAGCAGCAAAGTAGAATCAACATTAGAGCATTACTATTTCCTATCTCTAGCCAACTATTATGTTGAAAAGCAAGGAATACATTTTGGATAAGCTAAACAAGGGAATAGTTGTAAGTGATTTGCTAAAGCAACAGAAAATATTGAAATGAAAAAGCAAGGCATAGGTGAAATCCTGTTCAGTGTAGATATTGAAGGCACCTTATGAATTCCTAAGGGATTTGACAAGGGAGAAGAGATCCAGTCATAATAAAGTCTGAAGATAATTATCGAAGGCAGTATATGTTTAAACCATCCTTATTTCCAGCTTGTCTTTGAAAACCTGCAAAGACGGATATTCCATAGAAGAGTTCAGGATGGCTAGTTTCAAAATCGAATCAATAACATAAATGAAAAACCACAATAAGAACCCAGTACATTTGTATACTATTAATGTGGTTGAGTTCAAAGATTGGCGATTGGATCTCAGAAATCCCAAGGTAGTAATTCCCACCATCTTTGGTGGTGAGTGATATTTATAACTTGGGAGAAAATAGCCTCTCAGACTGCAGAAATTCTGCGTTTTTATCTGTACTACTTCATGGATTAGTTATGTATTCATCATTGTTGCATGCCATCAGCTAGCTACCTTATTCTAACTAAAGGTGAACCACTATTGCACATAACCCACTACAAAAGATTTGACAGTTCCTTAAAGTCAGCATGCTACATTCCTATTCACACTGAAAAATGCACAACTGAATTCTGACTAGAAGGGGGCAGGGAGGCAATCTTTGTCAATTCCCCGTTTGCCCTGCATCATTTTGCATACTCTGCTGGGGCGTCCTCAGCCCTCCGAAGGAGCTTTTCAGGAGGCATAGGGCTGCAGGGGAAAGGAAGAATCGCAAAGACCACCTCCATTCTCCCTCTAGCACAAGCACTTTGCTACCAGTACTCTGGATCCATCCCATTATTTCCTTGCTAATGTAATTGTACTCACCTTTGTAGGCTAATGAAGAGTGAAGCTAGTATTTTCTGACAGGCAACTTGTCTCCTAATCAGCTGTGAAACTAGTATTTCACTTCATCATCAGGCGTTGGCTGCAATCCCAAAAATACTTGCTAGGAAGCAAGTTCTACTGAACCCAGCAGTAGCTACTTATGAGATTACATGTATACTGTTGGGATGTAAGTTAACTTGCCTAGTTTTTGATCTTGTTTCAATGTCCTAGGGTGGCAATCTTCACCTTTTACTATCAGACAGCTAATACTTTGACATGTTTGCTAGAATACCTAGAAAATAGTTTCTGCAACTGTCATTTGTATTTAATAACACAAGTTATTGCATGCCTTCAAGAAAACAACATTTATTTATAAAAAATACAACAAGATCAGTTTATGATGAGAAATGTGGCAATAAATACAATTCAAAGAAAAGGCAATTCTACATGGATACATTATGGCACAGAAAATAAAAGTCAACGCACCATCAAAACATGGAAACTTCTGTGGGCTCAGAACTTTACACAAGCTCCCTTTTAAGAAAGACAGCTCTTTCAATAAGTTTGGTCAATTTTGACATTGGAATTGAACACACACAATCACAAATGTACATTTATTATGTCTACTGTGACTTTAGAGGTTAGCAAGCAAGTACTTATGAAACAAACAAAACAATCTTTTAAGTAATAAGCCCCAACCTCCATTTTGGTGGCATAGTCCACAATTAATATTACTCACAAAAGTCTTTTACAGTTTTCCACAGAATGGAGCTGTAAATTTTTTAAGTTTTTAAAAAAAGAAAAGGAAAGGCTTGGTATGGTATGTAAGATGCCTACTTCAGAACATGATTGTAAAAAATGCATAGTTTTTTTTATTAAAAGACTTGGCTGTATAAGAGAACTCCCCTTTCACAGTATTCCTTTTTACTTCATATGCAGTTATTGGTTATGCTGTAGACTGCAACTGTTACAGCACTAAAGGCAACTAGAGAGGGACAGGGCAGAGAAAGGAAAAAGGAATGTTATGTAAGGCAATATTTCCTTAGGTACATGAAGCATAATGTGTAAAGAAGACGGATAACAATTCCACAAGGCTAGTTTCGTTTTTAATGAATAAAATAATAAACTAATACTGAGCTTTTGAGGCAAATCTAATAATCAATGCCTTGGTCACTGTACTGACCGTGGTAATCTCTCTGATATTCATCCTGGTATTCGCCGTGGTATTCATCTGGATATTCTGCCTGATAATCACTATCACTGATTTCTGACCCATTAGTTCCTGTTCCTTGGCTCCCATTATGAATGACAGGTTCTGTTGGTGCAGCACAATACTTAGGGTCGTACACTTGCCGTCCAAGCCCATACACACTCATCCCCTTCTGGGAAGCCACTTTGTTGGTGCCCATTTGTAGTGAAATAGTAGTGTTGTCCATGGGTTGTAATGTGAGCTTCTGGTCATAAATGTCTCTTCTCGTCCCTGGTGCAAGCATTCCCGCCTAAAAACAAATGTTTCTTTCAAGACAGTTTGAACAAAATAACCAGTTTCAGGGATTTTAAATAATTACTAACAATGAATGGTGGCAGGAGGATACATGTGAATTAAAATTTGCCAGACACTAAGCTGCACAGTGTGAAAGTAGTCGAAGTGAGATTCAACAAGCAAGACTCTGATGAGATATACTTCCCATCCCTTTGCAGAAATGTGAATGCAGTGAATCATACTATGGGGAAGATGCCGTGGGTGTGTATTGAGGATCTCTATCATTTTGTACTTGCAAAGATTAAAACAGGCTTCAACAATTCTGCTCACCATGATGAGTGTGGCGCCACATTCTAGTGAGCATGATGAGCAGGCAAACAGCTCCCAATTTTGAACCTGCACAGAGGTGGGCAAAGATCACCCTAGCGCTTGCTCAGAGCACCTTCCAGTAGTAGCACCCAATGAAACACTCTCTGCTGACCCCTCAGGAAAGGCTGGCTGGGGATGGGATGTTGGGCACCAGTACAGGAATGTGTTCAGAGCACCTTCTAGGACTGGAGCCCAACCAGCTTCTCTCTTCACTGTCCCTTCCCTCAGGAAAGGTTGGTTGCTGCTGTGTGAAGGTACTAGGGAAGCCTTTTCAAAGCTGGTGCTCACCAGATGTTTTGGATTACAACTCCCACCATCCCTCACCATTGGTCATGCTGATGGGAGTTGTAGTCCAGAACTTCTGGAGGGCAGCACGTGGGGAAAGGCTGCACTAGGGGCAGCTTCAAGCAGTGGCACTGAAACCGGCGGGTCCCCTTGTGTGAGTGAGATGAGGGTCTAGGGGAGGCTGACAAAAAGGATTTGACCCCTGATTAAAAGCAATCTTAATTTCCTTGTCCTGGTGATTAAAACAGTGATTAAAAGATTTGATCAAACTCTGTTGCTCTAGTCCCCTTGGTTATTCCATGTAAAACACACACTAGGAAGATACAAGTTTTCAGAGTGCTCTGCTCTTCCCTGAGATCCAACTGAAAGACTAGGTATGCATGACACGCCAACCAACAATGGTTTGTTTTCCTGAACAAACCATCATTGGATAGCATGGTGTATGAACCCTGACTGTGCTTCTCAGGGTGAGTTGTTTGTCGTCTACCAGCCTATCATGGGTAAAGGGCATTGGGCATGGAGCCGCTTGGGAAGAGCAGTAGCAACCCCTGCTGTTCTTGCCCAGCGGGGCGGCAATCACCATTCGCGAACACGGCCAAGCTGCTACCCATATCCCTTTCCCCTATCCAGTGATAGCCCCTCCAATGGTGCCCAAATGGCATCATGAAAAGCTGTCACACACACCCCTTCAGCCCTCTTCCCGGGACTCTCACCCCTCCCCATGCTGGGCACCCTGCGTCTTCAGTAGAACTGGGGTGCTTTCTCATCACCCCATAGAGATCGCTGTCTCTGCCTTGCTTTTGACAGCTGTCACTTTTGACAGCTGACAGCAACAAAGCAGAGCCAGTGATCGCGGGGCTGGATACTGTCTCTCCCTGCTTGCAACCTTGCATGTTTGGGCAACATGCAGGGTGCAAGTGGAGGGAAGCCAAGATCTTTTGGTTTCCCGCTGCTGCACACCAGCAGAGCAGCAGGAAATCGAAGGAAAACAAAATTCAAAAGAACCTATTTGCATACATTCACAGGTTAAGGGAAAGTGCGGGAAAAGTTTCCTGGCTCCATTTTTGCACAAAAACTGGATCGAGATTTTTTTTAGAGGGACCCGATCCTGATTACAAGTGGAGCTAGGGAGGGGGACTTGGCAGCAGGCAAGACGGGTCTGCCACCAGGTCCCCTGGGATGAGGGGTGGAGGACTGAGGGTGAGGGAGAAGACCACTGGGCAAACAGCCCCCCACGGTGGGTTGTTTGCCTGTTTGTGTGTTGGGCGCGCCAACCACTCAGGGTAGGTTGTTCACAAAACAACCCACCCTGTGTGGCTAGTCACCCACCATGGGTTAACGTGACGTGTGAACCCACCCCAAAGCTAAACATGGATTTGGACTTAACAACCTTGTAACATTTTGTTCACCCAGCAAAGTCTGAAACAGCATTAAATAGGATAGCAGAATCTAGAATCTTTAACATGACAGAATAACTTGCTTACCTGACTGGCCCCTTTATTAGTACCCATCTGCAGGCTAATTGTTGTCTGGTCAAAGGGTTTATCAGTTTGCATCTTTGGATCATAGAGGTGTCTCCTAGTCCCATAGGCAGTCATGCCTGCCTGGCTGGCACATTTGTTGGTTCCCATCTACAAATACAAAAGGTTTGGGAATGTTTTACTTAGAGCAAATTACTCAAAACTGAACAATGTTAATTAATAAGAACAATATACTATACTTCGGGCTGGTCTAAAAGTTACATTCATCACATGGCAGACTGAATAGTGTCTGAGCAGCAGCTGCTCCATGTGACTAGGATAGCTTGCAACAGGGACTCCATCTACTGCAGGGTGTGTGCTTGCAGGGGTGGGGGGTGAACATCATGTTAACCTGTAAACCAGGCCTATGACGGATCAAACAGCATTCTGCTATGGCCCCTCATCTTTTTCCTTGTGCGCACATATAAAGGAGTTCAGTAACTACTTATCTTGTGCCTGTTGCCATGGATTTGAACTCACAGAACCCCACTCCATCTTTTGCCTGGATGAAAGCTCCCTCCGCCCTTCAGCCAGTGCAGAAAGAACTGTGCCGGCTGCCTCTCCAAGGTCACAAATGCAACCTCAGAGTGGAGGGAAAGGAGGCGGTTCTGTGAGTGAGGAGGAGAGGAACTAGGGAGGCTGGCTTACGAAGAATCCTCTGGCCTCCCCAGCCTTCTTCCCTCCCACTCTGCAGAGCCACAGCTAAATGGGCAAGAAAACCCATCTAGCAAAGATCACCTTCATGCTCCTCCCAGTCTGCATGGGATGCCCATTGGCCTCTGAGTTCGGAGGCTGACGGGCATCCCGATAGGAATGCACCCTCATTTTAATAAGCATAAACAGTTGTCCATTATATCTTAAAAGCTTTCCCTGAATACTGATTTAGTGAACTTTACCTTTTCTGCTTACCTGCAAACCAATCACACTTTGTCCAGCCTTGAGCTTTCCTGCATCAAAACTTCTTGCTTGTTTTTCTGCATATTTAACACCAATATCAATTGTAGTATGAAAGCCTTTGGTTTTTGCCTAGATAAAGAATAAAATGGCACTAAGTGTTTCTAGTGTACTATTCACCACTAGAATACTGTAGCATAAATATATCCAGCTTTTCTATTACCCGCCTTTTGGTTATCCTTGAATTAACAATTCTGTAGCAAGACTGTTTGTTTTTAAACCAGTGAGTAGATCCTTGATTGTGGAGTTTTGAGAGCTAGCAATTTTGCAACAGAGTGGAAAGCATGGATGAAATCCCACAACACTTGTGCAGAGGTCTAGAGTTTCACCAAGTTTAATCTAAGACAGTTCTTGGTTGGGTGAAAGACTCAATCCATGGAATTTCATGGCACACCTATTACAAACATTCCATAGTTGAAGAGAAGGGAGGGGTCATTTTGGATACCAAATGGTGTAAGAACTGTAAAGGATTTTCTGTTCTTTACTAAAAGGTACTATAAAATTGTTAATAATTATGTCATTCATCGGGCATGAACCGAAGTAGGTCATTGTTATGCATTAGACTCCACATATCAATATGGACTTACCAGACCTGCTAGTGCCACTAGTGATGTCTGAACCTGAGTCATATTTCCATTCTCAAATAGATCATTTGCTTCAAAAATATCATGTGGTTTCATGCCATATTGTTGTATGGCTTTGATAAAATTTCCAATGTTCTCCAGCTAAAATTAAACAAATACAGAAAATCACACTCTTAGGACTTCTTAATATTTCTGTTTAGTTAAAATGGAACTAAATGTTACATGGAAATGTATGTAATAACCCAGGGTGTATCCTTTTGTTAGAAAAAAGCCAGAGTGGGGGGTAATTTGCAGTGGAGAAGTGGTAGGGGCAGGGTGCTTAACCCTGTCCTTGCTCATCCCGCTCTTGATCCTGTTTTTCTTCTTTTTAAAAGGCTGTTGAAGTTCTTCTGTTACATATTTGAATATAATGCATAGTTAGGTCCTTAGGTTCAAGATGGTTTTAAGCACTTGAAGAAAGAGCTCCCTGCCTTAAAGCTTCAAATGAAATCTATCAACAGGGCACAACAAGAATTGAGGCTGATGGTCCTCTGATGACTAGCACACACTGGCCCGGTTTGGACATCATAGACATTATTGGGATTGAGCAGTGTGCATGTGCACACTGCCTGATTGCTCCAGCTTGACTCCTCCTGCAAATGGGAGTGGCTAAACAAACCACAGACCATCTCTCCGTGGTTTGTTTATTGTGATGTTTAAACCAGGAACTCTTGCTTATCTAACCTCAAACAAGCCAGGGTCATAAGACTCTGGCTTGTTTGGAGAGAGACAAGTCAGAACTCCCGATATGAACATCACGATAAACAAATCACAGTGTGTAGTTTCTTTAGCCGCTCTTGCTTGCAGGAGGATCCAAGCGGGAGTGATCGGGCAGCATGCACAAACACGCTGCTCATAAGCAATAAGCCAAGATCTTCTGAAACACTGGCTTATAACTGCATCTGAACCCAGCCACTGTCATGATATGCAGTTTTATTTTATTCAGATTTGCTAAACTGGATCAATGCAATGTAAAAACTATTCCAGTCCTTGAGTAGTACATGTCAGCAATTGTTTAAATCCAGTTTTCAAAATGTGAGACAAACTTCCCCGAGAAGGCACAAGCTCTTCCATGACCCCTCCTGCCTTAGTGCCTATTTGAAATTTCATTGTATTGGGCAGGGTGTGTATCCATTTAATCCTTCCTGATTAGTGTAACATGGTTCATTGCCCTATTTCTTAATCTGTCTAGCAGTGCTAGAAGCCAATGGGGGAAACAACTTATTTAGAAAGGGGCAAGTTATTTTCTTGCAGTTCCATGGGGCCCCTTATTTGAAAAGTAAATACAGCATATCAGATTCCTTAGGCTATGAAAAACTGGGTGTGTGTATAGCTCTAACAAGGGAAAGAAAAATGGAGGGGCAGCTGCAAAGAAGTAGATATTTCTCCAAGCCTGAGAAAATTCTAAACAAAATTTCTACAATAATTGTCTATCTCCTCTACTTCTATTCTACTATCTCCTCTACAGGCTTCCAGGTGCAGTACCTTTAATAGTATCCTCATTGTAAAAAATAATAATAAATGTCCTTTGCTTAATCATCAATATTTTAACTGGTGAACAATTTACGTCCGCCCAAAAATAAATCTTTAAAGGATAACTTGCTGATAATCACTGTCCATTAAGTTTTCATGCATGTATTTTGTCTCTCATTCAAAGAGAGAAACAACTTTGAACACATAATTGAAATCAGTATTTGTTTACCTGATGCCAGTTCAGTTTGGACTGATTGATTTTCTTTACTGATCCTGGCTGAAGTTTGTTGATAAGCCTGTGAAAATGGTTAAATAAAGAGGCTTAGTTTATTTTTATACATAGCCATCACCTATTTTAATGTTCACTTTGCAGCACTTCTAATGCCCAGATCAGAAGAACTTGTTTATTTTTCATTTGCACACACAGCTTATTTAGGGGGCAGTTTGCATAATAAACAGCCTCTAACAGTTTCAGTGGACTGTACCACTTTAGGATGAATTTGGGTTATTTATCTGAACACTCTCCTCTGAAGGAGGAAAACATCTCCCTGTATGTAGAAACAAGTACGTCAGGAAAAAGACTTTGCCCTGCCTTTTTGCTGACAACCTATTTTTCTATGTGCATTCATGGGAGACCATGAAAACAAACAACTATCTGCAGCATGAAGTGGGATAATCCAGGAAAAGCTTTATCATGCAAGTCTTCTGATTGTATAAGTGGCCTTTAGGGTGGCTACTCTAACAGGTGGCTACTCTGCAATGTATAAAATTCTTAGAAATATTAACAATGTCTAAACCTCTTCCACACTTTATAAACAAAATACTGGCCCAAAGAGCTACTTTACCTATGCCAAGTGATTTTTCTCTCTTCTTGTCTTAACAACATCCTATAGCACATCACAAACTACTTTTGAAAGCCTCCATAATTTCAAAAGCAGTTTGCTACGTACCATGAAGGGCTACTGTTCGAGAATCAGAAACCAAAAGCCTCCTTAGATATGCGGAACAAGTTAAATGGTTATTTGGATCCCAGCATTGTATCTGAAATGAAGATACTTACGTTGTATATCTGATTTAGGCCAAACCAGAAATGATGGGAGAACTACATACATTTTATGCACATGTCTCCCCCGGTCACATATACATCAGAAGTGGGGAGAGGGATGGGGGGTCTACAGGCAAAGGACTGTGTGAGGGTGAGCAAAACCCACTCTGCACTCCTGCCTTATCTCACTGCACTCTGTTGCTTTGAGCAGCTTTCTCTGTGCTTGGCTTGATTCTGGAAAAATTAAAGCAGCAGTGCACAAAAATGGAGAAGGGGGGGTTGGCTTCTTTCCCCCATGTGCTCCTTTTTGTATGAACAGTAGACCTACCCCACCTTTATATGTGAATGGGGCAGACACATGCACAGCTGCACCCATTACGTCTACATTTGGCCTTTAGGAACAGGGAAAAACTGGTTTAGAAAGACGGCATGTAACTCCTATTACAATAAGCAAAATAAGAATTACAACCCTCAGTGCTGGAAATGTACTAAAGGTCAAGGTGATCTCTGTTACATGCAGCAGACATGCCCCATTGCAAAAATATTTTTGAGAAAGATAAACATTATAACTGAAAAATGCTAGTTTATACTATAAGATTGGATCAATTAATTTTCCTTTTAATTTATATCCCAAACTCTGTATTTAAAAAAGCATTATGACCTTATGATACTACCTGCTAATTTACTATATGTAAAATGTTGGAAGTTTCCTAAAATTCCAGACTTAAAAGAATGTACAGCAATAGGATTTTGTAGCAATGGCCAAGCTTACAAAAGAAAATTGGCAAAAATGTGATAATTTCACAGTCAATTGGTTACTGTTTACTGAATTTCATAGAACTAATTTAATAATGCCAGGTGTACATCTATGTTTTAAGAGGATTTGATTGAATAAACTGTTATACTTTTGTTCTTAAATGTATTTTCTTTATCATCTGTAGATACCCCCGTGTTGTGAAAATTGTATAAAATTAAAAGGAAAAAAGAAAGCATCAACCAACTTTGCTTGGTGAAGCTAGCATCTTCATTATTCTGCAACTCCTGTGCTTTGGGAGAAAAAGATTCTGGTGGAATGTCCCCCCACCCCACCCCAGTTTTTGTCTAGAAGTGGTGGTGCCAGTGGCACTACCACTTTTTTGTTTGCCTTCCTATTTGAAGAGTAAGAGAAAGGCAGAGAGAGAAAAAAATAAGGAGTAACCAGATATAAAGGAGGATTGTATTCCTTTACCTTTAAGAGTTGTGTAAAATGTATTTTCATAGGTGCAGTTTTCCACCGTTGCAAGGACAGCTGCACTTTCCAACATTACCACGTTTATTTAACTATTTAAAATACTGGCGCCCTGCCCTCCTTTGCACATGATTACTCTAAAGAAAGGATGAGAAAATTTGATATGTCTGGTTCAAAAAATTGTCAAAGTGGGTACTAGGGTTAAATATGAATCCTGGGTCTGAAAAGATTTGTGGCTACTGGTCTAGAACAGAGGGAATCTGCCTAAGATAAAATAAAAAAATATATACTGCTTACTCGCAGAGTATGATGCCATCCTTTAAACCCAACTGAAAGTTGGCCCCAATGCTCATGCCAGTAACTTCTTCAATCCAGTTGCGGAGATCTTCTTCTATCTGTGGATCATATTTCAAAGCAATCTGCAAAACAAAATAATTACATGGATTCAACAGTGTCCTTTCTCCAGTTGTAATAATGATAACTTCACATTTGATTAGGGTATTTTGTGAAAATATCTAAAAATGGATCCATCTTATCTCAAGCATCAGTTTCATCAATTTGCATAGCATCAAATAGCTAAATATTTCAGAAGCTTTATCTAAAGACATATGATCATTTTCAGCTCCTCAAATAAGCAATTTTAAAAAATGATATGATCCCTGACAAGGTATTTCCACTTATAAGCATACTCTGCTCATGGAAGCAGCCACTACAGTTCTGCATAACCCCCCTGAAATGTCACACTATCCTCATTAGTAGACCACTTGCATCCGGTGCCAAATTCATACATCACAGCTGATCCATAATGTATGAATTGACATTTAGACTGAACAGCCATAACACTATAGCAATAGTAAACAATTAAAAAAATAAAACACAGTACTTTCAAACATTCCAATCCCAAATTCAAAACCATTTCTCCATTATATCAACCAAGTAAAATGTAAATCTCCTGGACATAAGGAAGAGGGAAAGGAAGAATGTTTGGTGCAAGGTACAGCAGAGAAAGCAATTAAGGACACAATCCTATGTATGTTTGGACAGAAAAAGACCTACAACTTGCAGCATTCCTCAGGAAGGAATTTCTATTTTATTCCTGTAGTCACGCTAGTATGACATGAGTTAAAGGCACAATCCTATGCACCTTTAGAGTGAGAAAAGCCCTACAACTCCCAGAATCCCCTAGCCAGCATGGCTAGCTGGGGCATGCTGAAAATTGTAGACCTTTTTCTCTCTCTAAACATGCATAGGATTGCACATTAAGTGAGTTTAAAATGTAAAACTCTGCACATGTGTGGAATCTTTAAAAAAATTGACAGTAATAATAAATTATTATTACTGTCAATAATAATGACAGTAATAATAATTATTACTGTCAATATTTGACAGTATTTGACATTTGCTAGAGCAGTAAATTATTATTACTGCTCTAGCATCAGGAATGTAGCAGCTGTACAGTGTGGGCAGTATACCTGTCATTTGAAGTGAAGAGATGCATTTTAAGATATAAAGGGGGCTATCAGATTATTACATCTAGCATCCAAAATTGCTTAGCGACACTACTGTAAGCTAGTGCCTTATGTGTGTGTGCATGTGTGTCTGTCTGTGGGATCTGTGAGTGTGGATGAGGAGCCCAGTTGACTTCTTGTATTGACCTTGTCCACTGATGGCATGTGGCCCATGGAGGATTAGCCACAAGGGGATGCAGCACTCAGGCTGAAGGGGAAAAAAAGGTTCCCCACCCCTGCACTCATCTGCACTCAAAGGCAAAAGGAAACGATTGCACTGTACTTCATAAGTGACAGCATACATATATTTTTTGGAAAGGATGTCACGGATGTGTTTAAGAACTGAAGAAATATGCAGTTTAAGGCTGGAGACAGATGACAATCTTTTTGTTTCAGAGTTAGATCTACTATTGCTTGTAGCGTGTACACTATTTTTTCTATGCCATCATCACCTCTGGTCAAACAGGTTTCTGTAGTGCTTCAAAAACTTAAAAAAAAAAAAACTTTCTGACTATGGATGATAGTAGGACAAAAGTATGTACACTATGGGCAATGTCAGTGTGGAGATGGACACTGTAGTCAGGGATGCCTCTATCATACCAGCTGAAAAAATATTGCCAGTGCCCTATTTAACATTGCACAGAATTGACCAGAAGTCATAGGCCCTTCAAAGAAGCTGATTTGGAAATGTGTACAAGAACAGATTATAAGTAGTATTCTTCCTCAGTAATATTTTTGTTTGTTTGTTTGTTTCTTAACAGCAACAGCTATTGCAATAATTTACCAAACTTATTTCAGTCCACAAGAAACACAATACCAAGTCTGGTTTCCCATATTCAAGAAACATAAGCAGAGTAATGGAAGATTAGCTAACATTTAGAATTCTATGTTTTACATGTTGTGTAATGAAGTTACATTCTTTAGCAAAGGCCAATGGGAACATAGCTAGAATTAGTTATCATTGACAAAAAAAATGAGAACCTCCCAATATAGTGCAAAGAAAGGGAAATGGTACCATTACTTTTCAATACCCTTCCTTTATTGTTCAGTTGTTACTTTTACTCTTTGGCAAAACTGTTGTCAGCTCAATATTCATAACTTGTTACTTCTGGTATCCAGGCTTATGAGCCATTTGCAGTTACTCAGCTGGCTGCCTGCAATTATATGTTCCAGACCTAATTGAAACATATGCATAAATATGAATAGGAAAATGAGATTACATGCCCTACCAAAGGAACTTCAAATACAAGCATGAATCCTGGCTTGTTAGTTTGAATAATTTCACACACGGAAAATGATTCTTTTTCACTGGAAGCCTGTTATATTAAGAAATACATTTTAAACTCTTGAAGATTTGTTGCTCCTTAACATACTTTATAGCATTTAATAAGCAGAGTAGCTGATGGGTAGTAAAAGGGTAATTTTTCCCTACTCCTTCAATAAACATTTGTTTTCACTGTGGTGATTCTAAGGATCCTTACAGAGGAGGCTTCTACTGTGTAATCTCACTACTTCAAACATGAAAATTTACGATGGGTCCAGATGTTGCTGTCTTCTATTTGTAACTCTCCCATGATTTTCTACCACTTCTTCCATATTTTTTCTTACCACAAAAATCCATTAAGAAGGAAAGATGGAATAGCTGCACAATGCCTTTTGGTTGGTAGTGCTAGGAGCCATCTGTCTGGAAGCATCCTAGGTTGCATTAATAATTGTGGTAAGGCTTCAGTCTTATCCAGACTTACCTGGGAATAAGTCCTATTGAACTCAATTGGACTTATAACTGAGTAAGTACACACAACATTGAGCTGTAAGAGAAGTAGGGACTATAATCAGGAATAGCTATTCCTGATTAAATAGCAAGAACAAAGCAAAGGAGCAAGATACGTGTATTTGTGAAGTCTTTCAGAAACTGTGTAAGTTATGTATTCAACCAATATTTTAAAGTAATGTATGGTGTATTGTTTGCTTGTACGGTATAGCTATGAAACATAGCACAGTATTATCTTAACTGAAAGATACAGCATCTAAGAAAAATGTGTTTACTTTTAGAGTCAATTTTGAGGTAACATCAAGTATGTGTTTGTTAGTTTCAATACCACCTTAAATAGCAAAAATGAATTAAAGCAAGTTAGACTGTCTATCCTATGCAGACTTACTGGGAAGAAAGTCCATTGCACTTAGAGGCCCTGTTCACATGTACCACTAAGCTATGATGGTTAGACTTTTTTTTGCCAGCCACGATGGTTTAGTGTGTCATGGGGGAGGAGGAGAAAACCACATTCCCTGTGGTTAGTAAGCCAGCCCCACTAACCACCCCCTGCAAAAGGGTTAAGGGGCCCCAGGGTGGCTTACCATGCATCTGGCGGACTCCCCAGTGGTTAAAACGGGCTCCAGAGGACTTCCAGGCCATGAACATAGAGTCCACCAGCTAGAGTGTCTGCCACTGCAGGCAATGCTCTAGCTGCTGCAGACTTTCTCTATGGTCGAGTGGCTGCCAGGAGCTCATAAGCACCATGGAGGAGATAGTATGCCCAGTAACCACGCCGGGAAGATTGCCACATAACTATGGGGGGGGGTAATGGAACCACACAGCACCTCAAGGTTCCTAGTCGTGTGACAGGTGTGCACATCATGGTTGTGCAACATGTGCAACCCATGTTGCACGTGGGTGTGCAACACACACACCCCGTAGTTACCCTAACCACCCTCTCCCCCTGCACATGTGAATAGGCCCAGTGAGATTTTCTTCAAGAGAATTGGGCAGCACATGATTTTCAGAATACTGCTGCTTGGAAATCCACAATTCAAACTGTTTAGGGTGGCCACTCATGAACTGCCAAAAAAGAGGAAATGCATCACCAAAAAAGAAGTCAAAAAGAATGATTATTTGAATAAGGTTTGCATATGCTAATTTATGTATAGATGCAAATTTAGAAATAATTATTATAATGTATATAGGAATACAGTACATCTCACCATAATGTGGAAGACTGTGACCAGGTGACCTGTGAGCCTTACTCAGATGGCTGTCCAGGTGCTGATGATGGGCAACTTCAAGGCCCAGCTCTCCCTTCAGATGGCTTTACTCTTTAAACCAGACTTGTACTGGACAGCCCTTCAAATAGAGGATTTTCCTCTGTAAAAGAGGGCTCATGGCCACCATACCACTTATAAATATAGATTGCAGTCCCACTTCCCCAGCATGTGTTTATGTATGTGTTTACCCTTATTGCAGCCAAGAAGATGCCTCCTCTTCCTCTCCTTACCACCACTGTGCGAAGCAAATTGTGGTCATCCTTACACATTCTATCACAGCAAGGCACTTCTCCACACTAGGTTTCTCCCACTCTTTGCAAAGGACGGTGCAGCAACTTCCTCATATGTGGGCTCCACATGTGGCCCAACTCATGCTTCTGATGGGAGCAGCCTCCACTTGCAGGGCCCAGGTTCTGCTTGACTCCTCTAAGGAGCTGCTCCATAACCTGCTGTCCACATATATATATAGGGGAGAGCAATGTTACATCCAGTGCCCTAGCAACTGGAATTCAATGGAATGCTGCTTTGAAAGAGGAGATTCTGCTTAGCTGTCATGTCCAACAGCTGTCGAGGGATGTGAACCCTCAACAGGTGCCCAACCATACCCACCTTTGATACCAAACTACATCCATAGTCACTGAATCCCAATAGCAATTTTGACAGATGCAGTAATGTCCAAAATTGGCTCAAAATAAAGTCCAATGTCTAATCATTTCATATGAGTGAATAATACAGTATATAGTTGTATAATATTTTAAAAATCTGAGCTCATTACTTCTTTTCCAGTTGGGGCCCTTATATGGCTAAAAGATCATGTCACTGCAAGAGGTATTTCAGAGACAGTTGGCTGTCGAAATGGAGAGCACAAAGGGTGACTAATGTTTGTATCCAGACCAACATTGCCAAGAAATGTAATCAATTCTGTCATTTCTGCAAAGTCAACTTTTTTCAATCTTCATTTTGCAAGTTTTTTGCACATTTGAAATCTGATATTTTCATGTCAGGTCAAGAAATAGACTGTTCAATGTCTTGAAATGCTTCTATCATCACTATGCTCCAATGACCCTAGAGCAGCCACATGGCATTCTTTCAAGAACTCCAAAAAATGTTTGCTTTGGATTTGTACACACACTCAAGCAGACAATCCAGGATTTTTCAAGAAGGTTTTTTTATTTTCTTCACAATATCGTTAGTGTCTCTTGGGCAGACCTGAAGTACTCAGGCAAATGAATCATATGCGTTGTGAAAACTCTATAGAGGTTATTTCATTAGCTCAGATTCGGATGCTCCATCATCTCCAGTGCTTTCATAGTAATTGATAACTCTGACAGTGTGTTGTTCACAGCACAGAACATGATGCTATTAGAGGCCAAGTGGACCTCAATTTGTATGAATCCAAAAGAAGGCAGAATTGCTATTCTCTGATGTGACTGTATGCTACCCAGCATTCCTACAGATACAAGGATTCTCAAACTGGGGAGCCTTCCTAAATAAATTGACCCTCCCAAATATCATTACAATTTATGGGCTGTGTGTATGTCTCAATTACACGGAAGAGCACAAAAAGATAGAATCTGGCACAGAATTCAGCTTCCAGAGAATCCCATCTGCCATAGTCTCTGACCCTTATGGCTGCAAAGTTATGCTTGAAAAGCCAGTTTTAGACCTGCTCTATACATACAGTGAACACATGGAGGAGGGGAGAGCAGGATCAAGCTGTTGTGTCCCTACTCCCTTACACATCCTTGCACACCCCATCCATGGCCTTTCTGCACAGAGCCAAAAGTCTGGAAAGGAGCACCTATACACATACAGCTGTACACGTGTAGGTGGTCCACACAATTGGGAATCCTGCATCTTTATATCAGAATGTCAGGGGCAGTAAAGTGTGCAATGTTGCAGGTGGGGCCAGGCCTGCAGGCGCAATCCCACTCCCCCTTCTTCCATGTGTGCACAGTACACATGAAGGAGGTCTGAATGAGTCTAAAGAGTGTGGCCAATTCCTGCTGAATCCTCAAAATCCAGTGGCTTTCCAGTGATTGGGAGAAGGAATTCAGTTACCTGCTGGGCATATTGCCTTTTTTCTATAGCTAACAAAACCATAATAAAGAAAGAATAATAAAACGTCTGTAAAATAAGAAAAATGTAACCCTTGTTCAATCTGCATAATTTATACAGGTAGCACTATTCAACTATTCTTCACACAGAATTTGGGCTGTCTGGGTAATTATTATTATTATTATTAAGCTCAGACTACACACCACCCTGCTTATAGGACTGGATTTCAATGGTTTCTCTTGCAGTGCTGGGACCCAAAGTCAACCAGTGTAGCAAGTGCTTTGAACATTTTTGTACCAGGCCTTGCCCCCCCTAACCCAGGTAAAGCATACATTTGCTGAGTATAGATACTTGTGTGGCATTGTTGGCGGAGGAGTTTTAACAGTGGAGGTGGAGCATGCAAGCTGTCCTGGGCTCCTTGGAGGAAAGTAGGGATGTACGAAATCCCTTACCATCATTGCTGCAAGGAGAGGAAGCCCTTCAGTATTGCAAGGCAGGTGGGATCTGGTGCTCTTGCTGCTGCTGCCTTGCTGGAGCTGTACCTCCACCTGGGGGACTTCTACTCTGCCTCCTTGCAGACCCAGGTCCAGCCAAGCACCACCCCACTCCCAGCTGCAACACCTGTGGGAGCTGGGGTATAAAACCTAGGCCCAGATGTGGGCGGGACCACCGCCGGCAGGTGTCACTGCCAAAGGGGGCGACACCAAAGGGGGTTGCCCCTTTGGGGGAGCCACTTCGGGGGAGCACGAGGGCGAGGGCCTGTCCCCCTGCTTGAAAGGAGGGAAGGGGACTGTTTGCCTCAGTGTGGCCTGCTGGACTGCCTGCATTAAATATGTGTTTCCCAATGAAGGGGGGAGGTGTTGGGAGCCAGGGAACGGCCATTACGGTTCTACAGGGCAGAGGGAGATATGGAGGGGAGAGACAGTCACACTCTACAGGCAGAGTGTATAACAATAGGGTGCTGACTGTCCCTAAACTGTTCCCCAATTCAAATAACCTGGATGGCCCTGGCAACAGACCCCCTGGGTTGAAACTGCTGCTGCTGAATGCCAGGTCAGTGAATGGTAAAACAACTGCTATCCAGGACTTGATCCTGGATGAGTGCACTGACCTGGTTTGTATTATAGAGACCTGGCTGGACGAAGCTGGGGGAGTTAATCTCTCTCAGCTCTGCCCTCCAGGGTTCTCTGTTCAGCAGCAGGCAAGACCTTGGGGTGGGGAGGTGGAGTGGCAGTGGTCTATCATGACTTGATCCCCCTTACCAGGTGCCCTATCCCGCAGTCTTCTGGGTTCGAGTGTGTGTATTTGAAGGTGGGTGCCTGGGACAGAATAGGGATTCTGTTGGTCCACCCCACTTCTCATCAGTCTCTCTTCCTGAGCTAGCCGGGGTAGTCTCGGGGTTGGTGTTGGAGACCCCTCGGCTGCTGGGGGATTTCAACGTCCATGCTGAGGCTGCCCTGTCAAGAGCGGCTCAGGACTTCATGTCTGCCATGACAACCATGGGTCTGTCCCAGAAGGTATCTGGCCCCACCCATGCTGCTGGGCACACTCTGGACCTCGTTTTCTGTGCTGGATGGGGTGATAGTGATCTGAGAGTGGAGGAACTCTCTATAGTTCCGTTGTCATGGACAGATCACTACCTGGTGGGGTTTAGATTTGCTGGCACTCAGAACCTCTGCAGGGGTGGAGGGCCGATTAAGATCATCCGCCCCAGGAGGCTGATGGATCCGAATGGTTTCCTAACGGCTCTTGGGGATTTTCCTGTTGCCTCAGCAGGCGATTCTGTCGAAGCCCTGGCTGATCTCTGGAATGGAGAAATGACCAGGGCCGTGGACACAATCACTCCTGAGTGTCCTCTCTCACGAAGTGGAGCTGCACCAGCACCCTGGTTTTCTAGGGAGCTGGCAGTGATGAAATAAGTGAGAAGACGACTGGAGCGACGTTGGCAGAAAACTCGGAGTGAATCCAATCAAACACGGGCTAGAGCCTATTTGAAGGCCTACTCTGTGGCAATACAAGCAGCAAAGAAAATATTTTTTTTCTGCCACTACTGCATCTGCAAAGAGCCATCCAGCGGAGCTGTTTTGAGCAGTTAGGGGTCTTTTACACTCCAGCCCTCAAGAGGATAATTTAAACCCCTCGACAGCCCGCTGTGAACAATTTGCTCAGCACTTTGCAGACAAAATCGCTCAGATCCGCTCTGACTTGGATGCTATAGTTGCTACAGACCCAGATGTTGTAACTTTGGCCCCTGCTTGTCCAGTGATGTTGGATACTTTTCAATTTGTACAGCCTGAGGATGTGGACAGGATCCTTGGAGAGGTGAGAGCCACCACGTGTGTTCTAGATCCTTGCCCTTCCTGGCTCATAAAAGCAGCCAGAGGTGGACTGGCCGAGTGGGTAAGGGGAGTGGTTAATGCCTCCCTTAGGCATGACAGAATTCCAGCCTGCTTGAAGGAGGTGGTGGTGAGACCTTTGTTAAAAAAGCCCTCCCTGAACCCCACTATATTGGATAATTATCGGCCAGTCTCCAATATTCCATTTCTGGGCAAGATATTGGAGCGCGTGGTGGCCTCCCAACTCTGGAGATTCCTGGATGAGACAGATTATCTAGATCCATTTCAATATGGCTTCAGATCCGGTTATGGGACAGAAACAGCTTTGGTCGCCTTGGTGGATGACCTACGCCAGGAACTAGACAGGGGGAGTGTGTCCCTGTTGGTTCTGCTGGACCTCTCAGCAGCTTTCGATACCATCGACCATGGTATCCTTCTGGGCCGCCTCACTGGGATGGGACTTGGAGGCACTGTTTTACAGTGGCTCCATTCCTTCTTGGAGGGGCGGACCCAGAAGGTGGTGCTGGGGGACTCCTGTTCAACTCCCTAGCCATTGGCTTGTGGGGTCCCTCAGGGTTCTGTTTTGTCCCCCATGCTATTTAACATATACATGAAACCACTGGGGGAGGTTGTCTGGAGTTTTGGGGTTTGGTGTCACCAGTACGCTGATGATACCCAACTCTGCTTTTCCTTTCCATCTAATTCCAAGGAAGCTGTTGGGGTGCTGAACCGGTGTCTGTCAGCAGTAATGGACTGGATGAGGGCAAACAAATTAAAGCTTAATCCAGACAAGACAGAGGTGCTCCTGGTCAGTCGAGAGATAGATCAGGGAATAGGGATACAGCTTGTGCTGGATGGGATTACACTCCCCCTGAAGACACAGGTTCACAGCTTGGGTGTACTTCTGGATTCATCCCTGAGCCTGGATGCCCAGGTTTCAGCGATGGCCAGGAGTGCATTTGCACAGTTAAAGCTAGTGTGCCAGCTGCGCCCGTTCCTTGAGATGTCTGACTTGGCCACAGTGACACATGCCTTAGTTACATCCTGTTTGGATTACTGTAACACAGTCTACGTGGGGCTGCCTCAGAAGAGTGTTCGGAAACTTCAGGTGGTTCAAGGAACTGCAGCCAGACTGCTGACTGGGGCTGGTTACAGGGAGCATACAACTCCGCTGTTAAAACAGCTTCACTGGCTCCCAGTCTGTTTCTGGGCACAATTCAAAGTGCTGGTTATGTCCTATAAAGCCCTATATGGCTTGGGTCCAGGTTATCTGAAAGACCATATTCTCCCTTATGAGCCTACTCGTGCCCTGAGATCTTCAGGGGAAGCCCTTCTTGCCATCCTGCCATCATCACAGGCATGCCTGGTGGGAACGTGAGAGAGGGCCTTCTCGGTGGCTGCCCCAAGGCTCTGGAACTCCCTTCCCAGGGAGGTGAGAGTGGCACCCTCCTTGATATGTCTTCATAGGCATGCAAAAACTTTTTTTTTCCAGCAGGCCTTTGGTCTAGTCTGGACCTGGGAAAATGTGACATTTGGATACCATTTTTCATAAATGAAATGAATAAATAAATTTTTGTTGTTCTGGTTGTCTTTTAATGTTTTAATATCTTTACAATTTTAATATTGATGATTTAATTATATTTTTAACTTTTATACAGTTGTATTTCTATTTCTATTTATAGGTTTTAATTGTAGCAGTTTTAACGTTGTAAGGCCGCCTTGAGTCCCAGTATTGGGGAAAAGGCGGGATATAAATAAATATAATAATAATACAATAATAACAGCTCCAGCATGTGGCATACACTGGAGCCCTTGGAAATGTGATCATTATCACAATACTGTTCTTCTTGTCTTTTATAGAAATGAAGCAGAGTTGGATGATTCTTCTCTACTTGCAATGCTAGGGCTAGGATGGCAATACAGCTGCCTTGCAGTGGTCTATAAATTTGACTGGCATTGTAACTCCCCCCAAGTTGAAGACAAAGTCTTGCCTCTAATGTCTCACTGATCTTCAAAGGCACTCCGAAGCAGCTTTCTGAGAAGACTAGTACATTTTCAGGGACATAAAAGCCACGGCTCTTCTGCAGCCTTAGGAAAATACCCACAGTCATGCTAAGTTTGGCAGCACTCAGAAAAACAACAGACAACACTATCTAGATCAAAAAATATGGTCACCACTGACAACCTGGAAAGCACATTTGTGAACCCCTACTGCTATATCACAAACCCCTATTTGCAACATAGCAGCTGAAGTAGCTTTATAATAATAAATGATAATATTTTTATGACACTTTCCCTAAGATAGCCATAAGATAGAAATGTATTTGCATTAGCCACCAGCCATTACAATTAATATAAAAATACATAAACTTTCCCTAAGTTCTGCTAGACACTCTAAAAGAATTTGACACTCCAAGGTTTGTAAGGCTAATCTACAGCTATGCTCATTCTTCCTCATCAAGGCTTGTTTTTCTATATATTTAACAACTTGAGCTTTAAAAATGCTTTTCACAAGTTTACCTGGGGCAGAAATCAGGCCTCTAGGCCTGTGGTCCCCAGGATTCCTTTCTGAAAAGGTGGTTTTACCTCCTGTTTCCTTTGCTGATTGGCAGCAGCAAGCAGAGAGATTTTACCAGCCCCACCACTCTTGATCTTTGTATAATCAGAGATGCCAAAGACTGATTACTTGGAAAGCATCTACTCTGACCTTGCAAACACTTATTCTACCATGGAACTGTTGCCCACCCAGGTATGTAATCCTACAAGTTGTAATATTGTAACTGATGCCAGAAAATAGGCCTACAACTTGCAGGGCTGGAACTGACATAGGAGTTAATCATTTTTGGGAAAGCAAGATTGAATAAATGAGGAAATAAAATTAAAGCACCTAAATATAGAATTAAATTGTTCTCTCATTAATGTTACACATATGCAGACATGTCTGCTGTAATAGAAGAGGAACCCCATCAGCTTTTAATTAAATGAGTTAATAGGATGAAATAGGGAGGAGAACATATTGAGGTTTAGATTCTTGGCAGCCTTTCCCCTCTGCAAGGGTGGGGGACCTATTAAAATGGTCTGCCCCTGGAGGCTAATGGATTCTGATGGATTCCAGAGGGCTTTGGGGGATTTTCCTGCTGGTATGGCGGTGTGCCTGTCGAAGCCCAGGTTGCTCTGTGGAATGCAGAGATGACTCAGGTGGTTGACACGATTGCACTCAAGCACCCTCTCCCTCTGAGCAGAGCCCAGCCAGCTCCTTGGTAACCATCCGAGCGGAGGGCAATGAAGCAAGAGGGGAGACAGCTAGAACGCAGGTGGAGGAAACCTCATGCTGAGCCTGGCCAAACACAGGTTAGAGCTCATTATCAAGCCTACTCTGTGGCAGTGAGGGTGGCAAAGAGACAGTTCTTTTCCATCAGCATTGCATCTTCTCAGTGTCGTCCAGTGGAGCTTTTCCAAGTGGTTCGCAGCCTGTTACATTCTGGGCTAGGGAGAGAGACTGTGGAACCATCAGTTGCACGCTGTGACGAGTCTGCACGGCACTTTGAAGATAAAGTTGCTCAAATTTGTCATGAATTGGACACCACGATTAATGCAGTTCCATTGGTAGAGGCATCCAGAGAACTGTCTGGTCCAGTTTTATTGGATGAGTTTCAGTTATTGAGGCCTGAGGATGTGGACAAGGTGCTTGGCCAAGTCCGATCGACTACTTATGTGCTTGACCCTTGCCCTTCATGGCTTATTATATCAAACAAGGAGGGGATGTCTGGCTGGGTCCAGGAGAGAGGGAGTGGTGCTAGCCTCTTTAAAAGAGGCGGTAATCAGACCACTCCTGAAAAAGCCTAACCTGGACCCGGAGGACGTTAACAATTGAAGGCCAGTGGCCAACATCCCCTTCCTGGGCAAGGTGCTTGAGCAGGTGGTTGCAGGGCAGCTCCAGGCACTCTTGAACGAAATGGATTATCTAGATCCATTTCAATCGGGTTTCAGGCCTGGTTTTGGAAAGGAAACTGCCTTGGTTGCTGGATAGGTTGTCTGGGTTGGGAGTTGGAGGCACTGCACTGCGGTGGTTCTGCTCCTACTTGGATGGCCTATTCCAGATGGTGGTGCTGGGGGATTATTGCTCTGTGCCATGGCAATTGTGCCATGGGGTTCCACAGGGCTCTATTTTATCCCCCATGCTGTTTAGCATCTACATGAAAACGCTGGGGGAGGTTATCCAGAAGTGTGGGCTGAAGTGCCATCAATATGCAGATGACACCCAGCTCTACCTCTCTTTCTCATTAAACCCAGGTGAGGCAGTGGCTGTTCTGAATCAGTGTCTGGGCACGGTAATGGACTGGATGAGGGCCAATAAATTGAAACTCAATCCAGACAAGATGGAGGTACTGTTAGTGGGTGGTTCGTCTGCCTGGCTAGGTGATATTCAACCTGTTCTGGAGGGGGTTGCACTCCCCCTAAAGGATCACGTTCGTAGTTTAGCGGTGCTCTTGGACCCAGAACTGTCACTTGAGGCACAGGTGAACTCAGTGGCACAGAGCACTTTTTAACAGCTTGGCTGGTATACCAACCTTATCTGGACAGAGATAGCCTAGCTACAGTTATCCATGCTCTGATAACTTCTCATCTAGATTAATGTAATACGTTATACATGGGGCTGCCTTTGAAAATGGTCCGTAAACTTCAGCTGGTCCAAAATAGGGCAGCAAGATTGTTAACAGGGACTGGCCAACAAGCTCATATTACGCCAGTAGTTTTCCAGCTGCACTGGCTGCCAGTCCATCTCTAGGCCCAATTCAAAGTGCTGGTATTAACACTCAAAGCCCTTAATGGCTGGGGGCCAGGTTATCTGAAGGATCGCCTCCTCCCATATGTGCCTGCCTGGACCTTAAGATCATCCGCAGCGGCCCTTCTCCATGAGTCTCTGCCAAAGGAAGTGAGGCAGGTGGTTACTAGGAGGAGGGCCTTTTCTGCTGTGGCACTCCAGCTGTGGAATGAACTCCCTAGTGAGGTTTGCCTGGCACCTACATTGTATTCCTTCTGGTGCCAGGTGAGGACCTTTTTATTTTCCCAGGCATTTTAGCATTTTAGCTTTCTAGACGTTTAGCTTTGCTGTTTTAAATCTGTATTTTAAATCTCTGCATTGCTGCTAGGTTTTGTTCTGGTTGTATTGTTATATTGTGGTTTTAATGTTTTTATATTTTATATTGTTTTACTGTGTGCTTTTTGGTTTTAATTTTCGTGAACCGCCCAGAGAGCGTCGGCTATTGGGCGGTATAGAAATGAAATGAAATAAATAAATAAGTATTGTTTCTTCCCACAATGCTATGGGATGAACTGATGCATGAGCTACATAATAAAACAAAGAGAATGAAATATATTACTATGTAATATTTGAAGCAATAAAACATTTATAATTACATTTTGCTATTTTACAATGTAAGTTTATTTTGTAGGAAGGAGTGTTGCTTCTAAAAGAGACATTGGAGATGGGAAGAGGTCTGAAAACTGCAAAGAACAGCTGTGATGTGCCAGGACATTTATGTAGAACTTCAGTGGGGCAGAGCTGCCCCTGTTGTGTGGCATCTAGCCAGCTCTGGCTCCCTTACTAGGCAGCAAGACTGAGCTTTAGATTCAGGGAACCAAGTCATTTCTAGTGCTGCTGCAGTTTAAACTAATCCACAGAACCAGACTCCCAGTTGTAATCAATGAGGTAATCTGTTTTTAAATTTGACTTTCCAGTGCATTTATTCGCGAATGAAAAACATTACAGTATTATATTGCCAGTGGCTGAAATCAACAAATCCACCAAAACTATAGGCACATGGCAGAAAATTATGCATGCAGCCACAGGTTTCTTTGAAGTTTCTGCTGTAGCTGCTTACATGGCTAAACAGGAAAAACAGAGAGCAGCTACAAGTAAAATGTGTTCTTTATAGGGATGGGGGAGAATTTCTCCCCGAAACTTCGGGGGGCCGAGTGCCAACGCATTCGGTCCTCCGAAGGTTGTTCGGGGAGAAATTCTCCGCCCCCCTGCCCCCGCCCCCGGGATGGGACTTACCTTTCACGAATGTCCCTCCCGGCGGCGGGTCCCAGCGGTGGTTCAGCAGGTCTTTGTCAGGGGCGGGGGCGGCAGCCGGTCTTTTGACCGGCTGCTGCCGCCGCCATTACAAGAAAAGTAAAAAAAAACACAAACGCCCCTGTGATAGGCTACGTAACAATTAACATAGCCTATCACGGCTAGATTTGCAAAGTCAGCTGTGATAGGCTACGTTAATCGTCACGTAGCCTATCACGGGTGACTTAAAAAAAAAAAAAAGCGCGTACGGCTAATGGCGGCCCCCATAGGGAGCCGCCATTCACGTTCCTTATTTGGTCCCTGTAGTCTACGTAAAGATCTATGTAGACTATGGCGAAAATAAGGACAACGCAAATAGCGTTGCCCTTATTTTCGCCATAGTCTACGTAAATCTTTACGTAGACTACAGGGACCAAATAAGGAACGCGAATGGCGGCTCCCTATGGGTGCCGCCATTTGCGTACGTGCTTTTTTTTTTTTTTAAGTCACCCGTGATAGGCTACGTGACAATTAACGTAGCCTATCACGGCTGACTTTGCAAATCTAGCTGTGATAGGCTACGTTAATTGGTGAAGATTGCCCCCATCTCCTTCCTCCAATGGGGAGCCTATGCTGGGTCCCAGGGTCTTCTGTGAATGGAAAAAGCCTTCTGTTTATGGAATGGCCAATCTGCATCCAGCCCAATGTCTTAACCAAAACACTACACTAGGCTTAACATATTCTCTAGTGAGAATACACTACTCTAGGCTTAACATATTCTCCAATCTTCACCAATTGCCCCTTCCCTCTGCAACCCCCGAGTCACCCTTCATATTGCTCCGGGGGAGGGGTGTCCACCAGCCCCCCAGAGCAGCATTTCAGGAGAGATGTGCGGGTGTAAAACAATGTCACTTGGCCATGTGGATGAAGACCTCTGAAGATAAATAAAGCATTCAGGAAGGTACACAAGGATCTTATCACAAACCTGGTGGACCATATGGGCGTTAACTAAAACATTATTCTGCCAGGCTGAAAGCCAAGAGGGATGGCAAATTGCTTGGATTAACTGCTGTGTTGTGCATACAGTTGCAATTAGTACACAATGATAGGTAATTAGTGGTTTAACACATTGAAGAGATTATTCCACACAGGTTTGTTTGCTCTCTAGCTACTCGAAAATTGCTATATTTTAGTCTAGCTGTTCATTTTTAAGAAACTGGTTTCCTCTAAGTATATAACACATACTATGAAGTGTTTACACCTGTTTTTCTTTTCTTTAACCCTCTGCCAACAGATGGGGTCAATAACAACCTGACAGTACTGAAAAATGTATAAAACTTTTGTGTCAGTCTTTCACAACTCTATACTGCAGGTAGTCTTCAGCCATGATGTGGCGATAAATGCCATGTGGCCTTTCGGGGGGAGGGCTCATTTTTAGTGATTTTTAAAACAAAAAAATCAATGTTTTGACTTGTATGACTTTGGGGGTTAATTCTACCCTTATTGGGATCACTGGAACAACTGAAAAACCATCCACTTTATTTCTTATTTATTTATTTGCTGCAAGACATTAAAGTGATCCCTGTCAAATGCTGTTTAAATTTATTAGGTGCTCATCATGTTTACGGATGGTTAGTCTAGAACCTGTTGTGTCCATTTCATGTGAGCAAGGAGCATAGAGGGTGAAAAATTACATTTTGTCTGCTTTCATAATAAGCAAATTATTCACTTTGCTTAACATCACCACAAATGGTAGCAGGGGTCAATATTACCCCACAGGTTTACAAAACCCATTAACAAACCTGCATTAAAACAACAACAACACATTTTTACCCTGTTAGAACCTTTTCATGACCCAGCAAAACTTTTTTTTTCATCATAGCTATCTTTTTGTTCCAAACATATTAATCCAGCTTTTTGGCCCATTTTAGCTCCAAGTGTGAGACTTTTTCACTGCTTTGTACCATAAAAGAATGTTACAACTGATAAACAATTAGTGTCATTCAGTGGAAGGTGCCAATAAGTCAGTATTCGTCATCCAAACCCACAAAGAATGACATAAAATTCTAACAGTGTTTATGTTTATGATGCTGACATATATAAGGGTGCTCCAGCAGCTCAAAATCTAGGCCAGGCAGTGGTTGATAAACTAATTTTTGGAGTCCCCGATGAACTGTAACAACTGATAACTTTTTCACCAGTGTATCACTAGCTAGGTGCTAAGGAAAACCTGGCTCTAACAGGCACATCAGAAAAACGGCAACAACAAGAAATTCTGTAATGTTCCTTGCCCATGAATACAGATGTGTGAAAAGCATTTGGGGTTTTCAAAAAGATTTGACAGCTGTTAGTTATGTACCAAAGAAATGGCAATCATTCTCCTTTCTGCAGTGCATAAAGATGTAGACATGTCAGACTTAGGGATGGCGGAGAATTCTGCCATGGACCTCAGTGAGGCCGAATGTCAGTGCATTCAGCCCCCCCAAATCTGTGGCGGAACAAAGCCCCCCCGCCCCCCCTCCGCAAAAGGCATGCGAAACAGAGCACCTACCTGGTGCCGTTCGCACTGCTTTGCGAATGGCAGCTGCATCTGTGGCCGCCATTTGCTTCATGATTTTTCGCAATGATAGGCTACGTAAATACTTACGTAGCCTATCACGGCTAACACAGGGATGCCATTTGTGTCCCTGCAGAGGCCGTGATAGGCTACGTAAATATTTACGCAGCCTATCACGGCAAAAAAAGGGAACGCAAATGGCGGTGGCTATGGCGGCCGCCAGTTGCATCCCTGCGCAGCCCAGCAGCAGCCAGATATTGCTGCGGGCAGCCCTGGCCAGCGGCTCCGTGGAGGCGCCGCAGAGCAGAGCCAGCCAGCGAGGATTTCAGGGGGAGGGACGGAGCGCCTCCCCCCTACCGCAGATGTTACGAAACGAAACAGGTAAGTCGTTTCATACATCCCTAGTCAGACTACAATTGCAAGCCTGAAATAATTCATTATTATAACAGGACAAAGGTGGCATGGGCACCTGTGAGCAGATGGTCACTGAGTACCCTTCCAAACATGTGTATTTATTTATTATAAATGACATTTGTATGCTGCCCCATAACAGAAAATCCTTTGAGCAGTGTACTGTAAATATGAAAATAGATGGTGGCTAATGGTGTGTTTTTTTTCAAATATAGCGGACATTACCAATTTAAATGCCTACATTAGGGGTCCCCAATGCCATGGCGCCCACAGGCACCTCCAATGGTGCCCATGAATGGTCTCCAATATAGTGCATGTGGGCACCTGCAAAACTCCCCCACCTATATTTTTAATATACATACATGGATTTGTATATATCCTCAACAATGAATACATATGAAATGCATACAACTTTCTAGCAATTATACATAGGCTTCAACAAAAGCAGACCAAATATCCAAATAAGTATCGATTTGAAGGTGGCGTCTATATGCCATTCATTCAAATATTGAAAACGTTGTGAGGTCCTCAATCCATTGCATTATAGCAGGTGAGTGTTTATCTTTCCAGTGTTGTAATATCAGTCTTTTAGCTGTCAAAAGGGTGCAGAGAATCCATTTATGCTGACCATTTGACAATTTCCATGAAGCAGGTAAATAATTTTAAAAAGCATGTGTATCACTGAATATTAGACTGTTCTGGTACAAAATTTATCTGTATGATCCCTCCTCCCAAAAAGAAGCAACTACTGGACATTGCCAAAACATAGGTTTAAAAGAAGCATTAGTTGTATTGCACTGCCAGCTATTAGCTGAATTAGACAATCCCATATTAAAGAGACGTTGTGGTGTTCAATAGACAAGAAACAAATATTTTTGCTGAATAAGATACAGCCTAAAATCCATAGGTGTGATAGGTAGACACCAAAGCAGTGACACACTGCTTAAGCATTTTGTAGTGGTGCCCCAGCAGTTTCTCAAATTCCCAAATGTGCCCTTGGGTCCAAAAAGGTTGGGGATCCCTGGCCTACATTGTTTGTTTGAGGCTGAACAACTCACAGGGGTGTGAATATCCCAAAATATGTCACTTCCTAGTAGACTTGTTTCTAGAAAAGCCCAGCTTCCTGGGATGTCAATAGAGGGAAGCCTCAAAACTGGTAGGGCCTGCCACTGCTGACACCAAGGAAAGGGGAAGGTGTCATCTCTATGGCTGACACAATGACTTCATGTAACCACTTTGTCTATCCTACTCATGCGGTTATGAAATGCGGTGATTGTGCATAGGTTGCTGAGGTAGCATGTACTATGGTTGCAAGGTCTGTGAGATTTGTTGTTGTTACTGGTAATTTACAGTGCATGATTATTGCACTATTATACTTGTGCAACTGTTAAAATTATAAGTATGTTAATGGCACAATATGCTTAAGAGGGGTTGTTTAAAAAACTGTGGAATCAGTTATACCTCACATACTGTTTGTGTAAGTATTTGTACTTCACATTGTGGAGCATTGTTGACTCCAATTACTTATGTGTAACTATTTTGTTTTACTGGAACAAAGTTGGTCTCAATAAAGGCCTGGTTTTTTTTAACTTGCAAATGGATGTCATGCTTAATAACTTTCACCAGGTATTTTATTTATATGACTTTCTTAGGGTACATTTGGCCACGATACTGGATTGGAACAGTCATTTTTTCTACTGAAGGAGGGTTAAAGTCACAAATTAAACTGTTGTATACAGCACCAGAACATCTATACTATCTGAAATTGTGACATATCCCAGACCACACCATAAATAGCAGGGAGGGACTGCAACACATTCTGGTTTAAGTCTGTCTCTGTGCCAAATTTTGTCCCAGAGAAAATTAATGCCTCATTACAAAGGCAGTAACTGTCCTGCAATAAAGGGATTTTCCTCCATACTTCAAGCAACAGAACAAATAAATTAAATAAATCATGCTGCTGTGAAACTGGAGGAGAAAATCAGTAGTGCAATGGTGTGTTGCTGTTCTGCTCATTGAATAAATTTACTCATAAGTAACATATTGTGCTATTTGTTATCTCATTGTCACTTTGTTTATATTGTTATTGTTTCTATTTTTCTATTTTGCTGCAGTCACATATATGTACTGCACACAAAGATCAGCCCAAGAACAATGAAATAATCAAGGACAAATAAAATAAGCAAATCACAACAGCCAGATATTGGCACAATTTAATTTCCACTTGAACAAACTTGGCATGCTATCTAATAATAAGAAAAGTTTCAGCAATATTCTGGTGGACTGGCCAAATAAACAATGAAAATAGTGTAGCAATCTTGAAGAATCCCAGTAGATCACAATTCCTTCTTTCAACTAAAACTTTCTTTGAATATGCAGTGCAATTTTGGCTACATTCTTGAAACCATCCACCCAAGAGAAGTCTCAGTGTCTATTACTGATAGAGCAGTTCCAAAGTTTTAGTTATACAGTCTTTTCCTTTAGAAAGATTAAGTTCTTTTATATCTAAGAAGAATGATGAGCTCAATTTAATTAACTAGAAATCTCCCACACATGCTGACAACTTGATAGGCTAAGCGAAACTGGGGTTGATATACCAGTGTAACTAAGTTTCTCTGGGAAATGCAAAATTAAATGAATGGTTCCAGCTGACCTCTTAATCCCACCTGTATAAATGATGAGAGAATGGATGTTGGTGGAGGTTGCCCTCAAGATTTGGTGATACCACCAGTCTCCACAGGAAATTAAATCATACTGAAGGAGGAAGAAAGTGCTAAGCAAATACGAAACACAGAATAACTTTGGGTAAATGACACAAAAATGTATTTTTCCTATTGGTCCACAGGAAAACCCCCAGAAAATACAGCAGGGCAATTCCTTTATTAGGGTCAGTCAAAATGTCATAAAGTCATAAGCAAGCTAAGTTGTTCAGAACTCTGCATCAGACTGGATATTAAGCAAAGTGTGTGGGGAGGGAAGACTCTGCTGTTTTAACAGACTTCAGATGGAATGCAGGAAGATTTACACAGGCATGATTAGATTAGCCTCAATGGGTGCAAGACAGACCACAGGATTCACCTAGGGCAGGGGTGGGCAGAAAGTAAATCTTTGCCACCCTATATTAGCTCTGTGGTGAGAGAATATGCATTACAGAGAGAGTAGTACAAATATATCTCACTTCTACATCATGCTGATCACTCTGTCACTAACATTTACGAACAGAATTAAGGATGTGTACTTTCAACATCTGTGGATGGTGCCATAGGGGACATAAGGGAATCAAACAGGAGCACTCTAGGCCTCTTGCACAGAACATGATGCATGGGCGTCGGTCAGGAACAGGAATGGTTCTTTAAATACGCTTTTGTGATAGAAAGAGTGGAAATGGGCTACTAGGTGGAAGGCGGAATATGCTTTATTCATTCAGAATTCCTACTGTTTCTATCTGTAATAGTAATGCATAATTCAGCTCCTGTTGAAAAGCAAGACTGACTATGTAAGTAGTATTAAGTCACAGACGTGGCCCTACATGTCACATTTCTGCATATTATGTTCATTTCCAGACTCTCCACTCAAATCCTTGATAC